>NC_137800.1:2919690-3519690 GCF_963383645.1 Muscardinus avellanarius
GGGATAATTTTAAAATTATGTTGTTTTCTCTCTTCAAAATAAATATATAGCATGTCATAAATGTAAGATACTAAAAGACAAACAATTGATTGCTAAACTTTCCATTCTTAACATGGTACATTCTTCTCTCTGGTTTCTACAATACTACCAAAGATATATATTTTTTAAAAATATTAACATTTTTTTAAAGGAATGCAGGTTTTCTGGGAGCTTTGAGTTGCATCTCTGACTTGAATAAAATAGGTACTAGGATTGGCACACTTGAGCAAATCTCCCAGCAGGTAAGGACTCGAGCTTCTCCCAGAGGGCTGAGGCCCAGTGAGTGCACAGAGGACATGCAGAGAGGTCCTCACTCATCTGCTGGTCTCCCTCCCAGCCTGGCCTGCTAAACAAGGTGAATGAGAACAGCAGGGACCCTCCACCCTGCAAAAAAGTAAGCAGAGGCAGGAGGCCCGGCCTCCAGGATTGGGGGCACAGGACCCCGGCACGCTTGTGCTACAAGGGCAAGAGGAGATTACAGGTGAACTCAGCAATAGAAAAGGGGCGTGCAAAGGAAAGCAGTAGAAGGAAAGTCCTGGAGAAGAGATGTGAGGACAATAAGGAATACAGCTGTTTACGAAAAAGAAAGAAAGAAAGAAAAAAAGAAAGAAAGAAAGAAAGAAAGAAAGAAAGAAAGAAAGGAAGGAAGAAAGAGCAAGTACGTGAGCAAATCTGAAGCAGACGTGGGTAGCGTGGCCTGTGCTGGGCAGAGTGGACTTCCACGCCCCTCCTCATGAGAGGAAGCCACAGGGAAATAGAAGGACTTAGAGAAAGGCAGGCTCCATCCAGCCCTGTCGCCTGGTGGACGGCTGCCAGGAGCTGCAGAGGGCCCTGCTGAGCAGAGTCCCATTCTAGTGGCACCGTGTGTTCCCCGTGTTTCTGGAAATTCATTATTCCTATTCTGAAAGCTTGACTTGAGCACTTTACTGGTGCTCATACACAGAAAAGTCACCGCATTTTCCTGGACATCCTGTACTACCAATGTGAACCCTGGAGTCCGGGTGGGATGCTCGGCTGCCCCAGACGCAGAGCCATGGTGCAGCGGGCCTTGAACCAGGCCCCTCCAGGTCCATCTCCCTCACAGGCTCCCTGGAGGTTCACCTGACCTAGCCTGTGAATGCATTAGATCACCTCTCCCAGACATCCCCAGGCCAGCTGGGCGGTTGGTCTTATATTTTCCAGTCAATTTAAAAGCACTTTGCTCAGGAAAGCAAAAACATATAAGGCCTTTCCAAACAAACCCTGTACAAATTAAAGGCCATAGGAAGAGGTTTCTACTCTATCTCAAAAAATAGTTCCTTTCATAATCTTAGGCGCCTCCCTTTCCCACCAGGGAGGGAGCTCCTCACTCTTTTCCTTTTGCACAGAGAAGAAAATTTACCAGGTAGTCCTTAGGGAATGATTTTTAACACTCTGTCCTCTAGGACTCATTCTTGGTTTTTCTTCCTGACCTGAGCATCCTTATCCTGGTCTTATCCTGGTCAGTGCACTCCCCCTTCCTTTCCAGGAGGCACAGATGTCAGCATCAAATTTAGCAAGTTCCCAGGAATTTGCTGTTTCTGTTTCCTGATCAGAAAGCCTGAGAGATACTTCAGTCCATATGCCCAGCAATTTCTCAACTTATTCTAAAAATGTGTGCATGGTAAAGTCAACTTAGAGCCAGCTGAGACCATGCTTCTGCAGCCCAGGTACCCCGTGCACAGCAGGATAATATGCTAGAGGGAGGCATGGGGACTCCTGCCCTCTACGAAGCATGGGACAACACAAAGCAACAGTAGTTGCATACTTGTTTGGCTTGTTTACAAATAATTTATTTGAAAAAATACAGAGAAAGTATCTGGGTTTTGTTCTGGCATGTGAGAAGATAGAAGTCACCACTCTGCCCTGACAGCAAGAACAAGTTGAACAAACAGAAAATAAAACACTTTTATCATATTAATGAGGGAATTGGTCACAGAGAAGATTTCTGCTCCAAGAGAGCTGGGCACGGTGGCACATGCTTGTAATGCCAGTACTTGGGAGGCTGAGCCAGGAGAATTACAGATTTGTGGCCAGCCTTAGGAACCTCGTGAGACTCTATCAACTCAGTGGGACACTGTTTCAAAATAAAAGAGTAAAATAGGGCTGAGAGTATAGTTCAAAAGTCCCTGGGTTAAATCACTGTACCCAAGAAGAAGGAGGAAGAGGAGGAAAAGGAAGATGAGGACGAGGAGGAGGAGGACAAAGACGAGGAGGAGGAGGAGGACGAGGTGGATGACGATGACAAGGAGGAGAGGAGGATGAAGGAGAAGGAGGAAGAGGAGAAGTAAAGAGAAAAGAAGGCAGTTAGGGAGCAGTAGGAAATGAAGATATCATGGCCCAAAACCAGAAGAACAAATCTCGTTAGGCCCTCAGGTAAGGTGGGAGACTGAACTTCCTGATGGACTGCTGGAGGCTTGGTGTAGACACCGTTGGCATGGAAACCTCAAGGAGGCCAGCTCTCAGCAGACCTGCACACAGTGCCAGGGGCCTTTGGCACCACTTCCAGGTTCCCACAGTGAATACTAGAGAGAAATTCCCTTGTGTTTCCTGCTGAGGGAGAAGGGGAGGAGCCACTTGTAAGTGTACTGTAGTGTGTGTGTGTGTGGGGGGGGTATTGATCCCGTCCTATTTTATTTTATTTATTTATTTTTTAAACATGGTTTCACCTTAGCTGTTAAGGCTGGCCTCAAAGTGCATTCCTTCTGTGTCAGTCTCCCAAGTACTAGGATCAGAGATATGAACCACCATACCAGTTTCATTCTGTTATTTTAAACAAGTTCTTCCATTATCAACTAAAACCAAAGCCAGACAGACAGTGTAAGGAAAGGAAACTAAAAATTTCTCTAAAAAATGGATACAAAAATAATTAATAAAATGTAAGCAAAACAAATGCAGTAATGCATACAAATATTATACACCACCATCAAGTGGGATTTATCCTGTGTGTGCAAGGCTGGATCAATGTTCTATACTCAATTAATACAACCTATCACATCAGTTAATGAGCTAAGGAAGAAAAAACAACAAATCTTTTCGGTAGACAAGAAAAAATATTTGACAAAAGTACAGTATCTTATTTCATTAAAATCTATAAAGTAAAATCAGAAAAATTTTCTCAATTTTATAGATTACATATACACCAAAATATACCATAGCTACTCTCCTATAAATATTAGAAACAATAATATGTTCCTTTTACTACTTTTCAACTGCCTACCAAATGCATTAAGACAAGAGAAGAAAATAAGAGATATGACGATTGTGAAAAAAGGAAAGAAGTGATGTTGTTCACAAATGACCCTGTTTTCTATGCAGAAATTCTGAAACAACTGGCCAAAAAGCAACAACAGGAAGACATTCCAGGAACTGATGATCAATTTGAGAAGTTACAGAATGCATGCAAATCCAAATGATTTTCTGTATACCAACAACACACAAGTGGGCATTGAAGTGAAGAACACAATTCTATTTGCATTAGCATTCCCCAAAATGAAGAAATACTGGGTTATAAACCTCGTAAAAAATTTATATATATTCCAAATCACATTAGCCATAAAACTCTGGTGAATAAAAGCAAAGAAGAACTAAATAAATGGAGAGGTATCCCATGTTTATGAACAAGAAGATTGAGTGTTGTCAGGATATCAGTTCTTCCCAATTTTACCAATATCCTCAATGAACTCCCAAGCAGAATTCTAGAAAGTCATTTGGTAGGTAGTTACACATTGAGTATAAAGTTTCTCTGGATATTGCTAATAAAAAAGACCAGGATAACCAATACAATATTATAAAAAGAATATTAAAATGGGAGGATTGATTTGTAGGAAAATGGATAGAACTCGAGAACATTATACTAAGTGAGATTAGCCAGTCACAGAAAATCAAGAGTTATGTGTTTTCTTGTATGTGGTAGCTAAATAGAAATTGGGAAACAAGGATAACACCAGGTAGAAGAGCAGTACTCCAATGGAGTGATGGAATGGGTCTAGGGGAGGTAGAAGGAGGGACAGAGATGTAAAGAATGTAACAGTTGAAATAATGCTACAAATGTTTATAAAATTATCAATTCTAGAGCCAGACATGGTAGGACATGCTTGAGATCCTAGTGTTTGGAAAGCTGAAACAGGAGGATCATAGGTTCATGGCCAGCCTCAGCTACTTAGCAGGCCCTCTGAAACTTAATGAGACACTGTTTCAAAATAAAGGAAAAACATAGGCCGGAGCACCTAGCTTGGAGGTAGAATGCCCCTGGTTTCCAGCAGAGGAGCCTAGTGAGGTCACTTTAACAAGCTCTAAGGATGAGTCTCCAGGTGGCACACAAGTGACAGAGAAGAGGGGAAGGGATGAGCTGTGAACTTAGAGGACCTGACACCAAGTCTAGTTCAGCACTCAGCTGTTGACAACCAACCTCCATAAGCCTAGGTTTCCTTAGCTCTTAAATGCTAAACATGGTACCAGATATGTTTAATAAAAAGCGAAATATTGTCCAAATGGGGTCTGGTAGCCAGTAAAGATGAAGGAATTAAGCCTGGTTTTAATCATCGTTTCAAAACATGATTGTAAATATTAAGGAAGAGCATGATGAGGACTCTGGTGAGCAT
Source organism: Muscardinus avellanarius (assembly GCF_963383645.1). Taxonomy (NCBI): domain Eukaryota; kingdom Metazoa; phylum Chordata; class Mammalia; order Rodentia; family Gliridae; genus Muscardinus; species Muscardinus avellanarius. Next base: position 2,924,352 of record NC_137800.1, read on the forward strand.
ACCACTCATATCTCAGTAGTCAACCATGCTTTTATTTTTCAGTCTTTACCAGACCTGAAAGTCCACATCTTTCCACAAACAATTAACCAGACTAAAATCAAGACTGGCTGGAGAGTGGGGTAAATGTTAAATCCCGTCCAATAATATTTTGGTCATTTTCCTGCAAGGAGAGAGGATAAGAGTGAGACCTGAGGAAGAAAACAGCTCAAAGGAGGTAATACCCAAAAGGTGCCATGTCTGTTCTAGATAGAGCATGCTCCTTGAAGAGCTCATGCACTGATGTTCAGATTCAGAACAATCAAGTCCTGAGAGTTACAATTCCATCATTAGATGAGTTCATTGCCATGGATTTCCTGGGTGGCAACCTAGGCCGGCGCGCTGTGGTGCAGAAGGGGGTCTGAGCTTGTGTCTTTGAATCTTCTTGCTTGTTTGCTCTCTCTTGCTTGCTTTCATCCCCCATGATGTGAGAGCAGAGCCTGTGAGCTTTCTCTCTGCTTTTCACTGCTGAGCTCTGCAGACCAGGCCTGATAGGGACTGAAGCCCTGAGATCGGCAAAAACTTAGCAAATACATCTACCTTCCTCTAAGTTGTTGTGATCAGGCTTACTGGGTCCAGCAGTGAGAATGTTGACCAGAACCATGGCCAATTATGCTAATACATAAGGGAGAAAGAGGGGACGCAGGGTGACATGAAGAAGAGACACGCCAAGCAACATGTGCATGTACTGTGTTCTACTGCACACCTTACCGTCATGTAGAATAACAATGTGCCCACTAAAATACACAAAGGAAATATTTTAGCCTTTCAAGCCTACGTGGACATAATTTACATTTTATTTCCATGGTATCTTCCTATTCATGAAAGAAGTCATTTTCATGTATTACTCCCCATATGCAGGAGGAAAATATTACAAATGATTTGAAAAAGACATCACAGAGAGGGATTTGCTGGCCACTGCAGACTGTCTGCACTTCGTTAAGCAGTCTTCTTAAGTGCTCAGGGATATCAAGCAGTCTTCTGTGATGTATTGGATTCTCTACCAACACCTGGACATACATACAGAGACCACAGGCCCTCATCCTATGTGTCTCAGAAATCCAGAAAAAAGAAATACCTGTAAATTAGCAGCCAGAAGGTACCAGCCATGGACCTCTAAAGAAAAGAAAGACTCTACTTGAGAAACCTGGGCAAGCTTTCAGAGGAGAGCCAATAACTTCAAATGTGGGTTTACAGATAGACAGAGTTTTACTAAAAACTCCCTATAAATACTCAAATCTGAGAAAGGATAAAACAAATTAAACTCAAGTCCAGATGCACTGCTATTGACAAGACTTCTAAATTGTATCAATAGCAGCAAAAAAGAGTGCAATAAAAAGGTAAGTGGTCCTCATGAGGGTGCGTGCTGTATTAAGCAAGCCTTCCTGTCTTGCAGAGCCAGTGTTGGTGCTGACCTGATGGGCCTTCACCAGTGTGTTATATAAATTGACCAAGGAGGCCTCCACATGCTGACTTTTGGGTTGTTTATTTCTTCACTGCAGGCTGAGAGCCATCAACTCAAAAGTCTCTGGCACCAATCTCAAACTCTTACACATCCAATTATTTTAAAAATAGCCCAAACTAGCAGACTTTGGGCCACTTAGAGCCTGCCTGCTTTGCATAGCTTGCAAACCCTCAGTTGACAGCTGTTACCCCTTGATAAGATGGGCCTTGTGGATTTGAGGCTGTCGTGGGTGGAGTTGTGCCCCCCTCTGCCACCCCCAACATGAACAGATTTCTGTGTTGAAGTTCTAACCCAGGAGCTCAGCTTGCTACTGTATTTGGAGATAAGCACTTTAAAGAGATAATTAGAGTTAAACGAGGTCCTCCGAGTGGGCCCTAATCCAATATGACTGAGGTCCAAATGGGAGGCCATCAGGACTCAGAGGCACACAGAGGGAAGGGCATGTGGGGACACAGGGAGATGCCACCTGCAAGCCCAGGAGAGGGGCCCCAGGAGGAACCAAGCCTGCTGCCTTCCTGTCCTTGCCCTTCCAGCCTAGGGAGTCTCCGAGAAATGGCTCTGAGGTTTGGCCCCAGCCCGTAGTGCTGTGTGATGCCACTGAGCTGATTACTGCGTTTCCAAGCTCCTCAGCCGTTTACCTGGAGTTCCCTGGCCAGACTTGGCCTGGTCACCATGCTGCTGAGCAACAGAACCAAGGCCCCTCAGATGCTCCAATCTCTCTTGCCTCAGGAGTCCCCTCTGCCTCCATTTGTGGGTGATAGGCTCTGAGGCTGCCAAGGACTCTGTTTTCCTGAAATTCTGTCTGTCCTGGTAGTGTCTTTTTTTTATGGGTCCTTGAAATTCCAACACAATGTCTTGGGTGTCTGAAAATTTACATCCAACTGTCTACAAAGTACCTATGCATCTGAATAAACCCAAGCAGATTTGTTGATCAACCTTCAAGTATTTACCATATAGGACTCATCTGGGTCTTTTCAGTGTGATACAGCAAAATTATTTCCTTGATATTAAGTAGTTATAGGGTGAATGCCATGTAAATTTGCAAACAAAAATGTCAATCTAAGAATTATAAATGCAGTGTGCCAAAAACCCTCAGAGAAGTGAAAAAATGGAATATATCAGAGGAGTCCAGGATTTGGGAGGCTAATTATTCACATCTATTTTTTCTACATTTTAATTTGAGACAGAAATAGAGATGATGCTATGGGCTTTTCCTATAGAAAACCATTGAAATAAAGAAAATAAATAACTATATGCATCCACTGTATGAACCAAATAAGCTTGTGAGACCCATGATATCATAATCCAGGTTCCACCAGTGCATTCGAAATAATAAACAGAGTAATTTTAGACCAATGTGGTAATGAAAATAGCATTGTGAGGCCAGGCATGCCCAGATCAGATTACTAATTTCAACAGGAGTTGACTCCCTTTCAGTGTGCTAATGGGCTAAAGAACTAATCCTGCAGAGCACTGATTTCTTCATCTATGAAATGAAGACCACATAGGGAACTCTTTTACAGAGTTGTGAGGTGCGGTTAGAGTCACAGATAGTACTGCTGACAGTGGCTATGGCATAGAAAGTACTTCACAAATCATCAATTTACTGTATTTTGAAGCATTTTCATTTTACAAAGCTGGTACAAAATACTTAGAATATATTTAACACACATAAGTCTTTGCCCAGTAAAGTCCAATATGCTATTTAAACTGAATAAATGGGTATAAGAATATTTTAGAAATAAAACATATTCAATATGCAAATGTTGAGTCATGAAATTACTATTTATAGAATAAAAATTGCATTTGGATATTTCAAGTAATTGCTTTTAAAGCCAAATTTATATGTACACAATAAAATTTCTAGGTCTCAGCATGAAAAATAAATATTCAATAGTAGCCCAATATGAAAGCCGCATATATTGTGTAGTTTATAAAATTTGTATTAAATAGGTAGCCTATTTGCCTTCTAAAAGTACATATGACCCCTCTGTGTTTTACTGGATTCCTAGTCACTGTGGTAGGATTCTACATCTCCCCCACACAATATTGATTGGCGTTTGATTGATACATACACTGTTTAAGAAAACAAGCTACGGCACAGGTCACTGTAAGCTCTGTAAGGATTTCTAAATGTCTGAAATCATACAAAAATCTAGCTAAAACATTCTGAATTATAGGATTACATTTTTTCTGGGAGCATAACTTGCCGCAGACAAGAGCATGGCACTAATAACATTCCTGTGGGCTGAGCCCATGTGACGTTGTCACCAAGCTGGCGTTCCCATTTCTCACTTCATCAGACACAAGAGGTGGCCTCTGAAGACCAGGATCCAGTGGTAGATGGGAGAGAAGCAGGCGCCTTGAGCTCTGGGCTTCCGGACAAAATGCTTGCCATGAGGCAATTTGGGATTCTTTAGAACCTACGGACTCCATCAAACTGACATTGCATGCTGACATTTTGAAGGCATGAAGGAAGAAATAATATATTAGTTTCCTATTCTTTCCTTGGATGAAGATGTACAACAAGCATTTTACTATATCAAAATAATATCTAACTAAATCATAGGAGCGCATTTGACATGGTTGAAAGAGCAGTTACTCTTCAAAAGTCTTATAAATGAACATTCCCAAGATGCAGAAATGACAGAGTTCAAAAGTATGTCAACCTAGTTTAAACATTATTGTTTTTCTTATTTAAAATGAACTTCCTGGTTCCTCTCTAGCTCTACTCCAATCCAAGTTTTATTTTGCTAACATGTCGCTGTCCAGCTTTTTTTCTACACTCCAAAGATTCAATTCAACAAATGTATCCTCCTTCCTGATCATAGCATCCTATTTATAACTTTTATGATGGTTTATATGTTGTAATATTAATATATAAAATTATTTACCTCTTGACAGCCAGAGTTTCCAATAAATTGTTAGCTCTCTGGAGGCCAGAAATTCATCTGTCTATTTACGCAAAGCATACTCATCCTCTGCTTGGCAAATCACAAGAGATCAATAAAGTATCTATTGAGGGGAGTGATGAAGAAATAGATATGTACAGGCATCACCTCAGAGTGCAGTGGTGAAAATGAAAATAAAAAAACAGATAAAACTTAAAGAAATGTGAAAAGAAACTTATCTTCAAAAGCGAATACACCGTAGCAAATTAAATGTCATTCTCCCACGGCGCTAAGGAGGCCCTGAGAAGCAATGACTCCTTTCTCTAAAGCCAGGATGCCTCATGTTGTTAGACACCGTTGAGCTGGGTTTTTCAGAATGAGGCAGTTCACTGGACACGGATCTGGACTCCTTTCATGAAGATTGGGATCATAGTCAGAAGAGTGAATATAGATATTACAAAGTTCCTCTTGTTCGTCAATGCCCTGGTCGTATCCTCTTCATCTCTTATAGCAAAGGGCATCAGTGCAAACAATTCTTAATACCAACCGGAACTTGCACCCTGAGCTACCTAAGGATGCCAAGTTAGCCATCTGTCAAGCCAGGGTTCTACGTCAGCAAGGCGCACACAGAACATACGCTGAAAGAATATCTCATCTATATGTGAACGTGTATGAAACTTTTCTTGTCACTACTGCTTAAGAAAGACAGGATAAGGACTGTTTACCTGGCATTTACACTGTTAAGTGTTGTAAGAGAGCCCAAGATGGTTTAAAGTACACAGAAAAATGTACTCAGGTTATATACAAGTACTATTTCACAGAACATATTGAGCATCCAAGAATTCAGGTTTCTCAGAAGAAGAGGAGGTCCTGGAACCAGCCTCTCTGGATAAGAAGTACCTCTGTGCAAATCAAGAGCCTGTTTTCTACATAGCAATGTAAAAATGCGATGAGAAAAATATATATAATTGTGGCCATGAGGTCATTGGGAGAGAAAAAAAAATCTGTGAATAGATGACCACTTCTTTCCAGGGGAATCAACCTAGACAGGCGATGGGAAGACGAACTAGAAAGAACCAAGCTGTGTAAATAACGAGGAGAGGGCAGTGGTGAGGGACCACATGCATCAGCCATATTTTCATAGAGAAGGCTGCGGCGACTGCATATATACCATGTTCCTCAAAATCTGCATTTATGTAAGAAAATTCTACTTCAAAGAGTTAATGGATGAATATTTTCTCCTTATCTAATACAACAGTGATAAATGATGTCAATAAATAAATACAATAGAGAATGCTTTTCATTTCATTGTCTGGTACATACAGAGAGAGAAACAAAGGTAACAGAATTGCAAGATAACTTTTTCTGTGGAATGTGGCCCGCAGGTCCTCTAATGAAGAGCGATTGTTCATTCCCTACCCTTTTCTGATGCAATAAAATAACATTTCAACAGACACAGCCCTAGGAACAGAAGCTACAAATTGGAGAAAGATAACAGCTGGATATTGGACCAGGAGAGGAAATGGAATGAGAGGTTTAGATTGTAGGAAGATAAAGATTGAATGCTGGAACATGGAAGAAAAGCAAAGGCCTTCCATGGCACAGGCCACCTAGGGAAAACCTGCTGCCTCCCTCCAGCAAACCCAGAATCCAGGGATGGGACAGGGAGTTGGGGGCTCCCAAACCTTAAGAGATGATCACTCCTGATCCCAGAGAGGCTGCCCCTCGCTATCTTGGTTTCCTCCAAGTTTTTGAAATCAAGTCAGCTTTGAAAACCCACCAGAGTCATGGGTCAGAGAGGTGGCTATGGATCACATCTTAAAAAGCAGATCAGCAAGGAAATTACAGGGCGAAGGGAGAAGACCGCCAATGGGCCAGTGAAGGACGCATAGTTTAACCTCTTTACTGTAGAATTCTCAGAGATTATATGATCAATAATTCTGCAGCAATGACTTTCCAATCTCTGTCATTTATTTTTTGTTATTATTTTGTTGATAAGAGAGAAGTTTGCACATGAAAGTTGACCACGACTTTATAAGTTGTCCTGTGTTGTTTTCAGACCTTTGCTTGCTGCATGGCCTTACTTATCAACCCACTCGATTAAAGCAGCCCCCCCAGGTAACCCTTATCCCATGGGCTTGGAGGTTGGGACTCCAGAGGGAGTCATGGTGTCAGTGGTGTAGTCACAGCTATGAGATGGGAAAAAAGCAGAAGACAGAGAAGAACCTTCGTGTTCCTCGGTCTTCTTGCATCTGCCCTGGTCTCCTGTTCTCATCAGACTGCTCTTAGCAGCACTGTAAAGGGCAGAGTTGTTGACTTGTTCCCAGGAAGAGGCTAGAATGGGAAAGTTAAGAATTTACCAACATTACGTAAGCACCAACACTTCTACAGAGCCTCAAAACTTGTAGGTATAAAACGCTCAAACCCTGGTGGTTGGCCATAGGCTGATTTGATGCTCATGATGCATTTTTTTACACTTACTTTTTGTAAGAAACGTATCTCATCTAATGATTAATTCAAAATAGGTACAAAAGGTCAGTCATCTTTACAATCTCCTTTGGGGAGAAGAGATACCAAAACAAATGGACACTTGAAGCTCAAATGCAGAACGCCTAAACTTTATGCTATCGATGTCTTGTTTTTGTCAAAAAGAAAAAAATATAGATACAGAGAGAGCTGGTGGCTGTTTAAGTGAGTTTTAGTTGTGGATGCTGTTTCTATATTCTAGATGATTTTTCTTTTGTGTCATGGCATAATAATTTATCATAAAATGGATATTATGGTTATGTTTTATTACAAGAGAAGTGTAGGTAGATTTTTGCCAGTTTTTCTTCACACACACACACACACACACACACACACACACACACACACAAATTAGCTGCCACAGAAGTGTGTGACAGCAAAAATGGCGTAGGTCAGAAGTCCCAGATTCCAGTCCTGACCCCAGCACGATATGCATCTCTCAGACGTTTGGTTATCTGAGTGAACTAAAAATCCCTGCTTCCAACTTTATTGTCTGTTGGTTAGAAATAAACGATGTGTATTTATTTACTTATTGGTACTGGAGAGTGAGCCCATGGGAGTTCTACTGCTGAGCTACTTTTATCTGTTATTTCAAAACAGGGTTTCTCTCAGTTGCTGAGACTGGCCTGGAACCTGAAATCCTCCTGTCTCAGGCTCTCAAAGACTGGAATTACAAGTATACACCATCATACCTGGCTAAAATAATGTTATATTTAAACAATGTAATTATGCTCAGGGCAGTATTTATTTATTTTTAATATATTTTTATTGTTCCATTGTAGTCAAACATCACAATGGAATACAAGACTTGTGAGGATATACAAACACATATCACTCAATTAGCTTTTATCCAATCCCCATCCCACTCCCTTCCCCTCCCTCAATCCAATGCTTGATTTAGTGATTAACTTTGATATATCTGTTTACATACATCATGTGTTTTAAAGAGATTCCATCTCCCCACATCCATCCCCTCTGATTGGTCACCTTAGTTGCTCCTCCATAGAGCCCTTCCTTCAACTAGATCTCCTCCTATTACCCATTTCTTCCTAGTTTTTGCATATTAGGTAAAGGATCTGATTTTTCATTTTCTGTGATATTTCTCTGTGTATGCCGCATTGCAAGTTCCAATCCCACTCTTGAAGGCCCCGGCACTGGCCTGGCCACCTGGCAGACTCTGATCCAGGCCTTGCTGGCTCCAGCACCAGCCTTGCCTCATGGCAGGCACTGATCGCAGCCTTGCTGACCCCAGCACCGGCCTTGCCTCATGGCAGGCTCCGACCCTGGCCTCACTAGCCCCAGCACCAGCCTCACCCTCGGCAGTCAGGGCAATATTTAAATAACACCACATTGACACCAAACCGTCACCTCTGCAAGCCTTTAACTATGCTACATGTTCACCCACCTCCACCCCCTTATTTTGTCTTTAGAAAGCAGTAGTCTGCAGATTTCTTCTGAGAGTGAAGGATGCTATCTCTTTGTAACTCAGATCTGTCCTCAAAGAGCATCACAGAAGCCCAGATGTTTCCCCAGGGAACGTGTCTTCCTTTTCTCTCACCCAGATGTTGCATTTGGGTCTCTAGCACTTCATGTCGTTTCTGATGATACATTCTTTATATTTTTTTTAAGAATGAAGGAACCCATGGACTCTGAGATATTCTCAATAGAAAAATCCCTAAGTATTGAATTGAAAAGCAATTCAGTCCCATGTATCCACCTGCTATTGTTAGATATAAGATGTCCCCTAAAGAGCTCACTTTCTATTGTTTGGATCTGATGTAATAAGTCATGAGGTTTGTGACTGCAGAAGTGGATAAATCCATGTATTGAATCTACTTGAGTGGTATCCAGTGGGCTGCTGTGGTGTGACTGGAGTTGATGATCCCTGGGTGTGGCCTCAGAGAACTTGAAGGTTCCTCATCTTTATAATCTCTCTGTCTTATGTCTGGCCTCCATGATGTGAGCAGTGCAGTCCATGTGCTCGCCCTCTGTCTCCAGATGCCAGGCTCTGAGATCCACGGTCTCTGGCTCACAAAGACTGAACCCCAAACTAAGAAAGCCAATCTTCTAACTTGTAAGTTGCACGGTCATTTCTTTAGATTATAACTACAATAATGCTGACAAAACACCATATTTTATTGTATCAAGAAGGTAGTGGGTGGAGCTATGAAAAATTGAAGAAGGAGTTAGGAAACGTGAAAATGTAGACAATAGAGAAGCAGCGGAGGCAGCACTCAAATTAATTAAAACATTCACTTAGCCAATAAACACATCCGGGCTACCAACTGGTAAAAGGAATTTTCTAGTCTACTAAAAGCTGGGTGATGGGAATAGGCAGAGGGTGTACCATCCCTGTTTTTGTGCTGGAGATTAAACCCAGGGCCATTCTACCTCTGAGCTCTACCCCCAACCATATTCCATTTTTATTGTGAAACAAGGTCTCACTAAATTCTGGAGGGCCTCCCTAAGTTGCTGAGGCTGGCTTCTTCTCAAATAGTAGAAAGCATCACCTGCCAATACCCAGTATTTTTCTCCAGGTGATGAAGCTGTTCCTGCCTGGAGCAGAGTGGCCTCCACGAGGTCACAGAGCCAGTGACAGCACCATGCAGATAGAGCCGCCCAGGATCCTTCACGCTCACTCCCATTACTCAGTGTTCTGGGCAGATTTTTCTTTTTTCCCAATGTCATATTGGTCTCCTACAGTGTCTTGTGTCAGTGAAGCATAATAAGCTTATCTCACAAGAGAATGTACAAATAGACACACATTTGTAAAAATCAAATATAATGATTAATCCTAGATTTCCTTCAAGCTAAGTTATGGTGTATATATTATTTCACTGCTGGTTTATTAAAAATTACTCATTAAATAATGGCAATTCGAATGAGGTATATTTTTTAATAATCTTCAGAAATTTATAGAATATAAAATAAAACATATTTTTTAAATGCTCCTGTGGATTCAAAGTTTTCACAATGCCACCATGTCCAAAGCCACATTATCAGAAAATGAGGGCAAATGTCCTCTCAAAAGAATTGGACAGCTGGTTTTATAATCTCAAATGCAGAGTGCAATGTCTTCTGCTAAAGAGGCCAATTAAACTACAAGTCAGACACAACAGCTTTTCCAAAAATGGCCTAGGTCAAAGTGTAAAAATTTCCATCAACCTTAAAATAAATTCTTTGTAAAAGAAGTGCCCAGTGCCTTATGCCTTACCCTCCCAAAAAGAAAATAAAATAGAAAGAAAATAGTAGTCCAGAGGTGAAAAACATTATGCAGTTGAAGAGAAAAAGGAGAAGAAGAAAAAGACAAGGTGCCCTGTCATCTGTAGCTAGTGCTACATCCAAGAACTAAGGCCTTCTGGGGCTTCTCAGCCAATACCAAATGAAGATCCTCTACTATTTTTTCTGCAGTGATGGAGATTGAACCAGGTCTTCCTACCACTGAGCTATACTGCCAGATCTTTTCTATTCTTTTTTGTTTCTATTTTGAGACAAGTTTTTCCTGCGTTGCTGGGTCTGTCCTCAATCCGAATGCTCCTGTGTCACCAACAGAAGTAGTTTCATTGGTTGTTCCCCAAAATAGTGAGGCTTTGTTCTAACGTCCAATCACAACATGTTACAAACTACCAGGAGAGGAGACGTTGGTCCCCAGAGCAATTTAGCCACATTGCAGTGGTCGGTGTTAACTCTCCCTGACAAAACTAAAAAGAGCATTTAAAATAGTAATAGCATCTGGGCGTGGTGGTGCAGGCTTGAAGTCACAGCATTTGGGAGGCAGAGATGGAAGGATCATGGTTCGCAGACAGCCTCAGCTACTACATAGTGAGGCCCTTTGCAACTCAGTGAGATCCTGTTTCAAACATAAAACGGACTAAAAAATAGGGCTGGGGGTGTAGCTTGGAGGTAGACTGCCCCTGGGTTTCATCTCCAGTATCACACACACAAAAGAAATAATAGCAAAACTGATATATAACCAGAAATTGTAATTCTCTGGTGCCTCCATAAATTAAATACCAGGGATTTCCCAGTGAGGGTTGAACGGGCATTCTGTTTTTTTTTTTTTTTTGTTTTTGTTTTTTTTTTTTTGGTGGTACTGGGGTTCCTGGAAGCCCTTCTACCTCCAGGCTACACTCCCAGACCTATTTTTACATTTTAATTTGGAAACAGGGTCTCCTAAGCCAGCGCGTGCGGCTGGCTTCGAACCTGCGCGATCCTCCTGTCTCTGCCTCCCAAGCGCGGGGATTACAAGCGTGCGCCACCACGCCCAGCTGCGGCACTCTGTCAGTGGCAACTGTGGAGGGGACAGGCTGACAGTCCCCCCAGAGGTGTTTCAGCAACTGTCTGAGTACGGTCTTTCCAAGAGGCACTGGTGACCTGGGACTCCTGCCTCTGGGATTGCTCCAGCCCAGGCTTTATCAACTGTTCGGCATCCCTGATGGAACCTGCTTCAGTCCTGGCAGCTGTCTGTCATCTCAGCAGTGAGTGCCCCATCTCAGCTCAACAAAGAATTGAGTAGGTGAGAAATACATCATCCCTCTAGGCCGCTCATTATCTTCCGGATACACTGAACCAATAGGGAATTATTGGGAACATGAGAGGAGCTAAAAATAAAAACATGAAAGGGAGAGACGTATGGTGTTCAGAGATAACTAACATGTGTAATTTTTGAGTTCCAACTTTGTAAATCAGAGTATGCTTTCATGTGTTAATGGTGTAAAGTAGCAGGCAAGAGAGAAAAAGTAGAAAGCAAATATCCTTTGCAACCATGAAGCTACACCTAATATGCAGTAAGTTTTAATATCAGTATAGTTTTAAATAATTGGAGAAAAAATTACCTCTTATCATGAAGATTGTGAGGTTCTTCCCAGAGCAAGACTTACATGTTGCTTATGTATTCCCAATGTCAAATGCCTAGTACTAAAAATATGACAAAAAATGTTTGATGATTTTTCACATCAAGTAATGATTGTACAAAGAAGACTGCACATTCAAGAAAGGGACAGTGGAAGGCAGCACACTAATGAAAACACTTGTGTTTTCCTGGGAAGGCAGTGGGTGTGAACATCCACAGGCATCCTCCACACCTTGACGTCACTGTTGGGGATGTTATTTTCTCTTTTATGCTGGGTTAGAACCCAAGGGCATTTTACATCTCAACTACAGCCCAAGGCCATTTTATTTATTGTGTTGTTTTACTTTGTTTTGAAATAGAGTCTCTGGATAGTTGCTGAGGAACTCGCTGTGTTACTGTGGCTGGCCTGGAACCTGCACTCCTCCTATCTTAGCCTCCCACGTACTAGGATTATGGGTGTCTGCCATGATGCCTGGCTGGCTGTTAAGAGTTATTTGCATCACTGAGTAATAATAATCTAAAAAGAACAGAAAATTGAAAGGGATAGAGTTGTGAGAACTGTCACCACTTAAAATCTTCTTCTCATTTGATATATAACAGGTTGTTTTACAAAGGGCTATGATTCTACACAAGCTGAATATTCTTTCAAAATAATCTAATGCTGGAGATTAAATTTGAAAACTTCTATTTTTCAGGAGACACAGGACAAGTGGACATGATCTGAGCGATGACTGCAACTAAACACAACCTCCTTGCATTTAGACGACCCTGGATTTTAGCTTAACTATAGATCCCATCACGTCCTGTTCATCTTCCTCACAAGTCTTTACCAAGATGCTGATCTGGAGAATCTTTAATATTTATCTTTGCTTTCCAGAGTTTGGATCCAAGCCAGAATTTTTTTTTTCTGAGAAGCCTAACTCAATTCCACTTAATATCTTTTTTAAGATAAGCCAGTTACCCTGGTGACTTAAGCACATAGGTATAATTCTTATCATCCTTCCTAGATATCCCTCGTATCCGAATACATTATTTAGTCACTTCCTTACCTAAAAATTTTCATCAAACATCAAAATTAGGACTCTTTAGATTAGCCTATGTACAGTCAGCAAAGAAGTCTGGAACTATGACATTGTGATAATACAAGTCTTCCTCTGTCCTGTTAGCCCAAACAACACAGCCTGCCCAGAGCCTGTTCTTACTTGGACGCTGTGAGGTCACACCTCTTTCCAGGAGCCATTTCAGGCCCTGCAATAGCCTCTCCCTCTCCGGGCTGATCTCTGCACGGTCGAGCTGCTGGGAGTTAAAGAAGCAAGCATGCGATCGCTTTTCCAAATGCAGGTTATCTGTGCCAGCAGGTGTTTGTAGAGATAAGTTTTCCTTTGAACAAAGATACATTTACTTGAGAAGTTGGTAGGGCCCCACTTTGCAACCGCAGTTCCCAGGACTTCGGAAAATAAAAATTGAACACCAAAAGTACACAGCAGAATGCGGAAATATGTACAGTACAACACATGTCACCGTGGGCACTGATGTGAGATGTTTTATAACAGTGACTTGGATGTAGGTACGGGGATCACAATGACTCTTTTGCTGATGAGTCCCAGACATTCTAACACAGAGAGTGGCAATATTAATTTGTTTCTGCCTGTGTCTTTTGGAATCATTTCAGCTCTAGAACCTGATCTAATAAAGAAGATACAGCGACTTCCAGCACATGCCTACGCCCCGAGGGTGTGGTGGCTGGACTGGTCGTCCTGGGCCGCCTGGATCTTCTTTTTCATCTGTCTCTTTGATCAGATATGTGGTTTAGAATCATGCTAGTGCTTTGTGGGATGGATTCGCAAGGCCAGAGCCATTTCCACCATGTTTGGTAGCATAGGGTTCAGACCGCAGATCATGGGCCCTGCCTAGCCATGGCGATGGGTGGTCTTCTTATGGGATGCGTGACAACTCATGAATTAAAGCCACAAAGACAACTAAAACAGACATGCTGTTGAATGCATTCAGGTCGGTTCATCACAGGCTGCAGGGGTATGGATCTGTGGTTTTCTTTTTGTGTGCTGGGGATAGCCCTGAAGGATGATGGTTTAGGTTAGTCTGCTCTATCTAACTATTTGGGTGCCCTTCCTGATAACGCACACAATCTCTACAGCTTTGTTTTCTCAGCCATGCAACACGCATCACACAAGCTGCCCTACATGCCCCAAGAAGGTTGGTGTGAGGATGTGATCGAAAGGGCTTTGTTGGAAACATCGTCCTGAGCTACACAGGATGGGTTTTCACTCACGTTCCTCTAAAACCAAAGAAGTCTTACCTTCCTTCTGTTAGTTAGATGCAACACATTTCTCTTCCTGGCATACTGTGATTTATTTTCTATGGTTTGTTTTCTAGGTCCATAACAATATTCTTTAAATCCGTTAGGTACCTAACAAATCTATAACATATGCTGCTCTCACTGGAAGTCAAAGCTCATTTCTCAACCTCAGCCTCTCTGCTCTGTGGAACTCCCTGTGTTTGGTCTCTTAGTACCGCAGTTCAGGAAACAGCACCTGTTTCCTGATGTGGACTGCGCTTCAGATCCCGTGCTCCCCCTCCCTGAGAGCACACAGTGGCCTTAATTATCTCTGTGCACGGAGCACCCTGCTTGTCGGGTTTAGTGCTTCTTTCAAACATCCCTGTACTAACAGCTTTATTGAGGTGTAACTCCCATATCATAAAATTAACTCCCTTCCAGTGTCTAATTTGGTGCATTTTCGTAATATGCAGAGGTTTACAGTCACCAACACCACCTCATTTCAGAAAATATCATCACTGCTGCCCCTTGGCAATGTCTCTCTATGCCCTCCTACTTGGGCTTCGACAACTATGAAACACTCACTGTACCTGTCACGTAAGTGGAATCTCGCGAGGCAAGGCCTTTTCTGATTAATTTATGCCCCTGATATGCATACCTATGTTCATAGCAGCACAATTTGTAATAGCGAAAATTTGGGAACAACCTAGACCCCCATCAACAGATGAATGGTTTGCAAAGTTATGGGAAATACACACAATGGAATTCTATTCAGCTATAAAGAAGAACAAAAAGCATTATGTTAAGTGAGATCAGCCAAACACAGAAATAGAAGGGACATATGTTTCCTCTAATATGCCAAAACGAGTGAGCATTGGAGATACCAGAGGGACTCCAGATAATGGAAGGGAAATCTCAGCAAAGTTTGAATGGAAAACTAAGAGAGGAAGGAGGCTGAACTTGACTGATGAGCGGCTATTTCCAAATAGATGTAAAAGTACGAATATAGCAAGGTTAGCCTGGGTATTAAGTATCGGGAGGGGGGAAAGGGAAACGAGGGGGGAGAGGGCACCAAATACAGATTAAATGTATAACATTAATTTTCAATAAAATAAATTTTAAAAAGTTGTAAATACCAATAAACAACTTCCAATATGAAAGTGACTAAATAAAATATATATTTTATAAAATAAAAAAATTGTGCCCCTCGGTGCAATGTTTCCAAGGTTTATCCCTGTTGTTTCAAATATCTATGCTTTATTTATCCCTATTATAATATTTAAGGAATTTAATAGTTGTCCAAGAAACAAGACCTATTAGAGACCCATAATTATTTAAAAAATGGCATGTTTAGAAAGCCAGGTTGCCATTACCCAAAGCCAAGGACTGCAGGGCTCCTGTCTTTGGTCATGGAGTTTTGAGATGCATGTGTTTGAGGTGCTGAAAGATGGGTTGGTTTCCTAGTAAGAACCTCAAAGGCAGAGACCATGCCCCGGTCCTGCTCACACTTTAGGAGTTTATCATCTCATTCTTAAGGGGTATGGCTAAAAACCATTTGTGAAGACAATACTCTTGGGAGGTTTTACAGGGGGTACCTAAATGATTAACACATCTGAGAAGGGAATGCTAAAGGAGAAACAGGACAGATGATCAGCTGAGAGATTTATCTGATGTTAATTTTCTCAATTTCACTATATCACATATTTTTATATAATTTGGTCCTATAAAAGAATAATGCTTTTAAAAATATTATACCTTCTTCCTTGTTCTTTTATGAAAGAAAAAAAAGTTGTCAGTATTATGACAATAAATAAAAGCCAGTGCTTGAAAACAAATGAGTTTAAACTGCACGCAGCCTATGCAAAGGCTGAATTTATAGTAAAAGAAAAGTTTGTTTTCAATTGAGCCAAAGAATTGGAAAAATATAAATAGAAATCAGAATGTACTCATAACCAGTACGTCCTTGAAGACAGATCCCAGCAGAAAATGCATCTAAGATAGCAGGCAACCAGGTGGGTTGTACTTGTTACTGAATCCTTGCTATTTCCTGACCATTTCAGTCACACACACACACACACACACACACACACACACACACACACTCTTAAATCGAGTTTCTCTATGTTAAATAACCCTTATCTCAAATGCTTGGAACCACAAGTGTTTTGAATTTCAGTTGTTTTCGGATCTGCATAGGCAAATGAGATGTCTTGAGGACATATAGTCTACACATGAAATTTTTTTGTGATTGATCTACACGATAACCTGAAGGTGATTGTATGCAGTATTTTAAATAAATTTTAAGGAATCTGTGGTGGAGATGTGGAATACGCAGCTCTGTGCCTACACTCTGACTGGCCTCCTTCCCTGGAGGTAGGTAAGGCGTGTGTACTGTAGTTTCAGAGAAGCACTAGAAGGTTTTGAATATCTATCAATCATCTATCTATCATCTATCTATCATCTATCTATTATCTATCTATCTATCTATCATATAGACAGAAATATATGGAATGCCATAATGTATATATTATATAATTATTATCAAGAGAATTAAGTCCTGATATATGCCTTAAGTTCGGATGTCTATGAAGTGAGATGTCAGTCTTCATCTTCATAATTCATGAATACAAAGTGAAAAATCTACTTTTTTTTGGAGTACTGGGGATGAAACTCAGGGGCATTCTACCTCTGAGCTACACTCCCAGCAAAGTTTTTATTCTTTATTTTGAAACCAGGTCTCACTGAGTTGCAAAGGGCCTCACTAAGTATCTGAGGCTGTCCGCGAACCATGATCCTCTGGTCAGACTCCCAAATGCTGGGATTACAAGCGTGTGCCACCACGCCTGGCTAGAAATCTACTTTTTAAAAGTATATAACTATATGTATTAGATATTATATGGATAGGTAAATATCTAGATAATTTATGAGCATATACGTTTTTGTGGTAAAGGGTGTGGAACCCAGGGGCATTTTACCTTCAAGCTACACCCTAAGCCTTATTTTTTTATTCTTTGTTTTGAAACCGGGTGTCAATGAGTTGCGAAGAGCCTCAGAAAGTGGCTGAGGCCGTCAGAGAACTTTGATCCTCCTGTCTCAGCCTCCCGAATGCTGGGATTACAGGCATGCACAACCATGCCTGGCTGAGCATATACTTTTTAAAAACATTGAAATCCAGAAAAATCAGTGCAGGTTTTTTGAAATGCCTAGATATCATTCTGTTGCTGATTCTGTCATCCTTTTAGTCTTGGACTTGCCCTCGCTTTGTAAATGTTTTGTAAATGTTTAAATTATTTGTATGTTTGTCGGTGGTATCTGATGTCAACCTTTCAGGTTCTCTCAGTGTTTAACTGTGTGTACACGTGTGTCCTTATGACACTTTACATCTTATGGTACTTTGAAACAACAAAATCCTATTGTTTATATATCAGCAGAACAGAAAGTGCAATTTGTTAAATTATAGTTCCTACAGCACATACTTAGGATGACTGCCTCGGGCATTTTTGAGAAACAATGACACTTGCTTATTCTACTGATACCTGGCTTATATCTTTCTAAATACTGTTCCTGATGTGACTTAATAAATGTAGAAGTGTTGAAGTTTACATATAGAATGGGCCTCATGCTGCAGGATCATCTAATACTTCCAACAGACTTTCTTTTCTTTTTCTTTTTTTTGCGAGGTGAATTGTGGTTGCTATTTTTCTTGTTACTCGGTTACCACTAGCTATATAACTGTATTTTCAAAAATTTGGAACCATATGTGACTAAAGAATAGCTTTAATTCACTCTGATTAAAATAAATTTTCAAATTCTGCTGAACGTGTATTCTGGGTTTCCCTTGACCTTTGCCCTGTACACACCTAAGCTGAGTGTTGATTGGTATTGCTTTGACTCTTCCTGACATATTCTATCTGGGTGTGTTCAGACAGTAGCAAACACCCCTAATGGAGCCTTTGGTGGGCCCAGTGGATCCACCTGTCTAGTGGGCCTTGATTGCCCAACAGAGCTGGACAAGATCTCAACAGGAGCAGCCCTGAGCATCTCCCAGACACAGCTCACAGAAGGCAGGACACACACCCAGTGTGCCCTCCACAGCGGTCCTCATACCACACACCATGGCCGGCCCTCAGTTCTGCATTGGAATTGTATAATAAATGCATATTTAGCTCTCAGCTGCCCTGTGTTTTTAATGATGCTCTTCCATTCTTTGCCTTTTTCTTAAGATTTGGCATCACAATTTTCTTGATATTCTTGTATTATTTTAACTTTAAACATTTTTTATTGGTGTATTGAAATCCTACGTCATCAAGATGAAGTTCAGAGTGATAGAGTCATACACAGGCACAATATTCAGCGCTCCCTGCATGGCTCCCACCCTGCTCCCTCACCGTCCCATGCAGGTCATCAAGACTGGCCTTGCTAATTGTGTCCACTGGGGAGTTTCTTTCATCGAATCTCTCTCCCCCACGCAGTCCCTCCTGTAAGCTCCCATCCACCACTCCAGTAGGGTCTTTCCTCCTTTGTCTAGGGTCCCCGTTGTGTCCCATTTTTGCACCTAGCTTCCATATATGAAGAAAAACATCTGACCTTTCATTGTGTGTGTGTGTGTGTGTGACTGGCTAATCTCACTTAACACAATGGTCTCAAGTTCCACCCATTTTCCTGCAAATGCCATGGTTTTGCTTTCCCTGTACTTTCCTTATTCCTCCACCTGTCCAACTCAGGGCAGTGCTGTATATTCCATAATTCCTGTAGCCTTCTGGTTTTCTCATACTGTATGCCAGCCCTTGGGTTAAATGTTACACACATATCCTAGCCCTTAATCTCTAAACCACTTGGTGAAGGGATGATTTCACTCCCCATTTTAGATATAGAAAACAGAAGCTCACAGAAGTGACTATCCTAGATCACTCAGCTAGCAAGACTATAGAAGTAGCTTTCACAAGGAACATCTGTCAGCTACCTAAGTCCTTCTCCCAAGGAGCCTTTGAACCTCAAAGTTCATACTAAACACAGAAGGCTTTATTTGTTCAGAAAAAATCACAGTAATTCTGGCTTCAGTTATAAAAAGAGCTAAGATAAATAAGAGCCTGCCCTCTTCTTAGATAGCCTCATCCTTTATCACCAGTATTAGGTGCCAGAAAAGAGTTTGGCATTTTTCTCTTTTTAGAAATGTTATATGATGACCTTTAGCTTAGTGTATTCTTTGGAAGGAGCTAAAAATGGATTTTCAGTGAATTAGCATGCAATTTGAATTATTCTGCACATTTCTGCATTCGAGGTTGGCCACAGCTATAAGTCATCAGGCATTAAAACTGCACTCAGCTTCCACATGCAGAAATGAGTGTGCATATGCAGGGTGTGAAATACATCTCTTCAGACATTTTTGGTCTAAATGGACCTGGAAATCTCTTTGGCTAAGCCCCTGGATCAGCAGTAATGCTTTTAGAGTGTGCCTATAGAATAATCATTTCATTTATGATGGATTACATTTTTAATCAGCCTCCAAAATTCATCTGCAAAATTGTGTAGAAATAACTTTTTCCCAGGTTTTTTTTAGCCAATGAAATCTCATATAAATAAAGAACTGAGAGCTGGCAAACTGCATACATTTTTCTAATAATATACTGGCTTATATTAAAATACACTCAGGGAAAGAAGAATCTGCTAAACACAAGTGTACTGAAAATACAAATAGTTGAATCATTGAGAAAGTTATCTATTAAGATTCCCTTATAGGATAAAATGACCAAGGTCCTCTCTTGAGTTACTACAGTATCAGCTGGGCACGGTGGCACATGCCTCTAATCCTGGTGCTTGAGGGCTGAGACAGGAATATCACAGATTCCAAGCCAACCTCAGCAACTTAGTGGGACTTTTAGCAACTTAATGAAATTTGGTTTCAAATTAAAAATAAAACAGAGCTAGGAGTATTGCTCTGAAGTAGAATAGACCTGGGTTTAATTCCCAATAATGTGTGTGTGTGTGTGTGTGTGTGTGTGTGTGTGTGTGTGTGTGTGTGAGAGAGAGAGAGAGAGAGAGAGAGAGAGAGAGAGAGAGAGAGAGAGAGAGAGAAGAAAGAATATGAATGAATTACTACAGTATTTGGAAAGAAAAGTTTCATTCATTCTGAAGTATTTGGGGACACTCTCAATCTGATTTATTTTACAGATTAGTTTAGAGCTACAGTCATCAAATATTTTCCAAAACTCGTTTTCCTGGGTGACGTTCTACTTGGAGATATGGACCACAATGAGAGGGTCTATGTGCATACACCTCAGAGCTGCTGTCCCTTTTCTATCTGCTGGCTAGTGCAAGCGTGGCTCCCTTTGACTTCTTTTCCAATTTCCTACCCTCCCTATCTAGCTAGACTCAATCCCCAGGTGCCAGCCCACACAATCTTTATCTCATTCCCTGTTTCCCCAGTCATAAATGCTGTCCAGGCTTCAGTGAACACAGTGAGAAATATCTGGATGACCCTGAGCTCTCTATTCTGCAGTGTAGGAAAAGAAAATATATATATATATATATATATATATATATATATATATATTTATTTCCGGAAATATATATATATATATATTTCTGGAAATAAATATATATATATTCCAGACTATATCTAAGTTTCAAAGCTTCAATTACTGGACCCAGGCCAGTTTTTGCCCATGGATATTAATAACTTCATCTCGTCTAACATGTACTGCTCATGCTCAATCCCTTGAAAAGGCATGTCCTATACTCTTGAGCTAACCTGAACCTCTCGTTTTCTCTCTCCATGAACCTATTTTAGCCAAGTTAGGTTCTTCATCTTCTACCCCCTGCAAATGTTGTCTTTACTCTGCCATTCATGTTCCTTTCTTTTATTGGATAGTATCGTCTTTAAGGAAAACACTCACATCTTACCATCCACTAAGGCTCAACTGTACACAGGCTGTTCCTTGAAGTTTTGTCACTCCTGGATGAAAGAGTTCTATCCTGCCCAGAAACATCAGCACCCACACATGCTGTTATTTTGTAGCTGGTTATTATGTGGATCCTAGCTTCTTCTGGCTAGCTAGAAGAAGATTGCTGTAGTAAGGATCTAATATTTACCTCTTCCTATATATCCTTCAGTCTTCTAGTTCTGTGACTGCGGCATGGTTACTATATAGTCATTGGATGACTATATAGTATAAAAACTCACATAGTCAACTGTCAAAATACCCTAACTGCCAAGTTTTTATGTAACATCTTACTATTTTTCTTAATGCACAACTAAATATCAAAATCATACCAGTCACTCTATTAGTCTACTAAAGTATGAACACTTGGTGCCTCAAAAATGTGATTGAATTTGAACATAGGGTAATCAGGTTTTAATAAGAAGGTAAGAGTGGTCCTTAATCCAGTCTGTCCTTACAGGAAAATATTCAAAGCACTACTGCCTGGAGAGTAGACAATTATGGGAATTTATTGTCAAACGTCCAATTGAGCTACTGCTGGTGCGTGGGCTACTTCTCGTGAAATGAGAAAAGTGTTTCCAGCTGCACCTGGGACTCGAGGTCAGATCTCATCCTCGCCAGGTGCCCCTGGATATGAGAGCGTGTGCATTCAACTCCCATTCTCAGTTTTGCTATCTAAGGTAAGAAGTGGAAGATGCCCCTACTTATAGCTATTCCAGTGATTGCAGCTGATATTACACTTGAAGTTATTTTGTAGATATGCTAAAGTGCTTATATTTATTTTTATTTATTTTGCCCACTTTGCCGTCATCTCTGTGCCTCTAAGGCATCATGTGTCATAAAACATCACTCTTATCTCTTGGTTTGACAAGTCTTAGCAGGATTCTGGAAAAATTATGACAAAAATGCCTCGGCTGCAATATGAA
Organism: Muscardinus avellanarius; assembly: GCF_963383645.1. Lineage (NCBI taxonomy): Eukaryota > Metazoa > Chordata > Mammalia > Rodentia > Gliridae > Muscardinus > Muscardinus avellanarius. The sequence goes on from NC_137800.1 coordinate 2,946,285, forward strand.
ATGTGCAGGAAGGGATGGAGACCAATGTCAGCCTACCTTGGCACAAGTGTTAGGACTAGCTCATCTGATGTGGGAGAATAGCCACTAATTGCAACACTCGGCAGCCAAAGATTACAGTTTCTCACCAGGTGAAATAAGTGGTTGTTATGTTAGAACATCCCCTGAAGAGCCACGCATCAATGTTCAGAGTTGATGCAATGAATACGTGGAGTACTGTAACCTCATCAGTGGATGAGTTCATTGTAATAGGTTTACCGGATGGAGGTTGGGTGTGCTAGGGGAGGCAGATCTCTGTGGGTGGGACCCTAGAGCCCGTGACTGTGTCTTTGAATACACTTGTTTACACTATCTTGCTTCCAACCTCCGTGATGTGAGAGTAGAGTTCAAACTCAAATGCTCCTTTTTAGAAATAGTAAGAAAAATAAAGTCCAGTAGTTATTAATATATCGACAAAAGTATCGTTTCCCAAAATGAAGCCAGGCATGGTGCTGCACACCTGTAATCCCAGCATTCAGGAGGCTGAGACTGGAGGATCATGGTTTGCGGATGGCCTAAGCTACTTAGCGAGGCCCTTCACAACTCAGTGAGACCCTGTTTCAAAAAGAAATAGACTAGCCAGGCGTGGTGGCGCACGCTTGTAATCCCCATGCTTGGGAGGCTGAGACAGGAGGATCATGCAGGTTCGAAGCCAGCCTCAGCTGGTTTAAGAGACCCTGTCTCCACATAAAATATAAAATAGGTCTGGGATTATAGCCCGGAGGTAGAAGGCCCCTGGGTTCCATTCCCAGTACCACCAAAAAAAAAAAAAAAAAAAAAAATAATAGGGCTGGGAATGTAGCTCAGAGGTTCCATCCCTAGTACCACACATACACAGACACACACACACACAAAAAAAAAAAAAAAAACAAAAAAAAAACAGAGAAAGTAAATATATCTTAGCCGGGTGTGATGGCACACACTTCTAATCTCAGCATTCGGGAGGATCACGGTTCACGGACAGCCTCAGCTACTTACTAAGGCCCTCCACAACTCAGTGAGAAGAAATAATACAGGAGGAGTGTAGCTCGGAGGCTGACTGCCCCTGGGTTCCATCCCCAGACCCACAAAAAAAAAAAAAAAAAAAAAAAGAAAGAAAAGAAAAGAAAGTAAGTACATCTTAAACTTATTTGGCAAAAATATTTTAATTTTAAATTCTCAAAATATTTGTCCTTCCAGAAGAATAACAATTAGAAATACCAACAAACACTGACATTTTATAGAACATATTTTTGGGGACAGTGGAATAAGTAATGTTACTATATTCTATGAAAAAACTGTCAATAAGACAGAGACAGAGAGAGAGAAGAGAGAGAATATATCGCCAAATCAGATCTTCAGAACTCATTATGAATCATCCTTTTAGAAGAGCAGTTTAGTTGGGTGTGGTGGCACACGCTTTTAATCTCAGCACTTGGGAGGCTGAGGCAGGAGGATCGCAGTTTGCAGCCAGCCTCAGGTACTACTTAGCGATGCCCTTTGCAAATCAGTGAGACCCTATTTCAAAATAAAAAAATAAAAAATAGGGCTTGGAGCATAGCTCGTAGGTAGAATGGCCCTGGGTTCCATTTCTAGTATCAAAAAAGAAAAAAAAATAGTAGTCTACATTAAAAGATTGAAAGTTGTGTTGTATCACTCCATGCATTATTTTATGTATACTATTTAATTATATTTATTTACTTTGCTGAAAGACAAAATGATAGGAATAAATAGACCTCATTACATGCCAAAAATAGTTTAATAAACATTACAATATTGGCAAATATTTCTAATAAATTCAAAAATAATTTGAATTTATTAGAAAATATTAAGCACATTATTCCACAGTCATAAGATCAGGAATGGAACATAAGCATTTGCTAGCTAAAATTTAAGTAATTTATAATATCTCTGACCTATATATCATTATCTTTATTCTATACATTGACATATTATCTGTATTATCCATAAATCTCTGTTAATTAACTATGACAGAAATAGTCTGGTCACCAGTCCTCAGAATCCTGGTTCTTGCCTGGTTCTCTCATGTGTTTGCGTTTCATCCTTACCTATGTTTTATGGCCAGATGTCTTCCTTGAGCCCCAAACTCACACATCTCTCTTCCTTTAGGCCTTACCCGTCTGGGCACCTCCCAGTCGCCTGAAACTCAACACATGAATTCCACTTCACCACTTTCCAACTTGTTCTGTCAACGTGTCTTCCCTTGTGTCTCTACCCCATGGCTTCCAGCCGCTACCAGGGTTCCAGCTTCACAGCCGGCCCTGGACTCTGACCCCCCACTTCTCTCTCCAGGCTGCAGTCTCAGTGCAAAGCAGCTTCAGTTCTCCTGTCATGCACTATAAAAGTTCCAGGGCTGGGCTTGTCTTTTCCAATCCATTTTCTATATTATCATAGCAGGGCATGTACTAAGACAGATCCCTGAAAATACTGCCTCCTGTTTTAAGTTTATAATCAGCTTTTAAAATAAAAAGCAACATAATATTAGCATGCCATTAAAAGAAACTTCATTATACACATCAACCCACACCCTTTACCTCATTTTTCAGCATTTCTGCTTTACCTTCTGTTCTTAGCTTCATTGAACCGTGCTTAGATCCTTTGGTGAACCACCATCTCTCAAATAATTCTTATTCATTCATTACTGTTCCTCCATGATAAAAAAAGAAATCCTTACATGTATTATTGGTGAGGATTTTTAGAGTGAATGACTATATTCAGTCATAGCAAAAAAAAAAAAAGCAACAACAGATTATCTATAATAAAAGGCCTAAGCAAGCGATGAAAGGAAAGTGATTTTTGAATGAAAACTGTTGTCTCCTGGGATTTAATTTTCGAATAAATAGCACTGACCTAAGAGAGGAGAGAGGGGATGTTTAGATGCTGTTGTTGTGATTCTGTGGTTGGGAATTGAACTGGATATCCCAAAAGACATCTGAGGCAATGATTCAGTCAAGACCAAATAAAGGCCTAAAACAATTTTGTTTTAGGCTTAGAAACCAAAGGAAGGGTAATTACATTTATTGAACAAATGTAGGCCAGGCACTCCCAAGCAATCCACTACTTCATATATAAAACCACGTGGATCATGTCCAAGCCTCGCAATGCATAAAACAGGCAGTGTAAACAAAGAACTGGAAACTATTTCGAGCTTATTTGCTTCAAAGAGGATGTTCTCTTGGAGATTATTAAATATCTAGAACTGAAGTCTCCTACAAGAACTTGGAATGGACTTAACATACCCCGTCAATGCTTGGTACTTCATAAAATACTTTTACTGAGTACAAAAATAAAAAGCTTCTATGAAAACCACTGAGAAAGTTATATTTTTCTATTTATTCATGTATACATCTCATTTTTATTTCAATAGTATTACCCCAAGAAGCGAACACTCCGTGATTTTTGTTGTTCATTGAATATTTATGTTTTGCATTTGGATGCATAGTCTATTATTGTGTTATGCTATAACATTCTCAACTTTCATATAAATATAAAATCAATCTAATTGCATTCATATAAAGCAAGAGATGAGCCCTCGGGAAGGAAATGGCACGCACGCTCGCAGATGAATGCCTTGCCTTTCACACTGAATTCAGAGCACAAGTTTTTCTTTCTAAATATATAATTAAATATGATTTGATTAGTAATAGATGCAAATGGCTCTTTTTTCATGGAATGATTGAAAAAAAATCATTGCAATTAGGTCTTTGATTTTCCATCTACCTGTCTACAAAGCCGCTCACTCTTTAGCGGGTTCCCAAATGTTGGTTTAATTGCAAACCCATTTTGAAAGTAGCTGCCTTCCCAGGTGCCTCTCTGTTAGTTCCCAGGAAGACATGCCATACCCTGATGCTCTGGGAACACACCTATGGGGCTTGGAGGGGTATGGGATGTGGAGATGAGGCAAGCTGTCTGTACCAAAATACAAACGAGTGGCAATAAAAGCCCCAGAATTCTTTTATCTGGGAAATTTGTTTTACCACAAACTTGACTTCTGTGTGTTCGTTATGCATGAAGTTTGAAGACAGTATTTTATGTTTTCAAGATGATTAGACAGTGAATTAAGTAAATCTTGGTGCCTTTTTACACACTCTTTAATCTTAAGCTTCATAGAACTCTGTTGAACTTACATAAACTAGAATGTTGAAAAGTACCATCAAGTCTCAGACGGAGTCAAAGCAAGTGGCCACATTGGCGAGAATTCTAGAAAACATCTTACTGGTGGCCATATCCAATCACCAATCCTATCATCTCCCAGAATGCCAAAGAAATGCCAAAAAAATGGAAGGCCAAACACTGAAGAGCTTTTGTAGGAGTGGGGAAAGAGAAACCATTTGGAAATAAGGACAAGAAACTAATCTAAAAAGCATATCATCAATATATTTCTAACACTGGATTCTTCCAAAGCCCCTCCCCTTCTCTGGCAGTTTTAAATGATCCTATTAAATGGGCTTCTTCTGAGTTTATTCCTCTTCCAAAGCATAGAAAACCCTGCAATCTCTACCTCCCAGAGGGACATGTGTTGTCAAACCGTGGCCTTTGTGTCATGGGGCATTGGTACTCTCTAAGACTGCAAGCAGAATGAGCCCATGTTATCAGGCCAAGGGCAGCAAACACGTGCCCTGGTGGCCTGCAGGCGGTGTATGGGATACTCTAGAAAGGGGGAACCACAGTGTCGGCCACATCAGTCTCTAGGACCAGAAAGCCCCCATGCGTGGTAGCCTCTGTTTGCCCAGCTAGATCCTGGTTTCCTTCTCTCTCTCCTCTTCCCTGAGGACGGCTATCAGCCCTCAATAAAATTTCTGCCTGAAGCTTTCATGCACCTTTTGACAAGTACTCCCTATCAGTGGCTTTTACCTCTAATTTCATGGATGTGGTTCCAGAAGCCCACTTACGTCATTTGCTAGAGGACAGCATTCACTGGGAAATCCATACAAAGAAAGATCCTGGCTTCCTGGCTGGCTCTGGAAGCTGGACATCTATACCAACCTGGGCTGGCTCACTTCTGGGTGATTATTTGAAAAAAAAATCATAACCAAAATCATTGTAATTTTTAAGTCTCTTTGATATCTTGGCTTATCTTTTTTCCTAATTATGAAAGAAGTCTTAAATAAAAATGCCTACTATTTTGAAAGATATATTCTATTTAAAATTAGAAACATTTTTTTAAATACAGAGACCAAAAAGCAGGTGAATTTTGTCTAGGTGATAGAGTCAGGTCCACTGACATGAAAGAACTCTAATAGATTATCTAGCCTAAGATAGCAAATAAACGACTCTCCTCAACCACCTTCCCTCTTATCCTGCCCTTGGTGCTGGGGATTTAAAATCAATCTTCACCGTGTTCCTTCCTGAGCCTGGAAGCGGCTTCATCACCTCCCAACACAGAACTCCGCGTAGCCGCGAGAGAGTCATTGCCGCAGACAGAGAAATTGAAAACTATTTGCTCTCCCCAAAATGGTTTGATCTTGCCAATTTCCATGAGAGAACTAGAGACTAAAAGCTCAGCTAGGGTTTGCTTCCCGAGCTCCTATGTATGAGGATAGCGAGATTTGTACAGAATCCATAAAAGAGAAGCCAGAAAGAAAAGTCTACAAAACAAAAATGAATTGCTGAATTGATAAGATACTGCCCTGTGAAGCAGCCCTGTGGTGTCCTCAAAACTAAATTCACTTGTTGGGATCTCTTAAATAAAGGTAGTTGTAATTGCATGAAGAAACGTCAGACCAGGATCTGGAGGTGTCCTGTGTGATCCTGCCGCAGGCAGGATTTTCACCAGCTCCACCAGCGCCCCAACACTACAAAAGCCACGCACCACGGAGCCTCCCCATCTTTTCACACTTAAAATCAGCTCCAGGCCTCTTCATATTCTAGCAAAACGTGATTCAGTTTTATTGGTATAATTGAGATTGAGCCCAAGAACATCTTTCCTATAAGCTACACTTTCAGCCCTATTTTATTTATTTTGAAACACAGTCTTGCGATGCTGCTGAGGCTGTACTTGAACCCGCAATCCTCCCATCTCAGCTTCCCGAGTGCTGGGCTTTCAGGTGTGCACCACCTTATGTGGCTTCGCCTGATCGCTGGAATTGTGGTTGTCTAGCTTCGAGGACTTTCTGTGGGGAATGTATTCCATCTGGCCCATGGCCCCCAAAGTCTCCACTCTGCACCCACAAAAATGACGGCCCATTCAATGTCCTCCTTTAGGCCCTTCAGATTCAACAAAGGGTATGGCCTGATTTTGATAGTTTAGACTATAGGAAAAAAGAAAATAACCTTGAAATAGTAAGCAGGCCATGCCATGTGTTGAAAAGAACGGATCCTCTCCAATCTGCGGGTCTCCCTTGGGCAGGCTCTCTGTGCAGTTTCTGGCACTACTTTTCCACTTCTCGCTTATAGATCTTTCCTCTCTTCCATTCCCCTTGATTAACACATGACAGTTACTCACTGTACTTCTAGCAACCTAGAAGCTCTGAGAGTGCTTGCACAGTTCAGTTTTAAAATTGTTTTTCTCCACAATACTCCATCAGCAGAATGAAACAACAGAGTAGCACACCCGGTCACAGATTAGTTGGCTACATCACAGAAGGCAGGAGATCTAATATGCACTGGGATTTTAAATGATATTTTTACCTTGGGATACTAACCATGCATGTGATCTACTTGACAAGATCTTCATAAATTCTCTTTCTAGCTTAGGAATCCAGCTACTCCCTTTCTGCTCCTGGAAGACCTGGGGAATCCATAACTGATGCAAGCCACAACACTGGAATTTATCATCCTTTCTCTGGCCTCTGTCTTCCTTAGAAAAGACCCAGCCTAGCAAGATCTATGTCAAAATCCTCTGAGGGTTCCTACTTTTTTACTTGTAGAGGAGTAGATATGACATCACCTACAGCTAAACAGAGAGTTCTGCATTGTGAATTAGGGAAAATATAGTATTTGGCATACTTATCTTTAAACCTACTAAGATCAACAGTCAACATAAGCTGAATATAGCAATTATAGTACTTGAGAGGTTTAAGTAAAATTGTGGCAGAGAATAAGAGAGTAGTTAGCACTGAAACAGACATGATGAATGATTTGGATTGATTGACTGACTGATTGATTGATTGATTGATACTGAAAATTAGACCTGGAAGCATTCTACCTCCAAGCTACACCACCAATCCTATTTTATATTTTTTAAATTTTGAAATAGAGTTTCACTTGGTTGACAAGAGTCTCACTACTTGCTGAAGTTGTCCACAAACTTGGGGGATCACCCTGTCTCAGTCAGTAGTTTAAATTTAGAAAGTCCCCATACCCCTTTGTAAACAAGATAGCAATATTGAAAGTGGGTCTCCGTTGCTAAGGTGGGGTTCCCTGAGTTTGTGGCCTTAGAGATATCTTCCTTCCCCAGTCACTCAAGTTTCTGGCCTCCAGGATGTAGAAGCAAGGCTGCATACACTACCTCTGCTTACATCACCATGCTCTGGACTCCAGGCTCTGGTCTCACACGGACTGAACCTGGAATCTCCAACAAACTGTGAGCAAATAAATAATCCTTCCTGTAGGATGCGTGGTCAGTCATTTGGGATTATATCAGTAAGCATCTGAGCTGAATCTTCCAGCTATACTGCCTGTAAAAAGGGTAGGTAAAATTGTGGTGGGGAATAAGGTATTAGTAGGCACAGAAACCAGTATTTTCATGATACAGGGCTGTTAGTGCATTTAGCCGACTTTACTATAGAATATGATGTATTAGATATCACATTTATTTTGAATTCTTTGGAGTAGTCTTTGTCTTTATAATTCTAGAAATAAGAGGATTTCAGTCTCTTAGACACATTGCATTGGCGATTTCTATCTGCACCCACCGAGAACATTGAAGAAAATGTGTGTCGTGAGCTCTATTCCTGCACAGCAGCAGTAACGAGTGTTTAGTCCTTCAGAGCTACACTTCCTTTTGAACTGCAGTTGAAGTTTATAGGCAGTGTTTTTTTTCTGAGTGTGAAGAATAGCTGTAGATCTTAATGATGCATGTCTGTTCCATCACCACGAAAAGGATCAGAAGTATTAAAATTAAAAGTGGACTTAGACAGTCACCCTTGGAGCCGTCTCCTCAGGAGCATAGTAAAGTGTTTTTCACACCTAACCCCACTGCCCTCCACTACAGCCCATCTGAATTTCACTCCAGCTGGATGGACATGAACACCCAGCAGAAAAGCTCTTGTAAACAGGCTCCCTGGGAGCAGGCTCTTAAGCGCAAGTTCACGCTTGTTTAAAGAACAACATCTTCCTTCCTGTCTTCCTCTGCTCCTCTCACACCTCACTCCAGTACGCTGCTGCTGGCTGCCTGCTGCCCTTCCGTCAGTCAGAACACGACTCAAATAAATAATAAGCTCATATCTGTAAAATAAAAGCACCACTCTTTTGGTCCACTGTCTTCTTTCAAACATAATGTTTTGGATACCTTTGAGCCCTGCAGCTCTGGACACCAGGCTGTTGCTGTAGATTGCCCATGTTGCCAACTCTCTCCTGCTTTCCTTTGCTCTGCAGTACTGTGCAAGTCAGCCCCAGAGACAGCTCCTTTCTCGCACCTTGCTCAGAGGGCCCAGAGCCACCTGCGTCCTGATTCACGATGTAAGCAAGGGTGAAGTCTAAGTCTGCTCTGCTCTGTATTTCCTTCATTGAGTATATCTGAGCCTCTATAAGTTAAAAATACATGTAAATTCCAGACATGATGGTGTGCACCTGTATCCATGCACATGTGAGGTAGAGAAAGATAGCAGGTTCCAGACCAGCAAACCTAGCAAGAATGTTTCAAACAAAAATAAGTAAATAGACCAATAAGAAAATGGGCAAACGAACTAAATAGACACTTCACCAAAGAAGAAATTCAAATGGCCAATAAATGCATGAAAAAATGCTCAACATCACTGGCAATCAGAGAGATGCAAATCAAAACTACCCTGAGATTTCACCTAACTCCAACAAGAATGGCAATCATTCAAAACACAAACAACAACAGATGCTGGCGAGGATGTGGAGAAGTGGGAACTCTAAGACATTGTTGGTGGGATTGCAAATTAGTGCAACCACTTTGGAAAACAGTATGGAGAATCCTCAGAAGAATGGGAACAAATCTACCATTTGATCCAGCAATACCACTGTTGGGTATCTACCCAAAAGAAAAGAAACCAAACTACCAAACTAATGCATGTGTATCTATGTTCATAGCTGCACAATTCACCATAGCCAAACTATGGAACCAGCCAAGATGTCCATCAACAGATGAATGGATTACAAAACTGTGGGATATGTACACAATGGAATTTTACTCAGCCATCAAAAAAAATCAATTACATCATTTTCAGGGTAATGGATGGAACTGGAGGACATTATGCTAAGTGAGATTAGTCAGTCACAAAAAATAAGAAAACAGATGCTTTCCCTAATATGTGAGAGTTAGGGAAAAATGGGTCATAGGAGGAACTCTAGATGAAAAAGGAAATCCTATAGAGGAGCAAACAAGACAACCTAAAGGAGGAGAAAGGAGGGGGGAAGAGGAAAATCTCTAAAGCACACAATGTACTTAAACATATCAAAGTCAACCACTAAGCCAAGCAAGGGAAGGACAGATGGGGAGGGAATGGGGTGGGAATTGGGTAGGGGTTAAATCAGTGATGTATGTGTACAGGTATGTACACACAAGTTTTTTACCCCAATATGGTGTATGAATATAATTCACCAATAAAAAATAAAAAATAAGTAAATAGAAAATAAAAATAAAAAAGGATCAGAGGCATATCTCAGAAGTAGAATGTCCCTGAGTTCAACCCAGAATGTCCCTGGGTTCAATTTCTACTATTATAAACAAATACAAAAAAGAAAGTCAAACTAGTCTATTCAAGTTTAAGAAATTTAAAGTAAATGAAGAGTTTTGATTCCCTTTTTATGGTTAACTTTTCAGCAATTACATTGAAGAGCACACTAAACATTCTAAACTAGACATTTTTTTATATAGTACAGTAGAAACCAAGACACCTTGAAAATACGGTATGAAAAGATGCAGTGAGACCATAAGTAGACAGAACTCACCCCCATTATGGTTAAGACTTCAGTGTAAGGACAAGTTTGCCTTGTGGTAATGCTGTCAGCAGCAAGAACTGTCTTATGTGCTCACAGCAATACTTATAATACCCTCCATCTGAATTGAGAAGACCTCTTGGTCCATATTAAAATTTGGCCCCTTTATAGAGTGACCTGCATGGCCCCGCTGGGACCTTGCAAGACTAGGTGAGCTGCTCCAGACTTTCTCGAAAATCAGAGAGGGCCGGGGAACGTTTAGGGTGACATGGATTTTCTGGTTTATGCAACTGAAAAGACACCAGATTTGGACATGTTGCCATTGAGGGCATGGCCAAGGAGAAGATTCTGAGAGAGATGAAATTGCCTTCCTGTTCAGTCACAGGGTGCTCTTTGCCTGGATCACCACGCCTGCGCCCTGTTAAAATGTCTCCAGGAAGCATCACGAATATGATACTTTGGATTTAAGTGAATTAATCTCTCTGGTGTTTTAATTCTTCTTGATAAAATAGTGACCTTTGGCAGAAGAATTCAATCAGCAGTGCAGAAGCCAAAAATGCAAAGGAATACAGGGAGACCAAAGTAATGAAATTAAAAAATACATTATCCCTCAGCATTATATGATTTTAACCAGAGCTATAGAAAAGGAAAATTATCTCTAAAAACTGGCTTTGAAGCACTTTTTTTCTAGGGCACCCAGGGACATTCTACCTCTGAGCTACAACCCCAGCCCTATTTCTTTAAGTCTTTTATTTTGAAACAGAGTTTTACTAAGTTTCAGAGGGCCTAAGTAGCTGAGGCTGGCCACCAACCTGTGATCCTCCTGTCTCAGCCTCTCAAGTACTGATATTATAAGCGTGCACTACCACACCTGGCTTTAAAAGACTTTTAAGAGATATGTTTTGTATAAAATATGATAAATTCATTTTGTAAAAGTTTCTGATTTTATAAAAGTAAAACAGTTTTCTACATAAAAGAGTACATTTCTAGAACAAATATATTTTTGAACTTCAAAATTTTTCCATTTTCATTATAACAAGAGTGAAATTACATTATGATATATTAAATATTAATTATTAATAAATATTGAAATATAGTTAGCAATAAATATTAAATTATATATTAAATATATAATTACAATACTGAGTTTGTCCAGTTTAAAAAAGATGTTTGGCTCAAATACAAAAATTTAATAAGTATTAAATTTAATTAGTATGCTCCCTATAGATGTATTCTTTTAATTAATTATTTTGGATTTTTGACAGCATTTTATCATAGGTATACTCTACTTCCTCTGGCCAAAAAAATCAATACTTCTTTTAAGAAAATATGAATCACTGCATCATACTTTCCTACTGAAATCTAACTTGACCATTTTTATAAATTTTAAAATAAAATTATTTAAAGTATCTATTTGCAGTAATATTGAAGGATACAACAATATTCAGGAAGTACAGTTATTATAATGATTTAGAAGTACTGATGGCTGACAAGACCACCAAGACAGCCGTTTGACAATAGCCTCTCACTGAGACGGAGTGCGACAATCGTGTTTCTATTTCTTCTGCTACAGGCTCATGGAGAGATATTTAAGCGACAGCCGGAATCATTATCTTTCAACCTTGTCTTCTTTTCTATAAAATATAGAATATAATACCTACGAGTGTAAGCAAAAATAAACAATCAGTGTGTGGTAAACTAGTATTATACATGTTTTCCTAAAAGGCATTTTAGAGAATGTCACTGGCATAATGTAAACAAATAAACACAACCCAAGTTCTGTCTCTAAATTCATTTTCTGGAAATACTGAGCCAAGAGTTTTATTTGCATTATGCTGCCATAAGTAATCTAATGGGCTCTCCGAGTCTCCAAAACTAGGAATGATCACGCGGCACTTTAAAAATTTGACTTCCATGAGATACTTTTTAAGAGTCTCTTCTAGGTTATGAAATTCACAGTGAAATATAATTGCTGATATGCCCCTGCCAGGAGTCGAGCTTCATCTGTCCTTTCCTTCCGTGGTGAGCTCAGTGGACCAGGATGCGGGGCTGCATTACAGACCCTGATTTCAAACATGATACAGGAACATGATTAGGGGGGTCCTCTAATCCCCACTGGTTTCTTCTTAGTTCTTGTAAACTAAAGCCATCAAACTTGTCTGTATTTATATCAACAGAAATCATTAGGATCTACTTGAATATACAGGGAAACAAAAATCCAGTAAATGTTTTGACATGGCACAATGCGAGATTTTAGTCGCATCATCTTAGAATACAAGGGTTACTGGTTTATCTAAATGCTTGTTTTGAAATAAGATGACACACTTTTAAACAGCGCGTGTATTTTATCATTTACATATATCATATCATATGCCTCTTCAGAGACATATTCAAAGTTGGTAAGTCAAATACATCTTTAGCAAAGTGTAAATGATGACCAAAAAGTGACAATATTGAGCTGCCTACATTTTTGAGGGCATAAATACCCCAAATAGAGACGATAGAAGAATGAAAAGAAGGGAGGTGGAAGGAGAGATGCAAATTCAGAGTGAACAAACCCACATCCACCTCAGAGCCAATTTCAAATATGTTGACAGTGATAAAGTCTCACAAGAGTACAACCCACCTCTAGATTAGGTTTTCTTTCTTCATTCCTGATTACATTTCAGAGCTCTACTTTGCATTCATACTGTCTGTTATCTATGGAGTAGGAGTCAGACAGTGGGACTATGGTCCGCCTTTGATGTTTTCATTTTTACCAATGTACCTTAGAAGAGCCACAAGCATCCCTAGGAATTTTGATGCACAATGAAGAGACAATTTTTACTGAGTGGCCAGATGTCTTTCACCCAGACAGCTGTGGGAGCTAAGGATACCCAAGGTGTCTCATCCTCCCTGGGCAATAATCAATGGGCTCAACACACATTACTGAAAATGCACCAGGTACGTGGCAGGAGGTGCTGTATGTCACGTGGCACTCCTGTAACAGCAGCTGAGCAGGGGCATGGCTCAGTTTTAAGCAGAAAAGAAGTCCCGATTAGCCACCTTGTAGAATGGGAGAGGGGTTGTGAAGAAGGAGGAGAGAATGGGGAGGATAAGGGGAGACTAGGTGATGGGAGGGAGGAGAGAGTGGGGAGGATAAGGGGAGACCAGATGATGGGACCTACTCAAAGAACCCTGTGTTCATAAGATGTAAGAACTGTCTATGGGGAGGGGGGAGCAGGGGAGGATGGAGCGACACGCACGCGGATGCTGTGGGCTGTGTCTGCCACTCTCGACCTCACTATGATGTGCAATGACCATGCACCAACAATATATATATGTAGCATATTTGGAGGATTTCCCCTAAAAACATGATTCCTGGCCTTTTTATTTTCTGATTTCAAACATCCCATACATGATGAACCGTATCTTTAAGCTCCTTTCATCTTTAGCCCCATTTGCCAGACCATGGGGATGTGTTCCTAAGCCTCAGTTCCAAGGCCCCAGTGGATGCCTGAGACCTTGGCTAGTATGGAACCCTACATATACTATATATTTTTTCCTACACATAGCTGCCTATGATGAAGTTTAATTCCCAAGTTAGTCACAGAGATTAACAATAGCAAAAGGTAGAACAATTAGAAACATTTCCAGTAAGCCTGGCAGGGGGCACGTGCCTTTAATCTTACCACTTACAAGACTAAAAAGGAGAATTACAGCCTCCAGGATATAGCCTCACCAATGTAGTAAGGCATCCAGTAACCTAGCAAGACCCTATTTACTAACAAAACATATAAAAGACTGGGGATGTATCTTGGAGGCAGCATGTCCCTGAATTCAGTTCCCAGTACCAAAAAAACAAACAAAATAAGTGTATTGTAAAAAATGTTATATTATATAAAGCTTACAGACTCATTTCTGGAACTTTTTTCTTTAGTATTTTTGGACACAGTAACTAAAACCTTGGATAATGGTAACAACTGTAAGGGGTTTAAGAGAAGGTTGCACTTTGACCAGCAAATACCTAAGAAAAACAGTTTTTCTCAGGAAAGCTCACTGAGATTAACACATGAAGACCTTAGAGCAGCTTACTTGTGTGAAGACAGGCTCAAGGCATGGGGGATTTCAGACTCATCCCTCTGCCTCTTTCCTGAGCACCTTCATTTGATTCTGCCCCTGATTTAGTGGGCGACCTTAAGGCCGAATCGTCTCCTGATGGAATATACATATATCCTAGAATTCAGCACACTCCTTCCCCGCGTACTTCCCGCTGTGTCCGAGAGGCTATGAGCAGCAAATGTGCCTCTACACCTTTAGCTTTATGTTTCCCTGGTGGCTAAATATTCAATCAGGCTCTTGTTTAGGGTTCTAGCAGGTTCTCCCTCCTGTCAACTTATAGGCAAGTTTTGTTTTCTTATGGTCTTAACTGGAAAAATTAACTACGCGAAAGAATAACCTGTTAGTTTAATGTGTAAATGATGACAAAGTTACAGATACATGTAGAATTTTGGGTGGTATTTTTTCAGTTATCTCTACTTTTTGGTAATATCATAACATGACTTAAAAATCTTTGCACTGTCTTGCATAAAATATGATGAAATATGGTATTTATAGGTCATATTATTAATAAAGGAGATAAAAAATATAGTCCTGGAATAATGGAAAATGAGGAGTTAAACATCTTCAGAGAAGTAGATGAGTGTATACTGGGATTTGGAAACTGGTATCCTCATTTTTTAGAAGTGTGTGTGTGTGTGTGTGTGTGTGAGTCACCTATAGAAGTTAAATAATCATTCCAATGTCATATAAAACGTATGGCCTCTGTGACCAAGGATATAGAAGTCTACATTAAAATTCCTATTTATATACCGTGAGACTGAGGGTTGATAAGATGTGTAGAGCAAGGGAGCAGGGCAGGAATCCCATCGCCCTCCTATTGCTGGTGCCTGGGTTCTAGGTACAGGGCAGGTTTTGTGAATATCTGCTCTAGAATCGGCCCTTTCCTGGAAGGAATTATCGTCCAAGTATAATCTGTTGGACCTTACTGACACCCCACCACAGTCACATACCCAGAGACAAGAACTCAGCACAGCTGACTTCAAATCGTCTTTGTTATCCCAACCCATGTTGGGAGCCACTGTCAAACTCTTCCACCGGCTCCTCTAACTTATTCCTGTTGACATCTTCAATATGCTTTATAAACCAGATCACTTCCTAATAACTGTCAGTACTAAGATCTTTCAAGGATTTTGCTTATCCTTTGTGTGAGATTCAAAGCCCTCTGTGACTTGTCACCTTTTCCCGATCTGTCCTGCAGCCCCTTGGTGCCACCTGTCTTTCCCTTCAAGGTAGCCATGGAAAAGCTGCATGCTTCAAAATGCTGGCATTATGCCACACTGTCGTCGGCATGCTTTTTTTTTCACCCATATTCTTCGGTTGAAACCTAATCCCCAGCCAGGCATAGTGACTTACATGCCTATAATTTCAGTACTTATGAGGCTGAAACAGGAGGATGGCAGGGTTCATGGCCAGTGTGAGCAACTGAAAGATCCTGTTTCGAATTAAAAAATAAAACAGGGCTCAGGATGTATCTCAGATTTAGAATGCCACTGGGCCCATTCTTTAGTCTAATAAATATATAAATAATAAATCAATAAAATATATGGCTAGGGATATTGCTCAGAGATAGAATGCCACTTGGTTCAATCTCTAGTACCAAAAAGAAAAAGAAAAAAAAAAAAAACCAAACAACTATAGTAGCACATTCCCATAACCCCAGGGGTTGGAAAGCTAAAACAGGAGGATTGCAGGTTTAAAGCCAGGCTCAGCACTTTAGGGAGGCTGTCAGCAACTTAGTGAGACTCGCTTTCCAAATAAAATGGGGCTGGGAGGTATAGCTCAGAGGCAGAGTGCATCTGGGATCAATCCCCAGTACCATACGCATACACACAAGAGAAAGAAATTAAAAAAAAAATCTAATCCCCTAATCCTAATGGCATAATATTAGAAATCCTTGGGATCTCATGAGTCCATAGGGTGGAGCCTTCTTAAATGGCATTGGTGCTGTTAAGAAAGAGGCCTGTGGGGCTTGCTGGTCTTTGTCTTCATAGTGTGGAATAATATGCTTCATAGCTAGAAGCATCATCTTTGTGGAAGAGGAGCCTCTATAGACACATCTGCCTATTTCTTGAATGTGGACTTCTAGCCTCCAGAACTCCAAGGAATCAGTTTCTGTATGTATAGGTTACCTGTCCTAAGACGTTTTGTTACAGCAGCTGGAATGCACTGATCCGCTGCATACATACAAGCCACCACTCAACATCCCATCTTTATTACCTGAGGTGTTTGTGTCCTTATTTTTTCTTGGGTAAGTTCTATTAATCTTCCTATTCTCTGTATAAAGCCTGTAGGGTCTGTTTCTATAACTAAGAGCCCTGGAGACCCTGGGATTCCTGGTCATAAATCATCAGACATTGCTGTAATTACTTGCTGTGGCAGCCACCATCTCCATGGGGAGACACTGTAGACAATGGTTGGCACATGGCTCTGCCTGTCACCATCTAATTCCACCAGCATTCTCATCTAGCAACAGTGCCGTAGGGCAGTCAAAAGACTGACACTCAAACTACTCCAGTGAGCAGAAAACCCAGGAAACCCGCTGGGTCTGAGCACACCTTTCAGAGCACACTGTAGTATGACTCCTCCCAGTGGATCTGTCCTCCCCCTGCCATTCAGAGATGCCAAGCGTGCCCTGTGCTCAGAGCCTCTCCCTTAGCTCTCTCCCCTCTGTCCGTCACAAGAGATGTGTGGACAGCAGCAAATCTCTTGCCCGTCAAGTCTTATCTGGACATCAGTTTCTCAAAGGATATGAAGAGATTCGTAGATTTAAGTCTGAGTTCTCTGGACATGTTGCATGGACAAAGATTGTGTTCCTCTCTTTAACTTTGCATTTACAAAACCTTATGCCACACTTTGTGTGTGGTTTGTAATCAGTCATAAGTTAACATGAATTAGAAATGCTGATAAAATAAAGATGATGTAGTTACTAGCAAATGTCTGTGAGCTTTCTCTTTTCTGGGTACTGTACATGTACATTCTCGTTTGATCTTGCAAGGGAGGTGTTATGAATGTACTCATTTTACCCACAATGGGGTGATAGCGGAGAGAAATATGGAGGTTTCTGCAAACCTACACAGATCGTATGTGGTGAGGCAGGACCACAACCAAGACAGTAGTTCCCCCAAAGTCAGGTCTTAGCCACTTTTCTGTCTGGCCCTGGCTGCATCCTGCAAAAACAGAAGATTGAGAAAGTTTGAAAAACATTTTCACCAGAAAGAGGTCGACCTGCACAAGGAGATGGGAGGGGACATTCTCAAGCAATCTGCGGGTATAAGTGCAGATGAGTAGCAACAAACTACCCACGAGTCATAAGCATGGCCAATGCGAGCCGCTCAGGAACACGAGACACAAACCAAGAAGAGGGTAGAGCAGAGGCTGAAAGGCCGAGACACTCAGCTACCCCAAGCCAGCAAATTATTTTAACGCATACATCTGTAGCATCAGGGGTTATAGTTCAAAGCATGGATTGACTTAATTAGAAATCTGGTTTTTCATATAGCAAATCTATAGTCACTTAGGAAGTAAAGAGTACTTTAGTTATTAAATTAGCATGTGAACAGTGGAAAAAATGCATGTCCTGCCTACTGAGATAATAGCAAAGAACAAAATCTTAGCTTAAGAAACCCAGTGCATGTCAGAAATGTGGAAATCTATGGATATCCAAACCAAAAGATAGAACAGAGGTAAGCAGGCCCAAGACACAGCCAACCAGCAATGTGACCTTCACACAGGCCGCACACTTGTGGCCATTAGCAGAGTCAACATTATTTACCTTAAAAGGTTTACATACCACTAATTGCTTTAGAAACATCAGAAATAATTCAAAGCCTTCCAAAATTCTGAAGGAAAATTTAGTGTCAGGCAACATTCTAACTGATATAATCTGAAACAGATGATCACACAGCTTAGGGAAGAAAAATTCATTTGCTCAAAATTTTTGGAGATTTCAGAGTTTTTGTCCATGTCAGGTTGGGTCTGCAGAGCTCAGAGCAGACAGTGGGAAGGAAAGAGTGGGAGAGAGAAAGTCTCTACTCTCATATTATGGAGACAAGAAAAAAGAGATAATAGGGAAAAAAGGATCATATTTATGATTCCCAAAGCCACAAGCCCAGGGATCCATCTCCTATAGCCACACTCCACTTGCTTAGGTTACCACCCAGTACATCCCCTACAATGAATTTACCCATTAATGAGAATATGCCCTAATGACTCAATTTCATCAACTCTGAACAGCAATATATGAGCTCCTCAGGGGAAATCCTGTATCTAACCATAATGATAAGTAGCCTCCTTCCTTTAGAGTAAAAAACAAAAAATATGTAAAAAGTTAATTGTACTTTTTTTTTATCAGAAATTGCCACACAAAGACAAGTCTGTTCTAAAGACGTGGCAGAAAAAAAACATACTGCATTTTGAACACCCATTTGATTTCATCAAACCAACTTAAAATATTGGGATTTTATATATAAATCTAGATTTCTGGAATCACTTGAACAATGGGAATGACAACTGTCTCAAACACAGCAAGACTGGGGCACATCCTATCCAGGCTAGCGCCAGCCCTGGCTCAGCCCCCCTGCCCTGCTCTCCAGTTATGAGAAAGCTAGGCTGCCTACAATGATCAAATGATCAAAGTCAATGGGGCATCTTTTGAAAATAAAGCTTAATTTTAAGTACAAAACTTTAAAACTGGGTGAAGAGCTCTGCATGTTGCAAAATTCAAAGAAGAGTCCTCCTTTAATATGTTAATACGACCTGTGTACATATTTACATCTTCAGACTATCCCATAGGCTGAAATGTGTGCCTGTACTAAATATTAATAAGTATTAGAATGCCTGGCTCTTAGTCTAGAAGACTTGGGATTGGGAAGTAAAAATAATAATTTTATGTAGCACAGTGCAACAGAAGCCACTCAAGCAGATCTCTAAACACCTTACCATGCTTACATTGTTGGAGTGGGGAGAAACCTGAAGTTTCCTCAGTAGAGGTGATCTTCTTGAAACCACCTGTGGTCATTAATTTCTGTAGCCATAATCCACTATGCCTAAAAATTTCTTTTTTTTTTTTTTAGTGGTTTTGGGGATCTATTTTTGAGCTACCGACAGCCTTTATTTTTAATTTTCTGAAACAAGCTCTTGCTAATTTGTTAACACTGGTCTCAAACCTGCGATCCTCTTCTCTTAGATTACTAGCTTGTGCCTCCTGGACTGGCCCCGGAACTTCTTAAGTATGCTTAAAATAAGGGATTAGCGAATCTCTCTGATTTTTACATTGTTAGATGAGCATATATAACATGTTCAAAAGATGATAGAACAGAGTCAAACCATTGCTGAGCTTTTGAACATTTTATTTTTCGTTTCCTTCCTCTAAACATACACAAAGTAAATACACACAAAGTCTAGTCTCTCGCTCTTTTTTGAGGGCACTAAAGCCAATACTAAATGCTTCATTCTCGCCGGGCATGGTGGCGTGAGGACCAAAAAAAAAAAAAGCTTCATTCTCCTGATGGACTTACCTCCCAAAGGCCCCACCTCCTGTGAGCACTGAATTGGGTGTTAGGGTTTCCACATAGGGATTTGGGAGAGGAGAATCTCATCCCATAACCTAGTTTATATCTAATAGTTGTAATTTCATGTAGGAAACAGAGATACTGCCATTTTATATCTAAACAATGATGGTGAAGACAAAAGACAAGGTATAGGATCCAGCTAAGAAGGAATTGTTTCCTGAAACAGATTTATATTCGCTTCTCTCAGAAAACACTAAATTTTGAAATTTATGGATTCTGATTAAAATTAGGTAAAAAATGCATGAATAAACTCATACAGAAACTCTTGAGGACACTTTGATATACATGAACATGAAAATCAAAGTCTTTAAGACTATGATTTAATTTTTAAAACACTAGAAAAAATATCTAGCAATAAGTTCTACCAATATACACAATCTAAAATATTTTGCTTCTTAATTACAGTGGAATGGACCCAGCACTTGCTTTGCTGCTTACTGTTTTATCTTTTGTCCCCTCTATGTCCTGTTTCTTTATGTAGCTTAATTTGCCCATATCTCTATGTCATATTTAATAGCTGCTTTTCTAATTTCTTCTTAAATTTTGGAAATGCTGGGCTCAAAATAGAGAATGTGTGGGTTGCAGGGCATGAGGCACCTCTGCAGTTCCTATAATCATAGATATTTTCCATCTTCAGGGAAATGTATTTTTGTGGTCCAGATTTAAGGTATGCCCTAATGGAGAACTTTCACTGGGTGTTTTCTTTCAAAGAATCTTCTCATTTTTATTAGAAGAAGAGATCCTTATCATTCTACCTCAGATTGATTTATTTCCAAAGATAAAAAAATCAATAATAATAGTTCATTTATGTATGCCCTGAGTAGTAGCAGAAAGGGAAATCAGACAAAGAATGCCTTATTCCCTGTACTTCTACAGAGAACAGGGAGTGTACATGTGTAGGTCTATAATTTTCTGAGCCAGCTTTGGGCAGCTACAGCCCCCCGTCTGCCTATAAATGGCCTTGACAAGCCTTTCACAGCTGTGGCACGCCCACACACACCTCCTCAGCTCAGGTCACAATGGAGTTGTTCAATAGCACTCTCCAAGTAAGATGTGGATTTTAACACTAATTTAGTCAATCCTGATGTTCTTCCTTGAAAGAGTATCTTTTCTTATCATTTGTAGTGATATTGCTTCATTGGATAAAAATAATTTTCTTTAATGTTTCCTATTACTTACTCGAGTATCTACATCTGGGTCTATCAAACTCTGAACTTTTAATTCTACTTTATATATATAAGAGGTTTAGTGAAACCTGTTGTAAGGATATTTTTTCCTGTCAGTAGCATGAATTATACTGTCCCTTAAAGCAGTTATACAGATTGTACTTTCTCCAATGATATTTTATATGGTCCAAGGATAATTAAGCACTCTGCAGTTGGCTCTGAATGATATTATGAATCAATCTACAAAAGAACATTCTAGTCAACATGGAAAATTCCTGAAATACAGATATGGCAGTTGTCACTGAAACATGGACACCTGGAACCATTTAAAAGGATAATAATGAAGTTGATTTTCACAAAGTAGAGAAACCACCCATAAGAAATTAGTTTTTGTATTAGAATTTTGGAATATTTATTTTAAAACTCTAACATATTTTGGTTGGAATGTATTTTTCAATTTGCATGACAAAATTTACTTTAAAAAATAAAGTTATAGATAAATGTATAGAGTATGATGACAAAGACCACTGAGAATTATTATTACTATTGTCATGATTATGATTAGTTTATCTCATAGAGACATAGGTCTAAATTTATTTCAAAAATATTGTCTGGCCTCAGAATTAAAACTTTCAGCTAAGCAGAGCTAGTCAGGACTTGAAGAGGCCCTGGGAAAAATACTGTATTTTCTTGAGTAATCTCCAGTATGTATTATTCATGGTGCTAACTGGTACCTTACAGCGAAAGTACAGAAAGAAGGCTTACAAAAATTAATCAGTACTTAAAAACCTGTGGATTTATAAACACATCTCAGCAGTGCGGCCCTACTCAGAATATTGGACACATGTCTATAAAATCATTTGCACAGTAGTATTTATTTGGTTTATTCCACAGAGTACTGAATAACTGAGGCAGTAAATGGGTGAGTGAATGCATGATTTTATTATCTGCAGTCCTAATAATTGTGTCATATCCCAGAGCTTATAAAGTCATCCACGCACTGCGGGACTTTAAGAAGAAAGCAAAACAATAAGAGCAAGATGAATGTTCTGAACGTTTGCTTGGAAGAGACTTGTTGTACCACAGGTGAAACACACCGGAGCCACAGGAAGGTCGACAGGGACAGATGGACATTTTTGTTGTTCCAGTATATGACTTCTTCCATGTGAAGTTCAGGAATCACAGACCAACTGTGGAAACATATCTTCAGTTTTCAATGCACGGTCTAGATGAGTCTCTAGATAGATTTTTTAAAAAAACTCATAGAAAGGGCCCTCTCAACCATTGTTGTGACACTGTGCCTTTTGACCCAATGGGAGACGGAGGCTCTTTGAGTCAGGCATTTTAGTTATTAATAGTATGTATGAGCCACGTTGTTCTTGTATTATGATATCGCTGGTCATAAAACTCTCATATACCAGAAAGAAAAAAATAAGTAAGACAGCGTGAGCTAATTAACATTTACCATCAATTCAGACTCTACATAAATGTGCTTAGTAAGAGGTTTTGGCCTTCTTATTTTTTAATGAGTTCAACTCTTCAGTGACCTGAAATTACATTTTCATTTCCCTGTAACTGAGATTTCTAGAGCTCAAGGACTCTCCTTTGAGCAAGTCACTTTGGTCTTAGTGAATTGTACAGTATATGTGCACAGCCCTTTCTAGAAATATGCTTTCCATATCCCCTCACTCTGAAAAATGAAAGTTTGGTTAATGTAAATATAAGTAAAATATTCATACTAGGAAACTGTGTGCACATCTAAGCTTCTGTCTCATAGTTGAATGTGTGCATGAGGGTATTACTTGGAGACAACCAAAGCTTCCTAGGTGTCTGGAATCTAGTGTGTGGGAGAACTCTTCCTTGCCTGAGCCACCATAGCAGCACACCAGAGTATTCACGGTGAAGGCCAGGCACGAAGATCCCGCTCTGCGCCATCCACAATGAGAACAACACACACCCACAAAACTCTTCTAAGGTCAAGTGATTCTTGATGCAAAATGGAATTCCAAGAGTGCTTTATTAGAATGGAATATTATACACATCCTTGACAAATCCTTTCTGTATCTGCTACATCATAGACTTTAGGAGTTCTACAATATCAAGGTATAACTGTTTTAATATGATGTTTCATCAGTAACCTCAAGAGAAAATGACCCTTGAGAAAACAAGTTTCACAAGTTTACTTGTAATTAATTTTAGGATATAAATGGGACAGAGTGCATTAACATGTAAGGCTCATATTCTATTCTCTCAGTCAATGAATGCTTCGGCATGACTACTCCGCTCCAATTTAACCAAGAAAGCCACCTTTTCACAATAGCTCTTCCAAGGCTAGCTGACTCCTCTGGGCATATATCAGAGATCCCTTTGTAAATTAAAAGGTGGAGGTTATTTTCATTAATTCCATTAGCAGTGGTGTTGCTCTCTTTTCATTTTATGTTCTGATGTCATCCTGTAAAGTGGGAGGACGAGTTTCATGGGGTTAAAGTCAAGGTAAGGAAAGGGAAGGTGGATTTCAGAGACACTGGGCCACAGAACCACTGCTGCTGTTTGTCCTCTGTGGTCCTCTTGAGAGGGTGGTGCCTGGTGAAGGACATGATGGAGGCAGCTGGAGGCTAGCAGAGCCAGGAGGCTGGCTGGGTGCCGTGGGTGGGATGGCCGGATTGATTTCTGTGCAGTGATTTGCCGTGGCTTAAGTGGGAAGCAGATCCACAAGCAGGTAGACCACGCTGCTGTCCACTAAGTGGTCTTGTGTCATCCGCTCTTCTCAGCTCAGTGGTTTCCCCAGTGCGGCCCGCCTTGACCCTGATGCCTTCTCTCTTGCTGTCCTGGCTGTCGTAGGATGATGGCTAAGAGTTTGCAGTGCTGGTCTCTGCTTAAGTATGTCTCCTCAGCAGGTTCTCCACATCTTGTCCCACTTCCCTCTTCAAATGTGGGGCCCCAGGTGCCCTTGCAGGACCTCTGTGCAAGTGCCAGGCTTCCCCCCTCCAAGGACCACCTGGCACCTCTCTCCCCCTTTCCTCTACACTTGACTCTCACTGTCTTTCCATCAGGAGTCAGATGGCTCCTCCTTCACAGCATTTCTTGCCCCGCTCCCCAGTCTAGATTTGCTCTCCTTAGAGAACCCTCTTATATCTTATATCTTGTTCCCCACAGGGTTTCATCTGGCTGGAAAGTATGCATTCATTCCTACCTAGATTTTAGTAAGTGACACTCTCCAGGACATCAAAGAGCAAGGGTCCCCTCTAACCTTGTCCTTTGGTGGTGGTCAGACTGGCCTGTTGGTCACTGTGTATCCAATGTCTGGTTTAAACTTTATTATATGTCAGGTGCTCAATACATGTGTTTAACTAAAAGAAAAGCATGTATAAGAACTACTGTCAGCTGTAAGTATAGAGGCAGGAAGAATGAAAAAATCACTCTTCAAAATTGAACTAAACAATTTAGAAGTATATGTGAATATCTATCCATAAACATCCCAATTAAATGAAATTAAGATACTTAAGAAGGTTGATTTAAATATTAATACCTAAAACAAGCTCACTTTATTCCATGCATCATCTATGATTTCTGGATACTTATTTCAGTGTGATGAAAGATTTTTTTTCAAAATTAATAGGATTATTTTTTAGATTTATGCATGAATAAATCCTCAAAGCTCTCAGCTAAGGTTTTTAATTCAATAAACACAGTGTGGACCTATCTCCATGGTGACAGATATTAGATCTCAAATTTTTATTCCTTTAATATTGCTTTGATTATTACAAGCAGGCAAACAAAGATTAAACAATAATTTGTAATTTTTCTATATATTATACATATAATAGGTGCTAACTATCTCTAATGTTTCCTTGTTTTCTGTTGTACTGATCATTTCTTTCTCCTTTTGAGAAGTCAGATTTTCTTTTAAATATGTCAAGGTAAGAAGAAAATTCACTAAATAATCTACAAATCTCTTCCAATTGCCTTACTCTATAGCTTTCTCCATTATCATAATAATTCCTTTTTCTCAGGTACTAAGGGTTGAGTACAGGGGCATTCTACCTCCAAGCTACATCCCCAGTCCCGTATCACTTTTTTTTTTATCTTGAAACAGGGTCTACAAGTTGCTAGAGATGACTGCAAGCCTGCAACCCTGCTGTCTCAGTTTCTCTTGTACTGAGATTACAAATGTGTGCCATCACACCCAACTGAATCATTGCAATAATTATATTTCCATACCTTTTGGAGAACTTATTTCAGGCTGATGCTCTGAACCTCTGGCACGGCTCTTTAAGTCTTCAGCAGGTGCATTGTGCTTTGTGCAACACCTTTGCATACAGGCCCCTGTCTGAGCCCTTAGTAGGTTCTCAGGGTGTCCCTGCCCCCCTCCTTCTCCACCTGCCAGGGCGTCCCAACTTGTACTCCACAGGTGTACACTGTCCTCCAGGTCCGATCATATTTCTCTGGCTGGACCTAGTGTCAGCCTAATAATGAGTCTTACTTGTTCTTCAGACTTCAGTGCTGACTCTTCTTCATTTGCAAACACCCCTGAACTCCTGAGATGGAACACCACACCTGTCCTTCACAATGCCTTTATGCTGCCCACCTTGGCAACCCTGCCTTCCACCTCTCTCATGCTCTACCTATCTACGGTTCCATGAAAACAAAGCATGAGAGCTTTTAAGAAATGTGTTCTTAAACTGAGTGTGATGACACAAGGCTATAATCCCAGTACTTGAAAAGCTAAGGCAGGAGGATCACAGGTTTGAAGAAAGCCTCAACAACACACTGAGACTTTCTGAAATCTAGTGAGATCCTGCTTCAAAACAAAACAATGAAATGAAAAGGCCTAGGGTTATAACTTTGAGACAGGATGACCCTGGGTTCAATCCCTAATTTTATGAGGAAGGAAGGAAGGAAGGAAGGAAAGATATATATATATATATATATATATATATATATATATATCCATATATGTTTATTTCATATAGCAGACTCGTATATGTATATGTATATATGTATATCTATACGTATATAGTAAACAGACCTAAGTGCAATAATAGCTCTGTGATGTCAAGGAAAGCTAGAGCTAGCTGGACCCGCACTCTATGCAAATGCTAGACTTCCAGGGATCACATCTTTGGTGCAATGATGACTCAGCTTCAAAGCTAAGCATTCGTCAGTGCCCATGAAAATTCAACGTAGGGAGGACCTGCAATTTAACTAAAAGGGCTGCTTCTAGCATTTAAAAAATCTGTGTTCAAAGTTTCTCACATTTTATCATAGTCTAGAAATAATTTTAAAGTATTAAACATGGTCTCCAGTGTGAATTAAATAAACATAAACCTTCTAAAAATATTCAGAATATCATTTATTTCCCATTTCATTATAAAATATAACTCTACAAAAAGAAATTGAGCTGTGATAGGAAGCACTTTTTTCTGGGTGATGGTTTTTAAATCGTCTTGCAAAAAGCACTTAGTGGGAAAATATTAAATCAATATATTTAATTAAAAAGATTAACTAACCTCTTAAAATAACAACTTCTCATTAAGTAAAAAATTTTACTTAAATGTTTACCATGTACATGGAACCATGCTAGATACTGCAGTATTTTTGTATGCGATAAACTTTTTCAGTTTAACAATTTATAACAGTAAAAAGAATTAAATATGTAGCAAGAGATTAAAGAAAGAAAAAAGAGGCATGAAAAATAATGTGTGTATCACAGGGATTCTCTGGAGAGATCAGAAAAAAAATTTGCATGCAAATGCTCTATTTTGCATATGTGTTAAAGCCCATCTCTGTGGAAAATATATTTTGGAGGGTTTGTATTCTGTTTCTAACAAGAATTTTCAGTCTTTTATTCATTATTGGTTAATATTTGTTTTGTAGTATTATTAATTTTTTGGTTCTAAGAATTGAAACCAGAGATGTTCTACCTCTGGGTTATACTCCCAGTCCTTTTTTATTTTCATTTGAAATAAGTTCTCACCAATTTGCTGAGTGTTTCACTTAGTAGGTGAGGCTGGCCTTAACTCTGTGATCCTCTTGTCTCAACCTCCCAAGTACTGGGTATTTAGGCATACACCACCATGTCTAGCTGGTCTATATTTGTATTCAGTTCTTAGAAAAATATTTTTCAAGAACTATAACTACATAATATGTACAAATTTGCAAAATACAGAAGTATATAACTATGTATATAATTCTAGTTTTTATTTGTATGATTAGATATCTGTGTGTGTGTGTGTGTGTGTGTGTGTGCTTGAACATGCACATGTGGTACTGGAGAATGAACCCAGGGGTATTCTACATCTGAGATATAGCGTAGCTCTATTTCATTCTATTTGTTTATTTTATTTTATTTAGAAAGAACATCTTTCTAAATTGCTAAGACTGGCCTTGAACCTGTGATCTTCCTATCTCAAACCCCAAGTACTGAGATTACAGGCTTGTACCACTATGCCTGCCTGATTGTATTTTTAAAAGCATATATTACTTTTAACTTTCTTAATGATGTAATATAAGCCAGGTGTGGTGACACCCGCCTATAATTTCAGTACTTGAGACATTGAGACAGGAGGATCACAGGTTCAAAGCCAGCCTCAGTAACTTAGTGAGTTCATTTTCAACTTTCAACCTGTTTCCAAATAATAAATTTTTAAAAAGGGCTGGGGATGTGGGAATGCAGCTTAGAAGTAGAATGCCTCTGGGTTAATCCCTGTACCACACACAAAAAATGTAATATATATCCTTATAAGTTATCATAATCTTTAGGACAATAAGTGAACGTGTACATGACTGATTTTCTGCTTATGTTTGTGTGTTTATGGAAAGAGAATGAGAGAGATGGTGATACAGGGAGAGAGACAAAATGCGTAGTTTCTTCTTCAAAAATTATCAAATACCTATATGACACTCATTGTACACCAGGTATTGCTTCAAACCAGAATAGATTGCTGTGGCCGGTTGATTTCTCCCACTTCATAGGTGAGAAAACTGAGACATAGCAAAATTGTGAACGGTCCCTCCTGCCATTTGCTACCAAAAGGAGAGATCAAGTCCTTGCTCCGTCAGCTTCTTACACCTGTCTACTGTCACCCTCATTCCCACCTCCAGCCCTACTGGGCCATATCCACCTCCACCACCCTTGCTCGTCACACCTGTCACCTGGGACCTCCTCAGGGTGGAGGAGACGTTCTCCTCCACCTTGGCCTTGAAGAAGGCAGAGATTGTCCCAGGCCAGTGCCAACCTCTAAGAAGCCTTCTTTATCACTGCTGCAGCAGGGTCCCCTCCTTTCCTCCAGAGTTCTCTTCCTAGTTCAATTCCTTTTGATGTGTTAAATCCTGTATCACAGGGCAGCCACTTATACCCATTTTTAGCTTATTTTGGGGTGTAAACACTTCCCATGAAGAATAATGACAATTCCTAACCCTCAATGAATCCCCAAGATTGAGCATGTGACATTCAGTGACTGCTATATCCATGAGTCCCTGGACCAATGAATACAAGAAAGAATTAATTTGTATAATTATAATTTAGAGTGAATTCTTTAGATACTTTTAATTAAGAATGCATGGGAAAAAGAAGATTTATTCAAGGATGAACACTAATTTTATTTAAAATTTTGTTGAGTTGATAAAACTAGTCTGTCAATGAAAAATGTCAGCGACATTAAAATGAATAATACAGGCATCGAAATGTTTATTTTATGAACAAAAAACTCAACTTAGATGTGAATGGGAATATACTCAGCTTAACATATAGTCATTCAGTTAAGTCTCATTACTTCTGCACACCTACTTTTAGTACATGTTTGAGATGTGACTCTAATATGATCTCTTTTAGCCTGGCAGGTCTTATCAGCTGTTGTTTCCCAACCTGTGAACTATATAGTTTTTGACGATCTTCTAAGGGAAAAGAAACAAAGAGCCTGTGTTTACTTACAGTAGGTAACAGATTTGTTTTAGCAAGTGCTATAAAACACTCAATAGACCATTCGAACTCATATTTCAGAAAAGAGCACGTTTAGGAAGTGATTTCTCAGATTTAATAGAAAGTTAGTGTAAAGAGAAGAGCATTTTATTCAGTCTATGCTCCCCATTGGGGACAGATAAGAGGTTAGTTACAGCAGCTTCCAGACAATTCTCAGAGGATCTTTACATCAGACCAAGACCTCCTAAAGCCAGGAGCCCGTGCAGGAGAAATTGCTGCTCTGGGGTTCCAAGCAAATGAGCTGGGAGGACTGGGGGTGGGTGAGGCTTCTGAAGCTCCGACCTAATTCTAAGGACCCTCGTGACTCCCAAATGTTCCTGAAAGTGCCAAGTATCAACTGTGAGCTCAGAGGAACTGGCTTGACTGAGAAAGCATCAGACGACCAGCAAAGAAGGTCAGTGCTGATCAGGAAGGTTTTCATGAGCCTGATTCTGCACAGAAGAAGAGACAGAGAAAACTTGCAAAAGTCCTTCCCTTAGCTGCATACAGGTAGTAATTCTTACACCATGCAGTGGTAGAGAAAACGGGTAGAGAAGTTTGGAACATACCAGGCATGCATTTCTCACTTAAACTTCCCGTTGTTCGTAGCACAGGGTTGATGTGAATGGTTTAGGACTCTGCAGTCTTCTTTGGAGATGGAACCACTGGTTATCATGCCAGACTCCTGAGGAGCTGAGTTAGGAAAAGCACATAAAATAGGGACTAAAGTAAAAATAACCCCTTGGAAGTTGGGGAAGTGACGAAGGAAGAGATATCCTGAGCAACTGCAATGAAGGACAGAAAGAAAACATCATGAGCATCCCAGCACACTCCACCTCTTCCTCTACTTGCTATTAGAAATCAGAACTGTCTCTGCAGTCTCACAGAGTAAGACGAGCAGAACTTAGAGTTCACAAAGAGGAAGGTCTGAAGCACCAAGAACCTCAGTGGGGACTCTGCCAGCCACACCCCAGCAAGGGCACTCCCAGGCACAGTGGTGCCCACAAAGGCTGGAATCCAGCAGCTACAGAACACATTAGACTGGAGGGATGTAATATTCCTGACACAGCCACTGCCAGAAGAGAAGGCCTCTCTGGGAGACACAAAACCAACCAGAAGAGTCACTTTCTTTATGTTTCCCCAGGAAAAAAAACTCTATGGTCAGCAAAAAATCCTCCAGCAGACCAGGAGAAAGGACCGAATGACCAAAATCATGAAAACAAAAACATACTAGAAAGAGACCCAGAGGGAGTCCACATACTAAAGTTATCAGAAGGTGATTTTAAAATAACCATTACTAATATACCCAAGCTAAGGGAAGACATGATAAAGAAAACCAGGACAGAATTGTCATCCACAGAAATACAAGACAAGTGGAAGCTATGCACTTAAAAAAAGGCATGAAGGCCGGGCGTGGAGGGCACGCTTGTCATCCTTGCGCTTGGGAGGCGAGACAGGAGGATCACGCAGGTTCGAAGCCAGCCATGCTGGCTTAAGAGACCCTGTTTCAAAAAAAAAAAAAAAAAAAAGATAGGTCTGGGAGTGTAGCCCAAAGGTAGAAGGTGCTTCCAGGAACCCCAGTAACACTAAATAAATAAATAAATAAATAAATAAATAAGGCATTAAATATTTAAATTAAGTAAATAAAAATTTGACAAAGCTGAGGAGAGCATGAACATTTGGATTATAGAGATAAATTGGACAAATGAACAATGACACTGAGAGTCCTTTTAACTTTAGTTAGGATGAAAATCATCAAGAATACAAACAAAAGCAAATCTGAGACAGGATGTGGGGAAACAGGAATTCTCGTAACACTGTTGGTCTGACTGCAGAGAGCAGCCAGTATGGAGATCAGCATAGAGGTGCCTCGAAAGACTGGAAGTGAAGCCACCAAACACCCCTGGACCACTCTTGGGGATCCTCCCGAAGGAAACAAAGCCAGAATATTAGAGGGATCTGTGAATAACCATGTTCATAGCAGCACAATTCACAATAACCAAACGATGGAACTAGCCCAGGTGTTGATCAACAGACGAATCGACTGTGGGTGTATGGTATATACACACAATGGAATTTTACTGAGCCCTAAAAAATAAAAAAATATCATTTTCAGGAAAATGGATGAAATGAGAGAATATTATGCTAAATGAGGTTAGCCAACTCTCAGCAAAAAAGAACACTTTTTCACTCACATTTGAAAAATTTGAAGAAAATAGGAGAAAAAAAGAACTTTAAAATAAATAAGAGGAGATATTAGTAGAATAGTAGAAGAAAATTTAGGATGAAGGCAGGGAGGTAAAAAGATATTTGATGACAGAAACAGTAGTTCTAATAATCCTATGCTTTTATATAAAGCTGTCAATACCAGTTTTAATATCACATATGGGAGGGGGAAGGAGCGGGCGGGGTACCTGGAGGGACGCACGCCACGTGCTGTGTGTATGTGTGCTCCAATCACTCCGAACCTCACTTGGATGAGTAACTATGATGTGTCCATTAAAAAGGAAGCAAATGACAAAACGACCGCCAGAGAGGGTTGGGATATGGAGATAACATCAAATAGACCCCCGTGAGGAGAAGAGGAAAACAATGGAACAAAATCCGTATTTGAAGAGACAACAGCAGACAATTTTCCATAACAGATTGAGCGCATCGAGCAGCAGAAGTGACCAGGCAGGATGCAAAGGGAAGAACCCAGATTCCAGAGGGAAAATCCTGAAGCCAGCCACAGAAGAGCAGCTCTCAAGGAGGCAGCCATGGATCTGATGCCTGATTTCTCAGTAGAAACATTGAAGCCCAGAGGTAATGGACAATGCCTGCAAAGCACTATAATAAAATCACTGCTTACTCAAGTCCATTTCATGTTAAAACACCCTTTACAAAACGGGGACATATTCAGATAAATGGAGACAGAGGAAACATTCAAAGCCCGTGCAAGGGTGAGTCTGTGGATAAGTAAAAACATACACCCATGATGTAGAACACGAAAATAATGGCTTGTGGAATTTCAATATATCAAAGGTCATTTGTTAAAATCCAGTGATCAAAGTTTGAATGAATATGTCTCATTACTCTTAGTACATTTTTGTATAGACACCTGATTTTCTTACATTACTAACTTCAGAGGTTATATCACAGACCTTCATCTCAATAGAACTCCTTCCACACGGACGTTCTCTTAGAAAATGATAATGAGATTCTTTTTAGAAATATAGTAAGTTGTATTCTATGAATGATCTTTAGTTAGGAATCTTATTAATGAGTCTCAAAAGTGAATATGGGAGAAAGATAGAATTCACTGTGTTTACATACAGTTGGCAAAGCATTTTCCCATCTAGATGTACCCACTCACCCTATGCACCTGTGTAAACTATCATTAACTGTGTTGGTGCATGCTTGTAATCTCAGTACTTGGGATGCTGAGACAGGAGGATCTCAGATTTGCCCCAGCTACTTAATGAGGCCCTCTGTAACATAGCGAAAGCTTGTTTCAAAATAAAGAATAAAAAATAGGGCTGAGGTATAGCTTGGATGATAAAGAATGCCACTGAATTAAAAAAAAAAACTAGCACTGAAATCAGCCAGGCAAGGTGGTACATGACTATAATCCCAGAACTTGGAAGGCTGAGACAGATGGAGCACAGGTTTGAGACCAGACTTAGCATCTTATTTAGACTCTTGTTTCAAAACAAACAAACAAAGGGGCTTGGTGTGTTGCGTGGAGGGAGAATTCCCCTGAGTTTCATATCCAGTACAGAAAGAATGAAAGAATGGAAGGAAGGAAGGAAGGAAGGAAGGAAGGAAGGAAAGAAGGAAGGAAGGAAGGAAGGAGAGAGAGAGAGAGAGAGAGAGAGAGAGAGAGAGAGAGAGAGAGAGAGAGAGAAAGTCCCTTATTCAAGTATTACTGGGGTTCTTATCAAACTACCCTCAATACACCTAGAGCAAAGTCCTGTGGAAACCCTCAATACACCTAGAGCAAAGTCCTGTGGAAGGGCCCCTTGTGCAGGGTCACACTTCCCCTGGCACCCAATGCCCTCCATGGGTACCACCTTCTATGCCCAGGATCCAAGGCCTGCCCACTCCTGGTGGGCTCCCCTGGCGGCTCTACCTGGAGAGGATGCCGTAGGTCTATGCTCTGCTGGTCTTGCTTTAGGGCTGTGGAAAGGTCTTAACTTGTATCTATTCGGAACCTGGCAGATGATCTGAGAGGAATAATTAACTCATTTAGTTTGATGAATCAATAAGTGAGAACCTACCTGCATGGATGTGTGCTGTTAGAGAGGTTGTATTTATTCAAGAATGATAGAGATAGTCATTAAATTCTGCAGAATTCATCATTAATTACACTTCATGTATTTTAATCTTATAAGACAGACTTTGTTTCTTGTAGTCAATATCCTTTGAAGGCCCAGGATGAGGTACCCTCTACTTCCACATTGATTTTTTCTGCTCATGCTGGAAAACCAGCAAGCTTTAATCTTTCATTTCAGGGCTGTGTGATATCTTTAATAAGAAGGAGTTTTCTCTGTCGGTCTGTTGTGCTCCTCTAATGAGTAATGAGAACTGACACACAATTTAAAGAGACCTTTATGTTATGTTTCTTACTCTCTCTGCAAAAATAAGGATATAATCCTAAAAAAAAAAAAGCTGTCATTTTTTTTAAAAGCTGGCACGTTCTTGATATATGGAAAAATATATTTTCTTGCTCCAGTTTGCTAAAGTCCTTAAGAAACTTACCTTCCTAAGGAATTTTTTCTTGAGATGTTTAGGAAGAAATGAGCTTTACAAATATGTGTACTCTCTTGACTGGTAAGAACTTTCTCACCTACTAACAAGTACAACCTTGTGAGCTACGGCTCTCCGTGCATGAGTTACGAGATTTCTTCCATCTGTGTGAACCTTGCTAAAGAGGTTTAGAGTGCTGAGTTCGGAGTGGATGCTGCCGTGGGCTGTCCCACAACATGGACTTCTGGGTGTTGTTGTGTTAACATTTACCCTTCTCCTCCTCCTTCAGGCCAAACCAGTGTGTGTACTTTATTTGAAATATAAAAATTTGTGACCCCTTGGAAACTTTATGGTAAATACTTTTAAAATTTATCTCCAGTAATAGTAAGAAAAAAAGCTGTAAGTTTAAGCTTTAAAGTAATCATAAAACAGGAAATACCCCTTCATTCATGCCTCGCTGAAATGTGAATATACCATCAACTAAGAAAAAAAATACTATACAACAACAAAAAAAGAAAGTAGAGCAATATCTAAAACATGCTTAATATTCTGAAGTTTCTACAGATTTCTTCTAGCTAAGGTAGGTAACAGTTTTCTAAATTGAGGCTGATTTTAAAAGACTAATAAAATGATATGAAATACTTTTCTCAGGTAGTAAGGAGTGCATCTTAGTAGATAGAAGCCACATCACATATTTTGATCCCAACTAAATGTCCAGTAAGATCGTGAATTTTAGGGTTTACCTAGTGATGAAATTACCACAAATAAAAACCAAGACATCAGACCATAGTTACAAATATAAGCCAGCAACACACACCTGGCAACTTTGCTGGTGCCTGAGATAAGAAAATCGGCCTCCTGCTCCTTCCCCTCCCATGAAGGCTGCTCACACTCTCACTGAGTCAAAGAAATATGAGGATGGGTTGAAGAGAGAAGCAGAGCTCTTTTCCCATAAAAGACACACACACACACACACACACACACACACACACACACACACACAGATTTGGAAGTGTATTAGAGCTAAGAAGAGTAAAATATACTATAGTAGAGTAGAAGCAGACGAAAAATGGGTTGTCCTTAGAGTCTCATTAATCTATAAACACTTTAACAAAAGAAAGTAGAATATCCCTCTCAACAAGTAAAGAAAGGATAGAGGAAAACATAGAATGAACAGAGCAGTATGAAAAGCTAAAAATATTAATACTAGAAGATGAACAAATTTAATTTTTCATCCATAACCTCTTCATTCTCCCTCTGCGTGCTTTGCATTAATAAAAACATGGCCTCAATTATCTTTATACATTTATTTTTCCCCCAGCTTGACAGTAGAGTATCAACTATAACATCAACTATATTATCTCATTCTTTTCTTTCTTTTTTTTTTTTTTTTTTTTTTTTGCGGGTATATGGGTGGAACCCAGGGGCATTGCACCTCCAAGCTACACCCCCTGCCCTATTTTTTATTCTTTATTTTGAAACCGGGTTTTACTGAGTTGCAGAGGGCCTCGCTAAGTAACTGAGGCTAGTGTGCACCACCACGCCCGACTTATTATCTCATTTTTCTGAGATTTCCTGAATCAAAAAATGAATGAGATTGCCGGGCGTGGAGGCGCATGCTCGTAATTCCTGCGCTTGGGAGAATCGAGCAGGTTAGAAGCTAGCCAGCTGGCTTGAGACCCTGTTTCCAAATAAAAAAATAAAATAGGTCTGGGAGTATAGCCTGGAGGTAGAAGGGTTTCCAGGAACCACAGTACCACACACACATAATAATAATAATAATAATAATAATAATAATAATAATAATAATAATGAGATTAATAAGTAAAAAAATTTCTTTTTCCAAATAGTGAAAATTAAGGATGGCAAAACTCTGTGCTTATCACTGCCTGGGAGGGAACAGTGAAAATCTCCACTCAATCCACGTTTGTGATAAGCAGCATACTGACCTGCTAATGCTGACTACAGAACAGGACGCTTGCCATGCTATGAATTCCCAGCTGCCAGAGCAATGACTGTATTCAGTCGACCGCATTGTACGGCATGTGTGTTCGTATGTTCACACTGAGAAGACAAGACATAAATAATGTCCACAAGTGTTTAACAACCACGATAACACATATGTGACTTTTCTTTCCTTTTCCTTTTCTCCTTCCTTCCTTTCTGTCTTCCTCCTTTTCTTGTGGTATTTGTTGTTGTTGTTCTTGTTCTTTAGTTTGTAGTGGTACTCAAGAGTGTTCTACTTTGGGCTATACCTCTAGCTCTATTTTTTTTTTTTTTGAAAGAGGGCCTAATTAAGTTGCAGAGGCTAGCCGCAAGCTTGTGATCCTCCTGACTCAGTTTCTCAAGTACTGGGATTGTAAGCATGTACCACCAAATATAAGATTTCTAAATTGTAATTATTTTCACAAAAAAGCAAAAATTAATTAGTTACTAACTTGGAAAAATATACACTTTTGAGGTACAAAGGAGTATTGAGAATATTTTAAAGTTTCTGGAATGCAGTGTATGGATGGATTTGTCTTTAGGTCTGACCTGCACAGCCATATGGCTTTGGTCCACCTTACCACACCACATGGAGTTCCAGGCATCTAGTACAGTGAACCCTTCAGATATTTTGTTCTAAAAGTCAAAGTGTCTAAAAATGCTTGTCTAGACTTTATAAAATGTTTTGTTTATTTATTTTATGATAAAATATTTTGGAGATGTATGACCTAGACAAATGCACTTAAAATAACATGGGAATTCCTCTTTTAGGGGAATAAACAACAACTGTTGTTTATGTCACTCTTTCAGCCCACATTCTCCCTGCTGTAATCCCAAACAACTGACCAGCACAATTTAGAGAAAAATAGGTTGATTTGCTCACATTTCTGGAGATTTTAGGGTTTCAGGCCATGATAGGCAGAGAGAAAGGAGAGAGGAGAGAGGAGAAAGAGAGGATAAAGAGAGGAGGAGGAGAAGAAGAGGAAGAAGAAGAAGAAGAAGAAGAAGAAGAAGAAGAAGAAGAAGAAGAAGAAGAAGAAGAAGAAAAAGAAGGGGAGGAGGAGGAGGAGGAGGAGGAGGAGGAGGAGGAGGAGGAGGAAGTAGGAGAGGAGAGCAGCGCACAAGGGCTCTGCTCTCACTTAATGGGGACCAGAAGCAAGAGAGAGGATAAGGGTAAGAGGGACAATGTTTAATCCCCAAGGCCATCGCCCAAGAGAGCCCTCCACAGTGCCCAAGCCCTATCCCCAACATGGCAGTCTGGCCTTTTGATTTTTAGGGCCACCTTCTAAATTCAAACCCTGTCAGGCACTGTGGCACACACATGCAATCCCAGTACTTGGGAGGATCACAACCTCAGGTACTTAGTCAGGACCTCTGCAACATAAATAAATATATATGTTTCAAAATAAAATATATAAAAAATAGGGCTGGGTGTAGCTTGATGTAGAATGCCATTGAGTTCTATCTTCAGTACTGAGGAAGAAATACAAGAAAGGAAGGAAGGAAGGAAGGAAGGAAGGAAGGCAGGAAGGAAGGCAGGCAGGCAGGCAGGCAGGCTGAAAGAAAATTCAAACCACTAGGGTCATTTTTTGAAAGAAATTCAACTGCAACAGTCATTTTTTGAAAGAAAACAAAGAGAGCTAACCTGTAGCATTTATGAGATGGGTATAGTCTAGCAGCACTGCTAAAAATTATGTTACTAAAAATAAAAATAATTATTATAGAGTCTACCTTGTGCCATGTAATTTCTAGGAGAATAATGCATAAGAATTGTGGAAGTTATATCTCACTTTAATTGGAATATTCCAATTAAATTATACTTTAGAATTATTCCATTAAAACAGCCCAAAATGTTCTTAAAGTATGCCTTTTTCTTATATTCAATGACATTTATACAATTCAACATGCAATTTTTATCTACTAATTTTAAAAATTCGACTTCATTAACAAAATGATTTTCTATAATCGACCAATACTTTGGTTTTCCTTTTTTTTGTAATGCTACTGAAATGAATCTTTTTTACACATCAAATTTTTAATTTGCTCCCAAATTCTACATCAGTATATATATATGGAAGTTTTGAATTTGTATTTAATCAGTAATATTCGCTGCAGCTCCCTATTTGTGTGGGTTTTCTTGGGAATCACTGTAAATTCATGAAAATATATTTAGAGAAGTCTTTTTGTCTATGTCACAGGAATTATTTTATATCAAGTTTCTCTCATTCTTAGACACCTCAGGTAATGTGCCCATGCCATTCCTTGGTCTTGGTAGTCGTGGGGCAGCTGAAGGTGAGACTTCGCCACAGCCATGGGAGGGGCACATGTTCATGGATAAGAGAGGAAGAGCTGGATGAACTGCTGTCACTGAAAGGTAAGGTGAGTGGGATTGCTCTAGGAATATGACCATTAATAAATGTTTTCCATTTATTTTCCTTCTTGTTAACGTGAACATGACAAATTAATTAGAAACTTCTCAGTATTGTTAAGTCTTCCTTATTTTTGTTGTGAAAAATTAGCGTAGAATGTTATTTCTAAAGATGCCCGCTTGACATACATTTTTCTCTCAATAGAAATACCCTTAGTTATAATACAATGGCTATTTAGATGAAATGCAAAGTAAAAAAGAATGATTTAGAGTCTTGGATTAATTTTCAATTATAAGAAGGTTATAAAGTGATTATTTATAGCACTTAAAGTTTATATATAGTCACACATTGTAATGAAAGTGGAAAATAACAAAACGGAAACACATTTTGGAGATTTCTGTATAATCAAGATTCTGAAAACTCTGAAGAGACTTGAGTCTTCGAAAGGGGAAGCATCAGTTGTATCACATGCAAGATTGCTTTAAAACTTCCTTATAAACACGAGCTAAGGGAACCTTCCTGCATTCCCAGCTGCCACAGGCTGGGATGAATAATCAAATGCATTAAAATTTTAACTCACTCCCAATTTTTACATTAATATTTACTTAGAAATTCTGAGCCAGCATTATTTATTAGTGAAATCTGCTGTAGTTCTTTATCCATGTGGGTCTTCTTGGGAATCTCTGAGAAATCCATAAAAGACTTAGAAAAGGCTCTTTCTTGTATGTATCTCTCTATATACTGAGACTTTTTCTTTTTAAAGTGTGGGTAATCCTGAGTAGTTCTGTGAATCCTGAATAGTTCACCGGTGCCCTGTCTTGATCTCTGGTTTGCTGGTGTTCCTATCGGTCCATCTTACACTAGCGGGGAGCTGCTCTGGAGGCCAGGAGGCAGCGCAGAGTGCCGTTCTGTAATCACAAACCATCCTCTACTTAGAAACACCCAGAAAATGCCCTGACTCACTCATTTTTATCAGTTTCCTTTTCTAGACCCTTTCACGCATTTTCTTTCTGCAGAGCTCCTGTTTTTCCTGGGTATTGACAATTTGCCTGTATTCCACTCCACCCTTCCCCTCATTCCTTGACCTCTTCTCATGGAAGGATGGTGCACACAGAAAATAGGGTCCCGGAGCCATCTTGTCATTACTGCATAGTAGAAACTGTATCAGCCCAGAAGTCTCAAATTCAGATGCCCCTCTCCTCCCCAGCTACCTTAGGATGTACTGTGCTTCGGCCTAACTGTGCCTCAGCTCTCTGGCTTTTCTTACCATAGACTCTCCACACTCCTCCACCTGGAGGGACCATTATGCCCCTGATATGTACGAGCAGTGTGTAAGGAAGGAAAAGATCTGGACTATCACCTGAACTGTGGCATCCGGCCATGTGGCTTCAGGAGAACACCCAGGCATGGATGAAAGAAATCACATCCAACTTGGTAATAATTGTTGAATAAAACCAGGAGCTCACGCTGAGTGGCCTAGCACAGTTTTCAGTACTAGACTTAGAACAGATTCCAAAATGAAGGCTTCTACAGAGACTTTCTGGAGAAGTGAATTCTAGGATTACTGTTGAGGGAATTTTACATGCATATCTGAATATTGGGATTTGAGCCATTATGCAAATTATTTTCCTTATAGACATGATCATTAAAATTTTGTTTCTAATGAATATGACATTGTTTCTTAGCAGTAGTCATTTTCTCATTGATGAGCCCTTTTGATAAAGCATTACTAGTAATTAAGCAGACGCACTCTGAGATGAGTATGTTCATTCCGCATCAACATAGCTTTGTTTCCGTTTATCTCTTGTTACTGTCACTGCTTCTGTTACATAAATTTTGCTTCTCCAAGCTGGGTCCAACTGCAGTTCTTTCAAGAAATAGGCATTTTGAAAGAAACAATAAGTAATAACTGAAAGGCATGGAGTGATTTTTAATGTCTTGCATTTGGAAGACAGCACAAGAAATTTTTCCTCCTCAGTCAACACTTACCCAACTGATAAAGATGGGGAGACTAATTGCTTGACTGCAGTGAGGTGCACGGTTCATACTAAGGAAACTGCAAGCCCAAATAAGCCTTTCTTCTGCTGTCATTCATAGCAGGTGTTTTGGTCACAGCAATAGAAAATCTGGCCAAAAAAGCTTCAAAGATAGGCACGCATGGTGCTGACCCGAGGAACGGTCCTGATGTAGTGAGAGGCAAGGATGAATCACACAGCCCCAGGAGAACAGGGCAAACGTCAGAGCGTGTGCCGTCTGGTACAGCCACTGGGGTCACTGCGGTTTGTACGTGTGTGTGTGGGAATGGTCATTAGCCATGTCATGGATCAACGACCCCATGGTTCATGATGAAGAAAAGTCCCACTATAAGAAATCATCTTGTGGACAATGGTGGCTGATTCCTGACTTCAGAGTCCCAAATGCTAGCCAAAGGTGAAAATGTTTTAGTCGCCATGTATCTGTCCAAGATATTCAGAGATGGCTGAGGTTTCTAAAGATCCACTTTAGTATATTTTTATATTGAATAATATCAATAGCCAGGCATGGTGACCCACACTTATCATTCCAGGACTCGGGAGGCTAAGACAGGAGTATTGAAAGTTTAAGGACAGCCTCAGCGAGTAGTGAGACTTTCATCAACTTAAGGAGACATAAAAATAGGGTTGAGGGGCCAGGCGTGATGGTACACACTTGTAATTCCCACCCTTGGGAGGCAGAAACAGGAGGATCGTGGAGGTTTGAAGCCAGCTGTGCTGGCTTAAGAGACCCTGTTTCCAAATAAAATATATAAAAAAGGTCTGGGAGTGAAGCTTGGAGGTAGAAGGGCTTCCAGGAATCCCAGTACCACCAAAAAAAAAAAAAAAAAATAGGGCAGAGGGATAACTCAGAAATAAAATGCCTCTTGGTTCAATCCTTTAGTGCCACAAAAAATAAAGTATTTAAAAAATAAAAATATAAAAATATCAATAAAATCAGAATGTCAGTTCCTTATTTCATCTGAAAGAATAACACATACTGACGGTAAGCTTTGATGTTGGAGAAGAGATTAACATGGTAAAATTCAGGCTCAGAAGGGGCAGTGTATTTACTATTTTTAAGACATAAATAGGGTAAAATTTAGTGATCAAGGGCTTTCTTCTCAATCTTGGTGAAATAAAAAATAGCTTTTTTATTTTGGTGAGAGAAAGAAATGTCTTTTTCTAGACTCAATGAAAGTCTTCAAATAAGCAATAACTTTAGTTTTATATAAATCAAATTTAAATAAACTGTTAATTATTAAGGCGATTAAAATCTGCAAGAAAAATCATTTAAAAACTTACTGTGCCCTTCATTTATTTCTACAGTATCCTGTATAAGAGGATCTAACTCGATGCAAATTCTAGTGTTACATTTCAGTTGAAAACACACCTTTGAACTAGGCTCTAAAAATTCATCAACATACTATTTGTCTTGAGGGATCTTTAAAATTACAACAGTAGCAACTACACAAAAGCATCCAGATTTGGATCCAAGAGAATTAGGTCACAAATTTCTACCATGGGCGTTGAAAAAAAAGTCAAATTGATTACTGCAGCGACTCTAGTCTGTATGGTCATTTAGAAAGAAAGACTTAAGTCAAGAATGGCTCGCCCATCATGGAGGACAATCTTCAATCACTGTAAGTGGGAATGACACAGTCATTAACAGAGGGAAGGATAGACGCGCAAATTTGAGTAGAACGTCTTTAGTTTTACAGATCATAATTCTTTTTACACTGCCTAAATCTACAAGGTAATACAGATATAAAATTACAAAAACTATCTCATTGATAAGTCAACAAATATGAAAATGGTCTCTACTTAATTATACTCTCATGCATTCCCTTGATTCGTTCTATGCATTTGCTTGCATTCAGGAATGATATATGAAATATTGAACCAGCAGCTTGACCCAGGCAACGCCTAGTGAGAACAAACAGGAATAAGATCCACTTTTCCTCCAAAGAGCTCTAATCCTCAATCTCCCCAAAGTGGATACTATGAGCTAAGTGCTTCTCATGAGGCATTTATGACCATAACCTCCTACACCAGCACATTGTCTCCACCCCGAGAGCATTGAAGTTGTGTTTAAGAGGCTTCCATAAACTGCTTGAAATAATACAGTTAGTGGTAAAAATGTAGGTATATTTGTACTTGAGTGTGTGAACTCAGGTATAGAAAACTCTGACACATGCATCCTCATCCTTCCTCCTATAAATAGAGGTATTTTCCTCAGCATTCACAGTTCTGTAACCCAAAACAACAACAACAACAAAAAACCCATATCTAACCCCCATGGCCACTCCTCCAGGGATCTCTACTCAACCAAGCCTCACCACCAACATAGCTTTTCCGTCTCTATGAGAATGAGGAAAGGCAAGGGATTTAAAGTCTAAACCATTGCAGAAAGATTCCCTTGTGATAACTTGAAATTAAAGTTTTGGTGTTGGTCCTTGTAGCAGAGATTACTAGTGGTCTACCAGTAGCTCACACTTTCCTTTCTCATGTGTGTGGAATTGTCTCTGAGTTCAGCAGACTAGATGGAGGCTCTAGTTCCGATCCTCTTTTGCTTGGTTGGAGCATGTGGCTGAGATAGGGACAGCAGAATTTGCTCCCATATGTAGCCCTTAGCAACATCAAATATGCTGTTCCCTCCCCTACTTTGAACTTGACTTTCAAATTGATCTTTAGAGCTACATGTTGAAGATACAGAAACACCTAGAGGTGTAGATTTATTTAGTGATTAAGATGACTTGTAAATACATAACTGTTTATACCAATATCAAGGCAGAGTTACAGACAAATATATTCCTTGCTTCCGAAATAAATTTATCAATGCCTTTTCTAACATTCTACTAGCATTAATAATTTGTCAAATATATATTGTAGTGTTGTATATAAATCATAAACAAACATAAGAAATTAAAACTGTTTTCAATAGGGCTTTCTTTTCTAAATAAAACAATTTTATTGTTTGAGTTCAACATCAAAGAGTGTTTTTCAAATTGAGTATCAAAAGATTACTATGGAATGAATGAATTGACAAAACTCTTTCACAAAAGCAGGGAACTGGTATTCTTCTTTACACAAAGAGAGGCAGAAAGGCAGAAGGTGGACTTATATTTTCTTTGTGGAAATTAATGCATGAGGATAAATTAGAGCTTCAAACTTGGGGGGAAAATCTTCTTTCAATCTTGATGAGTTTATCTCTCTGAAATAAAATATTCTATCTTCTTTGAAGAAAAGAAGTTTCATATATATGATACACACACACACACACACACACACACACACACACACACACACACACATATATATATATATATATATATATATATATATATATATATATATATGAGGTGGATGTTTTACTAAGATAAAATTTAATTTGTAAATGTGCCCCAAGAAAATTTCTTTTATAAATAGATAAAAAAAAAAACTTGATAGAAAGCAGAGACAAGAGTAACAGCAAGAGGAAAGTGTGAATTTGGGATATCCTTCGAATTTCCACCAGTTTTGACAACTGACTCTGAGTCCTGCTCATCTTCTTCCAATTGCTCCTTGGCTCAAAGGGCTGCCACTCCGTTTTTTGCCCTGTTTAACACTCTAAGTTGCAGGAAGTAGATGTCCAGTGAGCTAGACGTGGAAGTCCATCAGGACATCACCCAGTTGCCCATTGCCGTTTACATCCCACCAATTGTGCGTGTCCAGTCATTCAGCCTCTAACACGCTTTTACATGAACTCTCTCATTCAGTCCTGGATCTTATACATGTAGGACAGGCATGGTATCACAGAGAGGGAGAGGAGGTGGGGGGACATTGATTGACACTCTGTGATGATACAGTTGATACAAAGGGGAATTAACAATTGAGTTGAGAATCAGGACTTGAATAATTTCCTAGCAGCACTTTCCAGTGTGGATTAAAAAGGATGGGAGACTGGGTGTTTTTCACTCATCTTTCAGTATATGCTGACCTGCAAGAGGTACATAATTAGCACTCCTGACATCATGGCTTGAAGTACCTAGCTGAAGATGGGGGATAAATATTTGCACTATCAACCATGGCCAAGCCAGGCATGGTTGCCCACATTTATCATCCCAGTACTTGAGAGTCTAAGACAGGAGTATCTCAGGTTCATGGACAGCCTCAGCTACTTAGTGAGGCCCTATGCAACTTACTGAGATCCTGTTTCAAAATAAAGAATAAAAACTTGAGCTGGGGGTGTAGCTCAGAGGTAGAATGTCCCTAGCTTCCATCCCCAGTACTTACTATCTATCTATCTATCTATCTATCTATCTATCTATCTATCTGGTCAAATGGAAAGGGAATGAATTTGATTCACTTGTTTCTGAACAGAAACTGTGAAAAAGTGAGAGTTTCTGGGAATTGCTTTTCTTTTGTGCCAGTAATGGTGCAACTGAGGTGAAGATGGCATGCATATGACCCAGGCAGTTCATCCACCTTGGGTATTGGCCAAGAGGTGGCAGGAGCAAAGCACCATCATCCAATGTCTGCAAAAGGGCAGTAGTCAAAAATCTGCAGTGAAGGACTGTGCAGAGGTGTGAGGGCAAGTCCTCTGCAGAGAGAGCAGTTGTACTCAGAAAGTTTTTATCTCTGCCTTCCAAATGACATTTGCTAGCAAGCACTCCAAAAGAGGCATGCACAAAGAAAGAGATAAAGAATGCATTAGTAGCACAGCCAATTGCATTTCTTGAGATAAGAGCCTCAGGAAAACCCTTCTGTTCCCCAGGTCCCCAGGGTGGACAGGCTTAATGTAAAGGATTGTTTCTGTTCTTGCAAGCCTTGAGATGTTGAATTTCCACCTGAAACCACTGAAAATGTATGTAGTTGGAGGCTGTATTATGGAATGAAAATTCTTAATAGGAACAAAAGTGGAATGTAAGAAAT
The DNA here is from genome assembly GCF_963383645.1 of Muscardinus avellanarius. NCBI lineage: Eukaryota > Metazoa > Chordata > Mammalia > Rodentia > Gliridae > Muscardinus > Muscardinus avellanarius. The sequence continues at coordinate 2,991,195 of NC_137800.1, forward strand.
AAGACTCTGCAGAAGAAAGAAATTTGAGAGGCTCAAGACTAAACCAAATAAGAGATAAAGAAGTTGAAATAGAAGCTTCTGCTGAGGAGAAATCAAGAACTGACCTGTAGGCTTCAGACTTAGGACACTTGTATATATTGCTATAGTATTTACAAGGAACAGAATTCAGGGTAATTTAACATGCCAGGCATGACTAGCATGGTTGGGGCATGAATACAGTAAAAGTAGTAATTATTAGTGGGTGTGTGTGTGTGTGTGTGTGTGTGTGTGTGTGTGTGTGTGTGTAGTTGAAGTGAGATGAAAGTCTTCTATAGATTTGTAACCAAAGAGAACTGTATTACATTCATGGAAGGAGGAGGCTCATTTTTCATTTATCCTAGAATAAGGGACCAATACTTCTGATTGAAATGTTTTAGTTCTCTCTCTCCATTGCTGTTCTAACCCATGGGAAGCCACCTGCATTTTGAAGAAACTGCCACAGAAATATCTGTAGTAAACACTTTGTAAATATTGCCTTACAATTTCCATTTTAAGAGCAAGAGGCAAGTTGACTTTATCCATAAATAAAAATAATTCATTGTTTAATCACAACTATTATGAGAATTATCAAGATTGACATTAAAATATGATACCAATACTCAAATTATATGCAATTTGCTTGTGTAAAATCTACTTCTTAAATAATTAAATGTTATTGATTCCCCAACTGAAATTCTGAAGAACATACTGTAAGAATGATTCTAATTCTAAATAACTCATGAGAAAATGAAAACTAATGAATGCTGAGGGCAACTTGGACTTAAATTTTTTATGGAAATATGGCTACAATAATTAATTTAGAAAATATTATGTCGAATCACATCCTCACATATATTGATTTCTTAAAATCTGCCGTAATAGAAGAAAATACGCTCTTGAGCCATGACCTGCCACTCGTTTATAAATTTTTTTCTACATTTCAATTAATCTCTTCTATATTCAATTCCACTTTTATTTTTTAAAAGTAATTTATCAACATTTGTAAAACCTTATATTAAAAGCTTATGCATTTAAAACACTTAATAATTTAGTGAACCTCTATCATTCTGAATGTCAAAACCCCAATTGAAATGTATATGAGCTAAACAGTTTGATCCCTAGAAATATTGTTTAAATAATAACACTAAGTATTAGTCTTTTTCCAAAGAAACTCAGTGAGTAAAATAAAAGAAAAAAAATAAGAACTGTTAAATGACCTCACAATTCCTTTTATTTCACTTTCTAAAATATTTAGTGCCAAAATATGGAAACAAAATGAATATAATCATCCTAGTCAAAATTATACCAAAATGATATGGATCGTTGGTTATATCAAAAACTGTGATTTTCTTTCATTTCTAAATGTTGGCTAGCATTCTAATGAGGAGATCTTGTTAGAAGATTTAGAATGATTTTCATTACCAGTGAAATTGGAATGAAACAAAAAATTCCAGCATTTGAGAGAACAACACCCATTTCAAATTTGAGGAAGCATGATTAAAAAATCTAAATATTACTTTTGTGGGAAAGAATTGTTTCTTATATTGATGCATTGTAATCATACACCCTTATGATGCTCAGGATAACAGAGGCATGCGTGCATACAACAGTCTCTGAGCCCTCCTCCAGTTCTCACCCCACTCATTCTCCCTCTCCAGATTCCTTTTTTTTTGGGGGGGGGTGGAACCCTTCTACCTCTGAGCTACACTCCTAGACCTGTTTTCATATATATTTTTTTAATTTGGAAACAGGGTCTCTTAAATCAGCAAGGCTGCCTTCGAACTGGCTCAATCCTCCTGTCTCCACTTGCCAAGCGTGCAGGGATTACAAGTGTGTGCCACCATGCCCAGCTTCCCGTTACTTTTGACAATTTTATATTTTTACTGGATACTAACTTAAACTTGTGTGTGTGTGTGTGTGTGTGTGTGTGTGTGTATGCTCCTAAGTTCCTAGTTGGAATATTTTATGGTATCTTCACTATGAAAATTGTTTTATAAATACTTGAAGGATACAGTTTATTGATAGTCTTTAAATCTGGATCATAATTATTTTAATTTTTTAAAATATGTCTTTATTTTTACATTTATTTGTACAGTAGTAAATCAATTTCAAAGTCATCCTATAATCAGAAAAGTCAGGCTCAATATCCTATCCTTAAGGCTTTTGGTTTTAATCAAATAATGCCTGTATTATAAATAATACCGATGTTAAATTAAGGGAATGCAGGGCACCGATGTCTATATACTGTCTGTACAGAGCTTCGCACTAGAATCCTCGTATGCAAGCCACACTATTTCCCATGTCAAGGAAGAGAACCTCTCAGAGGAAGAGCTGTCCACAAGCTCTAATGCTTCTGCACCTCTATCACAGTTCATTTCTTCTTGTAAATATTAACTTCTGACCTGATTAGGATCGTAACAGCTGTGCATAAATGAAACACTTTCCATTTTTCTACATCTTCAATTAGTCCACCAAAAACTAGCTTAAAATTGCTTAAATATAAATTTTTAAAATATATTTAAACATACACATTTTATTTTTATATTTTGTGCCCATCAGGATTTTTGCCAGTACAATAACAGAAACCTCAATACAAATAAATTTTAGAAAAGAACTTATTAAGAGGTCTGATTAGGGCAAGATCTACAGCTGCTCAATATATCATCTTAGTAATTACGTGAAAGGTCCAGGTTCTATCTTGCTCTCTGATTTTCAAACATTAGTAGCAAAGTGTCTACGTAATAAGAAATGTCTTATCTAGGTGTAGCAAATTCTAAAGGAGGAAAAGAGGCAGCTATTCTTTTGATGCTCTAGAAGAAAGGTTTTGAAATGATCTTGCGATTTTTGTCCTTAGTTCTGTTTATGTAGTGAATACCATGTATTGTTTCGCATGTGTTGAACCAGCCTTGCTTTCCAGGGATAAAACCAACTTGGTCATGGTGTACAATTTTTTTTTAATGTGGCTTTGAATATAGATGGCTACTATTTTTTAGAATTTTTTCTATGTTCATCAATGACATTGGTTTATAATTTTTTTTCTTGCAGTATCTTCATCTGATTTTGGTATTAATATGATACTAACCACATAAAGTTTTAAAAAATTCATCTTTTGACTTCACAGAATAACTTGGGAAGTATTAAGTTTAATTCTTCTATAAAGGTTTTATAGAATTCACCTAGGGATTTATCTGAACCTGGGTTTTCTTTGACTGCAGATTTTTATTGTTGTTTCTGTCTCCTTGCTTGCTATTGGTCAATTTAGGTTTTCTATATTATCTTGGTTCAATTTAGGTAGGTTTTATATATTCAGAAATGTGTTTATTTCTTCAATGTTTTTCTCATTTTATTGGAATACAAGTTTTCAAAATAATTTCTGATGATTCTCTGAATCTCTCTACTGTGTGAGGTGATGTCTCCTTTTTCATTTCTGATTTTAACAATCTGGGTTGATTCTTTCCTTTGGTTAGGTAGACTAGGGGTATGCCAATCTTATTAATATTTTTCTTAGAAAATTAGGAATGGATCTACCATATGAGTCATATGAGGTATATAACTCCTTTGTCTCTTTCCAAAGTTGTTGAAATCAAAGAACTACAGTAATATATGCATAACCATGTTCACAGAAGCACAATTCACAACTTAAGGACTCAACCTAGGCATGCATCAACAAACGAATGGGTTACAAAATTATAGAAAATACACAAGATAGAATTCTACTCAGCAATAAAGAACAAAATCATTTCATTTTCAAAAAAATAGAAGGACCTGGAGAAGATTATGTTAAATAAGATTAGCCAGTCACAGAAAGCAAAGGATTATATATTTTCTCTAATTTACACAAGCTAGGGAGGAATTTGGATATCAGAGGGACTCCAGATAATGGAGGGAAAACTACAGTCGAGCCAGAGAGGTGGTCTAAGAAAGGGAGAGGAGGAAGACTAGGGTTCGTTAATGGACATACTACCAACTATTTGTAAATATGTGAATATACCAATGCCTGTCAATCTCAGCACTCTGTATTAGAAAGGAGGAAAATGGGGAAGCAGAGGAAGTACCAAGTGCTCTGTGCATGCATGTCAAAGTCAATATGATTTACATTGTAATGTGAGACTATAATTTCTCAATAAAAGCACATTAAAAAGAAATGTTTTATGACACAGCTTTGGGATTACTGGAAATAATTAAGTTTCCCATTCAAAACTAAATCCTGGATAATTTGATTGGGATGAAACAAATGTTAAAATATCACTTATAAATATGAATCTAATCTAGGCATGGTAGCGCACACTTGTAATCCCAGTGCTTGGGAGACTGAGACAGGAGGACTATACAGGTTTGAAGCCAGCCTCAGATATTTAGTCAGGCTCTCCGCAATTTAGTGAGACCCTGTTTCCAAATAAAGTATAAAACTAGGTCTGGGAGGATAGCCCAGAGGTAGAAAATCCCCTGTGTTCTACCTCCAGTACTAAAAAAAAATTAAAAAATAATCCCCAACACCACAAAAACAACAACCACTACCAATAAAATAAAATAAACAGTAGCTGAAATAAAGTTCAACTACTTAGAAGGCAGTGTCTTAACCAACAAAATAAATATATCCCAGGAACCCGAACAGATCCAGGTACCTCGGCAGGAGGAATCCAGAAATCCTGAATTCGAGATCCACTGCAAGAAGAAGAAGGAGGAGGAGGAGGAGGAGAAGTAGAGGTAGTGTAGCAGTAGCAGTAGCAGTAGTAGTAGTAGTAGTAGTAGTAGTTGTTCAGGCATCAGACCTGCTGCATACACAGCTGGGCCGCCCGCTGGAGCCAGTGGGGCTGCCGGCCCAAACTGCATTCCCTAGTCCAGACTGATTGATACCACCATGGCAAAATAACCCAAGAGACTGAAAACGGTCACAGAGCCTCATCTTAAGCAGCTGCCAGAATCCTGTGTGCTCACCAAAGACAGGACCACAGCAGCAGACACCTGGATCAAGGAAGCCAGGTGTCTGACTGCATCCAGCGTGCGCCCCAAGTCTGGCACTGGCCCTGGGCGTCTGTTCCCCACCCCAGAACCCAGCAGTGTCCTCGTGTGCCCTGACTGCACCCCAGGACCCCCGCTAATTGCCTGTGCCTGTGCCACACCCGCCCCTAAACTCGGCGCTCACCTTGAGCACCTAGACCCCTCACAGCTTTTTATATTGCTTTTGTGAGCCCGGGCACTTACCTCACCAGCCTGGCCTGCTTCCCAGACGGCCAAAGCTCTGGGTGCCCGTGAGATTTCCTCGGGTCCCCAGCCCACACACCAGGCCCAGCACCAGCATGTATGCCCGCCGCTTGCCCTGGACCCTAGTGCTACTGTCATGTGCCCTGACCGAGCCAGAGACCATTGCTGGACCCTGTGCTGCACCTGTGCCCCCCTGGCTCACGGCTGGGTGTCTGCACCCATCCCGCAGCTAGAGACTCAGTTCTAGTCTAGAGCACAGGCCTGTGCACCCTGGTGGACCCCAGGACCAGGCACTAGGTGTCTGCGTCCACTCATGCCAGGGTCCAGTAATAGCAGTGCACCGAGCCTGCACTCAGGGAACTAGCAGTGCTCTGGCAGTAAGTGTGTGTGTGTCCAGAGACCAGCAACCCTTTGCCCAGGGTGCATATTGGGACCATACAGGCTAGCCCAGTTAGAATTTCCAGAGACAAAGGAAAATTCATCGATACACAATATCTGCACAGGGCATCAGGGGAGGTTCCAAGTCTACTTTGGACATTCTCCATCCCTGCTGTAGGGAAGCACTGGCCTGAGTCTAGGGTGGTGAGTGTAGAGGCACTGACTACAGGTTGGAAATACACAGAACCTGGGAATTATACAGAATTTATTAACAGTGACACCAGACATCCTGACACCTAAACCCAAAGCTGTCAAAGGAAAGAAAGGTGTCCAAATACCCAGAGAGTGACTTAAGAAGATTAAAATAGAGAACAGAGTAAATTAAGAGACATTGGATTATATTCTGAAAGCTACCACAGCAATCAGACATTAATATATTATATGGACCTGACCCCATATTCATAAATAAGTATGACTGTTTTTTTTTCTTTTGCTGTTGATGTTTTGTTTTGTTTTTATATTGCTTTTGTTTTGTTATTGTTGTTGCTGTTTTGTTTTATTTCCCCATCCTTCTTTTACTTTTACTTGTTTGATTATATATATATATAGAGAGAGAGAGAGAGAGAGAGAGAGTTTGCTTTGTTTTCTTGTTTCATACAGTCACTAGTTCCTTTTATTTTAGTATTTTCCTTTTTTCCTTTCTTCCTCTCTTTTCTTTTTTCTTTTTCCTTTTTTGATTTTTTCCTTTGATTATATAATAGTCTTAGTATCTTGTGTTGATATTTTATTTATGTTTGTTTGCTCCTTCCCCCACCCCTCTTACAAATCTCCCCACACTAACCTATTTACTCTTTTTCCCCAAAACTTTTCCCCATAATATACTTCCTTGTTTAATACTCAAAGTATTTCATATCTTCATATTTACTCTACTAACTATGAGTTCTAGTAATTAACTCTTTCTCATTCTCAGCAAGATATTACCTTATCATACTTAAGGTCTTTCTCAATCTAAACATATCCTCTACCTAATCCGACTCCTGTACCCATCACCCCGGCTCTTCCCCCATCACCCAACCCTCAACTTTGGAAAAGCACTGCTGACCTGCCGATACCTCTAAACTCCTAATACTAAGATTGTACTAAACATAATACTCACAAACGATGGGTAGAAATCAGAAAAACAGGACTGAGAATGCTGAAAATACGAGAACCAGGAATAATGAAGAGACAACAGAAATAAAGAATACTGACCTACAAGAAACACAAGAAGGGGAGTTCAGAATCTTGATCTACAATATAATGAAAGGCCTTAAAACAAGTCTTCAGGAAATGAAAACGGAAATTGAAACACTAAGAAAAAATCAAAAAGAGGTCTGGAATGAAATGAAAGAGTCAATAAATGAAATGAAGACAGGAATAGAAAGAAATTCTGGAAGAATAGATGAAATGGAAAGTATAATATCAATGTTAGAAGACAGTTCATTCAATACCAAAAACACAGTCAACAGCATACAGAAGTCAGTATAGCAACAAAACCTAAGCATCCAGCAACTATGGGACAATATGAAGCATCCTAACCTATGGATAAAAGGCATTGAAGAAGGGATAGAATTACAGACCAAGGGCATCCATAATCTCTTCAAAGAAATAATTTCAGAGAATTACCAAACATGGAAAGAGATTTGGATCTTCATGTTCAGGAGACATTCAGAACACCACTAAGACAATATCAAAGAAGAACATCCCCATGTCATATAATAATCAAATGACCAACAGAGACATCAAGGAAAGAATCTTAAAAGCAGTGAAAACAAAAGGACGAGTAACATATAGAGGCAAAACAATAAGAATCACTCCAGACTACACATCCCAGGTCATGAATGTCAGGAGAGACTGGTATGATGTGATCCAGACTCTGGAAGAAAACAACTTCCAACAAAAACTGCAATATCCAGCAAAACTACTATTCAACATAGATGGAGAAACAAAAGTATTTCAGGATAAGCAGAGCCTCAAAAAAAATTCATGAATTCTAAGCCAACACTAGAGAAAATACTTAAAGAAATAAACCATAAAGAAGAAAAAAGAAGCAGACTCCAGAACCAGAGAAAAGATGAAGTTTATCAGCAGGGCATCTAAATACGAAGAAATATTACTATATCCAACAGAAGACAGAACACAAAATGACAGGAAATAACACATTTCTATAATAATGCTGAATGTCAAAGAACTTAATTCTCCAATCAAAGGGCACAGACTGGCATTGTGGATTAAAAAATATAATCCAAATATATGCTGTTTGCAAGAAACAAACCTTACAGCAAAAGACATTCACAGACTGAAAGTGAAAGGATGGAAAAAGATATATCATGCCAATGGGGACCAAAAACAGGCAGGAGTAGCAACACTGATATCCAAGAAAACAGACTTTAAGCTAAAACACATCAGAAGAGCAAAGAAGGGCACTTCCTTTTATTAAAAGGAACAATCCACCAAGAAGATATAATGATAGTAAAGGTTTATACCCCAAATGTGGGTGCAGCCACATTTGTAAAACAAATCTTCTTGGACATAAGATCTCAAATAGACCCAAATATAATAATAGTGGGAGACTTCAATACAGCTCTCACGCCACTAGATAGACCTTCAAGGCAAAAGATGTGTAAAGACTCTACAGAACTAATGAAAACTATAAACCAAATGGACTTAATAAACATATACAGAATATTTCAAACAGGAAAAACAGAATACACATTCTTCTCAGTAGCTCATGGCACCTTCTCCAAAATAGATCACATTTGGGGGCACAAAGGAAGCACCAGCAAATTCAAAAGATGTAATATAATTCCCTGCATCTATTCAGACCATAATGGAATGAAAGTAGAAATCAATAACAGAAAACCCCAAATAAACTATTTAAATATATGGAGACTGAATGATACACTCTTGAATGACACGTGGGTAAGAGCAGAAATTTGGGGAGAAATAAAGAAATTTATGGAATTAAATGAAAATAGAGAAACAACTTACCAAAATTTATGGGACAATTTGAAGATAGTGTTGAGAGGGAAGTTCATAGTATTGAGTGCCCACATAAGAAAAACAGAAAGCCACCAAGCAAACATCCTAAGACACAACTCAAGGACCTAGAAAGAGTCTAATCCCAAAGCCAGCAGAAAGCAAGAAATTATTAAAATCAGAACAGAAATAAATGAAATAGAGAACAACAACAACAACAACAACAACAACAACAAAACAATTCAAATAATCAACAAAACAAAAAGCTGGTTCTTTGAGAAGATTAATAGGATTGACAAACCCCTGGCCAACCTAATCAAAAGAAAGAGAGAATCAACTCAAATTATTAAAATCAGAAATGAAAAAGGAGACATCACCACAGACAGAGGGAAAATTCAAAGGATTATTAGAAACTATTTTGAGAATTTATATTCCAACAGACTGGAAAACATGGAAGAAATCGATAGATTTCTAAGCACATATAACCTACCTAAACTGAACCAAGAGGACACAGCAAGCCTAAACCAACCAATAGCAATCAAAGAAATAGAAACAGCAATCAAAATTCTGCCAATAAAGAAAAGCCCAGGCCCTGATTGGTTCCCAGCTGAATTCTACAAAACTTTCAGTAAAGAACTAATACTAATACTTCAAAACTTGTTCTGAAAAATTGAAAGAGATGGAGTTCTTTCTAATTCCTTCTATGAGGCCAGTATCACATTAATCCCCAAACCAAATAAAGATACTCCAAGAAAGGAAAATTACAGACCAATATACTTAATGAACATTGACACAATAATTCTAAACAAAATTCTAGCTATACACATTCAAAACCATATCAAGAGAATTGTTCACCATGACTGAGTTGGTTTCATTTTTTTTCAACAGAAAAGCAAGGCTGGTTCAACATACCCAAATCAATACATGTCATTCACATAAATAGAATCAAGAATAAAAACCACATCATCATAGCAATAGATGCTGAAATAGCTTTTGACAAAATCCAACACCCATTTATGGTAAAACACTGCAGAAAATTGGAGTAGAAGGAACACATATCAACATCATTAAGGCTACATAAAATAAACCCAAAGCAAACATCATATTAAATGGAGAAAAACTGCAATAATTCCCTTTAAAATCAGGCACAAGACAAGGATGCCCATTATCACCTCTTCTTTTCAATATAGTCTGTGAGACTCTTGCCACAGCAATAAGACAAGAGAAGGAAATCAAAGGAATTCAAATAGGAAGAGAGGAACTAAAACTATCCTTATTTGCAGATGATATGATTCTTTATCTAGAAGATCCAATGAACTCAACCAAAAGACTTCTGGAGTTAATTAACTAATTCAGCAAAGTTGCAGGATACAACATCAACCGAAAGAAATCAGTTGCTTTTTTTTTATGCCAACAATGAATCAACAACAAAAGAAAAAAGGAAAACTATTCCATTTACTATAACCTTTAAACCAATAAAAAACATAGGCATAAACCTAGCCAAAGATGTAAAAGACCTCCACAGAGAAAACTACAAAACATTAAAGAAAGAAACTGAAGACCTTGGAAGATGGAAAGATCTCCCTTCCTCATGGATAGGCAGAATTAATATAATCAAAATGGTCATTCTGCCAAAAGTGATCTATAGATTCAATGCAATCCCCATTAAAATACCAACAACATTTCTCATAGACCTGGAAAAATCAGTTATGAATTTTATATGGAGAAAGAAAAGACCCAGAATAGCCAAAGCAATTCTCAGCAACAAGAACCAGGCAGGAGGCATCACAATCCCAGACTTCAAATTATACTATGGAGCAATAATAGTAAAAACAACATGGTTCTGGTACAACAATAGGCAGACTGACCAGTGGAACAGAATAGAAGACACAGAAACAAACCCACACATTTATAGTCAATTGATCTTTGACAAAGGGGCCAAACTCATACACTGGAGAAAAGACAACCTTTTCGACAAATGGTGCTGGGAGAACTGGCTACCCATTTGTAGAAAGTTGGATCTGAATCCTTACTTCTAACCATGCACAAGAATCAACTTAAAATGGATCAAAGACTTAGAAATTAGACCAGAGACTGTGAAGTTATTAGAGAAAGGCATAGAATCTATACTTCAACATATAAGTACAGGGAGTAACTTTCTCAATAAGACTTCCAAAGTGCAGGAAATTAAAGCAAGAATTAATAAGTGGGATCTCTTCAAACTAAAGTTTCTTCTCATCAAAGGAAACCATCAAAAACCTAAAGAGGAAGCCTACAGAATGGGAGAAGAACTTTACCAGTCACCACTCTGATAGGGGGCTAATATCCAGAATATACAAAAGAGCTCAAAAGACTTTACACTAGCAAAACAAACAACCCAATCAAGAAATGGGCAACTGAAATGAATAGACATTTCACAAAAGAAGAGATACAAATGACCAATAGATACAGGAAAAGATGTTCAACATCACTAGCCATCAGGGAGATGCAAATCAAAACTATGCTGAGATTCCATCTAACCCCAATCAGAGTGGCAAACTTAAAGAAATCAAAGAACAACAATTGCTGGCAAGGATGTGGGGAAAAAGGAACACTTTTACACTGTTGGTGGGAGTGCAAAGTAGTCCAGCTACTATGGAGATCAGTATGGAGATTCCTTAGAAAACTGGGAATAGATCCACCATTTGATCTGGCTATACCACTCCTGAGTATCTTTCCAAAGGGGTTGAAATCAGAGAACTACGTTAAAATATGCATACCCATGTTCATAGCAGCACAGTTTGTAATAGCCAAAATATGGAACCAACCTAGATCCCCATCAACAGATGAGTGGATTGCAAATTTTTGGGAAATACATACAATGAAATTCTATTCAGCTATAAAGAAAAATAAAATAATACCATTTGCAAGAAGATAGAAGGAACTAGAGAACATTATGTTAAGTGAGATTAGTCAAGCACAGAAAGAGAAGGGACATATGTTTTCTCTAATATGCCCAAGCTAGGGAGTAGTGGTAATACCAGAGGGACTCCAGATGATGGAGGGGAAATCTCAGCAAAGCTTGAATGGAAGGATAGGAGAGGAAGAAAGCTGAGGTTATTCAATAGAGGAGCTATATACACATATGTTCAATAGCATAAATACAACACGATTAACCAGGACACTCTCTATTGGAGGGGAGGGAAAGAGGGGGCAGGGTATGAAGCACAATGTAAATGTACACCACTCTCAATAGGTTCCACTTATGAAAAAATCAAAATTGAATAAAAAATAACTAAAATGACTGTTATTACATTGTAGTCAAATAAACAATGAAATAACAAGTAGGCTAAATTAAAAATAATTTGAATTCAAGACTACAATCATCGACATACTAACTTTACAAATAGAACAAAATTTCCATAAATTGATTCTCTTTAACCAATAAATCCAAGATGAATTATCTGGTCAGCACTGGGTTCTGTGGCAGTTCCTGAGAAGTTCTTACACATATCAGAAATCCAGGATGGAGGTGAATGTTGGAGTTTAGGGCATCTTCTGGCAGATGCCATAAGCATCATAGCAAGGACCTATTCTGCATGCAACTCTTGTTTTGCAAGACTAAGTTCTGTTGCACTGAGAAGATCTGACCAATGATCTACATAGCTGGGGAGCTGGCTGAAGAGGACTGAGTGTCATACAAGGACTGCTGCATGGTTAACACATATGTGCACAAACTGAGAAGGCATCCATCAAAGCCAGCAGAGCTACGGAAACTTTATCACATGGACCAACAGTTGAAACACCTCTCTCTATACGAAATGTGCCTCAACAGCCTCCTCAATCATACTTATTGTGCTCTCTGCATTGGCCTCCTCAATCATACTGATTGTGCTCTCTGCATTGGCCTCCTCAATCATACTGACTGTGCTCTCTACATTGGCCTCCTCAATAATACTGATCGTGCACTCCTCAATAGCCTCCTCAATTGTACTGATTGTGCTCTCCCATCTTAACTCTCTGCCTTACTCTGAATTTCTTAATAGATCCAGAAATTTGAACATTTAAGAGAAAAATTATAATTAAAATCAGGAGAATTTCTAGGCGTGGTGGTGCACACTTGTAATCCCCGCATTTGGGAGGCAGAGACAGGAGGATCACTCAGGTTCAAAGCCAGCCATGCTGGCTTGAGAGACTCTGTTTCCAAAAATAAAAAGTATAAAATAGGTCTGGGAGTGTAGCCTGGAGGTAGAAGGGCTTCCAGGAACCCCAGTACCACCAAAATAATAATAATAAAAAAGGCAGGAGAATTAAACTTTCACTGTGGGGATATAAAGGTAGAATTACCAAAACAATAAAATTAAGTCATGGCATTTTCTAGAATACTTCTCTTTGGAAAATAGTTCTGCTGTTCATTCTTACAAACACATTTTCACCTTCTTCCTTTTCATATGTGTAAAAGACCAGTCTCTTCATGTCAGTGCTCTGAGACTTAGAAATCTGGGAATTCACCATGCCTTCTGTTTCAGGCTCACCACTTCTTTGGAACAGTGGCAAGTAAAATTTGATGGTGGTGAATTGCTGGGGTTTTAATTTCTGGGTCAGAGTCCAACCAAATGAGGCTGAAGCAGAGACCTTGGAATGTTCCCAATGTTGAAGCTAAAAGATGAAGACACGGTATGACTATGGCATATCTGAAGTAGATGGCACAGAGTCAAAGAATAAAATCAGTCCAGGTAAAATATGGTGCCCAGATACTGGGTCGACAGGGTAGCAGCAGTCTGGTCTCAGTTTGGCAGTACTGGGAGAGATGAGATGGGAGGCCACATCTCATGCTCACCTTGGTTCTTGCCAAAGTGACTCAAAGTCATCATTCATGCTAATCCTGAGTTTCTAAATGGCAGAATGTGTAAATAGTGCTTACACTGAACTCATCTCAGCCTGGAGTGTCTAAAGGTTGCAAGAACTAAAATATGCTTCTGTGAGAAATAAAAGTGAAACTCAGACAAGGAACCATGTCTTAAAACTGCAGTCTGCTGGAAAGAATTTCTTCATGGACCAGGAAGGTGATAGTCAAGGGAGAATGGAGATAAAATGATGGGCTTGTGTCTGTGCCAGAGGTGTTCTCCTGGTGTGTTCCTGGCTGCCTGGGCTCGCAGCAGTGGCTGCGGCTGTTCTTGCTGTGATTACAACACTGCCCCTTGCCAAGCCCTCTGTTCTTTCTATTTTGTGTGTGGTTGAATGCAAGGCCATAAAAAGGTGGCCAAGGGCAGCAGCGCCGTCTACTGCAGAGAAGAGCTATGTCTGCTCAAGAACTAGATAATGTTGGAGAGCCACTTGAAATTAGCAAAACAGGCGAAATACAGGATGCAAGCTGCAATAAAGCACATTGTGTTTCATTCACAGGAGGTCCTTTGTACCTGACATTCTGTTATAAATCTAGTGTCCAGTTTGACATGCTGGAATCCTAGCGAAATAATCCTCAAGGTGATACACCATCTATCAAAAATACAAGCTAGCTTTATAAATACAAATATATGGCCATTAAATGAAAAATAAACTCACAAAAATATATGGAAACCTGAGATTTCTTCCCATAGATCAGAATTGCTTTGCTGTGTTTCAGGTAAGTAGATTCTTTTTATGTGTAATGCATAGATTTTTGCAGTATGCTAAGATAGAAGATAAAAATTTGTCATGCAGCACCATATTTAAAGAAACCCAAGGGTAAAATCTGAAAATAGAGTGCTCTTCAAACTAGTATTTTCTTTTTATTTATCAACTTGTATATGCATTCATCCATCCAGTATTTGTTGAGTGCTTATTGCATTTCAAGTGATTTTCAATCCTAGGAATAGAGCTAATGTTGAAAACAGGGCCATGGCATGAGGACCTCATATTCTCGTAGAAGCTGGATTGGAGGAGGTGGAGAATGAGTCAATCCACAAGTATATATACAGCAATCCCATCACTGACAAGAAATATTTCAAAGAAAATGTAGGACAGAAAACTATAGACGAGAAAATACCAGAATGCTAGAGGGTTAGGGTGTGCAGGGATTGCAATAAATGCTGAGGGGTACAGGGATGAGCTGAGACATTATGGACAAGTTGACAGTGGGCCAGAGGTCTGATGAGAGCAAGAACATGAATTTATTTCTCTTCAGAGAAGAGCAGCTCTTCATCCCTCTTCAAGACCCTGAGGAGAGACCATGTTCTGTGCACCTGGAAGGACAGTAAGGGCCAGAGCAGGAGCCTGAGGGCTGGAGGTAGCCTGGTAGGAGAGGCCACACACAGACTTTGCAGGGCAAGAGTGTGGCTACTTCTCCAGGAGATGGAAATCCACCAAAGAGTTTTGAGCCAGGCCTCTCTCTGCACGTTGGCTGAGGAATACAGAACAGAGGAGCTAAGGAGGTGTGGGAGAGACTCTGTGATCCAGGTAAGTGATGGTGGCGGTGAACCAGGTGATGGAGAAAGGGAGGGCACTTTTGAAATCTATTTTGCAGATAAAGCTGTCATACTTTTCCATTTTATGTGGGACTTGAGAGAGAGAAGTCAAGGGAATGGTTCATTACTGGGACTATGCAGGTGTAGGGTTTTCACAACTGACCCCAGGGCCCTACGATAGACGAGGTCTCTTCATCATGAAGGCAGGAGCACTGTGGTGAATTTACATTATTAACAGGTCATCCTATCCAGCCATCCCTACAGTGCATTTGTACTTACCATTTCTTATATAGTGCTCTTGCACCTTCTCTGTGGAATTATGAAAACTATCCTTAGTCATTTACAAAGTGAATGGAATAGCAATGTGCGTCCTCTCACGAGTTAATACATTCACCTAGCAAGTTTGCTTTTGAGAGGTCAGAAAATGCCTGGCTTCATGTGTGATCCCTTTGATAGCAGTGCTCAGATCTACAGCCTGCAGGAAGAACTGAGAACTGGGATGCACTTATTTGCTGGCTTAAAATTGCCACACACACCACAATGAACAAGACTACCCAGGTTATGTTTGTGATAGGAATCCCCCACCTTGTGTTTAAACTTCCTCATGCTAAAATGAATTACGAAAGCTGATGATGCTAAAGGTGTTTTCTCTCCTGGGGATTCCTCTCTTAATTGAACACTACGCTCATTTGAAAATTCTGCAACCAGATATCACTCCCCTCTGTATTTTTTTGTATTTGGTTAAGCCCCATGTGTACTAATAAGCAGACTAGTGGGCTTCTGGCATCCAGGATTGTCGTCTTCTTAACCAAGAGATGCATTTTTAAAACTCCATTCTCAATAGACCAGTAACTTCTAAAGTTCTTATGTTGCTCAGTTTGATAGAAAGACTGCCAATGTTAGAATAGTCAAAACAAAGAGACATAAATAGTCCATCATGAAAGGGCTGGGCATGAAGGACTGCACCAGAAACAAAGATTAAAGTGGAAAAACACCATAACTGAAAATACCGTGACTGTATATAGAGGTGGGCGTGTATTTCTGATAGTGGTGGTAAGACGGAAGAGCAATGGAGGTGAGACTTAGCACCCCAAATAAAAGATGTGTCCCATTTACAAGAAAATGCTCAGGAAAATATTTTGGGGGTACTCAGCTACTAAGAGGAAGAGGGCTCTTCCAAAACCCATGTGAACATGCTTTTCAAATCTTATGGGGAGGGCTGTGATTTGTGTTAGACTCCCGGAAAACGAAATGACAAGTCATAATTTTCTCCACGTTCTTTACCATAAGGGCACTCCCACTCCCTTCCAGTATTGGCTTCTTTAGGGAAAGTGTGCTATTTAAATGCTAATAGGTTATCAAAAGCTTTTCATTTTCTATTATTTCATTTAAAATTAGAAAATCACCAGACTTGAAGCAATCTACAGATGAAAGTAATAAGAGCTACATTTAGTGCACGCGCGCGCATGTGCGTGTGCGTGTGTGTGTGTGTGTGTGTGTGTGTGTGTGTTACTAGGGGTTGAACCCAGGAGCACTTTATTTTTGAGCTATACCTCCAGCCCTGTTTTACTTATTACTTACTTACTTATTTATTTATTTATTTACTTACTTATCTTTTGAAATAGAGTCTCACTTACTGAGGGTCTTGACAAGTCACTGAGGCTGGCTTCAAACCTGCAATCTTCCTATCTCAACCTCTCAAGTACTGGGATTACAAGCCTAGGCCCTCATACCTGGCTAATAGTTATTCTTTATGGGGAGCATGTGGGAAGGGCCTGACCCTGCATCTTGAAGCCATGGACTTGATCCTTGCTCTCCTAGTGTTGAGCTCCAGCTC
Organism: Muscardinus avellanarius; assembly: GCF_963383645.1. NCBI lineage: Eukaryota > Metazoa > Chordata > Mammalia > Rodentia > Gliridae > Muscardinus > Muscardinus avellanarius. Next base: position 3,008,076 of record NC_137800.1, read on the forward strand.
CTGGGCACCGTGGAAGCACACACTATTCACCTCAGTCCCCCAAGGTCCTGTGTGAAAGCTTCAAGTCTAATGGATGAGGATGTCAGACCGGGGTCAGTTGTTTTATGTAGGGATAGAATACGGAACAACATTCAAAACATAAGATAGCAGCTCCTGAATCCACAGTCAGGCTCCACAGCTATGCTGCCTATGGAAACAAAACCCACAAATGCCAAGGGCTTCTTTGTCCTTCATACTTGGCCCTCTGTTGTGTGTGGAGAATTTATGATGACTAATTGCATGTCTCTGAACACATAAGCCCCCAATTGTAAAGACTTAATTTGATTCATCTAATGGATTGTTTTTTTATTCAATCAAAAACTAGGTTCTATGGTTATAACAGCTTTTGAAATAATATTTCATCACTAGATTACAAATTATTTAAGTTACTCTTTGTGTACACAATTTGATTATCTAATCACTCTTTGTGTTTTTTTTCATAAGAATATGAGGTGGCACTCATAAATATGAGTAAAAGACAATGTCATGCATGGTTAAAAATCTTACATAATTTGGTTTTTTAATCATCCTGATATTTAATTGTCTATGAAGAGTGGTAAGAATTAACTCCTATGTTGGAAATCACATTTAATGAAACAGTACTGTTAAAATCTAAAATATGCATGCTTCCCTTGGGAAACAATACATTTTTCCTCAAAAGTACCTAAACTTTTATTTAGTCTATTTACAAAATTCTCATAAAAGTAAAATAAAGCAACAGAGTGTTACTCATTGTACTTTACAATCAGAGAAATAATTACTCTTAATGTTTAGTTTATGTTCTTCTAGATTTCTGCCCATGGATTCACTTACTGGTCTATATATGTACAAACATATAATTTGATATATAAAGAACATCTCATTGTGGGTACCATTTGTTCAAGTGTCTCTCACTAAGTGCTGTGAACATTTCTTCATATCAAGTAAAACAGCACTTTCTCCACTTGAGTAGCAGGCCGGCACCCACTCTCTGTGTCCAGTGGTGGCGATCCACCTCCCCTGGCACATCTGGTTTGCTCATAATTATTTCATGTTTTAATTTACTGCCAGAAACATCCTTGAATGTGAATTTTCCCAATTGTCTATTTTGATACACATAATCTAAAAATGAAACTATAGTTAAAATTGTAGCCATGTGTTGTCTTTAATATATATATATATATATATATAATTTAATCCCAGTATAAAATGTTAATGTCTCACCAGGAATCTAACACATTTATATCACAGCTGAAGGGTCAACTCAAAACCAGTAGCCGATTCCATAGTCTTTATCAACTTCCTGTGACTTTGGTCTGTAATTTTGCTTTGGTTTGCCTTTCTATTTTCTTTCTTAGTGTTCAATTCTAAAATAGCAAAATTTTAATAGCTTAGTCAGATGAAAAGAACAGGTTTGCCTGATTGTTTCTGGGTGGTAGTGGAGGAAGATGGTTGGGCAAAAAGCCTGCTTGTCTCTTGTGAGATGTGTCACCTGGGAGCAGAAGCCAGGTCACTCATAAAGACAGCAGTGACCTGCGTCCTGATGGGGTGTCTGCCAATGATGTAACCGTGCTCCAGCTCAGGTCTCTGCACACTGAGGAGCTGGAGAACGGATGAATGAATGGATGTAAGTCCCTCAATGCAGACAGGAGCCCAGAGGAGCAGGCCAGCTCACTGGGAACTCTGCCTGGGGCTCCTTGTCTACCCTACTGCTGCTCCATCCACACCCGCTCAACTGCTCTTCGGATACAGGGGCTGACAAGTGTGTGTCCATGTGCATCCCCAACAGCTGTACAAATTACCGGCTCTGGTTGGATTTGAAAAAATGTAAAGAGCTGAGTAATAGCACCCATCTGATTGAATCAGAGCATGCTAGAATATATGCATGTGTTTTCCTGAAGAGGAAGGTGTTTTATACATTAATTAAGTGAGGATTGACAGTGTCACACCATGACTGAAGATATAGCCACGTCTGCAAAGGTGAGGCATCCTTGTGGTTTGCCTGAGACTCTGGGTGACTGGAGGCATGGCCTTGTGTGGGCTGAACCTGTCAGGCATCAGGGGGAACTGTGTGCCTTCCTTCTCCATCTTCTATTATAGCTACACACACACACACACACACACTCTTCTAAATGGAAACACTTCTAAAAGAATGACCCGTTTGCTCGAAATGATGCTCCATTGGTGAGAAGAGCAACTTGTGTAAAAGAGAATGCTTATGATTTGTGTTTCAAATGGCGCGATGCTTACAACTGGCATGGGACCAGGGTTTCAGAAGGCACAGCCTCTGCTGCGGACACAATTCTCTGAGAGGTGAGGCCAACGTGCCGTCTTTCACCTCCACAGGAGCACACAGAGCAATCCAAGAAGTAGGCGGCAAGGCTACTTGGTTACCCCGCTGGCTAAGATGTCGGATCCGAGGATCTGACTCTGTTGCTGCCGAAATGTAGAGAGCTGCACCCTTCACTAGACTGGGAAACACATCACTGGCTCCACCATGAGTTCCATCAGAGCAAAGGATCACAACGCGCACACGCTGACCTCGACCCCACCCTGACACGCTGACCTCTGACCCCACCCTGACACACTGACCTCTGACCCCACCCTGACACACTGACCCACACCCTCCCCAACCGCTGATTGTGGGTGTTGGGCTTTCTACTTTCTCCTTGCTAAGTGACTTCAGAAAGGTTTTCTTGACAGCACTTAATCAATTACATGCAACCAAGTCTATTTTCTGTCAAAGGGCAGTAGTGAATCATTCACAAGTGAAAAAAGTAGAAGTCTGAAGATGCATTTGCTTCCTGAACTGGCTTTCCTCTCTCTCTCCCAATGTCAGGACCACACGGAGATTGGGATGTTCCTAGGAATAGATAGAATGGTGACGTTGGGAATAGAGAAGACCTGCCTAATGGCATACAAATTCCCTTTTACAATCTGCTTCTGTAAGTTTATTTTTGCATGAAAGTATTTTTCTCTATTTTTCCTTCCTTTCTTTCTTTCTCCCTCTGCCTGTCCCTCCCTCCCTCCCTTCCTTCCTTCCTTCCTTCCTTCCTTCCTTCCTTCCTTCCTTCCTTTATTTTGTAATACTGATGATTGAACTCAGGCACTCTACTTGTGAGATACACTACAGCCCTATTTCTAAATTTTGAAACAGAGTTTAAGTTGTAGAGAGCCTCACTAAGTCATTGAAGCTGGCCTTGAATCTGTGATTCTCCTGTCTCAGCCTCCAGAAGACTGGGATTATAAGCATACCTCACCACACCCAGGGAGAAAATTTTTTTATATTACAGATTTTAATCACCAGGAGTCCTCATGTAAAGCAAGGAAAAGAATAAACCTAAAAGTATTGTATGCAAAATTATTATAAATAATAATTGATGGATCATACGTTTGTAAGATAAAAGGCAAACCAACATGAGTACTAACAGAAGGAGATAAGGGCCATGCACTTGAGATCTGATAATAAAAATTAACTTCACAAGAGAAAGATATTTAGGAAAACAAAAAGTGCCAAGAGTGGACAAGAGCATTGCATATTGAGGCTATGAGGCAGGCTTAGCTGGGTCTTCATGTATGAATATAGGCCTTACATGGATTGCAGGCAAAGCATGAACCTCTCAAAATCTGCTCGTGGGGGCCACACTTCCACCCTTCCCCCGAGTCCCAGCAGCTTGTTTGGGAATGGCGAGGTGAGTGGAAAGGTCCTGGCACGAATGTCAGTGTCCCCAGGCACTGATGAGCTATTGCATATGTTTTCCATCTGTGGCTCTGCAAACGATGTAACCTCTAACCTGACTGCCTTACCTTTCAAAACTGAGGTGCTAATGATGATCAGGCAAAGATTTCATGCAAAACATAGAATATAGGACATAGAAGCCACAGATGAAAATTACTTGAGTACAAACACACACACACACACACACACACACACACACACACACACACACACACACACACTTGTGCTTAATCACCCAGTTCATGGAACCCACACTTTCTCAGAATATTTAGTTGAGTTGGAAAGATGAAAGTTTCTCACTTATGAGAATACTGTAAAACATATCTACAGAATTTAAAATGCACAAAACTTATTAAAATATAATCAAATATTCAGCTTTGTTAAAATAATCTTATTCTTATAAGAAAACCTAAAGCTATGAAATGTCTCCTTTAGAGAAAATATCATTCACCAATCTCTGATGATTCTCTAAGGTTACCAATTTTCTAAGATTTATCTTAAAAACAATCATACTTGTACCACAAAGTAATTTAACCTGAAAATTAAAATTGGTGGACTCTAATGACTTCACATTTATTTTTAGATAAAAAAGACTTCTTATTTGTCTCAAATCCACAAACCCATATCATCTATTAGCGCCTCCATAACTCCATGACATGAAATAAATGGGGCACAATAAAAGGAAAAAAGCAATTACCTATTTGAAATCTATTATCATCCTCAAAATTTCACTGCAAAGAAAGAAACAGAACTGTGTGTGTGTGTGTGTGTGTGTGTGTGTGTGTGTGTGTGTGTGTGTATTCATGCAAATCCACAGATCATAGGCATTGTTACATGATATCTCCACACTGGACATAAGCAGTGTTCACCCCAAAGGTTGAAAGCTCTCCCATACACAACACACCAGTGCCCTCTCTGTATTTTATTTATTTATTTATTTATTTATTTTTGGTGGTACTGGGGTTCCTGGAAACCCTTCTACCTCCAGGCTACACTCCCAGACCTATTTTATATTTTTATTTGGAAACAGGGTCTCTTAAGCCAGCGCGGCTGGCTCCGAACCAGCGCGATCCTCCTGTCTCCGCTTCCCAAGTGTGGGGATTACAAACATGCTCCACCACGCCCGGTAAGTAAGTCCTCTCTGTATTCTAAGTGGACTCATGCCAGAAGAGCTCACTGAGTTGTACAAAATAGAGTGGCTGTTGAGAAACACAGCATGACTTTCTGACTTAGAATAATGTAATTGCTTAGTAATTTCCAATACTTAATATATATGCCAAAACAGTCAATATTCCATATATATTTGTGGACTAAACTTGGTTCTTCACACTATGAAGACACAAATTCAATTCACAAGAGCAGAAGACCTAAGCCCCAACTTCTTCTTGAATGAACCGTCTTCATGAGTTCAAGGTTCTGGCTTCCCTTACTTTATTCTGAGCACTCAAACTACTGACTTCTGTTAATTTTATAAAACAGACACTATGACCTAGGAATATAAACGGATATAGAACTCTATTTCAGTGATTAGTATGTTTCCATTCATCACATGATTATCTTTGGTATGTTTCTGACATGTTGCAATAGCTCTTCTCTTTTTTGAAATTTAATTTTTTCATTTATTTGTATTTTCAAAATTTAAAAAATATTTTTCTTGGTGCATTGTCGTCATACATCTTAATGGTGTACAAGATGGTAGAGGCATACCTGCTCACATCACTTATTTAGCCCTTCCCCGATTCCCACCCCTTCCCTCCCCTGTCCCCCCTTGTCATGTTTGGCTTCATGACTGATATGTTTATGAATGTATGTCCTATTTTTGATGTATCATTCTTTCAGAAGGATTATTCTGTAACTATATTGGGTAAATTTAGAGCCTCTAAGGATTTGTTTGTACATTGCTCCTTTACGAACGTAGATTGGCCATCTTGTTAGTATTACTTTCAAATTACTCTAATGAAGAACCACACTGCCTTTTTGGGTAGGTAATTTCTAAAGCAATCTTGGTATAAAAGAACATTAATTCAACAGTCTAGATTGTTCTTGTACCATAGTCCAACTTGTCTAAGCTTCAGAAATTGTCCTATTAAGTATTCCTCCATTTTTGTTTCATTTTGAAGACTAGATATTTCTTCAGCTTTTAGATAAAACTTTTAAAAGTTTTTATTGACGCACTGTAGTTCCACATACTGGTGAGGTTCATAGGACACATACATATACACACAACATAATTTGGTCTGTTTCCCTCCCAGCAAAGGGTGGGACATGGAGGAGAGTGCTCTTTTGTTACTGATAAAATACATTACAAACAAACAATCCGATTTTTTTTTTTCACTTTTAAGGTCCATGTTCTACACCAGGTCATGTTGAGAATGGAAGGCTCAACAAGGAAGGTTGACTATCCCTAAGTCTACGCTGGACCCCAAATGAGTTCTGTGTCCAGGAAAGGAAGAGAGATATCATTGGCCCTGATCTTCTCAAGAACTGTGAGCATCATGTGGCAAAAATCAGAAGGCAAACCGTGGCCTTTGGTACTGGAACAACCTAGGAACTCAATAAACTGTATAGCAAAACAAAAATTGGTATTTTCAGTCTACTTTTCATGCTCACTCTAAGAATGCTCAAAAGACAAGACATTCTTATGAATATCATACTTTGCAGTGTTCAACAGGCTGGTTTAATACCACACAAAACATCCATGGTATAAGGTACCATGCCTAGCAACAAGAGGAGTCTACGATAGCCTTCACACCCTGCCTTTAGCAAACACAGCTGGCTCACTTGGGGAACATATGGTGTCATCTATCACCCATCAAATGCAGAGATTATCACTGGATATGTTCCCAGGATGCCAGAATAATTCACATCTACCCTTCATTACTCTGAGAATCCAAAGGAAGGAATTAAAAGGCATGTTCATTTTAGTCTTCTGAATTTGTTCATTGTTTCTTGCAGTTTGATTGATATTTTTAAATTATAGTTTGCTTTAACCTTATCTCAGATTTTAATAATACAATAGGCCTTGCCAGAGTTAATTTAATCAAAGCTGCTTTGTTTTTACTTTACCTGATATATTCCTTAATATTCTATAAATTATTTTTTTAATTTGTTATTGAATTTTTATTAATTGATGATAGCTTAGGCCTGTTATTTTAGAAATAATGGATGTGGTGGCTCTAATTATATGTTTTTCAACATTCTTTGAAACGTGTTTAAAGATTCCTAAGGAAATTAAGACAAGCTGAATTTTTACTATCACCCCTTGCTCTTTGCCATTTCGATTTATTCCACTATTGTTCACACTTTTGTACAAAGTGATTGATAAAAAATTGAGAGCTTAGACTTCCTTTACCTTCTCTCCTTCGATCGAGTATAGAAATGATTCCGACTTAATAAAATATCAAATTCATGAGGGAGGTACTTCCAATATTATTTAATAGCGTGAAGAACATGGTAACCACATCATTCTTCCATATTTCTAAAATGCAAGAGAACTAGACTGATCTCTTAGTCAAGTGAGTACATTTCCATGAACAGGAGCTGAAGTCCCAGGGAAGTCACCTGACAGCCAACACAACACTGGCTTTCTGTTTGGATTTGGTTCTACCTTCATGGGAATGGTCAACCTCCACTCCCCACCCATCCTGAGGAATACTTAGAAAATCAGAAACTGGCAATGGGATGACCTCATGCCACTGTGCTTGGTGAGCTTTGGGTGAAAGTACTGGCCATCAAGCCTGCAGGTGGCTTCATAACGCTCACTCAGCCAGTCACGCTCTACCAAGAACTACCTCCTGAATTACCTTTGGGACACTCATCGTTATTGGGAAGTGGGTTATTTGTTGGCTCCTTGTTTCACTGGGGTTTATTATCATTTTCTTAATGAGAATATTCTTCATTCTACAAGACAAAACTTCCTAGGCCTTTCTGCTTACCCCTTCAACCCCAAGGTTGTAGACCAGTGCCTGGAACCTAGTTAATATTCAATAAATACAAATGTAATTGTTAAGTAAATGAAAAACACATGGCTGCCCTTTTAAAATATTTATAATTCATTAGATACTCATTTTCCCTTTTTGGACAGCTTTTAGGTCCTGTAACAAATCACATAGAAGATAAATAAGGGCAAAAGGTCACTTACGTTAAATCACATGTGTGTGTGTGTGTATGTATATGTATGCATAAATTGCCAACTTGCCAATAAGATTTCCCTATCCCCTCCCTCAAGCAAAACAAAAAGAGACACCTACGTATCATCCCCAAAGTCTATTTTATGTGACCAAACAGTTTTTCCATCTGGAGAAGTCCATCCTAAAGAACTCAAGCCCACACATAATAAACATCCTTCAATCTCTCCCCTTCTGAGATGCCGCTGATATGCAGAGACTTGCAACAAAGCCAGTAAACTCAGCTTGCTAGATGATCCCGTGATTCTCAGGTGGTCTGGGATGAAGTCTTCTAGAGCAGAGATGTATTTCAGGGAGGGGGGTGGGTAGCAAAACAGCAAACTGGGCACAGCTCCCACATTGCCAAGACTCACTAATGCTCATTTTATATTCTGGTTGTGAACCAAGCAAGAAGCTCCCAGACAGTAGGATTTTTCTTCAATTGTTTGTGTATTTCCTTCCCGATTCCCCTTATCTCCAACATGGGCTACTCTTATATCCAACAGAGAAGCTTTTGATGTTTTTCTGAGTTTCAGAGCCAGAAGCATTGCCTTGGGAAGGAGTTAAATTATTTGCTAGATCTCAATCAAGCATTACTGAAGCTAAACTAAGAGATCCAAAATGTGGCTCATGGACTCTCTTAGTATTTTCCAAACTGAGGGAAAATAGTGCACCATCTCTCTAGAATCTTGAGAACATCCCCAAATACATCCATGACCTCACTACTCAGAGCCAATGTCACAGGATCACCTGCCTTACCGTACTTTGGATGTGTGGCCTATAAAATACAACATGCACAGTGGAAGAGACATAGTAGACTAGAATAAATTCTTCACAAAGGAAGCCAAAAGAACAAATCCATATTTTATTTCTAGCAGAGATAACGCTAGCCTCAGTAATACCAAGGGGAGATTAAAATAATGCAATTCCATTTCAGAAAGGATTTACCTATTTACTTCTCTGCTCAGGCATTTCTTCTCAGTAAGAATGCCAAAAATATAAAATGACAAATATCCTAGTTGGAGTTTTTTTTTGTTCTGAATTTAATCATATGAAATAAAATAAAATATTTTCCTTACCTTGTTTATGAAAGGATGCAGAATGCCCACATTATTAATTTTTTAATATTTTTTGCTGTACTGGGTGGATTGAACTCAAGGGTATTTCTACCTCTAAACTACCTCTCCAAACCCATTTCATTTTTTTTTATTTTGATAAAGGCTCTCACTAGGTTCCTGAGGTCTGGCCTTGAACGTGTGATCTTCCTTTCTCAGCTTTCCAGATACTGGGATTACAGATGCATACCACAATGCCTGAATTTATTATTATATTTTATTGCTACAGAATACAGTAAAGTAAAAAATTCAAAACTATATAGGCTGCAAAGAATAATATAATTTTAATCATTGGCTTAGGAATTGGCAATAGGTAGCATCAGGACTGCTGTCCAGTTGAGAATGAAGACTTGTCTATTTTCCCATTTACCCAGAACTCCCACAAGTGGGAGTAGGTGGGAGATGGTGATTGTAAGTGTCAAAGGTGAAAGGCCTTCGGGTTGGATAACTGCGATCACAGCAATAAATCTAAACCATCTCTACAAAGTCCTGATGCATCTAGTATTGGCATTCAAGGCCTTTGAGGTTTTCCCATTAAATACATCCAGTCCGTTCTCTACTGTTTTCCTGAATGTACTCTGCCCGAACAGGGTAAGACTATTTACTGTTGTAATAAAGCATGCTACTTAAATAAACTTTGGTGACACTTGCTTCCTGGTTTAATAGTATGTCTTACTCTCTTCAGAAGGAAGCTTGTGGGAAGCTCTGAATGTCCTAATACTAAGGCTGTTCACATCATCTGCACATATTAAGTGATGAAATCTACTTTATTTATAATTTTACTTATACTGAATAACTTGTTAAGACAATGAAGTCACTGGTTTTATTTTAGGATAAATAAGAGCATCAACAAATATTAGTGTTGTGCCAATATCACACTATGTTAAGTATTAATAATATTCTCATATCTATAGTCTGGGAAATTTACAAAGACTGCTAAAAGGGGCACATTATAAATATGTGCATGAATATTTATTTCACATATACATTTTATTAAATTATAATTACTATAGGTTAACTAATTCTTCATTAATAAAATGAAACAAATTATTTATATGCAGGTTTGCTGGTTTAATATATCAGTTTTAGGAAAGTAAGCTTTTTTTTTTTTTTTTTTTTTTTTAGAAATGGGATTTATAAAGACCTCTTTCCAATGGTTTCAATGTTCAGAAAGAAGTAATTTCAGAAAATGTGCCGAACTGTTTGATAAATCAACTGAATACAATTAAATATAATAATAATAAATATTGAAATGGGCTGGGCGTGTTGGCGCACGCTTGTAATCCCCGCGCTTGGAAGGTGGAGACAGGAGGATCTCACAGGTTCGAAGCCAGCCGCGCTGGTTTAAGAGACTCCGTAGAAGGAGGTAGAAGGGTTTCCAGGAAACCCAGTACCATCAAAAAAATAATAGTAGTAATAAATAAATAAATATTTGAAATGGAAGTTTATTCTGTTTCAAAATAACAAACTTTAAATGTGTGCATATACAACACATTGGTTCCATAAATATATATTTTAAAATATATGTGCATAAACCCCTTTATTTATAGACACACACAAGAGACCACTAGAGTAGTCAAAACTACCTTCCTTTCATGAGGGAGGGATTTGAGAAAGTTTAAATGACACTGCTAGGATTTTACACTTTATGAAGGACCAACGACAAAGTCTTCTTTGGTAAATGCTCAACTATGGAAAACTACATCAAGCTGAAAAGAAGACAAAGGAAACGTGTTTTCATAAATATAAAAGAACACAACTCATTCCAGCATAGATTCTGACTCTAACAGAACTAAAGGAGATGAGATTAGCTATAAAATGACTAGGAAAACCCCAAATATCATTCTTCTTAATCATCTGTAGGATGAAGATGAAATAATGAGAGAAAATAAAATAAATTACTACAATTACAGCTAAATTATTTAAAATTGTTTGGCATGTATATTGCATCTAATTTGGAGATAAAATTACAGGTGTGTGTGTGTGTGTGCGTGTGTGTGTGTGTGTGTGTGTGTGTGGTACTGGGGTTCCTGGAAGCCCTTCTACCTCCGGGCTACACTCCCAGACCTATTTCATATTTTATTTGGAAACGGTCTCTTAAGCCAGCAGGGCTGGCTTTGAACCAGCGCGATCCTCCTGTCTCTGCCTCCCAAGTGCGGGATCACAAACATGCGCCACCACGCCCAGCTTAAACTTACAGATTTTGCAACCTGTTATATAAAAGAAGAAAGAAGTAAATCAGTGGCCTCACATTTTATTTCCATTACAAGAATAAGAAGAGCAAAGCAAAATCAAAATAAATAGGAATTTGGGGCAGGATGAAGAAGAGGATGACTAAATTTAATAGTAAGGAATGGAAAAATAAAAACCAATGATTGATCTTTGTAAAATCAAGAAAGTGGATAAACTCTTAACTAAGAGATAAAAATGTAAAGCATCAGTCACAGGAATGAACCTTCAATTATTACCAACGGACACTGCAGAGTTAAACACCTGTAAAGCGAGGTCACCAGTATCTCTGGATCAAAACATCTGAAAATGAAGTGTAGAATAACTTATCTTGAAAGAAAATTTCCCAAAATTGACACCAGAAGATGTAGAAAGTCTGAACATCTCTAAATCTAGAGATGTTACTTTGACTTCACATTTTAAACATTTTGACAAAGGATTTAATCTATTGAATTCTATAAAGGCATAGCACTAAAATTATATAAATGCTCTTAGAAACAGAGGAAAACAAACTCCTATTTTTAAAAAATTACTCTCTCCCCCCCAAAATTAGAAAAGTTATTCAAAATAAAGAATTATATTCTACAACTTTTTATTTTTATTTTTTTGCAGGTCTGGGGATGGTACCCAGGGGCATTTGACCTCCAAGCTACACCCCCTGCCCTAATTTATTTTTATTCTTTATTTTGATACAGGGTCTCACTAAGTTGTGGAGGGCTTCACTAAGTAGCCGAGGCTATCCACAAACCACGATCCTCTGTTCTTGGCCTCCAGAATGCTGGGATTACAAGCCTGTGCCACCACGCCCGACTATAACTCTTTACTTATGTAGGGATAAGACTTCTTATGAAATACAGAAAATCAACCCCAATAATATATTTAAAAATTAATATGAACAATTATAGCTTATCCTAGAATGCAAGGTTCAACTAACCTTAGGAATGCAACTCATTTATGTAATTGAATATACTGATAAAAAGATAAAAATTACCAGCATTTCAACTGATATAGACCACTTGATAAGATCAAATACTGGTTCATAATAAAACCTTCTGCAGACTAGCAGCATTTTCAAACAGATGAAGGACATTAAAAAATAAAAATCCACACCATCATATTAGCTAAGGTTCAGTTACCAGAAAACAGAAATTCTAACAGCAATTTCCACAGGAAAAATGATGGCAAAACTAGTCAACAGAGGACTAAATACAAAGAGGGACAGAAAGAATTTAGTAAGACAGAAAAAGAAGAAAAGAAGAGCAGATATGACCACTAAGGCCGAGGCAGGGTATCCAATAAGGAAGTACAAGTCCTCTTGCCTGGCTGATGGAAATGAATGGTGCCTGGATCATGGCAAGTCCATGGGGCTCAAGAGTCTAGAGCTGTCAGCAGAGCAGTGCCACCTGGTATCTGAGAAACCCCCTGGCAAGCTGCCCCCTGGGCACCCACAACACTGCAGAGATAGATGATTGTGGCTGGGTGTTCTCTCAAGACAGTGGTAACTGGGGAAGAAAGGCTCTCCATCCTACTGCCTCCAGGAAGCTCCCCTACTGAGAAGGCTTGCCACAAAGCCACAGGTTACAACTAATATGATTAAGGGAATACTCCCCAGGCTAGAACAGCGGTAATGATTAATTCTAGCAGTTTTAAAACAACTGCTAGAATCAATCTTTGAATTTAGGAATGACAGAGAGATACTAGGTTGGTATGAAATCATAAGCATAGATGAAAAGTTGATAAATTTGACTTTATCAAGATGTAAAAGTTTGTTGTTTAAGATACATCAATAAGAGAATGAATCTTGGAAAAATTACCTGCAATAGATATTTCAATCAAAAAACTTACTTAGAGAACTTAACACTCAAAGTGATTTAAAAAATCCCAGTGAGAATCAAAGAAAACACTAACAGGTACTTCACAAAGATATGAGTGACCAAAGACACTTAGTCTAATCAGGACCCCACAAGTGAAGATCACAGTAAGATGACACTCCCACATTTCACATGTGTGTGTTGCTGGAGACTGAACCCAAAGGCAATCTACCTCCAATCTATACCCCCTTTGCTTTTTATATTTATATATTTTATATAATATAAATATACTTATATTTATATATAAACATAAATATAAAATATAAATATACTTTTATATTTATATTTGAAACAGGGTCTTGCTAGGCTGCTGTGAATCTCACTAACTTACGAAGGCTGGCTTCAAACCTGATATTCTTCTGCCTCAAGAGAAACCTGGAGATTCTCCAGCCACCAGGCCTGGCTAACAATCCACTGTTCACTCATTACAATGACTAAAATATTTTGCACGTGGAATTCACGGCTAAGGTGAGGGTGTAAAATGGCTTTATCGTGCTGTGATACTGTTCTCTTCCCACAGTTCAACACAAACACCTGAGGATACATCCCATGCTAAATAGCTTCCCGAAAGGAATAAAAACATGTAGGGACTTTTATACAAATGACCATAGCAACTTTGTGATAACTAATAACTGGAAAAAATAATATCAAAAGCAAATGCTCATCAAAAGTGATAGCCTGAATATGGTATATCCATGCAATAAAACTTTGCTTCATAGAAAGACGGCACAACTGTGACATGAAAACATATGCGTGTAGCCAACCATCATTCTGAATGAAAGGCCTTAAGGAAAAGACTACATATAGAGCTTGATTCTGATGAAATCTGAGACCATACAAGTTAATTCACTGTGACAGAAAAATAGATCACTGGTCGCCTTCCAACAATGGGAAGAAACAAAGGTAGCTTTATAAGAGGGACAAGGAAAATTTTGTGGGTAAGGGAATATTTGTCATTTTGATTATGATGATGCCACATGGTTATATGTGAAATTTTATTATTTCAAGATATGTACTATATTCTTAATTAATTAGACCACAAAATGCAAAAAAAAAATTGTAACTTAAAGATTCATGAAATTAACCTAGTTTATTATTATTTTTTTTTAATGGTATCCAGGGGCTTTTCTACCTCCGGGCTATACTCCCAGACCTATTTTTATACTCTATTTGGAAACAGGGTCTCACTGAATTGCTCAGAGTCTCACTCAGTAGCTGAGGCTGGCTTCGAACCTGTGCGATCCTTCTGTCTCAGCCTCCCAATCGCAGGGATCACAAGCGTGTGCCACCACGTACTGCTCAACCTAGTTTTTTAAATTACCATTTAGTACCTATGTAAAGAACTCTAAAATGCATCCTATGTAAGCTGGGGTACTTATATACTATAGTTCTAATTTAAGGAAAAGAATAGCAGATTTGCAGAAATTGAGTGAACAAACTACTAATAAGTAGAGGAAAGTCCTTCCCACGGAGGTTGAAAATGTGTGCACACAGCCTCGGCGTATGCGGCCAGCCCGCCGGTGCAGCAGAAGGCTCATGGGAAGAGCGTGCTCTGTCTTGCAGAGGAGCCTTCCGGGAGCTTGACAAATTGCTCCATTTTCAAAGTGAAGTAACTGAAGTCCAGGAGGAGTCGGCTGTTGGGGGGCCAGGAGTCTCTGGCAGGCCTCTTCTGGTGCTCAGGCGTTTCCAAGATGGGGAGTTCATAAGGCTGCGATTAGTCAACAACCTTTTGGAACAAGCATTGAAAACAGCTTCTACCCAGATGTATTTCCTGTGGCCTACACTCGATTTTATAAAGAAGGAGCTTTCAATCTGAAGACCTGGAACCTCCTGCAAGGCACACATTTCTGCCTGGCCACTGGGCTGAGCCCAGCAGCCGCTCTCTTGACAGGGAACATCATTCTCCAGCTCACTGTGGGTCGCTCTGTCGGTGTCTCATACCTGGTCGGTTGCAAAGATTGACTCTCTGCCTGGCTGCAAGGAGCACTTGAGATCCTGATCCGCGCCTAGCAGGGCAGCGATGCGGACGAGGAGAGTCCACGTCCTATCTACCCGAGCCTTCTGTGTGACACTTGTACATTCGGGAAAAATGAAATGTGGCCAAACCAGAGAACAGCAATTTTCATAAGTCAACAACTTGGGATGAATGAGGTTCCTGACATGACCGTCTTCCTGAATCAATCAACTGCTCATACTGCTGAGAACATAAGAAAACAGAGAGCCTGAGTCGCTTCGAAAGAGAACCCATAGATGACTGGATTGTAAGAAGAGTTCACCAGTGAACAGAGAATGAAGATCCCAGTGGGCCATGGAAAACACAAGGAAGAAAATTCCATCCTTGTCGGGCGTGGTGGCGCACGCTTGTAATCCCCGTGCTTGGGAGGCTGAGACAGGAGGATCGCACAGGCTCAAAGCCAGCCTCAGCTACTTAGTGAGGCTCTCAGCAACTTAGTGAGACCATGTTTCCAAATAAAATATAAAAAAGGTCTGGGAGTATAGCCTGGAGGTAGAAAGCCTCTGGGTTCCACCCCCAGTACCACAAAAAAAAAAAAAAAAAAAAACCAAAAAAAAAAAACCATTCCATTCTGAGAAGATACACAGGGCCTTCTAGACTCCTGGTTCCTGGGTCTTGTGCTCAGTCTCCCCTCTAAACCCATCTCCCCATAGAAGACCAGCTATAGCTCCCTTCCGTCTTCTCGGTTCTGCCCTTTTTGGCACAGAGCTTTGCAAATAACCTGTACCTCTGGGCTGGCATCTCGAATGGGAATATATTCAAATATCTGTCCTAGGACATGCATCTGAAGAAAACGTGAGAAGATGCTAGTGCACAGTCTGAAGAGGGTGACCTACCAGTCAGCAGTCACCTTTTCAAAAGACAGGAATTGTCTTTCCCATCAGTCGTGAAAAGCATCGATCACGCCACATCATTAAGTCTCTTTCATAGCAGGTACAGTTTCAGTGTAGAGCATAAATGCTCTGCTCAAGCTCCCGGTGTAGGCCACTGCATTTGAAAGCACTAGGCTCTTTGATGGTGTCTCTGACTCTAATGAGCACAAATTTATGAGTGCAATAATAGTAAATACTCTTAAGTACTCTACCACTGTGAATTATACATACCCCATTTCCTCCTCACACACCCTCATGAATCAATGGCAGGGTCCGCCCAGCTCTAGGAGATAAAATTAAGTCAGCAACAAAAACACAACATGAGTCAAGGATTGCCTTCTGTTTTTATCATTATTTAAAAAACCTTGAAACAGGATCTGATTATGGTGCTGAGGGGTCTCATTAAGGTGTTCAGGGTGGCTTTGAACCTGCAATTCTCCTGTCTCAGCATCCTGAGTAGTACTGGGATCACAGGCATGCACTAGCGTGCCTGGTAGATTTGCTTTTTTTTTTTTTTTCGTGGTACTGGGGATGAAACCCGGGAGCATTTTACCTCTGAGCTCTACTCCCAGCCCTATTTTTAGTCTTCTTATTTTTATTTTTTTGAAACAGGGTCTCACTGAGTGGCGAAAAGCCTCCCTAAGTTGTTCAGGCTGTCTGAGAACTGCAGTCCTCTGGTCTCAGCCTCCAGTATGCACCACACGCCTGGCTAGATTTGCTCTTTTAGAAATATGTAATCTAAAAAGAAAAAAGAAAACTGGAGGATCGCAGTTCCCAGACAGCCTCCGCTACTTTAGCAAAGCCCTTCACAACTCAGTGAGACCCTGTTTCAAAAACAAAGAAAAAAATAAGACTGGATGTGTTGCTCAGAGATAGAATGCCCCTGGGTTCCATCTCCAGAACCGAAAAAAATAAAAGAAAAATTGCATTACATAGTTACATTAAGAATGCAATGTAAGTAAATATATATACATATAATACATATAAATATCTATATATTTATATGTGTATATATGTATAGATATATGTATATATGAATATTATACATATTATATATAAATGTATATACGTACATATATGTATGCAGATATATACACATATAAATTATATAAATACACACACCTATATACATATATATGTAGAGAGAAAGAGAGATTTCAATGCACCTGTATCACATTCATGATGGGCTCAGCACATTTTTGATGAAAAGTCTGTGGACCTATGAGAATAATACTACTGAGACACACACAGCTGGCAGCTGAGAAGCCATGTCTTCAGGGGGGAATTTCGAGGTTTCAGGGGCCCAAGGTTTTCTTTATCTCAATTTTCTTCTCTTGGCTCAGAGGTTATAGGCTGTATGAGACATTTCGCTGTATTATTTCTGCTTACTGTCTGAGTCTCCCTCTCAGATTGAACGTACAACTCTATTCATGGGGGGACTGTTTGCTTGAATCGGGAGTCAGCCACACAATTTTTCTTCTCTATACTAGCGATCTCTAAAGGACAAAGTGACAGATGTTGGTTATACAGTATATTGAGGTAAGTAGTACTCAAACAATAGTCATAACCCGACATCTTCCATCGAGGGTTTGGTGTGAGATCAATACAGCCTTTGAGCTCGGGAAGTTGGGCTGAAAATAAGGTTCAGAGAGAAAATGGTCTCGTGCTAAGGTGGCTGAAGGAGGACGCTCTCAGCAGAGGGACTGGGGTCAAGAAGCCGAGGAAATCCAATAGGGCCCGTGCCCTGGGTTGGGACAGAGCAGAAGGGGCACAGATCAGCACAGACCCAGCCACATTGTGAGGCTGCCCACCCGACCACGCTGAAGGACACGCTGGCCCCAAAGAAAGGACGTGAAGAGTTTATTCTCTGACATCTCACGCCTGGAGCTGTAAGCCGACTTATGAATTCTGCTTTACTCAGTATCTCAGTCTCTCAGAGGAAGTGAGGAGAGACGTAAGTTGGAAGAAAATTGAGCTAAATATTTGCTGCTTTATTTTTAGCATATTCAGACACAAAAATGTATTATATATCTAGCAAAAAAATGGTTAGGTGTCTTTATTGGAGAAAAAACAAAGAATAGCTTTAAAACCTATATAATATCACATTCTTTCCTAATTGTGTGAATTAAAAGTAGAAAAGCAGTGTATTTATGTATATTCATTCCTTCTAAACAAATTTATAAATAATTAATATATTTATTTCAGTAAAATTAATTTCTTACTTCATTTTAAATGCTTACCCACTGGAAGAGATATGAGGATAAATCAGCATTGGGCCTTGTCATTTGAACATTTAAAATGGGGAGAGGATGAGGAAGACTGAATCTTAAAAAATAATCAATCATTCACTAAAACGCAGTCTCGCACATAAAACTCATGTGAAATCTTAGCAATTCTAGGAAACATGACTATTTATAGCTCTTTATGGCTTATTAATACAAAGACTTTCCCAGGAAGCTATTTTCACAAAGGGTTTTCACAGATGCACCACTACAAAGAATGAAAGTCAATTAATGTCTTACTGACTTTTTGACACTTTATGCTCTTTTTCCTAGAAACCAAGGACTAAAATTATAGTAGTAATAATTGGATTCTTTTTAGAGAGTAGGTAAAAAATGATTCTTGATGAAGTACGTTCGTGCATAACCCTTTAAACCCCACTTTTATAGGATCTCAGTGGGTGGCTCTAATTTCTGGTGCTTAGTCTGGCATCCCTCTACAATCCACCTGCTGGCCTCTCTCCACCCCTGGCAGGGCAGCCCACCGCGGTGCTCTTTAGTGGGGTTCTTTAGTGGTGCTTCTTTAGTGGGGTTTTAAATTGGGGAATAGCGTAGACATGGGAAGGATGTAGGTAGCCATAGGCCATGATATACAACAATGTCCGCCTTGGCGTTTTGACATTTTATGACAAGTAATCCTTTATCCCATGGAGCTGTCCTATGCATTACAGAACATTTACCAGCATCTCTGAATTGCACCCACCAGAGTTCAGTAGCACCTCCAACCAAGTTATAATAATCAGAAATATCTTATTTGTGTGGCCACAAGTCACCTGGAATATAAAATCACCCTCCCCAAGTGGAGATAGATCGATTTAATATATACATGAGTGATGTGAACAAACACACAGACAGAGAGAACTGTTTCAAAGACAGAGAACACATTAAAAAAAATTCCTCCCACATCTCACCCTTGACCTGCCAGGAACACTAAAATAGCCTACTCTTTCTGGATTAAGGCAACATTTTACTTTGATTAAATTACATTGGCTGGCAGAAAGCCCTCTGTGAGCCTCAGGCAGGCAAGATGCTTCTTTGAGCTTCCCTTGGCCCTGAATTCACTAGGTACAATTACATGCAGGTCAGAGAACCCCAGCTTCCCCATTACCTGGAATTCCATGGAGGGCATTTTATATGAGTCTTTACTTAAAAGAATAAAACCTTGAGAGAAACTGGACAGTCTGACACTGTGTTTATTCTTATGCAAGATATATCCGAGGGATTGTTTTACATCAGCAAATAAATAACCCATTCCTTGTTTCAAGTGTCATATGATATTACCTAACTAGTCTCTATTTGCCAATATTTAGCTATAATAATATAATTATGAATATTAACTATTAACTATTATAATATTATAATTATAATTTTGAATTTAAGAAAAAAATCACTTTTCTGTTAAAATGGCATCAATTTTTAGTATTCTACCAAAAGGATCAAGGCACTTGCCTAATAACCTCAAAAATCCTGAATTATCGAAATTTTAAAATTTTGCTATTCAGAGCAGTGAGTTATTATATTGTATATTTTTATTTTTAACTTGCTTTACATATATTTGTTGCTATGAATTTCTTTTTTTTTCTTTCTCTTTTTAGGGGGTACTCCAGATAGAACCCAGGGGCATTCTACCTCCGAGCTACACCCCCAGCCCTATTTTTATTCTTTATTTTGAAACCGGGTCTCACTGAGTTGCAAGGAGCCTAAGTAGCTGAGGCTATCCACCATCCTCCAATCTCACCCTCCCAAATGCTGGGATTACAAGCATGTGCCACCAAGCCACACTCTATGAATTTCTTTTATTTGAATTCCTTGCTCATTTATTTACCTGCTTTTTAATTGAATGATTGACTTCGTTGCTTTGAGTCCTGAAAGTACGTACTTTATGAGCACCAGCTCCTCATTTCTCATGTCTTTCATGCTATCTTAGGTCTTTTCCCTCAATAGGCCATTTGCATTCTGGACTTTGAATTTGGAGAGGTCATCTTTGCAATTCTTTTTTTTTTTTTTTTGTATAATTTTTAAGTTGCTTGCTGAACAAGTTGGATTTGGAGTATTCTCCAATGTGTGAGGTGTTGGAAGCGTGTCACCAACCCAACAATATTCAGAGGTGACATCTTGGAATCAGGGCTCTACTAGCCCCTGTGGATAAATCCACTGCAGGGTTAATCATCTGAATGGTTCTACTGGGGGCAGGTGGGGTGGGGCTGAAGGAGGTAGAGCACTGGGGTGTGGCCTTGGGGACTCTATCTGTCCTTGGCCAGTCTCTCTCTCCTTCTGGCCACCATATATGAAAGCAACTTTTCTCCATACCATGACCTATTGTAGCAATTTCTGCCTTTGGGCCAGCATACTGTGGCTTGTAAACTCTTAATGTTTTTAAAGTACGAGCTCCAATAAACAGCTTCTTGTCTAAGTTGTGCTTGTCAAGTACTTTGGTCACAGAGAGAAAAAGTGCAGGCTGAAACATTTGACAGATGCACTATTTTAAAAAATTGTCTCTACTTCCAGTTTGCTAAATCCACACACTAGAAACACAGCAAGCTAGCTGGTCATCTTCCTTTCCTTCTTTTTTTTTTTTTTTTCTGAAAATCTGAAGGTCTTATCCTAAGGTCAGTACTTTTACAAGAGCTTGTGGGAGGTGCAGATATTTGAATATCCTCCCGACACTTGTAATTATGAGTACCCTGAGGAACGCTCTGCTTGTATTCATATGGTTTTGATCCTTTTGCAATATACAAAATGTGGAAAGGGACCATCGCTCTTTGGCTGCAGTACAGTCTACCAACTGAACGTAAGAGTTAGCCATCAGAGTTTCAGCACTCGCTAAAGTGTGCTGATGGCATTAAAAGTGTAATTACTATCATCTCCCTAAAATGCTTCATTGTTAGTCTTCAGATTTTCAAAGTCCTTATAGTTCAGTCTTTTTTGTTACCCAATGGGCATTTTGTGAATGCAAAAAAAAAAAAATGTATGTAGTTGTTCTCAATCAAAGTTGTGTGTTAGAATCACCACATTGGCGGGAGAATGCTATATTTATGTCTAGGCCCAACTTCATGCTGGATCTCTGATTCCACTGGTCTGGGCCTCTCTGCCAACTGCAAACAGCCACATAGAAGCAGAAGAACACAAAAACTCAAACTTTACCATTAGTTACCTAATGGTAACTTGCTTACCTGCAAGTTGCTAATTTAGAGAAAATGTTGACACAATACATTTGGAAGATGTATGAAAAAATATTTATATATCATCCTAATATCTGTCTGTCAAATAGTGGCTGAATCTCATAGTTTTGGGCGTGTTATGGATGTGTATGAGGGGCTCAAAAACTCCTCTGTCTCCTTTTGTTATTCATCAGGTTTAAGTATCTACTGTATTCTAACAGCCCAGCACGCAGTGGCTCAGAAGTCACATCTCTGAGGGCCTTTTTCACTAGCCCCTCAGTCAGTCGGCCATGGTCCTTACTTCTCAGGACCATTCTTACTCTGTGCAGGATGAACAGGCTGAAGGCCTCGGGGCTCTTGAGTCTGGTGGGAGAAGATGGCTAGAGATGCTTAGGCCTTTAGACCATGGGTCTGGGCCTGGTGTCAACATGGGGACAGAGGCCATGGATCCCTAGTTCAATATGATCGTAATGAAACACAAACCCTTTCTTAGCTTTGACAGTCTATCAGCTAAAAGTATCTTAAAGCACAGTTAACAATCCTCAGTTTCTTACACAAAGCATAACGCAGTCCAACACATCATTGCAGCTCTGGAAAACAAGGTAGAATATGCTGTTTTAATACCATAAATTCATGCTTTCCTGATTTTAATGGCCTGATAATTTTTGTTTCTAACCTCTTCGTTATCATCATCACAGGAAATTAGGTATAATCTTGTAAGTTAGAAAGGGCAAGAATTTCGAGGCAACTATTAAAGCTATTTTACTAGTCCTAGGATTCTACAATAATCATGAAATAATATCTCTTTATTTTCCACATTCACATGGTACTGTGTTCACTTTTATTCTGTTTTTGAGTTGCTACTAGGTTTTATTTTCAACCTTTGTTATTATAACTTTATCATAGTAGGAAATTGATGTCAACTTCAGTTATTCACTGATTTGGAACAAATATATATATGATCTCAAATGCAGAGAAGACGTGTTGGGTATCAGTCACTGCACAGGACAGTAAGCCATGGCCCCAGGAGAGGTCCGCTTGGTGTTGATGCACGTGTACAGAGAGGCAGAATCAGGATCCTTGTGTATCAAAATTGCTCGGCAAAGATCTACTGTCATTCTGAAAATAGAACTGTTCACTATCACAGGAGACCCACTCAGGTCTCCTAGGCTTGGGGGATGCATGTTCCAGCCCAGACCACAAAGATAAGCCAATCCCAGCCAGTGGCAAACATGCAGGCTTAGGCAACACCTGTGGCAATTTTACAGGTGGGCAGAGAAAAGCAATGTTGTTTGGCTGCAGTTCTGTGTTTTAACCTGGGTACACAGGAAGGATTCCCTAAGATAAATATAACGCAAACTGGGTTTTGAAAAATAGGTCTTCATTAGATACAGGTAAAAGGAATGAGTGATAGACAGGGCAGAGAGGAGAATCTGAGAGAAGAGGCAGAGCAAGAGAAGCTGAGCTACCAGGGAACAGCTTAGGACAGGGAGAAACCCACAGCTCCACCTACCAAACAATAATGAGGAGGAAGAGTGGGAGTGGGGGCATGTCAGGCCAGCTTTAAGCCATGTTGTAGTGTTCCTTGACTATCAATATAGACCTCAAGAGCACACAGTGTGTGTTTGGAGAACATGGAGGACATCCACCAGGGCAGGGCCGAGCAGGGTGCCCTGGATCCTCCTTGTGCATCTGTCTACTATATACCAGAGAGAGAGAGAGAGAGTGGGAACCTTGGCTGGAACATTCTCTGTGAGGTGCAAGTGAGGCTGTGGTTAATTGAGAGAGATCACAAAATGCAAATTTTAGGATTTAGTGACCAGGAGTTTGACCTCTGTGGAGAGATAAGAAGAAAGAGGAGGTGTGGTATCACAGAGGTCTTATAAATGACAACATCCTGACTCCTTGTAAAATCTACTGAAAGATTGTGTGGCAATCCTTAGAGCATGTAGAGATCAGATTTTTATTTCTAACTTAGAGTCAAGTTTTTTCCCCCACTCTGGTGCTTAACAAAAAAGTCTTGGAGTGTAGCCCGGAGGTAGAAGGGCTTCCAGGAACCCCAGTACCACCAAAAAAAAAAAAAAAAAAGTCTTATTTCAGGTCTCCATAACTATGTATTAAAATGTAATTTACTGACGGGGTACTATCATACAAGTTATGGGTATGTTTGTACCAAGAAGATAATTCCAGATAGTTTTATAAGTTGCACATATAGTTTTAACCTTAGAGTTTTTTTTTATTTAGTAAATAATTTATTCCTGAGTCACGTTCAAGTTATCATGTCATCAGCAAAAATTCTAAACTACAATTCAACATTTTGTTTGTTGGAGAACAAATCTACATTTTTTAAGAGAGAAAGAACAACTCCTTATTATGATTAAACAAACTAAACTTCTTTATAATAAGAGGCTCAAGTTGCCTCACAAAGCATTCATTGCTTTTTTACTCAGTGCATATTTTGAGCTCCTGAAAACAGTGAGCAAAGCAGCAGCAGCCCTGGCAGCTCTGAGTAGTGACTTCTGTGACAGCTCCTTGGATCAGCAGCTCCACATCAATCCTCCTGAAAATGTGCCCTTCGCTGAATTCCAGAGCTGCTTCAGTGTTGTTAGTTAATTGTGTTTGAGAAATAAACAACCGCTCCGAGATATAATGGGGAAACAAATAACATCAGAGTACTCCCCTCCCCGATTAATTAGAATCTGATACTATTTATAACCACACTGCCTGTCCGCTGATGCTGAATGCTGAGAGGGAAAACACTTCCTCCTGTGCTTTCCCTGAAAATACTCAAATTCCCTGTTCACATTCTAATTTATTCACCACTTCACATTATTAAAGTCCCAGAGCATCATTCTCGACATATCTATGATACCTAGAAGAGACACACGCAGAGTCCCGCCTTCCCCTGGAGTGGTGCTCCGTCAGGCACCCCACGGGGGGGAAGACAGAAGGAAGAACTGTGATCAACATCAAGGTAAAAACAACAGCCTAAGGTGAAGAGCGAGACACACACGGAAGAAGGACAGATTGGTCTTTGTCTCAATGAAAAAAGAGAAGGCACCGAGCTGTCCAGAACAGCCCCTCGGCTCTCTCAAGGCAGTCTCTCTCACTTCCTTTGATGAACACATCTGAGTGAGTGGGATAACCGAGGCACAGGCATCTTCATCAGTACAGCGGTAAGGCTTTCCAAGACACAGATCTCACGTTGGGTATTATAGGAACCTCCAAATAAGGCATCCTAAGTCAAGTTGTTCTAACCTTAGTGTTTACATTATTGATCTTATTACAATAACGAGCAGGGCATGAAAGCCGTGTTCTCAAACATACACTCACTAACACACAACGATGCTTATATCACTGTAGGTCTACAGAGGATAAGAAAGTGTAGATTGTCAGAAGACAGGTGGTCATCAAATTAATGCATCAGATAGGTTTCCTATACATTAAAGAATGACAGTAAATAGAAATGCTAAGCGAAGGGAAATAAAATATTCTAAGCATATGTTACTAGAAATCTTTAGAGAAATAATTTTAATATTAATCATCTGTGTTGATATTTTGATATACTAGATTTTCCAATTCTTTTGTTATTTATTTTTGCCATAACTCTGTAGCTTTTGTTACATTATTTTTTGCTACCATAATGTTGTTATTCCCTAGGACTATCAACTCATAATTAAAAACAAGTAAAAATTAATATTTTAGGAGAACAGGAGTGACCTAGGAAAGCTTAATCAACTGAACAAGCATTGCGTGTGTAAATACTTGATATCAGCATCAGTGGCAGAACCATGGATGTTATTAAAAGAAGAAATGGATTTCAGCCGAGTGCAGTGGCACACCCCTGCAATCCCAGTACTTGGGGAGGCTGAGAGGCGAGGATCACAGGTTCGTGGACAGCCTCAGCAATGCAGGAAGACTCCCAGCAAACAAGTGAGACCCTGTTTCAAAAAAATAAATAAAAAGGGCTTCGGTGAGCCCAGAGGTAGAAGTCCCTGGGTTTAATCCCTGGTACCGCAAATCAAACAATAAAAACAGAAAGAAATGAATTTACCTAACTGATTGAGAAGAGTCCACCATAGCAAATTATACAGCAGAATTGAAAAAAGGTAGACAGAAAACAGATGTCACAGATGACTCAAAAAGGGCGTTTTGAATTTGAAAAGTATAAATAAAAACACAAGTATAATTTATTTGAAAATATGTTAATGATATAGCTTTATGTATATATAAACTATATTATATATATAAGCTATGTAGCTTATAGTGATATAAATATATTAGTTATGTATATAAGTGAAATTATGTGTTTTGGTAGTTAGAGACTTTCATTTTACAAAATCATTAGTTAAGTCTGTGATGTGTGCATGTGTTATTGAAGTTTGAGAACAGATACCATTTTATTTATTCAAGTAGCATGATTTCTGTTGCCTATCAGTTTTTTTTATTAACTTTCAGATCTTGAACACTGTCTCTATTTTTTCTCTTGGTACTGAGAATTTAAACCAGGGTCAACGATCCTCTAAGCTACACCCCCAGTCATGCAAGGTTGTTGAGGGTCTCACTAAATTGCTGAGTCTGGTCTTGAACCATCGATTCTCCTGTCTCAGGCTCCCAAGTACTGGTTTTACAGGTATGTACCACTATACTTGGCCTTAATGCAGAATTTTAAAACCAGAAAATAAAGGCTTTGTTTGTCATAAGTGTATATATTTAAATATATTCATGATTTTATTTTTAAAATGTGTTTTCTTTTAATGCCATAATCCTCTTTCTTTTGACAAATAAATATTTGTACAGGTCAATTCTTTTATTGACAAATGAAAAACCTAATTTATATCATCCAGTGAAATATTTTTCTTGCTTCATGGTAAAAGTCAAGGATGAAAAAAGAAAACCATTTATGAATAGCAGGTACTATGATTGTCTAAACCCAAAACTCTCCAAAGAACTCAGTATCTTTGAGCATTCTCACTGCGCACCTCCTATGTTCCTGCTCACTGTATTCTCTGACAATATAAAGGTTCCTTTTGTTGTCATTTGAATTGAACTCTAATTTATCTTTGTGATTTTTCTCTCCACTCAACAGTTACTTAAAAACAATGGCAAGTTCTAACTTTGTTTAAATTGCCTTGACAGCACTGTTTTACAGATCTTGAAACATGTGGTGTCTACAAATGCACTCCATGATTGCTTTCAGGAAGAAGTTACGGTTGGAAAAAATGTGCACCCTTTGATACAAATGCAGTCTTTTGTTTTTCTCTATAGTAACTTGATTATTTATGATGACAACATCCACATATGAATTCTGATTTTACTTTGGAATCTGCATGCTCAAACAGTGCCGTCTAGTCTACAGGAGGAAGAGCCGGTACTTTACCTCACTTTCAGGTTCCCCTGTTGAGGCTGTCCATCATACACAGAGAGGATGTCAAAATCCTCCTCAAGCGCAAAAGTGTGGAAGGACAGCTGTATCCTGTTGCGCTCTCCTGTGATGATGATCCAGGTACAGTTGGCATAGTTGGGGTAACCATGGGGAAAGCCTGGGCTCTCGATGGTACCATTGGGTCCCTGTACCAAGCCTCCACAGTTCTGCCCTGTAAAAGGAAACATAAAAAAAAAAAACAGTTTATTATGCTGGTCATTTTTTTTTAAGAATTCAACCATTGGGTTCAAATTTTAAGATGGCTTATTGTATAATATTAATGGAAAAATATTAAATTGATGGTCTGCATCTCAGCTCTGCATTATTGAGAGACAGAGATACAATAAGAAGGACAGGGAAATGTGGTGGTGCCTGTGCTCCAGGACTTGAAAGGCGGAGTCAGGTGTATCATAGGTTCATGTCTAGAGACCCTCAGCCACTTACGGAGACTCAGGTTCAAAACTAAAAAAGGACTGGGGGTATAACATAAAGGCAGAGGAGTATTCCTAGGTTGAATTCTCAGTGCCAATAACCAGAAAGAAAGAAAAGAAAGAAAGAAAGAAAGAAAGAAAGAAAGAAAGAAAGAAAGAAAGAAAGAGGAAAGGGAGAAAGAAAGAAAGAAAGAAAGGAAGGAAGGAAGAAAGAAAGAAAGGAAGGAAGGAAGGAAGGAAGGAAGGAAGGAAGGAAGAAAGAAAGAAAGAAGAAAGAAAGAGGAAAGGGAGAAAGAAAGGAAGAAAGAAAGAAAGAAAGAAAGAAAGGAAGGAAGGAAGAAAGGAAGGAAGGAAGGAAGAAAGAAAGAAAGAAAGGAAGGAAGGAAGGAAGGAAGAAAGAAAGAAAGAAAAAAGAAAGAAAGAAAGAGGAAAGGGAGAAAGAAAGAAAGAAAGAAAGAAAGAAAGAAAGAAAGAAAATGAATTAGCAGAAAGACCTACCACCATGCATGGCATAAATAATCACCTATTATACAATAGGCATTCACAATCTTTTCTGCCACTTTCAATACAGTTTCATCAATTTTATACTATAGTATGGAAGGAACAGGTATGGTGCTGACAGCCTTTATAGTAATATGCTGAAAACGCTACATAAGACCACATAAGGGAAAGAAGAGCAGAGGAGCATTATGAAATGCGTGCACACGCACACACAGGTATTACTGCAGCCAAGTGACGGCAGTGTGTGCTGGCGGGAGCCTCTGGGCACAGCCACGGCTAGCATGCCCACTGTGGACTTGAGCTTGTACTGTCATAGCAGAAGTCCCGTGATGCGGAGAATATAAGACCAGGGGCAGTGTAACCGGCTGACAAGCCACGAAGCAAGGAGTCTAAATGGTCTACAAGTGGAAAAGCCGCCGGCACTTGGAGGACATGAGCATACCCCACTAATGATATCTTCCTCCTTGCCCAGGCCGGGCTTTCTGGGCAGAGGAAGGAGGACCTGAAGCTGATGGCTGAAGAAGACCCTGAGTTCAAGCTGGGCAGGACCACCTGAGCCGTCCTCAGCCTCCCTACACGTCCCTCAGCATCTCCTTCAGCCTCCCTGGGTGTGAGAGTGGGGTTAGCATGCACGATCCACACGCCACAGGGCAAGCCAGAAGCAGCCCGGTGACACCGCTGCCCTCAAGCAGGATTCCCGTGCGTGAGGCTGGAAGGACGCTCAGGACCTGGTTCGCTCCAGCCTCTGCTCCCAAGACTCCATACGACTGATGCCACCACGCAGCCCCTCTGGCAATTATCAGACTTCAGGAGAGACTCCAAAGAACAGAGCCCAGGAGTGAGCTGCAGGCATTGGTGTCCTCCAAGGGCCTTCCACTGGGGGAGTGGTGACAGCCATACTGGTCCAGTTCCAAACCTAGCACAAGCCTAACCCAGCTCCATCCCTGCCCAGCTTCCCAAAGCACCTCCCTCTGCCACCATCCTTCCTCCACCTGCCCTTGCTCAGTGACTGGCTTCTGACAGGCTCTATCTGCCTCCTCCTCCCTCTGTTTCCCGGACACAAGGCTTCAGTGCCTCGCTAACTTGGCCCTCCTCTGTAACTTGCTTCTCTTCAGTCTCCTCACACACTCTGCCTGCCACGGAGGTGCCCAGGGGTGAGTCAGACTCTGTAAAAAAAACATGTGCGAAGGTTGGGAGACACGGGTGGCCCACACTGCTAGACTGGAAACACTTGAATTGTCTCTACTGTACACACCGCCATCATGCAAACGAACAAATTACTCCTCTCCAACTATTCCAATATGTGCCTGGTCTGAGGTAAGCTATTATATAGCTCCTGAAAATTATTTGCCTTTTTTCTGGCCCACTCAATCTGGCCATATTCTACAAATGTGTTTTAAATGGACGTGTGTGCGCTGTGTGTTGTGTGCTGTGTGTGGTGCTGGGGGTAGAACCCAGTGACAGGGCACCTCTGAGCTGTACTCCCAGCCTATTTTTTTATTTTATTTCTTTGAAACAGGATCTTGTAAAGTTACTGAGGGTCTCACAAAGATGCTGAGGCTGACCTTGAATCTGCCATCCTCCCCTCTCAGTGTCCCATGTATAGGGTTTACAGGCATATGCCACCTTGTTCTACTGGGTTTCATGTTTTGACATTAAAAATATTAGGAAAGTCTTAAAGGGACCTGGGCACACTCAGATTACTGCCTGCTGGGTAAGTACTTGAGCACAAGCATTATCCCAGCTGTCGTTGTTGAACTGCAAACAGAAAATTATTCCCAACTACATTTAACACCTAAAGTGATGTTTCTCCATTGTAGGTCTCAGTGAGCTCAAGTCTTTCACGGCAATATTATCAAATGCTTGTGGGAGTTTGCTAAATCTTAATAAAGAAGATTTAATGAAAGGGACTTATGAGTTTAAAACCAAAGAACTAATAACAGCCCCATTTTCCACTAAATTTAAATCTAACAATAACACTATAGCAAGTAGACATTAAAGCTGTAGTGTTTTGAATATTTTTTTAAGAAAATAGCTTTTCTTCATTTATCTAGCAATTCTTATTTTGGAATAAATAAAAAAAAGAAGTCTTGATTATAAATTGGAAAAAATAAAAAAAAATCAGAAGACTCTCAGCTAGAAAATACTCACTAGTATAGATGCATCATGTTGAACCAGATAATCGAATATTAAGAGAATTCTAAGAAATAGCAGCCTACATGTAAGGTTCCAAGTAGTACAATGTATTTTTGTAGAATGAGTCATATTTGATCAGGGTAGATTTTTCCACAGGCCCTGATAGAAATTTGGGAACTGCTAAAATATTCTAAGCAGAGTGAGTCTCATCCCTGGCTGTGCTTTCTCATCAACTGAGAAGTTCTTCAAGTTTCTATGCCTAAAATAGATTCTGATCTATTTAGTCTGGGCCAAGAATATCCAAGACAATCTTGAAGAAGAACAAAACTGCAGATCCCATACTACTCATTGTTACCTCTGATTGTAATGCAACAGTAATTAAAACAGGGTTTGATTGGTTCCAGGCAAGAAAAGGAGCCAATGTAAAAGGGAAAGTTCAGAAACTCGCGGGGCAAGGATACCACCAAGGAAACCTAGCTACTGTGCCATGCTGGGATGAGCTGGAAAAGTTCATTTTTGACACGGGGAAAAGGAATATTTATTCTTGCCTCCCAGTCAATACAAATATCCACCACGGATGGGTTGTAGAGCTTAATGTCAATGTATAAAATAATCCAGAAGACGAAAATATTAAAAAAGACATTCACAGGTTTATACAAGCATGTCTTAAATTGGGTATAAAAATATCATAAAAACAATGAGTTTAAAGGAAATCCTTAAAAAGAATCTATTTGGAATACATAATTTAGAAAAAATGACATAGACATGCAGTAACCGGAAAGCCTCACCAGTTGGGAAGAAAAGGTAATATGACATAAAGATGACAGAAAGAACCCAAGAGGTAGCTAGAGACATGGAATCAGAGTGATTTTCCTCAGACTGGCTCATGGACTAGAACCTCTGATACCTGCTTGTTCCTGAGCCAGGAGAACCTGTTCTGGAGCACAAGGAAATCATGTTTTTCCCAAATAGAAGAAAGCAACTTTCTTGGACTTTCTTTGTAGAAGCACAGGCTCCACCCTGGCCCACTCCAAGAAGGGTCTGGACCCCCTAGAAAAGTCACAGTTGCCAGAAAGCTAGTGTCTGGTGATCTGTGAAAGTGTTCCAACTTTTATAAAATAAAAATAAATGATAGGGGGCTAATATCCAGAATATACAAAGAGCTCAAAAGACTCTACACTAGCAAAAAAAAAAAACAAACAAAAAAAACAATCCAATCAAGAAATGGGCAACTGAAATGAATAGACATTTCACAAAAGAAGAGATACAAATGACCAATAGATACAGGAAAAGATGTTCAACATCACTAGCCATCAGGGAGATGCAAATCAAAACTATGCTGAGATTCCATCTAACCCCAATCAGAGTGGCAAACTTAAAGAAATCAAAGAACAGCAATTTCTGGTGAGGATGTGGGGAAAGGGGAACTCTTTTACACTGTTGGTGGGAATGCAAAGTAGTTCAGCCCCTATGGAGATTGGTATGGAGATTTCTTAGAGAACTGGGAATAGATCCACCATTTGATCTGGCTATACCACTCCTGGGTATCTTTCCAAAGGGGTTGAAATCAGAGAACTACGTTAACATATGCATACCCATGTTCATAGCAGCACAGTTTGTAATAACCAAAATATGGAACCAACCTAGATCTCCATCAACAGATGAGTGGATTGCAAAATTATGGGAAATACACACAATGGAATTCTATTCAGCTATAAAGAAAAATATTAGCATTTTCAAGAAGATGGAAGGAACTGGAGAACATTATGTTAAGTGAGATTAGTCAAGCACAGAAAGAGAAGGGACATATGTTTTCTCTAATATGCCCAAGCTAGGGAGTAGTGGTAATACCAGAGGGACTCCAGATGATGGAGGGGAAATCTCAGCAAAGCTTGAATGGAAGGATAGGAGAGGAAGAAAGCTGAGGTTGTTCAATGGAGGAGCTACATACGAATATGTGTAATAGCATAAATACAGCATGGTTAACCTGGACACTCTCTATTGGGGGTGGAGAAAGGGGGAAGGGCATGAAGCACAATGTAAATGTACACCACTCTCAATAGGTTCCACTTATAAAAAATAAAAATTAAATAAAAAAATAAAAAAATGAGCTGCATTAAAATAAATATTAGTGTAAGCAAATTTATAATAGTATTGACCAGAGTCTCTTGGGATAAATGGTATAAATTACATTTTCCAACTAACACAGAATTGAAGAAATTCTTCTAAAAAACTGCTTTGAAACTCTGGGTCTCAGCACCATTGTTATCTATATAATTTCCATTCTTCATAATGCACTCATATCAGATTTTATTTCTGGTATTATGGTATAGTCTGACCAAAAAGGATTCTGATAGAACCAAGTATTTTCATTAAATAAAACAGGGACTAAGATGAGTAACAATAGATTATATGTTATATATCTGTGTAAGTTTTTAGAGTTCACATAAGATTTGAAATAAATAGAATACAGGACTTAACCTATAATCCCCCACCAGCAAAAGCCAATGTTAGGATTTTTCCTCAAACATTCCGAATGAAAGTTCAACCCAGTGACTGTATGTTATTTTTCTCTGGGCTATTATATGCTTGTGGAAACTTTCTTGCTACAGAAATGAACTCTAAAATTCTATAAATGTTCTCCTTTTAAATGGCATACATCTAAGCTTGAGTTATATGTTATCATTCTATACAGCTTTTACAAAGAAGATTATTTTAACTATAAAATTTAATAGCAAACCTTTAAATGCTACCAACATAATCATATTTAATGTTGTTCAACATCTCTCCTACCTATATTTATAAATTATATTTCCTCAAGGGAGGAAGATAATCTGTAGTGTTTCTGTGTGAATTTCAATATTTTAGTGAGTTGTGTATTTTATAAGAACAGGAAATTCAATTATTACTGAAAAAAATGAGTGACTGTCTTCTTTCTTCTAGAATTAGTCCCAGAAATTACTCTGAAATTAAATATCAATATCAGTTGGAAAAATAAAGAAGAATGTACATGGATACATATGTGTATAAATATGACCTTATTCATATTCCTACATATTTATATTTTTCCCATTGATATTGATGTTTGATTTTATCTGTATATATCATGATATATATTTACATGGATATATATGAACATATATGCCAGAATACACATGGCACAGGAACCTATACTCAATGTTGTACATATGAATAAATTTTGGCTGCTATAATTAAAATTTGGGGGCACATGTCATGATTTTAAGAAATCAATATTTCAATAATTGACTAAATTATATGATATGAAGTGTTTGATCCTCATCTTGAATAATAATAAAATGTTAGGTACAGAGAGTTCATACAGCATTAATTTGAATAGACTTCCACTCAAAATTTTTACTCCAACTGTGGTCCTCATTACCACAATTGAAATACAGAGAACAGTCATTTCCATTCTGTCTTATCCATCTTCCCACACAGTCTTTGCTGGCCATAAAACGAGTCCTACACAGTGATTTGATGGGTATGGAAATGCAGGTGGAAATGAGGCAATTTATCCAAAGCCTTCCAAAGGTCAAGTATGGTCCTCCAACACCAAAGACCAGTGCTGTTAGACCAAGTCTCAGCCACATCACCGTAGACACCGCACTAGTAATGCAGGGCATTATTGACCTCAAGGGTGCTTATCAATTCTGAAATGTTCTTCCTAGTGAATACCCTAAATTGCAAAATAAAATAGTTGCTTATCACAGACACTTAGAAACTCTATATACTTAGGGATTCTAATGTGAGTCCTTCTTTAAAAACTAATTGCTGCCCATTGCAGGAAAAATATATGTAACATCAAAGGAGAATGGGCCTAAGAATCCCTAAGGGCAGTGAAATCCATGAATGCTGAAGTCCTTTATAAAAATCAGCACAGTATTTGCATAGAGCATACTCATATCTTATTGTACACTTTAAATCATCTCTAGATTACTTTAATACTTTAATGCATTGCAAATGCTTTAGAAATATACATTATGCTGTACTGCTTAAGGAGTAATGACAAGGACAAAAGGCATGCACGTTCCATGCAGGTGCCGATTTTCCACTCAGCCGAAATAGTCGTGGAGCCCATGGACTCAGAGCCCATATACAAATGGTATATAAAGGAGTATCCAAAACTAAAGTTCCTCCGAGTCTCAGGATCCAGGGTGATTACTGTTGTCTCCGTGTGGAACATTAATTTACCCAGTGCTGTGACGGTACCTGGTGTGCCAAGTGTGGGTGCTTTGCTGTTGGAGGCTGTATTTGTCAGTGCTGTAGATTAAACAGGAATCAGAGAGAACTGGGGCTGGGTTGAGTCTTGCGTCCGGAAGACCTCATCCACCTGGGGCCACTGGGCTCTCTCTTGTGAGGTCAACATGCTGGCCATTGCCCTAAGAGGCAGCTTGGAAGAACACCAGGCCCCGGTGGGTCTATACTTGATAACTGGAGAAAAGAGTTGCTCTAGGTCTCCCAGAAGCACATTCTATGAAGGGGGCTTGCTCGACCCACAGCAATTCCCTACTTTCAAAGTTAGTCTTGAAAACACTCAGCAGAGGAAAGGCTGCTGTGCCCATATCCCCTTGGAGAGTCACTAACCGGCCTGCTCTCAACGTTCCACATGTTTGTTCTGACCTCCCAGGACCCCGGGCTTTGATGTGTATGCGGTCAAGCAGCCCCTACCCTTCATTCTCTAGAATAAGGTATTAGCTGAGATGACTCATCTCTGATCCATCCCTATTCATTGTAAGTACCTGATGAATGGAAGTATACTCAGAGAAAGATCCCCTTAGATTACACGTGCAGTTGAAATTGTTGTTTCTAATTCCGAGCCTTATGGCTCATTCTTAGTGGGTAGTAAGACAGGTATTTAAATATTTAAAAAGTTGTGTGCCAAAGTGAAAGTATACTCAAAGAAATTTGATATTAGATTCCATGTGTGGTTGAAAATAGAGTTTCCAGTGCTGTGCCTGATGGCCCATTCTTAGAGACTTGGAGAGATGGGTATAATGTCTAAGATAGCATATGTCAAGCGAAAGGATACTCAAAGAAGACTACTTAGGTTCCATTTGTATTTGAAATTGTTGTTTCCATTCTGAGCCTGGTGGCCCACTCAGAGTGATCAGTAGAGGTGGAGATGGTATTTAAAAACTCATGTGCTAAGCACTTGAAATTCACTACCTGACTTATTTCTTGCACAACGTTGGAGGTAGGAAGTAGTTTAGCCTTTGGCTTTTCTCTCTGCTGTAGCTTTTATTTAAATAATGCTACACGATAAGAGAAAGAACTTTTTGTGTCCGCTACGCAAAACCCCTTTCCAAGAGTGAATGTCTGGCCACTTGGGATATGTTGACATGGAATTTAGTTCAGTGAACCAAGAAAATGGGGTCTATAATGTTCAATGAGGGAAGAAAGCCATGCAGAAATCAATTCTCCATGATGGACCTTACCAATGGCATCTCATCCAAGAAAAATGACAGGTTGGGCTATGTAGGGGCAGTCAGAGATGAAAAGGCTAGAAACTGCGTAGATATCTATAGCTCATGGTCCCCTATGGTTTAATAGCATAAATTTAAGCTTCATAATCATGACAATTGGACATCTCCCTGGCCATCAAACATGACCTTTATGGTTTATATTCTATTTGCAACAAGCCCAGATTACCACATCGCCTTATTCGTAAAAATAACACAATCCAAGGAGAGAAAATAAACATTAAAACTAAATATTTACTATTCTCTGCGAAGGCAGTCTCCAGGCATTCCTCAGACCATACTGTGGGAATGTTAATTCGTGGTTCACATCTTAAGTACATTACTGTGCAAATGAAAATTTAATTAATTCCTTTCAATCAGACGTCTGACCTCCACATCTCCTGCTTCGACGCCATGTGTGTGGCTGCACTGTACTTCACACCTGTAGGTTTGTCACAGAGCAAAGCTGCCCATTCTTATCACAGTAGCCAGGCCCCAGTTCTCCCAGGAGAGAAACGGGTCCACTGCGATCCCAGGGAAGCTTTGCTTTTCCTTAATGAATAAGGAGTAGGACAGTTTGTTAAGTGGCTCCAGAATTTCCAATATCAGGAGATCTCAAATTTCAATAATGGAAAGGGAAAGTTTGGCTGACCAGATAAGCCTCTGGGAAGGGTAAACAAATTACATGTGCATTAACCTCTGTTTTGCCTTCTGCAGTTCCCCCCTGCAGTTCCCCGCTGCTATTCCAGGGTCTGCAATGCTTGGAAAAGAATCAACTGTTACAAGACCTTGATTCAAATTGCTCTTCCTAGGACTCTTGTTAGGGTTCTCCAAAATGAGTCTCCGGACAGGGACAACATGTCCTAAAGGAAGTTACTAAAAATCATGGTATTTCTCAGCACAGGATGAGCAGCTGAATTTCAGCTCTTGAAGCTGAGAGCCCGTAGGGTAGTTGGTTGAGTTTTAATCCCAAATCAATGTAGAAGACTACTTGATACAAGACCAAAACGGAAAAGTTGAATTCTTTCTCTCCCTCTGGATTCCTCTGCTCATGAAATGGCCACTAAGACCGCCTTACTGCCGGGGAAGCACGGCTGCCTAATTGCTCTGGTTCATAAAAGATGGCGATGTTCACTGTAGGTCTAAATAGTATCACCATTCTTCATGCCGATAGTGTTTGTTCTTACAACCACAGGCAGGACTGGTCCATTTAACATGTTTCCCTTCCATGAACCCACCAAGCTCGCCTGTTGACAGTCTTCTGGCTCACTCTGACACTGTCCCTCCTGTACTCTGCTTCTGTGTACACTGGGGCTCTGCTTTTTACTGTTGAAGGAAGCCCTACTTCAGCAAGTCAGATTCAAGCATCATGGGTGAGCTGTCAGTGTCTTTCCCTTCCTCGGTGCTCCCAGTGAGGGGTCTGGCTAACTGCAGTGTTCACGTTCACAGACAGGGCCGCTGCTGAGTCAGCTTTCAGGGGCCACCCCCCAGATGGGAAGGCAGGGGAGGGGCAGAGAGGCTCTGGACCAAACAAGACCCAACTGCAGTCCATCCCCAGCATGGAGCATTGAGCAGGGAACAAGTCACCCCAGGATGGTAGCCTATGTCACAGATTCAAAGGGAGACGGTGCCTATTGTGAAAGTTGTAGTGGTTACAGATAAATCACACTGAGTAGAAGTAGAAGCTAGAAAACAAAATATGTTTCTTACTATCATTATAAAACAAGAGAGAGCCGGGCGTGGTGGTGCATGCTTGTAATCCCAGCGCTTGGGAGGCTGAGACAGGAGTCAGCAAGTTCAAAGCCAGCCTCAGCAACTTAGTGAGACCCTGTTTCAAAATAAAATATAAAAACAGTCTGGGAGTATAGCCCAGAGGTAGAAAAGCTCCTGTGGTTCCATCCCCAGTACCACAAAAATAAATAAATAAATAAGTAAATAAATAAATAAATAAATAAATAAATAAATAAGAGAGAGAGAGAGAGAGAAAATATGCAAGCAGTTTGGAGAGGGCTTCGGTAATACAAGGAGCAGGGCCTTACACTTTCCCTGGGTGTGGCTGTGTCCCCTCCCCCAGGAGGCGCTCCTGAGCCCCTGGGCCTGCTTGATGTCCCTGCCCCTGCCCCACCCCCCCAGCACCCATAATGGTACTTGAAACATTGAAAGGCCAAGGATGTTGATTTTAGAGGCTTTAATGGTAAAGTTGGTTATGCCACTAATGAAATCAAATTAAAACCAAACAAGTCAGTGAGTCTTAAGCCCTGCTTCCCAGTGCTCACACCCATACCTTAGAAAGTAATGATATTTCACTTAAAACAGGCTGCCATGCTGTCTAAATGCCCCAAAGTCTTTAAATCTAGAGCTTGAGTCTCCTAGTAATTCTGAAGTTGTTGCCACTTATAAGAACAAATAATGCGTCACCCCAAGGAGAGACGGTCTCCCGCTGAACATTATAAAATTGACCTTTTAATTAGCTGTCAGGTACTTCCTTATCCTCTAATTCCTACTGGAGAAAATCATAATTCTGGGAATTATATAGTTCTGGAATTTGAAGTCCTGCTAAACAATACTGCTGATTTAGTCCAGGAGAAGCCCAAAGAGCTTCTCTCCATCGCTGGCCTGGCGGTAGGTGCGTGGACAGGTGCGGATGCCAACTGGCCTGGCTTCATTGCGAGGTGATATCCTGGGCCCAGTGCTACTCACTGGGAGACGGTCAAGGCTGAGAGCAGGACGCTCTGAGGTGCGGAGGGTCTGGTGGCACCTGGACCTCAGCCCTGTGGCGCATCCGCACCAGGGCGCACAGCACGTCTCTCTTGCTCTTCCCCTCGCTCACAGTTTGCCTCTTCTCAACTTCTTAAGGAAGCGATGTTGCCACGATGCATCTCTGGGTTCATCCTCTCTATGATAACAAACATGGCTATTACACAGTGGCCATGCAGAGGAGTCCAGGAGAAATAGGCCAGTGTGACTTGGCCGACTTCTGAAGCATCCCGCCTTGCCTTTCAGCAGCTTGAGACATTTCTTTTCTTACTTTCTTCTTCCTTTCTTTCTCCCTTCATTTATTTATCATTCCTTCTGTCCTTCTATCCTTCCCTTCTATCCTTCACTCCTGTCTTTTTTGTGGTGCTCAGGATTGAACGCAGGGGCATTCTACATCTAAGCTGTACCCCTAGACCTAATGTATCGCTTATTTATTTTGAAACAGGATCTCACTACATTGCTGAGGCTGGCCACTAACCTGCGATCCTCCTGTCTCGGCCTCCTAAGCACTGGGATTACAGGTGTGGGCCACCATGCTTATTTGGTTGTGGTATTTTCAATTCTGTTTTTCCTTAGCATCTTTGTGAATTTAGGAATACTCTGCAACAAGCCCATCATGAAGGGTGGGGACCTCATAGCTCCTGCTCCTGGCACCAGCCTCCCCTTCAGCGCTGTGTCTGGTGAGGATGGCAGGGAGGGCTGCATGCCCACCACAGCAATAGCACTTGCAGTGACAGAGTCTGCTTCCTGCAACCTGCATCAGCGGCAGCCTGGACTACCACGGGCAGCTCTGACCACCTCCATCTCAAGGCTCCCATCTGGAGGCCACGGGGCAGATGCCCTTGCCCCCACACCTGGTACTGCCTTCCTAGTGCCCGGCACACACTGCCCACTTGGCAGAGGCCCAGGCCCACCTGCTGCTCCTGGCACACTCTTCCTGCCCGGGGTAATGCTGGCGTGTGTAGAGCATCCAGGGTGAGGCCAGCGGTGCCAGGCCCCTGTGGTCCTCACCATCACTTCCGAAGATGCCCTCCTCCTATTTCATCCATGAGGAGATGGACGTAGCAGTTGGTCAGTCCAGGCCATACACAAGAAGTAGAGGAGCTGGGCATGTGGACCCTGGCTGATGTGATTTTGAAACTTGTGATCATTCTGTTATTCTACAGTATAATACAGAGCCTTTCGTGTGTGTGTGTGTGTGTTTCTATTCTCTGAAAAGAGCTTCTTCAAATTGGATCACAGAAGAAAGGGAAGGACTACTTCAAGATCGCTCTTTGTACCCTTTGTAAGGAGCCACAAAGCCGCATAAGCTGGAAAAGCAACAGATTTGCACCTGTGTGTTTGAGTCTGTGTTCTTCTCACTGGTTGGTGTATGTGGGTCTTGAATAAAACAATAGTGGTGTTTCTGTATGCAGCTTTCTTCTTTAAATGCATTTTTGACCCAAAGATATTGTATGAATTACCCTTTAATTAATAGAAGTTAGGAACGTGACAATGTCTTCATGCATATGCATGTGGGCCTCCTGTGCTGTTGTCCATGCTGTACACTGTACAGCCCTGGGGCGTCATTCTTACTGACTTACAATATGAGATTTTTGGGAATTTGATGGGATTGCTGTTGACACTCCTCAAGTCTTGGAGGAGTTAATATGATGTCTGCGTATGGCTCAAGAATTCAAAGACACTGGATCAAGAATTAGCTACGACTTTATCAATGGAAGCTAAAGACTCATGTGAGAGTCTGATCTCTTAATTGATACTAAGTTAAGTATGGGCACCTGTTTTATGGCATTTCAACTTTTTACATGTTCCTGACCTGTGGGCAAGGAATCAAAGTCATGGCTTCTATCCCTTGTTTTATCTTGATTCTGCGATGTTTCTGAGGCAAGCATGCATGATTATTGAAATTCCACAGAGAGTTAGAATTTGTCTTACAAAGTGTTTTGACTAAAGGGGCTGACATTCTTTCAAGTCTATGGCCTTGAGTTAAAAAGGATCCACAGACTTCATTTGACTGTGTTTTTTTATTTTACCGATTTCTAATTGGAGCTTTGAGAGCATAAAAGGATTTCCCTTCATCTTCATGCAGTTACTCGGTTTTATTTAGAGTTGACTCTTCTTTGTTTTTGCCCAGGTTTAGCTTCCAAGGTTGTAGCACAGAAATAGGAACAAGAAGGAAAATAGCATGTTGCCTAGATAGAGAGCGTGAACCGCGCAGAGGACTGTTTTGCAGAACTCAGTCCTCTGTAGTTTTGTATCCTAATCTAATGTGCCTCTCTTTCACCACTGCAAATGAACCAGAAGTGTTGACTCATCACGTCAGTATTGATGACAGGAGAGAGTATGCACAGAGACAAGGATCCAAGCCACAGGGTGCATCCAAACTCTGAGATCTACTGGTGGTATCGCGGGAAATTAAAATGCGGTATTAAGTAAATGGTTGAACAAAGCTGGAGCTAAGAAGAGTGTCCAACAACCGTGAGCAACCACACTCCAAACATAATGCCACAACAGCAGGTATCTATAAATACAAGACTTTCCTGTAGCTGGGATGGAGTGAGGGGCATTTTTAATAAATAATAAAAGCACTTAAATACCAAGAGTTAAAGAGTTGCCAGTGCTAGAAAAAAAGTCATGACACCACCCTCTGCTGGTGCCCAGAGGATGGCCACCTCGCCCCTGCGCCGTGACTCCACCCAGAGGTGTGTCAGCCATGCTTCTCCCCCCTGAGAGTTTGGTTTGAGTTATTTGTGCAGAAAAATATTTGAATTACACCATTGGGTATAGAAATAAATATGGTAGTTTGTCTCCACAGAATCACACTGCACATTCGAATGTAAGGAGCAAACACAACTATGAATTAACACCAGCGGGTCTAGGGAAAACCTGCAAGTTTTCCTCTGCAGAATCATGCTGTACATTGAAATATCAGGAGAAGTGTGGCTTACCTGTCAGAAACTCCATAGAAGGCCTCACACAAATCCCACACAAAAAAAAAACCCACACAAATCCCATTCTCAAAAAAAAAAAAAATGTCTCTTCTGAAGAAATGCTGGTACTTCCAATTTCTGCCCTGTGTAAAACATTCTCCCATAATGAATTCAACATGACACTCTGAAATTCAAGCACTTCCTTTAGAATTAGCTTAAACACAATACTGCCTCTGTGTCTGCACATTTAATGGGCAAAGTGTATGTATATTAGGGGCATTTGGTTATCATCCATGGGCTAGTACTATCCAGAGACCTGAGAGAGGAATTTAACTCAACTCTCTTGGTCTAGTTAACTATCATAAATATTTCTATGTCTATAACTCTACCTATATCTCTCGTCCTATATTCCTCGATTAGAAAATCCCTAAGTTTCAAGTTCCCTCTGAGATATAAATAAGTCATGGTCGATTTGAGAAGAACTTGAATTGTCAATCTGTGAACATCATTTTAAATGAAATTAATAATAAAGGAAATTAGGGGAGGCAGGGTAAGAAGGGATAAATTCTATTCCCAATTATAAAGAATAGATTGGATGAATAGGAGTCTTCAAAAGAACCACGAGAAAAACTAAAGAAGGGACTGGGGGAAATAATGGAAGCAAATAAATCCAGTTTCATTCCTATTTGGAGACCAGGATAACTGTGAAAAGCCATTTGACATTTCTTGTTAGTCTAATTTATTAAAATTGGTGAGTCATTTGAGACAAACAAGAAACTTGCTTTCCAATTTCCCATCTATTTCTCTCTCCTTGGGACGGGAATAAAAGTACTATCAAGAGGGACAAACAGAGCCAGACTCCGGAACCTTCAGGAGAGAATGAATATACAGAGTGAGGCAAGAACAGCTAACAGGGCTGTCCCAGGTACAGCGTGGATGGCTCACGCTACAGCGCAGAGCTCCTTGTCTGCTTCTTTTCCAGAAATTTAGCCTTTTCTGTAAAGCTTTCCAAAGTAGACTTTGTGGTGATTTGCAACGTAGCTTAAAACAACAGGAGAGAGGG
Source organism: Muscardinus avellanarius (assembly GCF_963383645.1). Classification (NCBI taxonomy): domain Eukaryota; kingdom Metazoa; phylum Chordata; class Mammalia; order Rodentia; family Gliridae; genus Muscardinus; species Muscardinus avellanarius. Next base: position 3,050,263 of record NC_137800.1, read on the forward strand.
TTAAAAATGATACAGATGACCTCTACCCAGTCTGGCTCCTGGAAAGCCAGGTATTGACCCAATACCCTCCAAGGAACTGAACTCGATAGCCATTACAAAGGCATATATCCATGAAAAGTGTCCCAGTACAGAGAATGCTGGATAGATGGAGAGTGATTTTTTTTCATGTAGAATGAACACAGGAAATACAGTCCTTTTTTTTTTTTAACCAGCACTGAGAGTTCAGGACCCATTTCATTCACAATGGTTGCTTTTCTGTCACTATCTGGATGCACAGGATATTTTCCTTCTCAGGGCAAGTTCTAAAATATCTGATATTTAAATGAAGCAAAGACTCACAGACAACAGTCTTCCTAAAACAGCCTTAAGAAACCCTTGCTCATGATTGCTTCTATGTGTTCCAAAATAGAAACTTTTCTGTGTGATTTATGACATGCATTAAAATAGTTGTAGATAACAACCCAGTGTCGGGCGTGGACAGCAGGGTTTCTGGCCATAGTGAGATCCTGGGGAAGGAAGTTGCCCCAGGCTGAAAGTAAGCACAACAAAAATGAGAAGAATGTTGAGAAAAAGCTATATTCAAGTACATTTTATTGGCATTCCAAAATAAGCTAAATATTATTGTGAATGTGAATGGGGGCAATGGCAAATAACCGATCTTTATCAAGTTTAATGCTTTCCTCCTGAAAAATACCTCCAGAGCCAAATGTCATCACAGATATTATAGGATCAAGCAGTGTTAAGGTTAGAGAATGTGCCATGAAGAACTCATGTATTAATGCTTAGTGTTGATATATGTAAGTCGTGAGGGTTATAGTCTCATCAGTGGAAAAATCCAATCTAATGAGCATACTGAGTGGTAAGCTCGGTAGGTGGGTGTAGCTGGGGGAGGTGCGTCCCTGGGGTGGGGCCTTCCAGTCTGTGCTTTCTTGTTCAGTCAGTGCCCTGCTTGCTGGCTCTCAGGCCTTTATCCTCCTTAATGTGAGAGCAGAGTCTTGTTTCTCTGTCTCTATGCTTCCAGCCACCATCCTCTGAGGTCCATAGCCCCTGGCCCTATATAGACTGAACTCAATCTCCAAAAAATGGGAGCAAACGTATTTTCTCTCCCTATTTTGTATGATCGGTCTTTTTGGATTATAGCAGTGACAATGTTGACCAAGAGCCCTACGCTGCTCATAAGGAAGGTTCTTCTGCCCAAATATGAAAGCCAGTTTTGCATGTGAACTGACCACAGTCATCCAAGGTCAAAAGAACTGCCATAAGTTCCACAAAACATAGCGGAATGTTCTAGTTCCCTTGTAAACAGGACCTGACTGCTCTGTGCGGGAGGGGCACACTTTCCGTGGATTGTATTTTCTGTTCTCTCATCTACGCTCTGGATCCAGGAATCCGCATATATCAGAAATTTTTCTCAGGAATTCAGTTCAGCTAGCAACTCAGGAGAATCTCAAATGAATTCAAACTTAAAAGGAATAGTTCCCGAAGACGGAGGTGTGTGTCTGTGGGTGTGAAGGCCACTCCTCTAAGACAAGACTCCTGGCACCTCTACCCAATCTTGTGCCCTCTGTTTGGGGTGGGGGGGTTAATCCAAGTTATTTGCTTCAAGAAATATAAACTTGGAACACAGATCCTTGCTCTCTTTCCCCTGAGAGTAAAGTACTAGGGAGCAAGTATCATTGTATGCTTTTTAAATGACAGAGTAAGTTCTTTAGAGTTTTATTATCAAAGAATAGAAAGGATGTTGATTTGTTGTTAATGGGAGGTTCACTGGTGAATGGATAGTAACTCCAGCTTGACATGATCCCACTTTACAATACAGCTACTTAATAGTTGCTCCTGGGTCTCTATTTGCATTATATCTATGCTTATTTTTCTTGTGTTCATATCTCAGGCAGTGAAGAAGGTTATGTTTTTAGTCTACTCTGTAGACAAAGATAGACACCTTTAGAAGGCAGTCTGGCCAAACTAGCACCCTATCTCAAGGACAAGAAGTAATTATTTGAAAATAAAGATAAAAAAGCACTATATACATAATAAATACCCTAAATCTCTCTTAAAGTTAAAATATTTTTAAGTTTGTCCTTTGAAGAAGGTGTTGGTTCATTTTTATTATTTGTTTTAAGGACTTGCTTGGTCTTTTGATTTAATAAAAATTATGTTCCCAAATATATATGAAACATTACTTTTTCTAATGGACTTATTTTCCTTCTATCTGCATTTTTTAAACTATAATGGAATAGAAACCCTCCAAGTGAAATCTTAGAAACTTCTTGCTCTTAAAGTACATTCTAAAGCATTTTAAATTTATTGTCTTTTTTTTTTTTTCAGTACTGGGGATGGAACCCAAGGGCATTGTACCTCTGAGCTACATCCCAGCTCTATTTTTTTATTTTTTGAAACAGGGTCTCACTGAGTTGCAAAGGGCCTCACCGGATAGCTGAGGCTCTCCTCAAACCCCAGCCCTCCTTCTCAGCCTCTCCGCTGCTGGGATCACAGGCACGAACCCCCATGTCTGGCTAGTTATTTTAATTACACATCACAGTATGATTTGGAGTTGCAGAGATTTATATGCACACAACACTTGATATGTTTCCTTCCAAATCCTACTCAGACCCCACTCAGTTCCGTTTCCCCCCAGATCCCACCCAGCTCCCGTCTCCACCCCGTACATAGTATTGAAATTGGTATTCATAATTTCATATATGTACATGGAATTTCCTGGAGGTCTGAAAGTGGCCTCCAGGGGGCAGGAAAAATTAAGGTGATGGGAGGTGAATTTTAAAATTAATTATATGGAATGACTTTATACTTTTAATTAATGCAAAATCTGTGATAATCAGAATTTAAGAGGAACTCAAGAAGCAATGTTTACTTATATTAACATTTTAAGAAGAAATAAACATTTGAATTAACTGTTCCTTAAGCAATTCCTATGTAAGTTTCAGTGGTATTTGCTGTGGCTGAACATGACATGCAAATCACATTGACAGGTGATTTGAAAAGCACAGGGATTGCAGTCCATCTAATTTAGGATCCACGTGGGGTGGGATGGGGGCATTCCTCAAAAACATGGCAGGAAAAATGAAGAGCCAAAGCCAATAATTGGGCCAAATGTGTCAAGTGTGCAAATCATAGAGTGAGAAAAGCCATAACAAGAAGCTGGGGAGAGAATTTCTTACATAAATAGAACATTGCAAAAGAGCATATGTATAAGGAGAAATGTTAAGACAGGAAGCCTGGTGCATCCCCGACCTTCCTTCCCCCTCTGGCTGATCCCTGCATCCAGTGCTTTGAAAACATTATCACTAAGGTGGACCGGAGTTGTGGAGGAGGAGGCCAAGCTGTGAGCAGTGAGCTCTGAAGACTTGAGGAGTACTTGGTGTGTGTGTGTATACTACATCCATATCAGAGTATGCTTATATAATAGTTAAGGGTGCATTTCAGTTGTACATTATAGAGATCCATAGTAATACAGGTATATAGATACAGAACATCACTTGGTCTGTTTTCTTCCTTGGTCCTCCCCTTTACCTCCATCCCTCCCTCCCCTAGTCCCCTTTCACAATGATACTATCTTTTCTCTTAAATCTCAGAAAATAAAAAAAAAAATCATTAAATTTTGTAAGGGCTAAAGTGATGTGTGTGTGTGTGTGTGTGTGTGTGTGTGTCTGTGTGTGTGTGTGTATATATATATATATATATATGCCTCTAACATCTTATGCTCTATTAAGATGTATGACTGTAATTTACCAACAAAAATAAATAAAAACATAAATGGGATGACATCAAGTTGAATAACAAAATGATGCAATCTACAGAGAAATAGATGGAACTGGATGGAGATTATGGTAAGTGAGATTATCAGTCACAGAGAGTGAAAATAAAAAACACACTGACATCCCATCTCACTTCCGTTAGAATGACAATCATCAAGAATGCAAACAATAAGAAATGCTGAGAAGGATGTAGAGTAATAGGAATCATTATACAATGTTGGAGGAGTTGCAAATGCATACAACCTCCCTGGAAACCAATATAGAGCTTATTGGACTTAAAGACAAGAAATAGAACCACCATTTGACGCTGCTATATCAGTCCTAGGTAATTTGGAAAGAATTAAAGTCAGAATACCACAGTAATACATGCATTCCCATGTTTGTAGTGACACAATCCACAAGAGCTAAGTTATGAAACCAAACTAAGTGTCCTTGAAAAGAAGAATGGATAAAGAAAATGGGGATATACACACAATAGAATTTTTCTTGTCTATAAAGAACAAATCCATGTCCTTTGCAAGTAAATTGATAAATTGAAGAATATTATGCTAAGTGATACCAACCAAACTAAAAAAATCAAGGGTTGCTTGATTTCTCTTATAATATGGAAGATAAGAAATAAAAATGATAGAAAAGTGGTTTTTAACTAAGTTTTTCTTTCTCTCACATTAATCCTTTCCCATTACTCTCAGGTTATCAATATTTTAGAATTAAATAAATTAGATGTGAAAATCTGACTATACACAAGAAATTGGGACAACCACTTCAGGGAGCATACATGAAAAAGCCACAGGCTTTTAAAAATAGCTCCAAAAAGTAGTTAAACAAAAAGCAAAGCCATCAGACAATCTTAAAGAAGAGAAAAACTAATCTCTCAAGTTCACACATTATTAATATTAAATCTCTCCGGTTCTCAATCAAAATTACAAAGCATTAAAGAAAGGAAAATATGGCCCATTCACAGGAGAAATCAACAGAAATTTTCAATGAAAAATTACAGACATTAAACTCAGCACAAAATACTTAAACTTGTCTTAAACATGCCAAAATAGCTAAAGAAAACCATAGTCAAAGATAAACTAGAAGACTGATACAGGAAAAAGTAAGTAGTATCAGTAAAGATACAGATATTAGAAATTCTGGAACTAAGGTACAATAACTTAAATTATAATTATACCACAAGGGTGTGTGTGTGCGTGTGCATTCATGCATAACTTTGCATATGTTTGTCACTGGAGATTAATCCCAAAGGTGCTCTCTCATGAGATATACCCCAGCTCCATTGATGATTTTTTTTTTTTAACACTAGAGGTAATATCAGGTTTGGTTAGAAAGAATTACATTCTTGAAAAGAGAAAAAATATTGAAAATATCTGATGTGAGGAATAAAAAATCAAAGGATGAAGAAACCTGAAAAACATCCCAAGAGACCTGGGAGATGTCATCAACCGCTACAATATGTGCCTAATGAGAATTTTGGAACCTGAAGAGAAAGAGAAGGAACCGAATAATAAAGAAATAAAGTTGGAACATTTCCAGAATTTTCTACTATAAATGACTCTACATGTTCAAAAACCTCAGCTGACTTCAGGAGTGGAAAAAAAAAATACATCAGAGTCAAATTCTTGAAGGATATAGATTGAATCTTGAAATCAGTGAAAAATGACTTGTTAAATACAAGGGAGACTTAATAAGCTTGCTTAATTTCTCATTAGAATAAATAATAAAAAGAAGCAGGATATGTTTAAAGTTCTGAATAAAAAATTTAAAAATCTAATTCTACTATTTAAATGAATAATTCTATACTGAGTAAAATTATGTTTTAAAATGCAGAAATGAAGATATCCTGGAATAATAAAAGTTAAGATTCTATAGTAAATACTAATTAAAAGTCTTTAGGTTTTAATAAAATAATATTAGCTAGCAAGTGAAAGCCATATAAAAATGCAAATATCTAGTAAAGTAATTATATAGGCAGGGAAATTTTTCACTATTATATTTTTGGTTTCTAACTTTTATGACTTAAAAAGTACCATATAAAATAATAATTAACGGTAACATAATCTATAATGATATAATTTGTCCCTATATCCAAACTGGCAGGTGGAGGAAAATGTCAAAACATTAGAACAGAGATAAATAAAATATATTACAGAAAACAAGATGATTGACAGATGAATAAATAGGAGATATTCCTATATCCTATTAATAGAATTTGGTTTTCTTTCCAGATTCTAAGAGTATCTTGGACCTAGAAATGGATACTGCTTATACATCATGAATCTGATTATGCCTATGATTTGCTCAACTTAAAATGGGTACTTTTAATGTTCTGTGAATCTCATCTTGATATTGTTTAAATCCATGTACTTCCCCATATTAACAGGCTAATGGTTGAACATCACACAAATCATAAAAATGAAAAGGGATTTGACATAATTCAATATCAATTATATATGATAAAATTTAAAAAACTAACAATAAAGGAGGATTTCCTCAAATTAATAAAAAAATTTAAAAATGTCTGCAACTATAATTGTGCTTAGTGGTGAAATACTCATGTATTCCTTTTAAGACTGGAAAAAGAAGGGGTATCTTCTCTTGCCACCTTTATTGAACATGCTGGAGAAATTCTTAAACAATAAGTTAAGAAATAAATAAAAGTCATACCAATCAGAAAGAAAGAAATTAACTGCTCACACACAGAGATGACACAATTCTCTATGCAGAAATTTCCAAAGAACCTACAGATAAATTCCTACAACTAGTAAGTACCTTCGGTAAGGCTGCAGAATAGACCATTAAAATCAATCAAAAACACATGGAAATGTGGAAAATAAATGAAGACATGTTTAAAGAAATCTCAGTGAATGGAGAGATATGCCATGTCAGAAGATGCAAAATAATCATGTTATCAATGCTCTCAATATAGATAAACAGGTTTTTTTTCAAATTCCACCACAAAATTTAGACCAATGTTTTGCAGATACCTCCAAGATGATCCTAAAATTTATATGGAATGGCAAAGGAACTTGAATAATTTTTTAAAGAATTGACACCAAACTAATAATTTCTCAGAGGCAAAACAGGACATGATGTACTACATCAAAATTCAAACCTTTTCTCTGAAAAGTATCAGAAAAAAAGCTGCATTCTGACAGAAAATATTTGTAAATCACATATCTGCCAGACTAACATCCAGAATATACCAAGAACTTTAAAAATTCAACCATAAAAACAAATATTCCAATGAGAAAATATGAAGCATTTCGCTGTAAAAGACACACAGATAATAAATACGCCCAAGCAAAAGTGGTCAGCACCGTTGATCACTAAGAGAAACACACATCATATCCGCAATGAGGTGTTGTGCCACACTCATCAGAAAGGCTGCAGTTTTTTGAAAAGCAATACAATATGACTTTCTTGAATTCCATCCATTTCCCTCCAAAAGGCAATATTTTCTTCTTCTTTATGGCTGAGAAAAATTCTATTGTGTGTATGAACCAAAGTTCTGTGATCCATTCATCTGTTGATGGATACCTACTCTGGTTCCATAATTGGCTATTTTAATTGTGCTGCTATGAACATGGATAGGCTATGAATGCATACAAAACTGCCATTTCCAATGTCAAAGACCTACGCAGAGAGGGGGCAGGAGGGACCTGGGGGGAGGGCACCGAAAACTATGTTCATGCATCTGTCTGACACTCTTACGCCAATACAATGAATCAAAAAATAAATAAAAGTGCTAAAGTGCAACTCTTGCTAGGACACAAGGCAAGTAGATAAACCATGCATTGCTGTTAAGAACATAAATTGGCATGGATACTACGGAAAACAGCTGGCAGTGTCTTTAAGATCCTAAACCTGAAACTTCCATACAAGCTACTCATCTCCTCTCTGGGGATTGAGCCCAGACCCAACACCATGTTTATTCAAGAACTGGAGCATGAATGTTTAAAGCCACATTACTTACAGCAAAACCGGAAACAACCCAGGTATCCTTCAGTGAGCGAATGGGATAACTAGTTTCTATGACATGCAAGACAATTCAGCAATAAAACTTGCAGGTGGACACTATTCATACACACAGCAATCTGAGTGGATGTCTACAAGATCACAAGTGAAAATATTAAGCCCACCATTTGTGCTCTCATGGCTCAATTTACTTAACATTCTTGGGTAACAATCATAGAAAAAGGAGGACTGATCAGTAGATGCCATAGCTTAGGAAGCGTCTGGAGGGATATGGGTAAACATGATATTTTTAGTTTTGGAACTATATTCTAAGTTGAGCGTATTAATATTAAAACCCCAGTTTTGATATTTTATTGTCACTTTATAAGATGATATCTTTGAGGGAAAGTGATATTGTATCTTTCTTTCTATACTTCTTTAGAACTACATATGAATCTAAAATGGGTTAATATAAGTAGAGTATAAAAAGAATATACTAATATTCCTCAAGCTGAGCATGGTGGTGCACGCTTGTAATCACAGCATTTGAGAGGCTGAGATAGAGGCTCACAGTTTAAGGACACCCTCAGCTGCTTAGTGAGGCCCTTTGCAACTCAGTGAGACTCTCTTTCAAAATAAAAACAAAAAACAAAAAACAAAAAACAGGACTGGTGGTAGAGCTCAGAGGTAGAATGTCGCTGGGTTCCATCCCCAGTACCACAAAAAACAAGAAAGGAAAATATTTCTCATAAAATTGTTAAATCTTTTATTTTATTGGTGCACTGTAGTCATGCATTTTAAATAAAACTGTTAAATCTTGATACTTCTTCATCTTAAAAATTAGCAGACTGGATAATGTGTGAGTACTAAGGAGTATAAATTGAGATTTAACATTACCATGAAGAAAACAGAACATAGCAGGTCCAGACAAGCATGCCTATAAATCACAGTTAACATCTTCCAACATGATTATACTAATTGTAGTTTGCATATAGTTATACTAATCTACGACGCTCTTTCAATGTAACTCATATAAATTTGCCATATGAAAAAGTCATATTCCATGAAGGAATATATTATTGACATACACAGAAAAATTACACAAATGAGTTTAGATTTTATGTTAGGAAAGGAATTTGGGGGTGGAGAAGCAGCACTCGTAAATTAAATGACATGACTTTTCTCACAGATTGAGATGGGATATGAAATTATCAATGAGAGTAAAACTTCCCCAAAAATCCACAAACAGTTCCCAAGGATGACACGTTTTTAATTTTATGCTACAAGATTTTTTTTCTATAATTAATACAAAATTTAACAAACCTTCCTACTTTGTAGACAAATAAGTGGTTTCTAAAAATAACAGTGCAGCGAATTAGTAAGAGGAAATGAGGCAAGGCACTGGGGCAATTTATAGGAACAGGCATTATTCCCAAAATTGCGGACAGAAAGATTAGCTTTTACAAAAAAGACCACATTGACACACTTTTCTTTTTAATCGTGCTAATTTCTTTTTATTTTCTCCAGCAGAGCACTTCGTTTCTGCCGACTGGTGCTTCGTAGTGGTGAAGAGACCATCTGTGTTCCATGCACTTTCTCTGGTCTCCTGGGGGAATGCTAATGTAAAGATGTTATTCCTGTGCCCAACAATGTCAGGCCTGACTGCTCCTATTTCTCACATCATGTGCCCCAGAAATGTAAAATTCCTTTCAGCAGTCACTTCCCTGTGTGTTCTATTTGAAGGAACAATTCTACAGGTACTTTGAAATTCTGCAAATTACCCATCACGCACCTCCTGCTTCATTATTCCCACTGATGAGAGGAACCTCCCTTTCCTCTTGTGATTCACACTCATGGAACTAACATGGCCCGGCATTGTCTGTGATTGCCACACGACACTTGTTATGTTGCTGAGACATGTTGAACAGTGCTTATTCCAAACAACTTGGCCAAGAAAATATCCAAGGGAAATTAGAGTAAAGCAAGAGAGGTTAGGCTTCAGGAATTTAATGTAACGTGATTCCCAGGTCCATGCAGAGGTCCATGTAGAACCTTTCCATTTCAGCATGGGGCTGGCTGAGTTGGACAGCTCAGGGAAGTAACTCAATCTCTCAGCACTCTCTGGGGATGAGAAGAGGCAAGATTGGGAATACATGAGAAATGCAACCACCTTTGGTTCTATGGGAGACCTACAGGTTCAGCTCTGGAGATTCTAGTCCTCTTGGTGAAGTGAAATGAACAACCTAGTCCCATACTAAGTTTTGCTTCTCACTTTTCATCACCTATATATACATTATGTCAGAAAGTTGGAGCTTAAAGGACCATCAGAGTACCTGCCCAAAGTCCTCAACTTTAACGGAGCAAACTAAAATATCTAGGATGCTCAGGTGCGCTTCAGTTTTCTAAATGGAAGATGCTAAGTGCTGTACTGATAGCAAACACTCCATGCACAGTGAATGCGGGCTCCTAACATTGGTGTTCAGATTCCCACAAAGGTCTTGTGAGGATTAGAAAGAACATCCTAGGAATTGTCTTATATTCACAGCATCCTTGCTATAAAACTGGGAAAGCTGATCCCTATAAACCTTAGAGAATGAGTGAGTACTGTTTATGGTTTCTAGAGCACATTTTAGAAAACACTCTTCTGACCTATGCCCTGAAACCACCAAGATCCAGTGAATACATTATCCCACTTAGTTCTATTGGATTCTGCTAACATCGCTGGGGCCTGGACACTTGCACATTAGGGTGAAGAGGAGATACGCCAGACCCTGGGGACAGTTCTCAACTTTGCGTTACCTTGGTGAACTTTAATACTCACTGAAGCATTATTTCTATGTTACAACAAAAGAGAGTTTACGGAAGTCCTTCAGACTGCCCTATTTGATTACATATGCTTATTATAAATTGTGAGCTATACAGGATAAAAATAGAAAAAAACAAAATTTCATTTGATGTCAATATGAAAATGCTAATGTTTTACAGAGACAATCAGATATTTCTCTTATTTGGAAGAATGAAAGTTGTGGCTTTATTGTGGGAAAAATCCATCCCAACTTTATTAAGAAAGGTGTGTATAGAGTATATTATTATCTCTTTACAATTTAAGTGCAAAGTTGCATTGTGAATGTAGGGATTTATTTTAAGCATAATGATAAATTTAAGAATTCACAAAAGAAAAAAAAATATCTCAGCATTTGCCCTACAGTGTTTAAATTCTTATTTTAATTTTAAAACATTGAGCTATGGTAAAAAAAAAAAAGTGAGTTAACTTTGGTTTTTTCTTCTTAAAACATACCCTTGCTCTCGGTCATCCTCTTGAAGGCAGAGAGTAAGCCTCTACAATTTATGCTTTCCTGGTATATTTCTGTTTGTCCTGGGCCAAACCCAGGGGCCCCTTTGTGAGTCTCCATGTTCCCCCTTCCCCTTTACCAGAATGTCTGTATTATGCAGGTTGTCTTCTTTCCTTATGTTGCTTCCTCTTTCCTTCCTGACTTTTCATTTTCTATGATAAAGTCATCCACAGATACTTTACAAAAAGCAATCTTCACCCAGTGCAGATGAATGGTCTGTGAGTTTTGAAAATGCTGTCTGGCCCTGTGTCCAACTCCACAATGAAGACAAAATATTTCCAGCTGTCTTGGTCAACATTTCACTGCTTGAACCCAAAATGACTGACCACACAACTTAGAAGAAAGATTTGCTCACAGTTTCCTTGGAGATTTGGGGTTCAGTCCATGACGCCAAGGACTGTAAACCTCAGGGCATGGAAGAGGGAAAAGGAGATCGGGAGGACGCAAGGCTCCACTCTCACGTTGTGAAGAAGCAGAGAGAGAAAGCACAGGAAACAGGTACCACATGTAATCCTAAAAGCTGTACCCCTAAAAAGACACGTTCTCCAGCCATACCCTAGCTGCCTAGGTTAACCTCCAGGTGAGTTCATTGTAATGGATTTAGAATGAGAATGCCACCCTCATGACGTAACTTTATGAAACCTGAGCTTTTTAAAGGCCATTCTCTATTGTCCATAACACCATCTCACCAAAAAATTAATCTCATCCCTCTGCGGTAAGCCATCTCTCTGTGGCAGGTGTAGACCAGGGCTTTGCTGATGTTCTACAGCATTGCCTACTATGCAGGACATACAGATGAAATAAATGTTTGCTTTGGTTTATTCTTTGTGGTATCATTACATCTCCACTATCCAGCCACACTGTTAAATGGAGAGAAAATACATTTCTTTTGATTAACCAGTAGTATTCCACTGGGTAAATGGAATATCACAATATGGTTACTATGTACATATTAGTGAACATATTAGTGAACATACATACATATCTTATTATGAATAAAGTTGCTTTAAGTATTCATGTAAATATCTTTATATATCTGTTTTCATATTTTTGTATAATTACTAGAAAAGAATACCAATATATTGTGGCAAATATATAATTAACCTTAGAAAAAGGCCCTAAATATCTTTTAACATAACTGTATGAGTTTGTATTTCTACGGCAAAAGTATAATATTCTAAATGTTGCTCCATCGATAACACTTGGTTTGTCAGAATATTTGTGGTTTTTGATTTTTTGTTTATCTGTTTTACTTAAGCCATGCTAGTTTCTGTAGAAACTGACTGTTCTTTTAACTTATATTTCTGTAATGATTAAAGATGTCCAACTTTGTTTGCATGTAGTATGTAGAATAATGGCCTCTCAATGATGGTCAGGAACTTTAAATCTGAGATTATGTTACTTTATGTGGTAAAGGGGCATTAAAGTCGCAGATGTGAATAAGATGACCTTAGGATAAACAGAAAGATGAATCTGGAACAGTCCCAAGTGTCCTTCACAATTGAAAGGCAAGGCAGAAATATTTCAGATCCTTTGCTTTTCCACATCTTAGCAAGTTTGTTAATTTCTAACAGCTTGATATGGTGCACTGATTTGGGGAAGGTTAATATAGTGATAGTATTACCATTCATGAACATGGTATGCCTCTTATTTAGGTCTGCTTTAAATTACTCATTAGTGTTTTATAATTCAACATTCACTTGTTTATTATACAGCCTTGGATTTATCCTTAAGCACTTCATAATTTAGAATCTTCTTTTAGATGTTACTTTAAAAAATGTAATCTTTATTTGGGTATGGCGGCACATGCCAGCAATCTCAGTACTTGAGAGGCTGAGATAGAGGGATTGAAGGTTTGAGATCAGCTTCAGCAATGGAGAGACTTTCAGCCATCTAGGGAGACCCTCCTTCAAAAATGAAAGGGCTGGAGGCATAGCTTGGAGGTAGAACATTCCTAGATTCAATCCCCAATACCACACACACACACTCACACACACACACACATACACACACACACACACACACACACACTCACACACACTTAATTCCCAATAATGGCTAGTAAAAAGAAAATTCTACTGATCTTTAAAATGTTGAATACGATGTTGAAATAGTCACACACACACACACACACACACACACACACACACACTTAATTCCCAATAATGGCTAGTAAAAAGAAAATTCTACTGATCTTTAAAATGTTGAATACGATGTTGAAATAGTATTTTAAAACATTGTTAAAATTTTTTTAGTTCTAGTGACCATTTTGTACATTGTACAGACATTTGTGTCATCCATTAAAAAAGAAATTTTATTCTATTCTTCTAAATTGTATGCTTTTGTGTCTTTTTATTGGCTTAATGTCCTGGCTAAAACCTTTACAAATGTAAAATAGTGGTTGTCAGAGTGATTATTTTTTTTTTATTTTTCCTATATACATCTTTAAAATAATTATCTTACCTGCCAAATTTAATTAAAACCCTATAAAATTCTTAATTCATTTTTAAACCCACTGATTCTTCATAGAGAAGCCTATTTCATCAATGATCACTGAAATTAATTTAGTTGACCTAATCTTATACTAGCTGGCAACCAGAGCTTGAGCAGCTAATTTCTGTGACCCACCTCATTAAGGTTTAGGTGGCTTAACCAACTGAGATGTGTTTGAGTGACATTGCTAAGGCTCAAATTTGTCTGACCTTCCTGATGGGGCAATCAGTAGAAATGCCCAATTCATAATCTAATCAAAGCATATCATTTCCTCTGTCTTGTAAATTTTCTCTCTTGAATGATCATAACTGCACCACTGTAGGACTCTCTGGCCCCAACCACTGCATACACAGCTTTCTGTCTTGCTCTGTATGTGTTCCTTCCATTAACTTAAGAACACAAATTGGTCAACATTTCACCTCCACTCTCCTTCTTGTATCCAGTGTTCTCCTGAAAAATCCTCAAGTGACAAGCTGCCATTCTCCATGAGTTCTTGGTGTCTGCCGTACTCTCTCAATGTGCTATGCTGGTCTTTTTCATTACATTCAAGTTAAATTCCCATTCACATTTTCAAAGTTTTATGGCCTGGCATGGCCGTGAACTGCCATCTTCCTGTATCCACCTCCCAAATTCTGGGATTACAAGTGTGTGCCACCACGCCGGGCTTGAATTTGTCATTTTTAATGGTGCAGGGTGTGGGGCTGAGAAAATCCATTATTGGTGAAACTTGCCTTTGCTATTTTTTATACTTATTTGTTGAAATCTCTGCATGAAGGTACCTCTGCCTGGGAAGGGGACTCCAATTTGCAAATATTTCTCTAATTCCTATTTATGAATATGATTTTAGCATCTGCAAGTGATCTGTCCTCATTAGATAAAATACCTATACTTATTCCTCAGTTATGGTCAGTTGTTTTAGAGTTTCAGTATAGCCTCTGAGGACATAAAGAGGTGTACTACATCATCTTTGTTTACTGACTCACATCAGTGAGATTTTTCAGGGAGTTGTTTACCCATCTTCTACAGAGAAACACTGGATGCATTAGGGTAGACACTGGATTTGCTTTCAAAAACTTTCTAACCTTTGAAGAAAGCTCTTACCATTTTAAAGTGTGAAGCTGTCCACTAGAAATTTTCTGCTCTTCTTTTAAAGCCATTTTTTTTCGCAAAAGATATTATTCACCTCAAACATTGGTCATGGGAATGCTGCAATGATTTTTCAAAGCAACAATGGTCTGGATAGAAATATTTGGAAGAGCATTCAAGAAACATGGTGAGTTAGAAGCCAAATCACAAATCTCACAAGGCTCCTGAAAGCACTAAAAGGGACAGAGGCCCCATGTTAAACCCTCCTTCCTCCTTGTAAGTCCTGTCCTTCAGGCTTTGGAAACATCAAAGCTGTTCAAGAGAAGATGTAGTAGACGTGTGACGTGCAGGCCCAGTGTGGACACACTCAGCCACCCGCTTGCTGCTGGTAGGAGCTCTGCATACAGAGAGACTGGTTGGGCACACGTATAACACATCAATACATGTATGGCAGGAAAGCCCCCGGTCAGAGCAGGGTTAGCAATCCTGTTCTTATCTTCTATGTCCAGTGTGCCCAAACTTCAGCCCTGGTGTCCCGGCCTTGTCTTCTTACGTGTCATGCGTGTGAGACCACTTAAACAGTAGTGGATCTTAGTCCCAGCACTCTCAGCACTCAGTTGCCTGTTTTGATACTGTTTAAGGCTCTGGCCCCTAAAAAATATCAAGCTTTCTCCTTATTTATTTATTTATTTAAATTCTGTGTTAAGTTTTAAACCTAGGAGCACACTATCTCTGAGCTATACCCCTAGCTTATTTGTATTATTTTAACTTTATTATTTTATTATTGTTTTATATATTATTGTATTATATTAATTAATTTATTATTTTATTTTATTACATTATTTTATTATTTTCATTATTATGTTATTATTACTTGTTTTAAATAAAAACAGGGTCTTGACAAATCGCTAAGGATCTCACTAAATTGCTAAGACCCTACTCAGTTATCCTTAGGTCTCAGCCTCCCATGTCCTGGGATTACAGATGGACACCTCTACTTCCAGTTAAGCCTCAGCCTCTTTGTCATTCTCTTTGTGTGGTGGGATGTGTCCAGAGGACCCGCACAACACCCACTTTATCATGCTAATGAGGACAGCCTTAGCCATGAAGAAGCCCAGTGAGCACCAGAGCACCAGCCCCTGAAGGTACCCCAGGGCACAGCGCCAAGTACTCCTGTGCTCCCCTGCCATTTCTCCCTCTGACCACCCTGAACACAATGATAGATGTTTATAAGGCAAACAGAACATTACTAGTGTGAATCTAGGGTTAGATGAAAGAGCTCTAAGTGGGGAAGGAAGCCTCCTCCGTCAATGGCTCCAGGGTGCGGGCCACCGCTGTGAAGCCCAGCCTGACAGGGTGCTTCCTTCCAAGACCAGGGAGACCATCTTTCTGCACTACAGCCTTTAAACCACTGCTTCCTGACCTCAGGTGCCGGCTCAGCACTGGGCTGGCAGGGCAGAGCATGGCAGATCTGCTGTCTTTAACCCTCATTGACACCATTCTTCTGCTTTTTGATAAAACACATGTGGCCTTGAGTCTGCTAATCAATTGGCAATTTGAGAGAAAAAAAAATTAACATTTTGCCACCAGGCCCATGGTGACCATTCTGGAGGCTGGACCGAAAAGCCGCTACCCGGAACAGTAAGAGCAATGCTGGTGGACCACAGCTGGACAGAGTCCAAGAAGAGGCATCGTCTCCCCCTGCGTCCACCAGATGCTTTCAGTAGCCTGAATCCTGTCGTCCTCAATACTGGCTCTCTCAGCACGGAGGGAGATTAAGCCTCAAAGTTTCAAACTGAAACAGCTTTCAGGGTTTGATTTAATGAGTGAATACATCTTATCTAACCTTGTAGGAAACACAGGTCAGGAAATATTGTTCATTCTATATGTTTTTCTTCTCTTGGAAGCTCTCAGCCTGAAGTTGCCAGTGGAAAAAGAAATGTTCACGTTTGAAGACTTTCATCCCTGCCTCACCTTTTCAAGTCGCATTAAAGAGAAGGAGACAGAAACACCCCACTAGTTGCCAAGAGCAGCTGCGGGCGGGTCAGCTCTACAGAGCGGAGTGGCACCTCGCCCAGGCAGGCATTGTGCAGCTGGCTCAGAACTTCTGGCTCGGGGCAGGCGGCAGTTCAAGAGCACGGCAGTGCTGGAATCAGAGCAGCCCGTTCTTATTCTGAGAGAGTGCATGCCGATGAAAAGGAGAGTTTCTGCAGAGATGGAACCTGGTAACTGAGCCCTTTGACAGAGGCTCCAAGTGACAGCCCACTATGTAATGTCTGCCAGGGCTCCATTCTCCAAGCCTCCAGAGGTTCAGAACAGCAGGGAGAAAGAAGCCTCCGGGCTTACTTGCAGGGGCATCTGAATGACGCTCCTTAGGCTGCAGCTCGGGAGGCTTTCTCTCCATCTCTTCTGTGTCTCCCGGTAAAACCTCCCAGTGACCTCCTCCCTCCAACTAGGAGCAGTGCTGTCTGGAGACAGGAAAGGGATGGTGCAGCCTGCACACTACCAAGGTTAGAAGCTGACTTGGAGGTGTGGGCAGAACATACCTGTAGTGTATATAGAATAACACAATTGCACTTGTAGAGAAGACAGAAAGAAAGCTATTTGGGGCCCTGGTTTTGATAGGGATTTTTAAAAAGTTGCAAAACATTGAAATAGGCACCTCTAAGGAAAATGACTGGCAACAGAAAAGACAAAGATATCCCAGATTCCCTGCATTAGTAACATGCGCCAAGCATAAGGACAGATGAAAAAACTGTACAACCAAGAAAAGGCAGTGCTTCCTAGCCTAGAGTGGCAATGGACCAGGGCAACAGATCGCAGAATGAGGAGACGCGGAGATTGAGGGACAAGTGCATTTAATTTTGGTAACAGGATTAAGTCCAGCAGCATTTTACCTACTACTCTCCTTCCTTTTTCTTTTTTTTTTTTTTTTTTTTGGTTTTCACTTATGAAACAGTCTTGCTAAGTTACTGAGAGTCTCACTAATTGCTGAGTATCTGAGTTGCTGAAGCTAGCCTCAAATCTGGAATCCTCCTGTCTCAGTCTCCCAAGTACTAGGATTATAGATGCATACTACCACACCCAGGTTTCAAAGCTCCTGAGAACCAAAACACTTAGAGGAAAGAATGCCAGCATGCCACACCGAAGGGATGGTTTTTGGAGATGGGGCCTTTCGGCGGTCTAGGTTTAGATGAGGTTATGAGTATACAGTGCTTTTTTACAGGATTAATGCCCAAGACACCAGAGAGCCTGCTTCCTCTGTCTCCTCCACGCAAGGCCACAGTGAGAATGCACCTGTGTTCCAACCAGGCGGAGCGTCCTCACCAGGGAACCGAATAGGCATCTCTTAAACTTGGGCTTTGCCATCTGAAGAATAGTGAGGACTTTTATCTCTGTGGTTCGAGCCACCCAACCTATCATGCTGGGCTACAGCAGCTTGAGTTGTCTAAAACGTAGAATAGGCACCAGTTCTAATTTCCTTTAGGTGTGAGGCCTACATAGGCGCTGATACGTCTTGGCGAACAGCTCCTTCTCCAATACTCATACATCAGGCCATGCTGACAGTTTCTACTCTGAGTCCTTATGACTGAAGGAAGGACAATTGGAGCCTGGCAGAGTTCCCAATTTCAGAAGGTTGAGACTAAATGAGTGTTGTGAAACGCTCACTTTGGCATTTGACAGATATGAGGCAAAACTCTTCATTCCATGACTTATGAAGGAAGTGATCACTGCTGGTGAATTTAACCTCCCCAAATCTCATGAACGCAAGAAAATTAAAGTAAGAGCAGAAGGACAGAGTAGACCGTGATCTGAAGGAGAAGCAAGGCTCAACCAGGGAAACAGGTCTGAAAGGTTCAGTGTGTGGAGAAAGGAGGCCTGCTTCGAGGTGGCAGCAATGGCAGAGATTATAGTAATAAAGAACAGACAGGGCAAGTGGAGAGGAGATACCCATTTGGAAGATGCCAGAATTCTGCTGTGTAAACATCAAGGCGTGTGCATGCCCAGTCGGCTACACGATGTTCTATCTGCCTGTATCCCCTGCCTTCCACTGTCCATCAGTCTATATTTAGATTCATCGGCTTTATTTTCTTTCAGTGCAAATTTCGGGTCTCTAATCATTGCACCTGTGTGTGTAGAAAGATGTCTACTTGTTTCCTGAACACAAAGTTTCTCAGTCATCAGACCACTAGAAAAAGTTAAGAGAGAACTGCCAGTCCAGAATCCGATCATTCGTCTGCCGGGAGCACCTGGATT
Source organism: Muscardinus avellanarius (assembly GCF_963383645.1). Taxonomy (NCBI): domain Eukaryota; kingdom Metazoa; phylum Chordata; class Mammalia; order Rodentia; family Gliridae; genus Muscardinus; species Muscardinus avellanarius. The sequence continues at coordinate 3,069,188 of NC_137800.1, forward strand.
TGATAGAGAATGGCATTTCTTCCCATTTGGGATTCATAACAAGGCCTCTGGGGGTGTGAGGCAAACCGTCGCCTTTGATTCTTGCTGCAACCCTAGAATGGAGGAGGAGGCTGGGTCTCTGTGCTGAGCAGTGATGGCATAATTCCCACAGTGCTACAGGGCTCTCCTCTCTCTGCTCATGGCGGGACCCCAGATGCTGACCTCAGCTTGAAGCAGTGCTGTGGTGCCCGGGATTGACTATCCTTCACGGAGTGTCTCTCTCCCCTGCTCATAATTGCTTCTCTACTTAGCTCAACCACACTTCTCACCCTCGGGCATGGCCCTGCAACCACCTACTTTTATTGAAATTTAGAAAGCCCAGCAATGGCGTTCCACTCCGCCCTCCATCTCTGGTGCTGTCCTTCTCCCCTCTGCTTTGTTTTCTAACCACAACAGCTACCTCTGCTTTTTCTAGCACATTAATCTCTTTATAAAATGTCCTTCATATGCTCCTCTTTGTTCCTGTAATAGTATTTTGTTCACGCTCTCTCTTCTCTCTCATTCTGACATGCCACCCTTCATTTACCCTCCAGTCACATTCTACATGCCCAAGCCAGGGCACCCTTCTCAAAGACGGTTCCCTGATAGTCTACACTAGGTCAAGCACACTGGCCTCCATCCTTCTGCACTGCCTTAGTGGCTGGCTCTTTCTTTTTTTCTCCCTCTTCTTCCTTTTTTATTTTCCTTCCTTCCTTCTTTCTTTGCTTCTTTTCTCCTTCCCTCTTTCTCTTTCTTTCTTTCTTTCTGTGCTGGGGATCAAACTCAGGGTTCCATGGATGCTAAACAAGTAATCTACCAATGAGCCACACACCCAGCCTCAACATTTTCATGGCATTAATCAGTTTCAACTTCATGTGATTGTTAATCTCACTCCAACTAATTATAAATCTCATGAGTTAGGCTATCATTCACCATCATTTCCTTAGAATATATAGAAATTTTGGAAGAGTTTGTTGCTCTTTATGTATGTATGGGGAAAAAGGAGTTAAGAATTAGAAAAAGGGAGGAAAAGGTAGGAAGGAAGGAAGAAAGGGAGGAAGGAAGGAAGGAGTTGAAATACCAGTTTATTAACATGTTGAATACTGTACAGTAATTATGAAATTATTGAACTATATATTTTCACTATCTTGGTATGAAACAGTAGGGGCAATAAAATATAAAATAATATAAAACTTGCCTCCCATGTATATTAGGCAGACAGTAATAACCAAATAAGTACAAATCCACATGGTGACAATTTTGGTCACAATATACAGACACATAGGTAGGAATTAAAATGTTTTAACTGGATGAATGGAGACGCAAGCACCACAGGGAAGAATTTTATTTTGTTAGTACGTTGATAACTGACTCAGTTAATATTCTCATTGCTCTCATCTAAAACAACTAACCACACAACATAGAGGAAGAAAGAACTTGCTCACAGCTTTTGAAATTTTGAGGTTGAGTCCATGTTAGGTCAGGTCTGCAGAGCTCAAGGCACAGTGGCGGGAAACACAGAGAGAAACCCACGGACAGACAGAGACACACAGACAGCTTTGCTCACACATCATCCAGGCTGCAAGCAAGCCAGGGGCTTCAAAGATGAAAACACAGTGCCTAAGTCTACATCCTCATCTTCTCCAGCCATACTACGGCTGCCTAGGGTACCACCCAGTAAATCTGTCACAACGGATTGACCCACTGCTGGCATTATCACCCTCGTGGCTTAAGTACATCAACTCTCAACATTAATACCTGATAATCGTACAGTCTTCAGGGGCCATCCTGTATCCAACCTTATCAAAAACTATACATATTATCCTGTATATGTCCAGGTAATTACTATACATGATGATTCTAAGTTACTTAAGAATTACTGCTCAGAAAATTTTAGAAGAACTCTTATTTATTGAGAGAATCTGAATATAAAACTAGAAAATTAAAATGAAAAGAAAAGCATACTATCTAGTTCACTATTAAAGACATGCTACCTATATATTTATCTCAGGAATAGATGATAGGACAATGTTTCAACAGAAAGTATTTGAAGTACAGATGTTTTGGGGGAGGGATGTTATTAACAACATATGCTAATTTCCAAATTATACCAGTTCAGTCATAAGATTGAAACCAAGTTACTTTTAATGCATTTGTGAGCAGGGTCTGCTTTTGCTGGGTGGTTCCTCCCCAGTAGCAGCACAGTAAGTCAGAAAAGGTAATGGGTATACATAATTGGATGGGGGAAGAACATCTAATGTTCTAAAGTACAGTGAGATAACTACAGTTCCTGACAATGAAATATTTTATTTCTGTCTTCAGGAAAAATTTAAAAGTTGTGATATTTAACAAGTGGATTAATGGTTCTTAGCCAGGCTATCCCAGCCAAACCATCAACCACAAAGCTGCAGCTTGTAGGGCTCAGCATCATCCCTCCCCATGGAATAACAGGCAAAATCCATGCTCTCATCTTCCCACAGATTGCTGCATCCAGCCTCTGCATGCATACCCTTACCTCAGTCAAGAGCTTCCCTTCTTGATAGGGAAGGGTCCAATCTGCCCAAGGCCCCTGAATTCTGCACGTGGGCCTATCTTATGCAGTGTGTCTCACTACTGTATCCCTCAGTCTGAATCCTAATATGCAGCCTGCAGAGGACACTGACCTCAGTCTGCAGTAGCTGAACAAGAAGGGGAAGGGCGGAGGTAACAGGTGGAGCCTGCCCAGGTCACCTTACTTAGGTACCAATGTAGGTTTTATCAGATGGACAATTTTCACTTTGGAAACAGATCTCTTCTATTTTTTATTATTAGCGCATTGCAGTTATTTGCCATGGCAAGTTTCAATATAATAGAAACCCAGGTGCACTCTGTTCTTGGTATATCTCCCTCAACACCCCACACTGCTTCTTCCTCCTGACTCCCACATCCACTAGTGAGACTGGCAATAACACCTTCACACGTCGCCGTTATGTATCTGAACTGTGTCCTTCCTCAGCCTCCCTCTTCCCTTCTCTCGCTCCCTCTGGTAATCCCTATCACCGCCCCACAGATCTCCCTCATTACATTATTTAAAGTCCTGTATGTTTCCTATTTTCTAACTTCCACATATGAGAGAAAACATATTACCCTTGACTTTCTGAGACTAGCTCTTCATCACACTTGGCATAAAATTCTCCAGGTCCATTCAGTTTCTTGCAAATGGCCTAATTTTGTTCTTCTTTATTTCTGAGAATCCCATTGTGTCTATACCACATTTTCCTTATCCGTTCTATTTTTAATATAGATTTTATTTTTCAAAGACATAGACATTAGAAAGTAAAAAAATTCACATTCAAGTGAGAATGTGTGCTACCTCCAAAGTGAACGAGAGATCATGGCTTTATTTTTAATTTATGTATAGCACCTGTACAGATTTATAGAGGACACTGGTGCTCCAGTACATGTAAAGGATGTGTAATCAGATTAAGGCAGTTGGCATCTCTATCGTCACAGGGATAATCATTTTGTGGTTGTTCTTGTTGGGATCATTCAAAATCCTCTCTAGTGCATATCTTAAGATATTCCACTAATAGTCATAAATCATAGTCATCCTATTATGGTGGAGAACATCAGAAGTCATTCACCCATCCAACTATACCCAATAAACATCTTCTCTTCACACTCTCCTGGAAACAGCCTTATTCCTAACTAATGTTTAAAAATTCTTTTTAGTTCATGTGCAAATAATATTATGCCTTTCTTTGGTGGTATTGAAATTGGAGACATAAAAGATGTTGTACCTAAGAACAAATCAAAGTAATAATTCAGCTGTTTAGTTTTAGACTGACTATCTTTGCCTTCTATGCATACACAACTACTCTAGAATTTCTTGAGTTTAGCCTTTATTCTCAACAAGTGGCCAAAAACCCAACTTATAAGTCCAAGAAAAATTAGTTTCATTCTATGAAAACTGTTTAAAGTTCTCCTAACTTTGTTAGGAGTTGTCTTAAATGTATTTTTTCCTTAGGGATAAAGCTCTACAAGAGGATTAGATAGCATGACTGTCTAAAAGAGCTCAAAAAAATTAGTAAATGTTTGTGAAGTCCGATATTTATTGGTTTCTGATATTTATTGGTTTCTCTAATCACTTTTTAAATGGAGCATTATACTAAGTGATAGTTATATACATAAAATAAAATGCATATGCAGTTGAAAGGCCTACTTTTTGTTTTAAAAGAGCAGCATTTCCCCAAATTAAATACAAGTTGTTTTCTTCATAACAGTGCAGATATTTAGTGTGTGTGTGTATTATGTGTGTGGTATGGGGCTTCACATCAGGAGCATTCTGTCTGAGCTATATCCCTAAATCTTCACATTTTTATTTGGAAACAGGGTCTCATTAAGTTGCCGAGGCTGCGATCCTTCTGTCTCAGCCTCCTATGGACCAGGGTTATAGTTATGCACCGCCACACGTGGCTAACAATGCAGATTTAAAATCATGTTTCTATAAATACTCTTTAACAGCTTGCCATTTAAAGCTTGGTATCAGAAAAATGAAACTGTTATGTGAGATTATCATTTTTAATTTTAGATAAATTGCCATAATACTAGATGTCAACTACTAAGCCAAGCATGGGAGGGAGGGATAGGGAGAGAATGGGGTGGGGATTGGGTGGGGGGCTGACTGGGAAAAGTGTGCATGTATGTGTACAAAAGTATGTATCCTACTATAATGTATGAATACAGTGCACCAATAAAAAAGTATAAAAAATTCTATTCTTAAAAGCACAAAGAATTTTTGAATAAAATATACTATTAACATGACTTAAACCGTTTGAAAATCATTTAGGATTTGCAGTATTGTCCAGTGAACAGCTCTAAATGTCCACAGCCAGGCAGTTACAATCATCCTGCGCTCAGGAGTGTCTCGGGATCAATTTTAGCACTGCAGAAGTGCAAACGGTGTTCCTGGCCCACCTGATTCTGAGAAATACTTGTTATATCATGACTAGGATTTTACAAGGGAAATTTTCCCCAGTACAATGAGCGTGGACGGTAACAGGGATCCGCAAGCACACGGTCACTTAATTCGGCCTCAGATCTTTTCTTACTAATGTTACTTTCCAGTGTGAATGCAATTTCTGGTGAAATTCCTTCGCCCTCTGAAACTGCGTCCGGCGCGGACCCGTGTCCTCATCATTGTACTTCCACACCTGACGGCTCTGGGCAAGTACAGTATCACATTTCAGAGTGGGTGGATGGAGGGAGAAAGCGGTGCCCAGGAGGGAGCTAGTGCTAGGCAGCCAGCCAACGCATCCTAAGGTAGCTTTTAATGTGATGTAAGAAGAACACATAGCTTAACGATATTTTTTAGTCAAAAAAATTACATATATGGTTGCTGCCTCATCAGAAATTATCACCGCCCCTCCTGAATAAAGTAGATAAATGCCCAGGATTTTCTGATTCAGGCATGAACAGCTAGTTTCACTGGGAAGGTGGTTCATCTTCCTTGGCACCTGAATCTGCTTAGGGAATGAGAGATTGCTTGATCTAAGATCCTGAAGAGCTAGAGGGATAATCTATTGTGCTTTGCTTTTAGGACCCACTTTGTCATCTTAAATTTGATAAGAGGCTCCGCATTACCTGATTTGAGAAGAGTCAAGAAGTCATAATGGTTTGCTAATGCCAATAGCCACCATGGCTTCTGCCCTGAATCCGTTTTCTTCCTCCCGCCTCTTTTTTTTTTTTTTCAACAGTGGGGATGAAACCCAGGGGCATTCTACCTCTGAGCTACCCCCTCAGCTATACCTATTTTTTTATTCTTTTATTTTGAAACAGGATCTCACAAAGTTCCAGAGGGCTTAAGTAGCTGAGGCTGTTGGAAACTGCAATCTTCCTGTCTTAGCCTCCCAAAAGCTGAGATTACAAGTGTGCACCACCATGTCCAGCTCCTTCTTTCACTTTCTTAAAAAAAAATAAAATAAAATCCCAGGTCTTCAATCAGTGAGCTTCAGTGACATGGACCCTCTCTAGCACAATGAATAGGCTCTCATGAACCTAAACCAGCCAGCACATGTTAGAATACGGATGCTACTTCATTTGATAAGCATCTTCTTACTAGTCAGAGGTTGTGTTCAGCTCAGCATGGCGGCACACACCTGTAATGTCAGGACATAGGAGGCAGAGACAGGAGGATCGCAGGTTTCACGCCAGCCTCAGCAACTCAGGGAGACCGTGTTTCAAAATAAAAAAAATAGGGCTAGGGAGGTAGCCCAGAGGTGGAATGCCCCTGAGCTCAATTCCCAGTACTGATAAAAACAGATATATTCAAATAACTTATGTATTTTTAATTATATATTTAGTACTTTTCAAACTGATTATTTATGACTTTTTAAAAATTTAGTATATGAAGAGAGAGCACCCAACTCTCATAATTGTATTAAAAAACAAAGAATCTAATCAATGAGTAAACTATAAATCCTGAGGAGTCCCAATGAGTGCAGAGGCTTTTGAAAAGTGTTTTTAATTTTTTACTTTAAGATAATATTACAGTAATGATTGGCTTTTTATTTTGGTAAAATTATACACTAATTATATAATATTGGTTCAGCTCATGCTGTGTTAATATTGAGAATGTGATTTACATCTTTCAGTAAGTAAATTTAGAATAGTCTAAGCCAGGTGTAGTGGCCCAAGCTTATAATCCCACTACTTGTAAGGCTAAGGCAGTAGGATCTCAGGTTTGCAGCCAACCTCAGCTACTTATTGAGGCCCTCCACAACTCAGTGAGACCCTGTTTCAAAATAAAGAATAAAAATCAGAGTTGGGGTGTAGCTCAGAGGTAGAATGCCCTGCGTTCAATCTCTAGTACCACAAAAAATAGAATAATCTGCTTTCTCATTATGATAAGTATATTAAAATGTTCTTATTCAAAGACTAATAAATATTGAAAACAAATTTCATTAATATTTTAATAAGTTCGGGAAGCTTACAGAGGAAGGATACTCCAATTTTCCATAGTATAGTTTTATACCTACATATTACAGACATTATTTCTCATAAGATATAGAAAGATAAATGTATCAGTGAGAGGTACAAGTTAGAAATAATAAGCTTTAGTTCAAGCTACACTATAATTATTAGTGTCTAACAAACTAATGTTTTAGAAGTGTCAATTCTGACCTGCCAATATGTTCCTGAAAATTTTATTTATTCTAAGGCCAGTTCATGAAGCAATTTAGTATCACTCAGAAAAGAGGCTTTTCAGAAATATCTGACCAAAGTCCCCAAAGCAATTCCAAAGTGAGTTTAGTACCCTCGCCCTGTGTGCCAGGTATGAAGGCCCACCTGCAGGAGCTCTCTGGCCAGGCCTATTGCTTGGTCCATCCTTCTGAGACCAGGCCCAGTGTGTGCAGATTCATTGTGGACTAAGGACACCCCTGGCCAAGCTGAATCCAGCCCACTCCACTACCAGAACATGGCTGCCACTATCAGAACCGAGCTAGAAAGGGAAACTCAGTATTGAAGGGCTTGCCGACTTTCAAACCATCCTTCACAGACAAGTCCAGAAAAGCTTTCTTCAGAGAGCCAGAAGGTATCTTTGAAGCTCACTGAGACTGGAGGGCCCCCGGAGGCTCGTGCCCTTGGGGTCCCACTAAGAATCCTACGCCACCAAGAGTAGATTTTCTGTTCCACATGACTCACACTGCCGTGCCCACTAGTCACATCTCTCCACACACCAAGACCACAGAAGTGTGCACACATGACAACACACAGAACACATAGAAAGTTAATGTGTACTGAAAACCTGTAGTTTGGATCACGAATGTCATTCAAGAGCGCTATGAAAGGAACTAGTGACAAATGTGAGCAGGATGTCTTGTATGTGAGGATTTTTTTTTTTTTTTAGCCAATAGCTTATTTATGGTGGCAAAATCTGGGGAAAGCCTCAACATAATTGGATGGATATTGATTTAACAAATTATTGTATATCACTACTGTGGTACTTTACAACTTTTAAAATACTTTTAAAGACCACTTAAGCATCTCTGGTACTTGGATAAGTGAAGTAGGAGGACCAGGATATAAAATGATAGCTCTTTCCACCAATGTATGTACAGAGAGAAATAGAAAAATGAGGGAGAGTTCAATAGGAAGGCGTTGCCCTGAGCCAGCATGCTGTGAATAGTTGTATTTTCCTCTTCATACTTTGAACAATTTTTTATAGTAAGTGTGTACTGACTTTTAATCATTCAAAAGACAGTAGACCAGACTTGGTGAAATAGACTTCCTCTTTATCTCATGGTATATAACCTATCATTTCTTTCCCATCTGGTTCTTATTCCTCAACTTCTAACAGCTTTTGATGCTTGAAGCTGGCTCTTTGAAATGACCATTTATTTCTTTTCTTTCTTTTTGTTTGTTTATAACAAGTCTGTCCTTAATTATTAGCTCACATGTAATGAACGTTTTCTACAGAGTAGGCTAGTTCTCAAGGATTTTGGAAACTAGAACTGTCATTAAAGCACTATTTTCCAATCTAGGTTCCCCTTGGGATTCTAGGTACTTAGGCCTCCTTAACTTCTCTGAGCACTTCCTATGAATAGTGATACTTCCTGAATGTAAGGATTGTCAAGGCAAGTAGGTGGAAGAGTATGTGGACAATACCATCAAGGTTCCTTCTTCACCTCTTTCTAGGGATGGACATAAAAGTTGTTTAAACAATAAATGATGAACCATACACTGCAGGCAATTTGACTTTGCATTTTCAGTTCTTGAAAATGGTACGTTAAAAAAAAAAAGGGCAATTAAAGATAATTGTCGATTGGATTCATGTTAGAGAACAACATGGCCACAGACTCGCGCTTCCTCTTCTCACACTGACCACTCAACATCACTGTTAAATTCAGGGATGATAATGCTTCTCATGTTTTGCCAATTACTTCCAATTGTTGGAATAAAAGCCTATTTTTCTCTGGGCGGGGAGGGGGGATATTACAGAAACATGAAAAGAATAAGCAGCTCAGAATCAAACAGAAAAGCAGCAGCTTCAGACATGAATCATCTGACCTTACCCAGTTATCTAATAGCTTGAACACATTTATTGCTTACTAATAATACTGAAAATAAAACCCATAAAAGGAATGGCAGAAATTCATAATATAGACTGTAAATAAAACCTAGTAGACACGAAAGGGCATAGGGAACCCAGATAAGAATAAAGACAGTTAAGAAAGGAATGGGTGGAAGCCAGGTGTGGTGGCACAGGCTTTCTACTACTTGGGAGGTTGAGACAGGAAGGTCACAGGTTCAAGGTCAGCCTCAGGAACGCAGCAAGACTCTCAGAACCTAGCAAAATTCTGTTTACAAAAAACAGAGCTGGGAGTATAGCTTGAAAATAGATTGCCTCTGGCTTCAATCCCCAGCACCAAAATAAATTTAAATAAAAGGAAGGAAGCAATGAGTAGAAAAAAATAAACAAAAATATACTATAACACACATTAAAAATGTGAACTATATATTTATGTTAGGCAGAAATCTGATGAAATCACATTTAGTTGAAATAAGATGATAACATAAATAATACTCGAAATGTATAAGAGGACTCTATAAATTCTCAGTCTTTATAAGACTCTTGTTTCAAATCTGCTGTTGAGAATGAAACACCTATGTACAGGTATGGTAAAGCAGGCTGATTTCCCTTTGAGCAGGTTGCCTTGATTTTCAAAACAGAGGACAGTAGGACACAACTTTGGCTTTATCATTACACATGTTGATGTTGATATAAAGTTGAACCCAGACTACAAAGACTGATGATTCTAAAGCCTGCTCTTCTCAGTACAATCTCAACATGCCCCCAGGAAGGTTGCTGATGGCCAGCTTTGTCTTGGACTGTTCAGTTGGTCTCACTCACCCTCTCACTTGGACGTCCTACCAAAAGGCTCTATGGAGACCCCAGACTGTCTTCCTCTCTCCGCTCTGCAGGAGGAGCAGTTGAAGGTTCCTCCGCTCGCAGGGCTGGGGCCTCCTGGCTTTCTATCTTTAGGCAGGTGTGGCGAATAATCAAATTATTTTGTCAGGGGCTGGTTCAAACAAACAGGCACACAATCATGTCCTTCCTGTCTGGAGGGATTCAAGAAAAACTACCCTAAGTAGAGCCCCTAGTCATTCAAGAAAACCACAGAAGCAGGAGGGTCTCTCTGCCCTTCTCCACTCTGCTCCCCTGAGGCAGGTCCTAAGACCCTCTCAGGATAGGCAACCCCCCTTGGTACACCACACAAAGAGGAGTGGCGTCATGTTGCAGACCCAGGGACACCGGAGCTCTGAACACACAGGCTTCACTACATCCCCAGTTAACAGCACTGTTACACCCCTTGTCCAGCCGCTCTTCCGCCTGACTGTCCACTCTCATCAGACCTGAGCACAAAAGTGCACGCCTTTACCTGTTTTCTTGGGTCTTCACCTCCTGAGGAATGTTCCATATCACCTACAACCCACATCAAAAGCATTCACATGCTTTTCTCTTGTTAATCTGTCTTTCACCACAGGGACATCAACTATGAAACGAAACAATCCCACTTATAAGGTGAAGACTACGGAAGCCTTAAGGTGAATTGGGGGCACGAGGGAGAAGGGAGGCACACCTGTAAGCAGGAGCAGGTGATTCCTCAGAACAAGAGGACATTAAGAGGACAATTAGAAAATTGAGAAGCCCTGTGTTCAGGCCCAGCCAGTTCCTAGGGATGAGGTAGACCCCCATGAAACTGGCACATGGCTCTCTCAACTACAAATTCCAGGACAGCTGCCTTTAGGGGCTGGGCTTCCAATGACCCCGTGCCTGTGCTGGATAAGAGCTGCCATGGTAGACAGTGTGGCCATCAGCACAAAAGACACCACTGACTACAAGGGGACAGAGGCCAAGTGTGAGCCTCAGATCCAGGGACGGGCCTCTACCACCCTGGGTCCAGGCCCTGAAGCCCCAGCTCCTCCTCAACACAAAAGGGATGGGGGGTCTTGCTAAGTGCAGTTTGTGTAAACTCTCTTAGGCAGATAGATAGATGATAGTACAGTGAGATTTAATTGAATTTAAGCAAATGAAATAAAGCACTGTATCCTGGAAACATCATAGAAAAAGCACTTCCTAAAACAGAAAGGAAATCAAGAACTTTTAATACAATCATGATAATCTTAGACAATTCTAACTCTCCACTTGGTCAATTTAGAAGGAAATTGTGGCAGAGATTCTGGAGGGCATGACCCCTGGAATTATTTGCATAGGTTTCTTTTGGGGGTCTACAGAAATTGTGTGTAAGCTGCACAAGAACTGAACCAGAGAGGCACTTAATCCGTAAGCACTTTCTCAGTGAATTACATCATTATTCCCAGCTGTATCACCGTAGGCTTAACTTGGGCGTCTGCTGTTCTCAGTCTTCTAGAAGAGCCAAATTGAAAGCCATCTCCCTTCCACCGTGGGTTCTTCTGTGGTTAGGGGTTCTCTCACCTCATCACCGACCCCATCAGTGTCTTGCATACACATATTTCTCCCAGTGTTCTGTGTTGGGTAAGAGTCCACTTGAGTATGTTTACAGGAAATGTCGGTGACTGATATTCCACATCCTAAAGTAATTCTATTCGCTTGGAGCCTTTTCCCCAACTGTTTGATTCCATCTGATGTGCACATTTCAAATACACTGCTCCATTCAAAAAAGGTAATTAATTGACCACTCCGAAGTCGGTTCTCTCCACTGTCCCCGCCCCCACCTCCTCGGGACTCCTAAAGCTATTTGGCTCTAGAAGTTTGTTCTGAATGTGCTACAAGATCTAGATCCATTCATTTTTAAATATCTACTCTTCTTTCCTAATTCTCAGACTCCTATGATACGAACTCCAATATGCAGGCGGATCTTAGTGCATCTATCTCGATGAGAATTAATAAGTGTGGACTTGGGCTGAGGATCCGTGGTCCACAGTGGAAAGCTACATGTGCTCAGAATGACTGGCCTGTGCAGCTGATCCCGGACTAATTAATGGCGTGCCACCTAGAATGCAGCTCCAAGAGGGAGATCACCCGTGCCCCCCAGTGCCAACGGGCATAAGGGCTAGTAACTGTGATAATAAGCATGACGGATTGAATTTCATTAAAATACCAAGGAAAACTCTCCAAAATGTCTCTTAATTAAATGGTCTCCAGCTAAGCAGCAGTCAAAACCTGAACTCTCCCCACATTCTGTTCCACTGACTGTCACGTTGACTTCATAGCCAGTGGGATGGGGGGTCTTTACCTAATAACCATGCTTCCTATTTACACAGAGCTTCCCTTAAGATTCCTGCAGCACTTTACAAATACCATCTTATTACCTCAAAGTGTGAGTCAATTATGGCTCTGGGGAGAGAGCCCATGACGCAAAACTCCCTTGATTTGTGAAAATCTTTGGTTCTACAAGTATCACAAGTGGTTTACTAGTCTACCTGCCTTAGAAGAAATCAGGTTTCACATACGTTTCATGACTCACATCAGGATCTTAATGGCGCAAAAGTTGTGATTGCTCATTAACATTAAAACATGCATTTTTTATTTTTCAAGAAGCAGCCGTTTTCTGATTTCAACATCAATAGCAGAGTGTAAGTTGGAGGACTGCATTTTCTTTGTTCATTAAAATCTTTTGAGAGCCATATGAGAATTCCTCTGGAGCTATAAGTAAATTTATTTGTTCTCAACCCAAAAAATAAGTTATTAGTCTTCTGAATCTTGGATTCAGTAAATAAGATATAATCCAAGTTAGATAATTCCAGTGTATATTATTTTTTCATGTGCCTAATTGCTGTGTGAGTTTGCATGTATTATAATTTATAATAGTATCGATGAAAACATAATTTCCCAGGGTCCTAGTTTGGGACAGATAAATGTGAGTATTCCTAAGGAAGATGGATCCTTTGGATCCTTTTAGAATACTGTCCAGTTTTTTTTCTACTTTGAAGAGTTATATTGACATCTTAAACTGACCATTTTATATACATTGCCTGGTTAAAAAAGAATGTTACTTTCTAAAATGATTTTGGACAATATTTTTGATACTTTCTAAAGTGTAACATTCATTGTTTTAAAGATTCCTTGTGCAATAAATACTCTTGAAAAGCTACAGAACACAACTTAGAATTTTTGTAGTTTGAAGAATTAAAAACGAGTAAGAAAAAGAGCATTTCTGAGGCTCCAAAAGCAAGTAATCTTTTGGCAGGACATCTTTCCTGTATGTACTTCTTGCTACCCGAAGCTGCGAAGTCCTGCTCTGACTACAGTGATTCCTCAACGTGACTCTTCTTTTCCCATCTGCCATGTTGGTGGTTTAATGTGGCCTTCATATGGGAATTCCCTACGATGTCCCAACAGTGCCTTTCATGGCACATTAAATACTAGGGTCACCATATGTGTCAGTAGTGCCTAAGACTGTCATACAGATGACATGGGATAGCTCCATTCAAGGAGAACCTGTCACTTTTCCCTAGGAACACACACACCACCATGATAAACAAAGCAAAGAAAGATTTTTAAATGCTTTTGGAGAAGACAATGGGTTTTGCAGCTTTTTTGATGTCCCATGTGCTAGAGCTGCAGGGTCCTTGCTGTTACTCTGTTCCAATCCACTTCATTGAACACTAAAACACTCACCACCATGACTGAAATTTAAGAGTAAGACTATTGCAGAACATTTGTTAGACCACACACTGCATATTTTTGTTAACGTCCTAACATTTTAGCACTATCAAAATGTCTAGTCCACAAGCTGCAGCGAGGGGCCCCTTATTTTCCTCCTGAGGGAGCAAGATTGGCCTAACTTCAAGAAAAAAAAACATAAAAATTAAAGCCACTACGTTATCTATCCTGCTTGAATCAGTTAAGCTTGGAAATGGGGACTGCATGTTCAGACCCAGTGATCAATAAGCCAAGCAAAAGTTTGTGGAATTTCAAGGAATACCGTAATCATATGTATGCAAATTGTTAAATCATTGTGTGATATTTCTTAAAAATTCTCATCTATGTCATGAAATTTTATGCCAGAAAAAGCTTGTCTATAAGGAAAAGTTATGTTTGCTTCTAAGACATACAAATGTGGTTGCTCACATCAGAATTAGTCCTTTTGCAAAAGAATCTCAGCATTTGGAAATTAACTTTTCCATTCATTATAGGACAGTCTTTTGAGAGGTATCAGACATCTTAAAGTTCCTACATTAAACTTTGAAACATGCACCTCTAAAATGGCACCTGAATAATTTCTAGTGATTTTTTTCCCCATTTTCATGACAGCATAACATTGTACAGGACTTCTTAGCTGCCAGTGAAGACGGCTTAAAAATCAAAGAATGTCACCAAAAGAAACTGCAAATCAGCAACAAAGTCCTAGTGATGTACTGCTAAGCAGAAATTAAACTGGAAAGCCAGCCCGTCAGCAGAATGAATAGGTGGAGTGTCCGAGTTACCGCGGTAAGCCTTAGTTTAATTTTCTTTCCTGATAACCTCTACCATAGGCTGTTATTTCAAAGTCACCCTGCCGACTCACCTAGATAGAGCCCTATTACAAAAGCAACCACCTCCGTGCAACATGCTTAGTAATTATATTCATCTTGATAACATTCTTCTTGACAGTTTTATCATTGATGGAGCGCTCCATCGGCAAAGGTCCTTGGGATTTCCCTCTTTTTCTGACCCTCCGTTCTATGATGAGACTTTGGTCTCACAAATACCATTTGTTATGTTATCTTGAGAAATGGACACACTCCTTCTCCCAGGAACTGCAGTAAAAAAGTGTTTGTTCTCTGCAGTGCGTCTTTGCCTGTCGACTCTGCCCTAATGAAGGGAAGGGAAGGTCTTCTGCCCCTTTAGCTAGCTTCTTTCAATCCAATTTTGTAAAGGTGCACTATATTGGGATGGTGTGGAATGGAATTGTAAACTCTTGGTCTCTAAATCTTTGTTCAAACCTAAGCATGAGAGATAAAGTCCAAGAGGTGGTTTTAAATCAGTCCGTTTTTTTCTCATTTCTCAAGCGTGTTTCTGTAATTTGTCAAGAAGTGTGAACTTAGGTCTTGGGACCTTTGTTTCGCATTCCCCATATTAGGTTTATTGGAAATGCACTGCCGTTTATGCCTTATCCCCCTCTATAGATCCATCTACACGCCTACTGCCACAAGGACTTGAACACCATTCTGTATGTCGACAACCTGGGACACAGAGCCTGTCCCACAAACAACGGCCACTCAACTCAGTGGATTCCTCTGTTGGTCCCCTTACTCTGCCCTCCTTGGAGACCATCTTTCTCTAACTTGGACACTCATGCTAACTGATCATGATGAGGCCCCCAGGAGACAGCTCTCTCTCTATCTATTATCTGTCTGTCTATCTATCTATCTATCTATCTATCTATCTATCTATCATCTATCTATCTATCCATTCATCTACCTATCTAATCTATCTGTCCATCCATCTATCTATCATCTATCCATCCATTCATCTATCTCTCCATCCATCCATTCACCTATCCATCTATACATTTATCTATCATCTGTCAATCATCTATCATCTATCTATCCATCCACCTATCTATCCATCTATTTATTCATCTATCTACCCATCTCTCTATCCATCCATTTATCTATCCATTTACCATCTATCTATATCCATCCATCCATCCATCCATCCATCCATCCATTCATACATTTATCTACCATCTATCAATCTATCATCTATCTATCCATCTAGCCATCCATCCATCTATCTATCCATCCATCCATTCATCTATCTAGCCATCTATAACTATCTATCATCTATCATCTATCAATCATCTATCTATCCACCTATCACCATCTCTATCACCTATCTATGCATCCATCTATTATCTATCTATCCATCCATCCATCATCTATTTATCTATCTGCTTTTGGCTACCATGGACCCAGTGTTTTCTTCTGCCACTTCCTGCCACCACAGGTTTCTGCCATAGAGCTGGCCAGCCATGGACTGAATCTATGAAACTGTGAGCCAAATAGATCTTTCCTCCTATAAGTTGTGCTTGACAGGTATTTTGGTCAGGGCGACAAAAAGGGCTAATACAACCTATTAAATGCCTTAGTATTTACTATTGCCTCTTAAACTGATTATCCTGTGACTCCCTAGATTCTAAATTTCCACTGTAGTGGTCATGAACAACACCCCCATCTGAATGCCTAATGCTGCACAGAATCCAATTATCCTCTTCTTGATTAACATCCAGTCCCAGAGCCTGTGGATACCACACCAGCCCATGATGGGTCACCATCTCCTTTTCACTGGCACACAGTGCAGGCTCCTGCACACCTCATGTGTCTTGTGGCATGCGGCATGCACCACTGCTCTCACACGTTCCTCATTTGCCAAAGCAGCCCTACGTCATGGTGTAGCTACGTCCTACAGCATCCCTCAAGTATTCCTTGAGCAAGCATGTGTGTTCTGAAATGTGAGAGCTGTGCCCAGTTCTCAGGGTATACTCACAATCAATAAACACTCTTTGGCCCATAGGAAGATCATACCTTCAAGGCGTAGAGAAGAAGGGAAGAGAAAGAAGCAATAAGAAGCTCATACTTCAACCAGGGCTATAACTCCATCGCAGTGTGATGAGATGTATGATGGTCACGGCAGGTGAAGAGGAAGACTGGGGACAGGAGAACATCGTGGACGCATGCTCTGCTGGCCTCAATCACCCTACCTTCTGCAGCCTGTGGCCCCATTCTTTCCTGACTCTGAGGACATCAGCCCTATGTGCCATTTCTCTTTTTTTCCCCTTTTCTTTGGTCAAATCCTGTAGTTTTTCTAATATTGTCCCTTTTATTTTAAACATGCAAGGTTAGAGGAGTCCTCAGTGAGAGCAACTCAGAGGGCAGTCCCCCGAGTGCCCTCTTCCCTCTCAGACATGTGATGCTTGAAGCCATCTCCATGCACTCACATTTTATTCGTAAACCATTAGCTCTCTGGCTTTCCTTTCCACACTAACAGGAAAGTCTGTGGTTTTCAAAGGCCACCAGTGACTTCTATGATGTCCCTGTTTGCTTACAAGGAACAACTGGTTGGCCTCTTGGCCAAATTTTTGCCTTTACAGATTTTGTGCTGAAACGTATCCTTTGGTCAGTAGCCAAGGAACTGTCCCTAGAACTGCACGCACGTATGATTTCTGTACTCCTACCCCTTTGCACGTACAGTAAGACCTCCAGGGATTTACTGTTCTGCATCATAGGCCTTGTTTGCGGGTCTGTCTTCTTTCTTTACTGTCCCTCTGGTGGGGTCCTCCCTATGAGCTGGCCTACTCATCCTCCATCGGACATGGGGCTTTATTTATTTATTTTTATTTTTTTTTTTTTACCCTGACTAGCCAAGAGCTGATATTTGTACATAAATGTATGCTGTCTTTGTATCTCTAAGATGCCATTGTACTTTCTTTTCCCAAGGAAGGCTTGGATGTCTTGAAGGAGCCTCTGACAACTGCAGTCCTAGGATGAGCCCTGTCTTAGGGAGGCTGATGGCATTTATTGAAAGATTCTGGCATGGAAGTGGCTTCCTTCTCTCTCCTGTAGCAGTCTACACCGGGTGTAGAGGATGGCTGGAGGGGGGTGGCCCCCAGGCCTGGGTTACCTCTTTGTGTGTATTATGCACACAGATATTATTTGGTTTGGAAATTTCAAGTTATCAAGGATGACTAATAGTGCCAGCTCAGATAATGTGTTAACTTGACGTTCTCCTTTTCTGTATGTTATACAGGTACCCTAAAATACTTCTAGTGGCATTGTGTGTGTGTGTGTGTGTGTGTGTGTGTGTGTAGTACTCCAAACTGAGCCCAGGGTCATTCTACCTCTGAGCTACACTCCTAGCTCTTTTTAAATTTCTTATTATTTTTTCATTTTGTTTCTGAAACATGATCTCACTAGATTGCTAAGAATCTCTCTACGTACTGAGGCTGTCCTTGAACCTGTGACTCTCCTGTCCCATCCTCCCAAGTAATGGGATTATAGGTATCTTACGATATCTTTAGAACAGTTTTAGGTTCATAGAAAACTCAGGAGAAAAATAAAAAAGTTTTCTCACGTACACACTGTCCCCTGAAGGCAAAGCTTTCACCTTTCATCAATATCCTCCTGCAGGAAAGAGTATTAGTTATAATCCGTGACCTACCTGGACACGCCATTGCTACCCAAGGCTACAGTTCACTTTAGGTCACTCTTGCTGCTGCACCTCCTCTGACTAGGGACAAATGTATAAAGACACACAGCCACCACTCTCATCCCTCTCCCCTTAAAGCATGTCTAACTGAACAGTTTAATTTGAAGATGGCCAGCATGGAATCATCCAGACTGGTGGCCATTTGTAAGTGCTTACTTTGATAATGTCTTCCTCACAGTAAGCTCTACATGGTTAGAGACCTGGGATCTGGGAGCAGAATGCTTGCAATCAATCCTGGCTCATTCCTCACGGGCCAGGATTACCCATTAACTGGTTACTAAATCTCCATCTTGAAAGCGGGGATTTTAATTGGACCTGGCGCTTGATCAATCAGGAGGCTTCCGCCTGGATAATGCATTAGAAACAAAACAGCTCCTGGTCCCTGACAGGCGCTCAAGTAAGGCTAACTGCATGAGAGAGTCAGCAGATTACACATATGTGAAAGAGTATTGTCAGTCTATGGAAGTGATGGAGATAAAGGACTCATCTGTGAATCTGAGAGCTGCAAAGAAACCAAAAGCACGTTAAGCATCGTTTATTCAAGGATTTGGTAACAATGCTTTGAAAGAGGCACCGATTACTGCTTTGCGCATGGCTTGCCTTCTTAACAAAGAGGATTTCCCCTGTTTATCACCGAAACATCCCTCTCCTCCAGTCTCTCCGGAACATTCCCTGTTCTCCAATTTCTCTGACTCAGAGATAATGATATTTGTGTTTTGATGGAAACAGAAGGAGAGTGACGTTAGAGATCTCTGGAGAGAATAGATCTGTTTAGTTCTGGTCTAAAACCTCACTCTACCCTGGAAGCTCATGCTACCGGGGAGAGCTCGCAAAATACAGGTACGCAAAGAAATTCCTCCTGTGTTATCCTGATACCGCATCTACACCACACGCTTTTCAAGTCTCTCTCTTATTTTGTTTGATTTTAATTGACTTTCTTTTCAAAGAGAAGAGTAAGATTCGTGAAGCTTGGCCAGTGTTCCCCGTGCCAAGCCTCAGGGCCCAGAATCACACCGACATCCAGTGTGGGCACTGAATAGTTAAGTCACTCAACAACTATGGCTAGAGTCCCTACTGCTATTTAATTGAACTCTGTAAATATCACTTGGTATCAGCAGCCACAGAACTATGCACTTATCTCTGGAAATGATGAATTAAACAGTCAGGAAAATACTTAGGCTTTTCCTTAGACTCCAGAAATCTCACAGCAAAGACCCTTAGTAAGTATGTAAGGATGAAATGAAAGTGAGTTGGCAGAACTCTGGTGACCAAACGTGCAGTCCTAAAAATGCTTATGATGTCTCTGTTTCTCCCAACGTGTTAGCACTTATTAAATTAGCTTGTTTCAGCACACTCCTATTTCATTACACAGGCAATTCAAATGATTAAAAATGTGTCACATGGATATTGGTTTAGGACCAATACTGTGTTCTATATTGTTAACTCAATTGGGGAATGTCAACCACACCGACAATTACGTTTGCCCAGTGACCACTGACCAGGGTCCAGTCCACAGGTCCGACATGGCCATGTCCTGGCTGGTGAGGTCATTCCTATGGACACAGATAACTACTGAACATGAGTTCTGAAATATGTGGCTTACTTTATAGCTTAGAGTATAGCAGGGAAGGGTGAGTTGCTAAGCATAGGAGTGTGACAAGCACAAACACAAGTGTATTCTACCAGCAGAGAACATGATCGGCCTTAGTCCACAGTTAGTATACTATTGGCAACTTCTACTAGATAGAAAAGAGCACTTTTATCTTAAGCATAAGTCAGACAAGCATTTGAAACCTTGATTCTGTCAAAGCTCACAGTGATGTTTGAAGCTAGGGATTTTCAGTCATCCTTGACCCATGCTGAGTGTTTGATATGAATCTTGGCGGGGCTGAAACTCAGTTCTTGGGCCACTCAGCACTCAGTGTGGATGCTGGGTGTGGTGCTGGACAATGGTGATATGGGACAGAGGACGTCTTTGCCCTGCCTCCTGGGATTTGCCTTTTCTTTGGCCAGATAAAGACGACAGTCATAGAAAGGCCAAATATGTGACAGAATTGTGAGATGTGTTGTATGGACATCAGCTGTTTGTTATGAAGTAGAGATGCGAGAATATCCCTAAATTCAGCGATGTGTGGGTGAGCGTATGTGCAGGCCGCAGGAGCTCAGTGGCCATGAATTCCCACATCTTCCCGCAGGTCCTTTCCACACCAAGTCTTGCTGTGCACTTTCTGCAGGAACCCGACTTCATAGCGCACCCTGAGCAGAGGGTAGCACATGGTCACAGGTAACACTTCTCTGTAGGCAGACAGCTCAGCCTCTTGTTCCACAGGTACATTAGCAGTGCTTGGAGAGCTGCAGAGAGCAGGTCCCCAGACCAGTGGAGAGGTGAGGTCTCATCCATGATGGCCATTAGGTCTGAATTGAGAGCCGGGGGGGCTGTGGGAGGGTGGTGAGACAAGTCTTTTCCTTCGCTGCAGAAGTGTTCCTGAGCTGTGACTCTGTGGTCTTGGCTGACTGAGATCCTGGTGCCGGGCCTTGTGGAACTTGCCTATATTAGTGTAAGGACCATTTATCTTTGCTTTCTTGTCTTTAGGAAATCCCAACGCATAGAGCAGGTGCTACCCCTGGGAACCTAAAAAAGAGGAACTTTTCCATCTAACTTGGATAATCCTGAGGATGGGGCCACCTCAGTTTTATGCTGTGATCTTAGTCTTCAGGGGCACACACCTGCTCTTGTGAAAGGCACACGTGGAGATTTACCAGCTACTCCAAGCTCCATCACTCTGCTTGACTAAGACCAGCTGACTAGCCCAAGGTGGTCCTTAGCAGTACCACAAAAGTATCAGCTGTGTCTCCCTCCTCTTACTGGACTCTTGTAGGTTTGCTTCTTCGTTACCCAATCAGTTACTTATAGCATAGAAGGTTGGACAAGATTAATTCCATTTTACCCTCTAGACCCCCTCAGTGAGGGTGTTCAAAAGCATCTCTTTTCTTAGATGATAACTTCTCAGGAATTTATCTTGAATTTCCTTCATACCCTACTCCTTCTGGGTCCAGTCCCCTGGAGACACACCTTCCAGGGACAACTTGGTCCTCTCTTAGGGTCTGTTCTACGGCCAAGACCAGTCCAAAGCCAGTTTCTGTGTCAGTCTCTCTAACCAATCCACTCCAGCATCCGTCAAAGTGGTGAGCTAAACACATAGTGCGCACTACTTTCTGTTACATTTTCCTTTGCACATGGATCAGATCTTCCTTTTCCTCATTTAACTTGCAAGAATAGAAACTTCAGAAATACCACTACCTCTATCTCCTGAACACCTTCAGGAAAATGATAGTAACCACTCTCGACTACACACTGAAAGCATGTATTGCTATGGAGCGCACAGCATGATGTTGAGAAATGTCTCTGAAAAGTTCCGTTATCATGGAATGGGCATCAATAGCAAATGGGGACAACTGAGCAGGAACATGAAGAAATTAATCATGAAGTCGAATTTGTCTAAGGGTTTTTCAGTAGATTTATGGTCTTTTCCCCATGAAATAGAAAATATATCTCTTTAAATAATAACCATCCACTGGTGATTCAGATTCTAGAAACCCCTTCCTCAAGGATGGGAGAAAGGTTCATGTACCTATATTTTATGCATCTTTAATTTCCCATATGACTGTCTTCCTTAGAAGTTATGAGATACACATGCTGAGAGATCTCAAATTAATCGTGTATTGCTTTTTATTTTTTAGCACTTAGTCATACTCATATTTTCCTTCTCATGTGATAGCTTCTACTTTACTGAAAAATTCAAACACATTTCTAAGAAATGTAAACAAAATGTGGTGTGTATTTAAATTACAAGTTTTATATTAGAAAAATAAATGAACCTATTAAAATATCCAGCAGGTCTGCGGAGAGGGCCGTCCTCAGCAAGGTCCTAATCTTTGGGGCTGGTCAGAGCGTGGTGGCACATACTGGTAATCCCAGCATTTGGGAGGCTGAGAGAGGAGGATCGCAGTTCGGGGACAGCCTCAGCTACTACTGATTGAGGCCGTTTGCAACTCAGTGAAACTCTGTTTCAAAATAAAGAATAAAAAAAAAAAAAATAGGGCTGGGGATGTGGCTCAGAGGTAGGTTCCATCCCCAGTACTGCAAAGAAAAGAAAAGAAAAAAAATAAAGGAAAAAAAAAAACCCTGTGGATCACAGTCCTCCAGGGATTGCTGTACCAGAAACTCTTAAACAGAAAGGTGCAGTGGGTCAGTCTACTACACACTCTGAGGAGGCCCTGATTCCCTCAGGAGAAAATGTGCTTACATCGGTGAACAATCAGAAGACTGCTTTTGCTAAATACTTCTTAATGTTTTATAAGGCCTTGGGTTCAGATGTGGTGAAAATGTACAATCTACTATATCCCCTGGATGAAGAGCCTCCCAGAACCCCCGCACTCAGAGGGCCGCAGGGCTCCTGCAGCCTGGATGGCTGTAGCCCTTCCACGCACTGACTTTCTAAACGGGTTTGAACAACCTTAACACCCATAGCATCAAGGACAATGGCACCGTACATTTCTATCTAGAACATTCTGAATCACCCTATTCAGTCAAAATATTTCTAACAGAATAGGCTATGGGGGTATGTTTGGTATGCTCTTTACACTGCTCTTTACAAGATGGACCTTATAACTGGGTCAACAATAGCCCAGAACCAACGGAAGCATTTCCAAGAATCATTCGTTATTTTATTTATTTTTACTTTCTGCAATATTAGGTACTAAATTCTGGGCCTTACATAAGCTAGATAAGCACTCTGTCACTGAGGTACCCCCCAGCCCTCCAAGAAACACTTGTAATAACCAACAATATAATCATATTTTATATGCCAAGCCCTGAAAATTCTTCCATGTTAAATTTCTCGTCTATTCTGAGGAAGGAAATAAAGAGAATCATTTTGAAAAAAAGATAGGAAGCAAGTTGAATAATAATCCAAAGATTTGTCATAGCTTCTATTTTTCTTAGTATTTAATGAATGATGGTATTAAAATAAGCTTTTATTGTCATGCGAAAGTGTCTTAAAAGTTAACTATGCATTTCTGTCAGAGGCTTCATAGCTTTAAAAATATTTTAAAACAAGAAATTTACCATTAGAGTCTCATACTCTAGTTTTAAAAGTACATACTTTCAAGAATGATTATTTGAATTTCTGGAAATCTATTGATAGTTTATTACTATAGTAACATTTTGTGGTTTTCTTCATCATTTTATACCACCAGAAGTTTGCTTTAGAGAGTTCTGTCATACTATACAATATCAAGTAGATGCAGAACCTACCAGAGGGGGAATTGCAAACTTCTATTCAAGTGGTTAGAGATTTCTTGGCAGCCAAACATGGCGGCGCACACCTGTAATTCCAGTACTTAGGAGGCTGAGACAGGCATATCATAGGTTCAAGCACAGCCTCAGCAATGCAGTGAGGCTTTCAGCTGCAAATTAGTAAGATTTTATTTCCAAATAAAAATAGAATCAGTTTCAGGATGTAGTTAGAGGTAGAATGTCCCTGGGTTCAATCTCCAGTAGTACCACATTTTTTTTTTTTTTTCAAAATCCAGGAGTTGATGCGTTCCTTCGCACAGTCCAAGAGGGCGAGGCTCACTACTAGCAGGGGTAGTGGGAAGGCATGAGAAGAATTGTAGGTCATGTGAATATCACAATCATCTCTGGAGATTCTTCCAATACACTTTGTTCAACAATCCTCTTTTGAAGGATCTACGTTTTTCCTTATACCAGATGAGTTATGGTGCAACCAAAACTACTCCCCTTCATGTGTGACTCCTAGTCAGAATGTTAACTCTAGTCTACCCCACGATTACCAAAACATGGAGAATTCAGAATTACCTGAGTTGCGTCTACATTATTAAACTTGTGCCTCTACCATCTTGTACCCCTTTAAAATGTATCACTATAATGGACCAATACAAATAAATAAATGAAAACAAAACAAAGTAAAACAAAAATCGATAGTCATTTTGAATCAGAATCAGACATAAGATATGTTCACAAAAAGTAGTAATTCATCTTTGGCCTTAAAGAAGTATTCTAATTATTTCATCCTGGAGACTTCCATGTATTTTAAAGTAACCTTAAGAACAAGTGGTAGTCAACTTAGCATTTTGCATGCTACAAGACATTATAAAAAAAAAAAAAAACCCTCAAAGTAGTCTTACTAAAAATTCAAAGAGTGCAAATACACAAAGCTATTAGGATAAGAAGAGGTTTGATCAGCCGGCTGGTTTCCGGGCCTGTGTCTAGTGCCATCTTCTTCCAGAAGCCCCTGGGCCTTTTACTCTATCCACTGATCTCAGCTTAATATGTTGGTAGTGCTTTCCATTGTCATTAAAATCCCTGCCACTTGTAATCCCACCTGCCCAGGGCGCTCTCCCCAGATGCACTTAGAAGCCAGATTTGTCACTTAATTTATATTCTATTCAGCATCCGGTCACACTGTGTTCCATAGGTGCTCAGTGGCCATTTACTGGAGGAATGAACACATTTCTGAGTAGGCCTCCAAAGCTGTACTCCAAACACCATGCACACAGATCTATTTGCCAGGACTTGATTACAGTACTTATTTCCACCAGTAAGAATCTTGCCTGTTTATTTACTTACATTTTATGTGGTGTCTGAGACAGAGCAGGATTTCAATAACCATTTGCTTGAATGGAAAATTCAATTTGGGAAAGCTGAAATTTAGCTGTGCTTTTTTTTTTTTTCTCTCCTTTCTTAATCAGATGCCTCAGTGTCATTATAACAGATTCTAATTGCCATTGATTATAGACTACCTTTAACAGAATGTCATCTTATTGATCAACTCTGTGTGTTATTAACTCTATACATCTTAATCCTTTGTACCGCCTCCTGCTTATTTAACAGAATTTTCCCAATGTTTTCCTCTCACTTGCTTGGTTGTTTTCTGAATGGAATGTGTCCCCTCTGAGATGCCGGGGTGTGTATGCTTTGTGGCAGGGACAGAAGGGGGTTGTGGAAGGAGAACTAAAGGACAGAGTGAGCTCTGAACTGCTCCATCCCGCTTCTGTGCTGGTGACACACCCACTGCACAATTCCACATAGAACCTAACCGAGATATTTCCTCCTTTCATTCCCTTTCCAATTACCTTGTACCTACTGTACACAACAACAAAAAAATAAATCAAGTCCTCTCTCCACATGAAAACTGCTGACATCCTTCTCTTCTGTACTGAAGTGGACTGAACTGCCAGTTAATTATCCAGAAAGTAAAAAATCTTAAAATTGGCACAGTCCAGTAGACTGCCTGACAAATGAGCCCAGTGATTCATGGTGTCCCGTAGAATAAAACGGGCAAGAAGAAATGTAAACACTTTGCCCCAAATCCACACATTTTATAACATATATGTTTATACCAATGCCGTTGAAGTCATCACATACCACACTGACATCAGATAGCACATAGTAGGTGTCTAGGTAGAAAAGACAGTCCTTTGTGAGTAAAGACATTGAGATAAATATTTCTAGGCCCTGTGGGAGCAGACAGGGCCACATGAACTCTTGAAGAAAAGGTATCAGGGGAAACACTGGAAATGGTATTACTTGTGTTGAGACTTAAAAGACAACGGCAACAAGATGGAGTCGGAGGAGAGGCATCCTGTGAACACAGAGAGTAGCCCAGCGAGATGCTGAAAGAGAAGGCAGGTATGCAAGGCTCCAATGCCATGAAGCAATGGGCGATTCCTTCAACAGCAGCTTGGACCAGTCGGGTAAGAGTGTAAGGGTCCAATTACAAAGGGCTTTCTTCTTGAAGCTGGGGACTATCATCCACACATCTAATGTAGGGCTGAAAATGATCAGATTTAGGCATTGGAAAGATCATACCAGCAGCTGTGCAGAAATGAAAAGCAGACACAAAGTACAGCCAGAAAGCTATTACAGCAATATGGGCAAAAATGATAATAAAATAATAGCCTCCTCCCGTTGAACAAAAATGACACAGTGGAAACCATTGTTAAAGGCTTCATATGCATGTCTCAATTTTATTCTCATAGGATTCCTAGGAGGTAAGAAATACAAAGACCCTTATTTTAAATATCAGTACACTTCAAATTAAAGAAAGTGAAATTAATAACTCTGGTATCACTGAATTATTCAATGAAATTATTCACTACAATTCTAGCTTCTGAGACAGGCATTGTGGTGCATGCTTGTAATCCCAGCACTCGGGAGGCTGATATAGTAGTATTGCAGGTTCATGGCCAGCCTCAGCTACTTAATGAGGCCCTACACAACTTAGTGAGACCCTATTTAAAAATAAAGAATGAAAAATAGGGCTGGAGCTTGTAGCTCAGAGGCAGAATGCCCCTGGATTCAATCTCCAGTACTGCAAAAAAAAAAAATGTATAGCTTCTGAAAGTATGTTTTCTACATGCTAAGGACATAAACATGATTATTTGGTGCAGAAATAATGAAGTATGTTTTTATCATGCTAAGAACATGAACATGATTACTTAGTGCAGAAATAAAGACACAGGCCAGGCGTGGTGGCGCACGCTTGTAATCCCCGCGCTTGGGAGGCGGAGACAGGAGGATGGCGCTGGTTCAGAGCCAACCTCGCTGGCTTAAGAGACCCTGTTTCCAAATTTAAAAAATAGGTCTGAGAGTGTAGCCTGGAGGTCGAAGGGCTTCCAGGAACCCCAGTACCACCAAAAAAAGAAAGAAAGAAAGAAAGAAAGAAAGAAAGAAAGAAAGAAAGAAAGAAAGAAAGAAAGAAAGAAAGAAAGACACAGAAAATGAAGACTATCAAAGGGTACACTTACGTGACTGTGTTAGGAGACAACATTTTAGTGGGGTGTGGTCATCCAAATCTATAATCCCAGGACTCGGGAGGCTAAACCAGAAAGACCACAGGTTCCAGAGCCAGCCTCAGCAATGCAGTGAGTCCCTCAGCAACATAGCAAGAACCTATTTCAAAATAATTTTTTAAAAAGTGCATGCTGAGGGTATAGCTTGGAGGTAGAATGCCCTTGTATTCAATTCTCAGTATCACACACACACACACACACACACACACACACACACACACAGAGAGAGAGAGAGAGAGAGAGAGAGAGAGAGAGAGAGAGAGATCTTAGCTGGTAGAAATAAAAAGTGGTACTTTAGAGTTACTGAGCTGTGTAGAAGCAGAACCTAAAAAGTTTGCTGCTTGATTGTAAACAGAGGATGTGTGGGCTGAAATTCAAGGTTCTAAGTGAAGTGGCTCTGGGCTTCGGGGATACAGGCTATAGGAAGGGGCCGGCCTGAAGGGAACATTCACCAACAGAGCCCAGAGCCCTGCACTGCCACCCACCGTGACTGTGAAAGCCAAATTCTCCATAGGTTCTAGAAACAGAAACTCAAAGGCCAGATATGGCTAGGAAAGCTGTCCAGATGGATGCTGTGGTCCTCAGTAAAGATAGATGCTAACAGGGCTCCAGTCTCTGCAGCTGAGGTACCATGGAAACAGCAGGGCACCCTGCTGCCCACTGTTAGCTCAGCTGAGCATCCTGCCATCCCAGGAAAGGAGCACCCATGTCCAGGAGAAAGGAGACCAACCAAAAAGGATGTCCAGACGGTCCGCAGACAGGACGAAGAGCTAGAAATAACAGAAACATCGGTAGAGATGTTTTACAGGAACGTGCTTGAAACGGCCAAAGCCCCAAAGCCTAAAAACCAACAAGATAAACAAAGCACTGAGGAAATATCCGGGAGATTCAGAAACCTTACTAGTAATAACATAGGTGATTATGTAAATGGAAACATGGATGGTGATGACGACAATAATTAGTGATTTGAGATATTTGGAGAAGACATACAAATTGCAATGTAAGAAAACCGTAAGATATAAAAGTAGAGTGCTTGCCTAGAATGTAGAATTTTTAGAGTCCTAAGTTCAGTTTCCAGTATCCCAAAGGAAAATAAAAGTAAAAAAAAGGAAAAAATAATTTCAAAATAATTCTTCTTGATTTTTAAATTTTTTCGTTAGAGCACAGTATTCATCTAAGCAAGCTCCCTGCCCTAGCCTCTTTGTTCTGCCACAGTGATCCTTTCTGTCCACAAGATGATGACCATGCCACATACACCCAGGCTGGACCACAAGCCTGTTTTGGGAAAGCAACTAGATTTGGGGCTTTGAACAAATGCCTACTTAGCAAAGATTTAAGCTCAGATCTGAGATTTGAAATGTGTGACCACATGAGGGCTTACAGAAAATTTACAGGGGGGAGTTTTCTCATAAGAAATCCAATAAAAGGGATCCCATGAGCCGTGAAAAGGAAATTGGGTGAAACCCTTGGAAGGCATTTAGCAGGCAGACCATCATTGGACTGATGTCAAGAACCAAGTCTCCTCCTCCGTGTGGTTACTCCAGGCTGGGAATGTGCGAGCCGCAGCCCTGAGCCCTACTCGGGATTCCCTACTTGTCTGTGTGTGCCTGAGCTCACACCCAGCGAGGGCTCCCCAAGCGCAGGGTGGAGGCTTACCCTAGTGGCATCCACTTCTCTTTTCAATATTGAAAAATCTTCCAAAAATACATGACAGGAACTGAGTTGGTCTAATAATCTCTAGGTCAGAAAAAGAGAGGTATGGGAGTCTACCAGCTCCTTCTTTGAGCTGTTTTTTCTTTTCCCATGCAGAGGAACTGTGCTGCACAGGAAAAATTCCCTGATCAGAGTGCAGATGAGAGAAGAGAGAGAGGAGTATGGGGAAGGGAAGGAGGTTGGGATATGAAGATATAGAGGATCTGTTTGCAGTTCATTTTGCACAAAATTTTCAGCAGCATTTTTTTTTTTTTTTTTTTTTGGTGGTACTGGGGTTCCTGGAAACCCTTCCACCTCCGGGCTACACTCCCAGACCTATTTTATACTTTTTTTATTTGGAAACAGGGTCTCTTAAGCCAGCGCGGCTGGCTTCGAACCTGCACGATGCTCCTGTCTCCGCCTCTCAAGTGCGAGGATGACAAGCGTGCGCCACCACGCCCGGCTAGCAGAATTATTTTTAACTATGCAACTGGTAAAGACTGAACATCACAAAAGGGTAATAGTGACGGATACCATATTTTCTCTATTTTAACTAAAAATATTTTCCTTCCCCTCATTCTTTGGGTATTGTTAACCTTGTTTTAGTCCCAAATCATGTATATGATAATATAGTCTAGAACTTTTGTTTTAGAGTGGTTTAATCTTGGAATGTGTATATATGTATATTATAATTTAAATAAATATATCTCGCTATATAAATAATTATAAATACAAATATATATTTATAAAAATAATTTGCAAATACAGATATATGTGCATATATATAAATTCATATAATAAATGAGAGAACAGTATTCCCCCAAATTCTTAGGACTTGATGGCATGTGCTAGTATTCCCAGCTACTCAGGAAGCTGAGGCAGGACAATTGCTTCAGCCCAGAAATCTAAGACCTCTCTGAGGAATAGAGAGAGATCCAACTCAAAATAGCACTTGATTTACATACAAAGCTAAAGAACATAAGCAAAATTTTCTGCCTTGAAGAATATGTAGGTGCTGGAGGCAGTGATCTTTGGCAGTCTGACAGCATGGTGTGATTTTAGGGAGACTGGAAAAGTTTCTCTGCCAAAATCAGTTCCCTTTGCACCTAAAATGCCCACCATTAAAGTCATTGGTTTGAGTTAAGAAAATTGCTGGTAAGACCTCTATTAAAATGCAAATGTGTTCCCTGGGTGGAGAAACACATTAAATCATTATCAGCCATTAATACTTTAGACCAAATTAGTTTCAGATTTATTAGCCAATTACTCAAAGCACAGGAGGAAGGCTGTGCGGGAGAGGTTAGTGCAAGTGGGCTCAGGGAGACCAGGAGAGGGGAAGAACCAGGACCGGCGAGTCTGGTCAAGCGGTGGCCTTCAAACATCTCAATATCTACTTTTATCTTATTTAAAAACAAAGTTAAAAATCTGCACATACAGATATACAAAGTGGAGGTGCTGTTGTCAGAATTCCCCCCTGCCCTTTCCCTCTGCTCAGCACCGTGAGGCAGCTCAGGACAACCCTCTATCCTGGGATCCTGGGTTCTCGATTCAGTCTCCTGCCTCTCGCACACCTCTTCTCTTCTCTCACGGATCTCTCACCTCACTGGGACCTGCCTGTGACTTTCAACTTTGAGTGTGCAGGGACATCAGCATCTTCTCTCTGGTTAGCCACATATGGCAGGAGACCTCCTGGCAGCCACCAATCGAGAGCTGTCACCAAGACCCTCCCCAGAATGTGCAAAGTATAGCACACAGGACAGTGCAAGCACATCTGTAGATCAGGTGATCCAGGTGCATTTTCAACATACGGTCCTTTCAAATTACAGTGGGCTTTTGGGACCTAACCCCACCCTAAGTTGAGGAGCAGTGCTGTGTTGAGGAAGAGCAGAAGCAAAGTGGAGGTATGGGAGGCCTGGGTTGTGGCTCCCGAGATGCCCAGTGTGTCCTGCACGTGAGCACCAAGAGCCGTGGAACAGGTGGCACAGGCGACTCCACCCCCCAAATCAGGGAGAAGAGGCATCTCCTTAGTGAAGACTGTGCTGGGTATTCACATCAAGGCTGGCTGGCTGGAGAACGCTATGGCTCCCAAGACTGAAAATCTCATTGTAGAAGAGATTCTAAGAAGGAGGGATGGGATGTGTGGATGGAGTGTATCTCCCTGGACTTCTCCCAAGAACTGGCTAAAGTCAGTATAATATATTGAGCATGTGTAGGGTTAAGATCCTTAGAAAGCAAAAATATTCACTGAACCCAACAGATTATCCTCATAGACTGGCTAAGTTGACCAATTAATTAATTCCTAATGGCGGAGGGTCTTTGAAAAGGAAATCTAGTCTATTTCCGGCTGCTAAAGTCTGGAGATGGGGCTGGGGAGCAGAAAAATGAGCAAACATCACATAGCCATTTGTATAAGGAGTTATGCAGAAGAAAAATGCGAAGAGAAAGGGAGAGAGATGGAAGCCAGGTGCAGTGTGTACACTTGGAATCTCAGTAGTTGGGATGCTGAAACAGGAAGATCGCAGGTTCAAGGCCAGTCTCAGCTACTTAGCAAGACCCTATTTTACAATTAAAAATAGAAAACATCTGGGGGTATAGTTTAGTGGTAGAATGTGCCTGGGTTGAATGTTCAGACCCCCTTATGCACCAAAAAACTAAAAAGGAGAAAGAAGTGGAAAAGTTAAGTCAATGTATTTCCAGGCTGCCATATACATTAGCTTACTTAATTTTTAAATAATTTCTCTTTTTTTATGTTACTGAGAATTAAACCCAGGGACATTCTACCTCTGAACTACACCTCCATTCTTACTTTTTACTTTTCATTTTCGAAGCAAGGTGTCACTAAGTTGCAGATGGCCTCCGTACGTAGCTGAGACTTTTCATGAGCCTGTGATCCCGTTGTTTCAGCGACCAGACCGAAGTACTAAGATTACAAGTATGCATCACCATGATCATAAGAGAGAGGAGGTCCAAAGAGAAGAAGCTTTCCTGAACTCAGGAATGTGAACTGCTGATTCACATTCAAGCCCCACCAACCAGGGCACAGTACTCCCTAGGAAAATACGGTGGCCGTCATGTCATTCCCTTTAAGGAAAACAAAGGCTAAATAAATTATGTCACTCAAATACTGGGCAAATAATGGAAAAAATATATGGGAATTAAAATAATCTCAACCTATGCAAGATTCTTAAAAAAAAAAAGAAAGAAAATGAAGTAAAGAATGTTGGATATCTTTTCAACAGGATAGCATTTCTGTGTTCTACAGCAGATTTTGGGGAAAGTGTCTAAATGTGTTATGTTGCTGATTTTGTAAAATTAGGCTGTTTCTCTTTTCAGTCACATGGGGCACCAATTCCATACCATTTACACTTTCAAGCATAATTCTTATGTTAATCGGGGAAGCATTATTTGAGTAAGTCTAGCAAATTATCCAAAATTACTCTAGTCCTCACACCACTTGTACTTCAGCTCCAAAAGCTAATAAAACAAATAGAATTCTAAGCTAGCCATGCCTTGGTTCTTTTATTATTTTGCAGAAAAATTAAAGAGGAAACATAATATACGTCTGAGCATTTTCATAGATTTGAGTTCATAAACTAGATTTAATCCTGACAAAGATATTGTGGGTTAAGTGAAGCCAACTTGAACTGATTCCTGGTTGGATTACACAGTAATTAACAAATTCACAAAGTAATGCCAACTTGCAAAGGGATGCTCAGAAATGTAAAGCATTTAGCTTTCTTCTCTTTTCTACTGACACATTTTCCCTTCATTGTCTCCTCTGGTGTCTTGGTGAAGGACTTCAGGTGAATAACCATCTACCTCAGCCCTTCCAAGATGTGTCCTGCATGCCCATGTAGACGTCCACAGAGACTTGGAGACATGAACAGAAATATCTTCTGATGTTTCTTCTCAAGACTGTTGTTCTTCCAGACTCATATTCACTATGGCGTCATCATCCTGGGGTGCTAAGTGCAAATACCCAGGCTGGTGTGATCTGACCTTCCGTCCCTCACCTGCTCAGCCATCAGCATCTTCCGTGGATTCTGCCTTCAGGAAGAGAATATCTCACCATCTCCTCTTCCTCGTTTCTGGACCAACCCACCACCATCACCCTTTTCTGTGCTCTGGCAATGGCCTCCAGGTTGGTTTTGCTTCTGATTTCATCCCTAAAATCTATTCTTGTCAAGATGGTGAGAAATATCCTGTAAATCATTTTTGTAAAGTGTTTATGGGGCTGTGATATGATTGTACTTTGAACACATCAGAAATTCTAAAAGCAGAGCTAGGGATGAATACAAAGCCAATAAATGGCAGGGGAACTATTAGAGAATGAGGCTATGCTGGGGTTGCTTGGCTGTTGGTCTAAGAGAACCACAGTCCTGACTCTTGCTTCATGCTCACCTCACATTTGGGCTGGGGATGTCACCAGAGCCAGGCACAGCCAGAAACAGGGTTACTGCTGACTGAACACAGGACAACTGGCCAAGAACTTGACCTATAACACCACAGGAGCCCTGACCTATAACACCACAGGAGCCCTGCCTCTATCTCTCTGATACCCAGAAAGAGCAATAAAATGAGCTTTTTTTCTTTTCTTTTCTTTTCTTTTCTTTTCTTTTCTTTTCTTTTCTTTTCTTTTCTTTTCTTTTCTTTTTTAACTGGGAATTGAACCCAAAAGCATTCTTCCTCTAAATTAACAAATTTTTTTGTAATCATACATCACTTTGGAATATAAAACTTGAGAGTATATACAAGCACATATCATCCAATAAGCCCTCATCCAATCCCCATCCCATTCCTTCCCCCTCCATCGATCCCATGCTTAATTGGCAATTATCTATGATATATTTGTTTACGCACCTCATGAGTTTTAAAGAGATTCCATCCTCCCCCATCCCCTCCCCTCTTATTGGTCACCTTAATTGCTTCTCAATAGGGCCCTTTCTACTACTCCACCTCCTCCTGTTACCCCTTTCCTCCTAGTTCTTGCTAATTAGGGGAAGCATCTGGATTTTATTTTCTGTGCTATTTCTATGTGCATGCCGCATTGCAAGTTCCGATCCCACTCTTGACGGCCCCAGTAGTGGCCTGGCCACCCAGGGGACTCTTATCCCGACCTCGCTGGCTCCAACACTGGCTTTGCCTCTTGGGAGGCCCTGATCCTGGCCTCGCTGGCCCCCACATAGAACTAACCCCTTGGCTGGCTCGCTCCTGGCCTCAGAGGCCCTAGCACTGGCCTAGCCTCACTACAGGCTCCAATTCCAGCCTTGCTGACCCTGGCACCGGCATAAATGCTCAGCAGGCTCCTATCCTGGTCTCGCGTGCCCCGGCTCCATCCTTGCCTCAAAGCAGTTTCTGATCCCAGCCTTGCTGGCCCTGGCACCGGTCTTACCCCTCCTCAGAGTTCGATCCCAGCCTCGGAGATCCCAGCACCAGTTTTGCCTCACGGCAGGCTCCAATCCCAACCTTGCTGGCCCCGGCACCGGCCTAACCCCTCGGCTGGTGCCAATCCCTGCCTCAGAGGCCTCAGTATCGCCCTTGCCTCACAACAGGCTCCGAACCCAGCCTGGTTGGCCCCGGCACTGACCTCACCCCTCAGCAGGCTCCAATCACGGCCTTGGAGGTCCCAGCACTGGCCATACCCCAAGGCAGGCTCCGATCCTGGCCTCGCTGGCCCCGGCACGGGTCTAACCCCTCAGCAGGCTCCTATCCAGGCCTCAGAGGCCCCAGCACTGGCCTTGCCTCACAGCAGGCTTCGATCCTGGCCTTGCTGTCTCCGGCACTGGCCTAACGCATCAGCTGGCTCTGATCCCGACCTCGGAGGCCCCAGCACCAGCCTTGTCTCACAGCAGGCTCTGATACCAGCCTTGCTAGCCCCGGCACTGACCTAAATCCTTGGCAGCTTCGAACCTGGTCTCAGAGGCTCCAGCACCAGCCTTGCCTCATGGCATGCTCCGATCCCGGCCTTGCTGGCCTCAGCACCGACCTAACTACTTGGCAGGCTCTGATCCCGGCCTTGGAGGCCCCATCATCTGCCTTGCCTCATGGCAGGCTCCGATCTGAGCCCCCTCTTCACCCAGCAGGTTGTCCCACATTCCCGAGGTACATGGTAGTAGCATTCCACCTCTGAGGTAATTTCTTCAAAAGTTCCAGGTGTATTATGTCAGATCTCTGCCTCCCCTGAGTACTTGCCACTGCCAATGCGACTGCCTCCACCATTTCAAATCTTTCCCAATCTCTTTCCCCATACCGCACAATGTCCAGTGTTCCAAAGCATTCGCAACAGTAGCATTCGACCGTTGGGGTAATTTCTTCAGAGGATCAGGTTGGGTTGGATCAGATGTCTGCCTCCCCCAAAGACAAGTCTCCACCGCCATCTCGGCCACTGCTGCCACCACCGCCTTCCTCCTAGGTCTCCACTAAACTCTCTCCTTACAGGTGATGTCCAGGATTCTTAAAGATGTAGAGAAGCCTCAGTCCTCCTTTGTGGGGAATTTTTCCAAAAGTTCCAGTTTAGATGTATATGTTTTGTCTGCATCTCCAATATTCTAGCTGCCGCCGTGGCCATCTTAACCCCTCTCGAATATTTTTCTTTTCTCTTTTCCCTTTTTTTTTTAAAAAAAAAACAACAACAACAAAAACAAAAACAAAGAGAAGAGAGTATGTGTGGTTTGGGGAGGATGTGGGTTCAGGAACTCGGTAAGGATGAAAAATGTTTTTCATTCTGGGTGTGTGGAGAGGGGGTAGCCTAAGAGTGCCCCTCCAGCACCTGCCACCCGCCCAGGTTTGGGGCCTGGCAGCCCGGACCTCAGGGTCCTTCTGGGTGGGTAGGGGGTCGCCTAAGGGTGCCCCGCCAGGGCCTGCCCATCAGCCCAGGGTCGGGGCCAGGCGGCCCAGCTCTTCCTCTAAATTGTACCACCAGCCATATTTTAGTTTTATGTGGAGGCAGGGTGTCACTGTGTTGCTGAATGTTTCCATGATAAGTTGCTGGGACTGGTATTAAACCTATGACACTCCTGTCTCAGCCTCCCAAGTACTGAGATTACAGGCATGGGCCACCAAGCCCTTCTTATTTTTTTTTTTTTTTTAAGAAAATGTGACTAAGCATCGAGTAAGACTAAATTCAAGCTTTGCTAGATTTTTTAAATCACTTCTTTCATTATATTTACTAAAATTGAGTATTGGAGGCCAAATGTGGTGGTAAATTCTTATAATCCTAGTATTTTTAAGCTGAGACAGGAATATCACAGATACGTTGCTGGCCAGCTTCAGCAATTTAGCAAGGATATCCTCAGCAACTTAGTGAGACCCCCTGATCAGTTCCTCTTCTGCATAAAGTCTTTAATTCTCAAATATCTCAGCCATTGAACAAATATCCATACTCATGAACTTGGAAGGGAAGAGACATAGCTGCACGTGGAATAAACTTTGCATGGAGTGGATAAGGGGTTGTAAATCCAGGGACAGCACCTCCTCTCATTATGCCCCCACCTTCAATTAGTTTATATAAAATAAAAGATATGTTTTCCATCTACATGGCAAATATGCTTTAATGTGTGGTTATGTAAATTAAACTTCACATTTCCATAATATTTTGAAATTTGAAATACCAATATTAGACTTTTTTTTCTTAAAATTGCACATACTACCTAAAAACTAATATCTGTAAGGCAAGCTTACTGTTATGGAAGTGACACTTTTATTCATAAAATTTAAATATCAGTTATTTATGGTGATCTATTTTCACTTGACACATGGATTTTATGTGCAGGTGCTAAATAAATTTACAAGATTTTTCATGATGCATGTGTATCAGAAGAAAGATTAGCATAAGGTGCCCTAAATCTGTGTCCAATTCAACATTTGAAGAAAGTATCTAAATTCTACATCAATCAACATAATTAGAGTACTATTCATGATATTTGAATTCTGGAGTCTTATGAGAATTGACTAAAGACCAAAATCTAAATAGACATGCATGACAGAAAGTAAATGAATGTCTTTCTTTTATTTGTTTGTTTGCCAATTTCAGAAGTCTCTTAACAATTAATGTTTTGGAAAGACCAAAATCTTAGGTGCAGGTGGACTGAAATTAATTCTCCAAAAAAGGGGAAGGAAATGTAAAGATTTTAAAGTAAAATTCAATATGTTAAAATTACCTTAATTCTAATAAAGACTCCTGGCTTAAGGGTATTGCTTCTAAAGATGATTTTTTTCTGTTGAGGTCTGAATAGCATAACAATAAAAATATCTCAGTCTCTCCCTGCCCTGCCTCAAAATACTACTTTCATCAAAACAACAACAAAACATAACCAATGGGGAAAATATGCATAATGCTGAATTATTTTGAGGTCATGAAGAAAGGCCTGGAGTTCACAGGTTCCTGATATACTTGGAATTACAAAGGAACTACCTTTCTGGTGGGAAGAGGCACTTGAGACTCTTAGGCAAACAGTGGCACACCTCTTTCTCCCTCTCTTTCTCTCTTCTTCTCTCTTCTTCCTGACAGATACATATACTGTATCTATCAGCATCCTCACCACCGTCATCTAAAGATATGACAATGCAATTTAGAAGGAAGATTTATTTGCTCAAGGTTCAGTCCATGTGAGGATGGGGACCGCACATCTCCGGGCATGGCAACTGAAATTTGGAGTGAGGAAGGGTGCATGGGCTGTGTGCCTCACATCATGGAGACCGGAGCAGGAGGGCTGCACCCCCAGGGACTCGGCTTCTCCAGTCACACCCTCCTGGCCCAGCCGCCAGCCAGATA
Source organism: Muscardinus avellanarius (assembly GCF_963383645.1). Classification (NCBI taxonomy): domain Eukaryota; kingdom Metazoa; phylum Chordata; class Mammalia; order Rodentia; family Gliridae; genus Muscardinus; species Muscardinus avellanarius. The sequence continues at coordinate 3,106,765 of NC_137800.1, forward strand.
AGCCCATTACAATGGATTCATCCACTGCTGGAATGAAAACGCTCGTGACTCAACTACCTGAACTCCAAACACCACTTTATGAGCTCCTCCAGTGGGCCTTCCTTGACTCTAACACCTACTCACGTGGGCATAGATGGGGGGACTAGGTAGTTGGCAGGAGGCTGTTTGGATCAGAAGAGGTGAGATGATCCAAGGGGTGGCAGGAGTCACATCTACAGGAAGCTATCAGTCTCCATAAGAGAAAAGGAGCCTTCAGATGGTGGAAACCAGGGAACTTGAAGACTGTTTGACCACTCCAGGCCTCACCTCAGCAGAAAGCTTTAGATGCTCTGTCCACGTATATTCAACTTTTTTTTCATCTAATTATTAGTAGTAAGTAGGACTGCTAAAGTTGTCAATGCAAAGATGGTATATACAAGAAACAAAAAAATTTGTAAAATCTGACGAATGAAAGAAAAACATGCTGATTTTATATTATAAAATACGTAATTGCCTAAACCGACATTTTGTAAGTAAATTAGCCACTAAAAATGCTTTAGCAAACACATTCCTAAATACCTGTAAGAACTTTCTTTATAAGATACTATAGAATTGGGGCTTGCGTATGTTTTCGGCAGATAAGTTGAATAAAAACTTGACTTATTTTCTATTTGTTCAAAAGCTAAATTTTTATTTATTTTGTGCTCCTGGAGGAAAGTAATTTGATTTATTAATCAGTAAAGGCTAGGGAGTTCTAAATTACTTAACGCATTCTCAATATATGTCTGTGGTTTTAAAAGCCTAAATTATTTCTCTTTGAGAATCTGAACTACCAGCTTTCACTTCCGTAAATAAAACTTTATCTCATTAAAGTAGTATAAAACACAAAATAGAATAGCGTGTCTAGGTCTCACGTATATGCTTTCAACTCCAATTTTGATTGATTTTACCAATTGTTGATAGCTATAAACCTCCATTTTAAATTAGTTTTCTTCTATATTTTACTTGTAAAATAGTAAGGCATTTTTACTGAATTCAAGCACTTAGTTGCAATCATTAAATCTTTCTTAAAAAATGATTCCTGTGGTGAACATTTAAAAAAAAAATCTTGATGTTTTAAAATGCAACCTTCTGCCGGGCGTGGTGGCACACGCTTGTAATCCCCGCGCTTGGGAGGCTGAGACAGGAGGATCGCACGGGTTCGAAGCCAGCCTCAGCTACTTAGTGAGGCTTTCAGCAACTTAGTGAGACCCTGTTTCCAAATAAAATATAAGAAAGGTCTGGGAGTATACCCCGGAGGTAGAAAGCCCCTGGGTTACACCCCCACTACCACAAAAAATAAATAAATAAATAAATAAAATATAAAAAATAAAATGCAACCTTCTTGCTTTGGCTTTTGAGTTTGAGGATTTTTTAATTCTAACAATTGGGCCCATGTATGTACTTAAAAGGGAATTTTGACTTCTTGCTGTATTTTAGTAATTAATGTATAAGGATAACAGTATGTTTTGAAAATCTGAAAATTGTTTTATAAACATCAAAATACACCTATAAGAGCCAAGCATGGTGGCCCACGCTTGTAATCTCCGCGCTTGGGAGGTGGAGACAGGAGGATGACGCAGGTTCAAAGCCAGCTGCGCTGGCTTAAGAGATCCTGTTTCCAAATAAAAAAAAGTATAAAAATAGGTCTGGGAGCATAGCCCGGAGGTAGAAGTGCTTCCAGTAACCCCAGTACCACCAAAACAAAAAAACAAAAACAAAAACAAACAAACAAAAAACTATATGATACTGTTTCTTCTCAAAACAAAATCTATTTCTTTGGAATCATACAAAATAACGCACTATCTTAAAGAAAAACAGAGACGCATAATCAAATGCAAAGCTAGTAGCTATCACTTCTCACTGAAGTATAAGCTTACACCATATGTTTTTATAACTAGAGTTTTTGAATGATTATCTTGATCAGCATGGTGTGAGCTTAATTTTATTCAGCAGTTAACAAGGGCCATGGCAGTATGAAGTAACCTAGAACCAAGCAGAAAACCAAATCCCTACAGATACCTTGGGACCCTGATAAAACACCTTAACTCACAAGTATAAAACTTGCCCTGCCTCCTTAGAAGGAAGATGGTTTGTATATGAACTAAATTTGCATACACAGGCAAACTGTTTCTATGGGCTTATTTGTAGAACCATCAGGTAATAAGACTCTCAAGATGAACATGAAGTTTGAGTGAGGCGTATGAAAACGTAATTTAGAGACTCACACGGGCAGCTCAGCCGTCAGATACCCGTTCTACACCTCTAACCCGTTGTACAATTGCTATTAACATGGTTCATCCCTGAGTGTTCAAACTACTCAGATTGTACCACCCGCATCAGCAAACCTCACACCTGCCTGGTGTAAACTGCTCAAACACAGGGGCTGTACTTCTCTCTTTCCTATATCCCGATGTCTGATATCATGTGTCACTTGTTTAAAAAATAAGTAAATTTGGTTTCAGAGTTGTATAATAACAATTTCAGGTGATTTGGTTAATAGAAACATTCTCTTCTTATTAGATTATCTAGTGAGAGGCAAGAATAAATCAAGCATCATCAAATGGAAAAAAGAATGTTTCTATTATAATTCATATAGATTTCAAGCCATTTTCAAATGCGTAATTGGCTTTGGAGGGTGCTCAACATTATTAATCACCAGGGAAACGCAAATCAAAACCAAAATCAGGTGTCACTTCACTTTTTTTAGATGGTTGTTAATAAAAAGACAAGAGTCATCAGCGAGTGTTGACAAGAGGTTGTAGAGAGAAGGAACCCTTTGCACACCACTGGTGGGACTGAAAAATGTTCCATTTATCCAAAGCCATTGTAGAAAACAGCACAGAGGCTCCTCACAAAGTTAAAAACAGGACGAGCCTGTGGTCCATCTCTCCCTTTTCTGAGTGCACAAAGGAAATAAAATTAATGCTGCATAAGATATCTGCACTCCCGGGATCGTGGCAACAGGACTCGCAATAGCCAAGACACAAATAGAGCTACAAGCCTATAGGTAGGTGATGGGTAAAGAAACGGAGCTATACAGACGCAAAGGAAGGTCAGTGAGACTTAAAAGAAATAAGAGCTGTCACATGTGACAACATGGATGGTCGGGGGGGGGGTGTCTCATGATTGTGAGGAGTAAACTGGTGCTCCTCAGAAGCTAGGAGAAGAAGAAATACAGGTCAAAAGTCCAACATCAATGTCAGATGGCTAGAGAAGCTTGCTGATCTAAAATACAGCATAAGGTGTATAGTCACAATGTTGTGTTTTACGGCCAAAGTTTTCTAAGGAAATAAATGTTTGGTGATCTTAAAACACACACACACACACACACACACACACACACACACACACACGCAAACAATTATGCAAAATGGTGCATGTCAATATTTTAATTTTCTCAATGTAATAATAGCTGACAATGTACATGTATATATACAAACTTCATGCTGGCAGGGCACAGTCGTACATACCCACAATTGCAGTACTGGTGAGGCTGAAGCAGGAAGATCACAGGTTTGAGGAGAGCCGCTGAAGCTATTAAGACTCTCAGCAACCTAGTGAGACCCTGTTTCAAAACAAAAGTTTAAAAAGGACTTGAGGATATAGCTCTGAAGGAGAATGCCTCAAAGTTTAATCCCTAGTACCAAAAAAGAAAAAAGAAAACAAAACAATTCATCTTCTACATTTTTTTTTTTTGGTGGTACTGGGGTTCCTGGAAGCCCGTCTACCTCCGGGCTACACTCCCAGACCTACTTTATATTTTATTTGGAAACAGAGTCTCTTAAGCCAGCGCGGCTGGGTTTGAACCTGCGCGATCCTCCTGTCCCCGCCTCCCAAACACGAGGATTACAAGCCTGCGCCACCACGCCTGGCCATCTTATACATTTTAAAGATAGATAATTAAAGAAAAAATAGTTTTAGAGTGAAAAACATAGTATGGTATATAATAAATATATTTAATACCCATAAAAATTTAATTTTATCCAAAGCAAAGTAGCTAAAGGAGGCTGCTCTTTACAGTGTGCATCCCTAGGCTGCACTGAGCATTGCGTCTTTCCTGCCCACTGTACTGGAGAAGCACCGTGAAGCACTGTCCAGAGTCACCGTATTAGGCTTCCACTGAAGCTTGTTAGGGGAGCTGATTCTTTGGGGTTATGCTCTGCTTTTTCTAAACACATCTAATTTTTATAAACACTCATCTTCCTTCCTTTAAGAACCCTGGATGACAGACTGCATAAGACAGGACCACGCATGAGTAATCGCCCCAGCATCTCATTGCTACCCACAGGGGGACAAAAGTCTTTTTGATTTGAATGTGATGAATTGGCTGATCTTCACAGAATAAAAAGATTAGCAATCCTCTCACAGGACGAAGACTCTCACTTGAACTCAGCTACTTGAATATTTCAAGAATAATTATTCTCCTCGTCCTCTGAACAAACTCATAAATACCACTAGCATGGGGCTGCTTTAGAAATCTCAGTGAAAACATGTGTCCTTTGTCAAATACAGTGACCAACTGGGCTTCTGTTTTCTAATACACAGCTGATCTTTCAGGATTGAGCTTGGCAGGGTCTCAGCGCAGTGTACTAAGGGATCACTTTCCTTTATGTCTAGGGTGATGCTGCACAGGGCCGTCTCTTGGAGAGTCGACATCGATCTCCTCTCGACCATGTGCAGAGGTCAGCTTGCCATCTGGATACTTGTATATCTGACTCCCACACCGAACACCATTAAAACCTATTTGAGTGCATTAGTGGAAATGGATTCTAATATATGGTCTCGTGGGAACGCACTAGGAAGTAATAGTGCATTATGTCGACGGCTACTTTTATAGACATTTCAAGCAATTTTTATGTCATGCCTTAACCTCATTTCTACTGGCTAACTGAAGGTAATCCTATTATAAATGCCAAGGATACCCAGCAGTGATTCCCTGGCATTGAGAGAGATCTCTTTCAATGAAGGAGATTGGCAAAACTCATAAAAGCAAGTCACGATATCTAATAACACAGAGAGTTTAATATTGTAGAACAGAAAAATATTAGAACTATACCTTATTCTCATAAATATAACGTGGACTCTCTGACCCAAGATCCATTTTGTGTGTAGGACCCACGTCTTTGTAGGGCGAACTACCACTTATTTTGTCCAACATAAAGCCAAACATTGTAAGTTTTATGAAAAGAAAAGAAACTTTTAAGGCAAATGACCATTGATTTAGCAGAGTGGTTAGTCAGTGGCCTTGTCTGCCTGTCTTAGTTTCTACTATGCCTTTGAGAAATTCTGATGGAAATGCCGGGCAAGTCTATGCACTTAATAATTATCAAGGGGATTTTATGATTCTTGTATGAATCTCAAATGTGAGTCTCAAATGTGCTTTAAACTTTAACAAAGAGCAGCATATGCCTTCCTGTAGACCCGGTCTTCTCAAAACAAACTCTCGTGGAAACCTGGATTATTCCTATGAAGTCAGACATAGCTCACCTAAAGAAGTGCATGGAAATGCTGGGCTGAGAAAATGAGGGGCCATTCTTTTTATACCAGATGTTACAATTTCAGGCTGTTAAATATGGATCAGTGAATCATTTTTGTAACACTGAAGATGGTAGAAAAATTACATGTATTTAAATGACAGCATGATTTGTCATTTTCAGACTATACCTCCTTTTGAGAGAAAAAAAACGAGCAAAAGCGCACATTCTTTGGGATTTTTTTTATAATAACTTATGGTTTTTATAATAATTGTCATGATTTTGATGCAAAATAATGACCTTGGAGTTGTAGGAATGGTAATTTCCATTTGGATAATCAACCCTGTTATGTAAGCCATTTTTAAAAAAGGTATGTCCAGATCACGGGATTCATATTTCTCACCGAGATCACTGTGTGTAAAGCTAATCATCTCAGTCTGAATATACTAATGCACCCTATCCCTCTTATAACCCATTAGGTGTCCTCTAAAGTAAAATAGGACTAGGATCCATATATGATGGATTCAAATATAATAGACACATCATTTGAAAGTACCTGGGAGCCCATCGACTTAACTACTATTATACTGGGTAATAATATGTAGGAATCTATAATACCAACAAAATTACCTTATAGCAGTTTAAACTGATATAATATATCATGTGATATCATTGGGGAAAAATAAATGTGAGCCTCACATAAGTACGTAATGAAATGCATTTTTTATTTAAAATTTTAAACAGCTTTCTAAAATAGTATGTCTGGAAAACATTGGTCAATAATCAGCTTTTTACACTTTTAGCACATTTTTAAGCTAAGATACATAGCACATCCTTGTACGATGAGTCTGGTTTACACACGACAGCTGAACAAAAGTTATACAGGAGTGTGGGAGCCCCAGGGCCCTTTGCTTTCTCTCCTTTGGTTCGCTGTGAGGAGGTGAGAGGCTTCACTCTGCCACACACCTCCCCATAGGCCCTGAGGCATCAACGCCAACTGATCATGAGATGCAGCCTCCTGAACCGTGAGCCCACACACAAATTTTCTCTTTGTAAGGTAATCCTATTATTAATGAAAAGCAACCGACACAGGTAACAAGCCAAGCACCTACAACTTCAGCATCAAGATTGTAGATTCCAAGATTTCCACTTTTATAAAGATGTCTCCAGAAGGGATCTCCTAATTTGCGATCTCAAGAAAATTCCAACCTTGCTTTTGGCATCTAAGAAGACACTTTACATTTATCCAAAATAGAGAGAGAGAGTTTCCCCTGGATTTTTTTGATATGGATAGACATGGAGTAATCCTGTTGGTTTTGCATTGCAGTTTATGCTAGGCATTTGGGACTGAACATGATGCTCAGGATGGTGGTAAGGGGGGTTCAAAACCTGCCTCCTTTCCTAGCAGTCTTCTAACTTTGTTTCTGCTCAATGTCCCAGGGAAGTTTTTTTTTTTTTTTTTTAACACTTCTCAGAAGATTAAAATGCCTAGAAATGGGGTGGGAATTGGGTATGGGCTAATTGGTAATGTGTGTATGTATGCCTCTGCTGTCTTGTACTTCACTAAAATGTATGACTAAAAAGCACCAACAAAAATTAAAATAAATAAAAAATAAAAAAATTAAAATCCAGCGTTGAGTTTAGGTGTCACAGACAAGCTGCATAAACTTCCTGGTGACAGGTTTTTCTAGTCACCAAATGAATTCACAACATTGCTAGGTTAAACCCTTAATAAATGGCATGTGATCCATAACATACATGTGTTCAACAGTGACAGGCAAAGGTGGGAAAACAGCGCTACAGATGTCACCTGGGAGGCCTGCTGCATCGCATGGACCAGTACCTAAAGTCCGATCACTGTGGCTCGATCACCCACACTGATTTCAGGAAGGGCTCTTTTGTCTACATATAGCTTCTTCTCCTTTTATGATCCTTTGTAGAGAAGAAGACTAAATGTGTAGTATGTTCTCTACAAAGACATTTTTTCATATTTCAGAAAGATGGCTATTATGAACAAAAGCTCTTCCTTTTTATAGATAAAAATAGAGCTTCTTTCCCCACAACAAGGCTAACTCCAGGAACAGTGTTATTTCTATCTCTGAGGAGTAAGACTTTGGGAGCTTCCCATCGAAAACCGCCCAGAACAGATACTCTGGGCCACTCTTACAAGGCACCAGATCACCTTTCTTCTCTGGTGCTTTCTTGACATGAGGTTACACTGGTCAAGTTTGGTGTTCCTCCTCCTGTGACTTTCACACCAGCATGGCCTAGGCTGGTTTTGTCTTTCCTGTCCCAACAAGTGGCTGCACATGAAACACCCTAACATGTCGAATGACCTGGAGATGCCAATAGACAGGCGACCCTAAAATATATTGAGTTTCAGAAATCTTACTGAAGCTATAAATAGCTGGAACAAGTTGCTTTTTATGAGTTCTCTCTGAGAACTGAGCCTATGTGGTTAGAAGAAATATGTGGATAATTGGGAGAGAAAATGAGACTTCTATGGGACAGGGAAGAAGAAGGTACAAAGGCTAATGAACCAGTTTCTAAAAAAAATAATTGAAGATAACATCAGAGCTTGAGTTTGCTGAGTCGGGCTAAGCTGGGAGCCTACCAGAAATGAACGTCCCTTCCATTAGAACTCTCTGTTCCTGGTTGGAAGGTGTCTCTTAACTCTGAAAAAATCACTGACCCCTATCTAGTAGCTGCTGTTGTCTGAAAGTTGTGACCCCCCCCCCAGATATAAAATGTTCATATCTTAACCTGAAAGGTGAATGGATTAGGAGATGGAGCCTGGGAGGTCATTATGTCATGGGATTGGAGCCCTCAGGTGTGAGATTGGCGTTTTGTAAAAGAGACATATCACTTATCACTGTCCACCATATGAGATCTCGGCAGGAAGGACCAGGAAACCAGTGATCCTCAACACCACATTGGCTGGCACCTTGAAACGGGGCTTCCAGTCTCCAGACTGTGAAACTGTGGTGTGTGTGTGTGTGTGTGTGTGTGTGTGTGTGTGTGTGTAATATATGTTGTTATATTGTTAATAAGCCATGATATTTTTGTCAGAGCATCCTGGATAGACTAAGACGTTAGTCTACTAAACAGAATACCCACACACTTTTGTACCCATGTTAGGCTAGCTTATATTAGTTAACTCTGTATCAGTGATTAAATAATTTTGACTCTTAGGAAGCCATACATGAAGAATGTGAAAGAAAACTATCAGTAAAACAATTCTTCTCCACGTTTAAGCTTTAGAAATCATCATAGATACAGCCTATAACATTTGTTAGCATTTCCTAGAATTAGGTGTGAGATCACACCTAATTAGGAGGAAATAATAAATAATAAAAGTGTAGAACTTGGTGCTTTAATGAAGAAGTTAAATAATGTACTTTTGGTATGATTTTAGCAATTAAAAATAATACAGAACTCCAACATACACATATGTTGTATATATATATATATATATATATATATATATATATATTTAATAAACATATAAGTATTACCTTACTAGGTACCTATATATTTCTACCTACCTATATATTTCTCTAAATTCATATATCTATATCTATATCATCTATATCTATGTTAGAAATATCCACATTTACATCTTTTCAATCTACCTGTCCCTTGAAACCCACACAGATAAGCTCTAGCTAGTAATCACCACAAAAATCAAAAGGTTTAAAGACAAATCTCTCTGCTGTGCCTGCAATAATATTTGTTTTTCCCTCTCTCCTCTTAAGCCCAGTTGACACACTCTATGTTTCCGGATACCAAAGGAATATACATTATAAATATAAAATGTATATTGTGTATGTAACTGGAATGCTACATCCAAAGATGGGTGGAAAAGTCAGGTGTAGTGATGCACCCCTAAAGCCCAGTACTTGGGAGGCTGAGACAGGAATATTGCATATGGGAGACCAGCCTTAGAAATGTAGAGAGGCTCTCAGCAACTTAGAAGGACCCTGTTTCAAAAATAAAATAAAATAAAATAAAGTAGGGCTGGTGATGTAGTTGTGAGGTAGAATAACCCTGGGTTCAATCTCCAGCACCACAGAAATAAAAAATAAAAGGTGATTGGATAAAATCACACCCAAAAGACATCATTTAACTTCTTCATTAAAGTACATGTATATTTTTAACTAAAATAAAATGCTACTATTTAGTACTTTTGCATTTGTTCATAATTCTTTCTTGCAAAATGCTCATTTGTTTAAAATAATGGCTCTTATTATATGGAATAAGAGACTGTATTGGTGAGTTTTTATTTTCCATCTTTAAATTCTTAAGGGCAAGAACATTTCGATCTTGTTATCCACTGAATTTACGGAGCACTGTGGAGTGTGGGTGCAGAGCAGGTGCTCCTAAACACTTGGGAGCTTAGTAAGTCGGTGATCCCCCAATTATTAACTTAGTCAAAGTATTCTTTGTTTTTATCAAGCTCTGTCACATTTCCCCATTTAACATATGGCCTCCCTACTGCAAATAAAATGCAAAGATCCACCTGTTTTAGAAAAAAAATCTCTGATAGTTAATAGTTTCTAGGTAGAAGACATTTCTACATTAGACATTTCTAAAACTGTTTTAAATAGTTCTGTTTTGTTAGCATTTCAGTTGGTATTAAGATTTTAAATGTCTCCTGGACAAAAATAATTAGATATCTACTAGCATCTAAAAATAAATCAAACTACTTTATTACAAAGCACACGGTGCATGGCCACTGTCTAGGAGCAGAAAGGGATAGGGATGGAGAAGAGAAGAAGAAACAGAAGAAAGGTATCTATGGAGGAAACTCATGACCATTGTGGACAAAGTCCAATATTGAAAAGAAAAGATAGGCCCAATGGAGATGCCTGGGGCTCACAGAAAGTTTTAAGAGGATGAGGACATTTAAAGTCCACTTAAACATTTGGGAATAAAATGTGTTGAGTTATGTGAGGTCATTCGATGAATACCAGAAAAAGAAAGGAAGCAAGAGGAAGGGTTGTCCTGATTGTCCAGATTTTGCTGCACAACTCTAAGAAAATGAGAGCTGAGGAGAGCAACGTCTCCTAGACAAGGCCACCCCGTGCCTGGATGGCACACTGTGGGCATCCTAAGGGAGCAAGCAGAGCTCTTCTACCTGGTCCCCAAGATCCTGCTCATTCAAGAAAACTCCAGAAGTCACAGACCCAAATATCAACAGAATGAAGACAGTGGAAGCTATCCAGGGCCATCCACACTGAGACCCTCACCAGCTTTGACTTCCCCTTCATTGTCCTGGGCTTTGGCTTGCCCTAGAGAAAGGCATCAGGTACCTGAAAGCAGGACTCTACTTTCCAAACCCTCGCTCAGAGGCAGGGTGGAGTACTTGGGATTAGAAAAGGTAAAAATAAACCATGTGTACAAGGTTAATAATATATGGAGATAACAATGACTTGGGCAAGGAATATGGAAATCAAACCTTCAGCACCTCCCGTAGGCTGAATTGGGATGACTGTTGAAAATAAATTCCAAGGGGGACCAAAGGGGGGAGGTAGATAGGTACAAGCAGGAGGTCAGAGCCCACCAGCCCCAGGAGGTTAGAGCCCACCAGCCCTAGGAGGTCAGAGCCCACCAGCCCCAGCAGGTCAGAGCCCACCAGGCCCAAGAGGTTAGAGCCCACCTGCCCCAGGAGGTCAGAACCCACCAGCCCCAGGATGTTTGAGCCCACCAGCACCCAGGATAGCAATTCACATTAAGGGTTGAAATTGGGCAAAGGACATTTGGTACCCAGGACCCAGTTCTGATCAATACCAAAAGCATCTGGGGAGCCAGGATAAGGGATAAAAGCTCACCTCTAAGGAACCTAGATGACCACTCCCTTTAGAGTTCCTCTCTCATGCAGGACCTATGCTTGTATTCTATTTTCTACCTTTCCTTGGCTTATAAATAAGCTTTCCTAATCCTACACCCTTCTTTGCTCCTTAGACCTCATACCTCAAAACCCATCAGACCAAAAGCCCAATAAGATATGAGAGATACCCCATCTCACTCGAAGTTCTACTTTGGGTGCAGTTTGGAGATGCAGCCAATTCTTCCCCCTCATCTTCGTGACAAGAACACCCAGGCCTCTCTCCTCCTTGTCCTTCCCTTTGGGATTTGCATCCTTTTCTTCTACAACCAGATAGATTTGTCCCATTTAGGGACTGAGACAAAACACCCCATCATTACCTGCAGTTCCTTGTACCTTCCACCTTTCCACAGCACAGTGACCAATCAATCGCACTGTGACATGCCTCGAGGGAGCTTATCTTGAGAGGGGCACATATCCATCTAAATCTTTAGCAGCACAAAACATGAGCTGCTTATTCTCTCATTTGATCACCAAGTCAACAAATCCTTTAATAGGCATGAGAGATAAAACTGAAAGAACTCAGCCCATCCTTCCTCTCGTAGAGTTTAGTGACTGCAGAGACAGTAGTCGAGGAAACCGTTCAGATCAGATGTTGGTCTGCTAACCGACTGACAGACACTCTGAGTAGCTGGGGCTGAGCAAGCCACGAGTGTCTCCCTATTATGAAAGGTGTGTGCATCATGCTGTCCCACGGCCTTCAGTGTGCATTTTCATTCCAGATTTCTTTCCAACGTGAGAGTTTTGAAGGGCCCCAAATAAAACTGATATGAACAACAAAAATAATTGTAACAATGAGAACAATACTAGCAATTATGTTGCTGATACTAAGAAGAAAGTGAGAAGACAGAGGAGGAAGGCGGTCAGGAGACTGAGCAGGAAACGTGCGCTGCACGCCCACCGGTCACCTGGAGTTTTACATCTCTCCTGCCAACCCTTATAGCAGTCCCATGTTCTTATCTTCATACTGCATGTCTGAGATCCAGAGACCTCGATTAATGGGCCCAAGACCCACTGTGCAAAGTGTTAAGTAGTAGAACACGGATGACAACTCAGATTTATCAGACTCCATGGCAGAACTCTTTCTACTCTAGCAAACCGCAAAATTAGCAATTACTGACATTGAAAGCTCTTCTAGATTGCAGAGAACTGAATGCCGAATTGTGGCATGGGGGCAGTTAACATTTCTGCTTCCCGGTGGTTTTCCTCAGGTTGCCTTTCTGGGCAGGCCAACTCTCAGACCTTCTTCTTGGAATTGCAGACAGCAAGGATTTACAAGGGCTTCCTCTTTTATAATCTATTAATTCTTGAATAGCTTTGCCAAATGTCAGTCCTGAAATGTTGTGAGATTGTATTTGCACAAAAGGAAAGTGACCTGTCAGAGCTGTGGTGCTTCCTTCTCCACTAGGCCAGCAGAGGAGGGTAAAACAGGCCCTCAGGACTGGCACTCCTGTCTGGGCAGGATCGCATCTGCCCAGCTGTGTCCTTGCTCTGACTAAGGGGACTTCCCTTGTAGTTTATGCCATCTTTAGCTCTTGGCATGATAAATACCGAGCAGCCATTTTACAGCTCTCACGGTGCCCAAACCCTGCAGAATTCAGTAACTCCAGGCAGTAAATAAGCTGGGGATTTCTTTGCAGGCTAGTATATGTCCACAGTCATTCATTTAGCAAACAGTGATAAGATCTCACAAACATGCCCAGCCTGCTGGGCTGTGAAGACAAGAGAAAGGGGCACAGGGAGAGAGAGAGGTTGAGAAGAGGCCTCTACCCCTGACCTCCACTCAGGTCCTTTTCCTAAGTGTATACTGGGATTTTTAGAAAAAACAAATGATGCCTAAAAGTGGAGACAAAACCATGGAGGTTGGTCTATGCAGTACAGATGGTATGGTAAGCCAGAAGGAAAGACACGCATTCTCCCCTTTATTCCTCGAGCACTAAGTACCTACCAAGAGACAGTTCTGGGAAAAGCAAAAGTCACGGCTGAATATTATATCCCCAGAAGGAGCGATTCAAAAGAGCACTCAGCATATCCTGGAGCTTGAGACTCTACCTAGAGGAAAAACACCTGCTGCGAGAGTGGACTTCAGAGACTGAGCGTGTAGTCACCAGAGGCGAGGACAGTCGGGAGAGGGGCTAGAGTGCAGACGAAGGGAATGAAATGGGAGTTCAGTGGGAAGGAAACTGCTTCAACCCCAGCCCGAGGCCACTCACTGCGCAGGCCCCTCTGGCTCCAAACAGAGGTCTACGCCCCCTGGGCTTCTGGACAATTATGCCTAGAGGGGCCCTTTCTTGGAGAGGAGGAAACAGAAATGGAAGTCAAACAGGAGGATAGGGTTAAAAGCAGGGAGGGGACCAGGCGAGGTGGCACGTGCTTGTGATCTCACTACTTGGAGGGATGAGGCAGGAGGATCAGGGTTTGAGGGCAATCTCAGCTACTTAGTAGTGCCCTCTTCAACTTAGTGAGACCCTGTTTCAAAGTAAAGAATAAGAAAATAAGGTTGAGGGTATAGCTTTGGAGGTAGAATGGCCCAGATTCAATCCCAAGTACTGCAATAAATAAATAAATAAATAAAAATACAGGGAGAGAAGGAAGGAGTCAGTATCAACTAGAGTCTCGATGTGACTGGCGTTTCCACACAAGCTGGCTGAGTTAATGTCACAATGAAGCAGTACCATACGTAGTGCATTCCTCCACTTAAACAGCAGAGGATGCCTGCAATAGAGACCGGACGACTCTCCTGTTTGAGCTAAGGCCTGGGCAGCACGCCTCACCTTGCTCTGTATTGCCCATAATACATCTGGGCCTGGACATTGTTCATAAGTCATCTAGTCTATGACTAAATAAAAGAACCACTGAAAAGACAAGAGATGTAAGATGGAAAGCAAACCAATAAAAAAGCTTATGGGCTTTGCTACTATTTTATTGAAAACTTTCCTAATTTGTGTCCCCTGACACTACTACAGTGACCTCACTAAGTTGCTGAAAATGTATTTCAGACGAATTCATTTTCTTTTCTCTCAGAAATGACACCTGAGCTCAGAGTGACCCGAGATGCTTACTTGAGAGCTTTCTACATTTGGAAAAACAAAAACAGAAACAAAGTTGGTATAGTAATAGCTATAGTAACAGCAAAAGACTGGAAGACATCTGTGTTTAGGCCTTTCTACTTGATAAGTAAAGTCTTTCTTTTCCTTACCAAAATCAGAAAAATGTCTTTCTTTAGCTTTCTTTCCTTTCCTTTTCTTTTTTCTCTTCTTCTTCTTCTTCTTCTTCTTCTTCTTCTTCTTCTTCTTCTTCTTCTTCTTCTTCTTTTTCTTCTTTTTTTTTGGTGCTGGAGGTTGAACCAATTTTTTAAGTTTGAAACAAGTTCTCACTGAGTTGCTGAGGCCCTCACAAAGTTGCTAAGGCTGACCTCACACCTGTAATCCTCCTGTTTCAGCCTCCCAAGTATTGAGATTACTGGCATGTGCCACTATGCCCTGGTGCTCCAGAAATATTTTGAATATTATTTTCAGAGATTTGGAGAAGCTGAGATGACAAATAATTTTTATCTGTATTAGAAATTGATATAAATTTTATTCATAAGATAGTTTTTTATTTTTTTGAATATATTAACTGTTAAAATATGATAATGCTTACATTGGGACTTTTAATTATACTTACCTGTAAAATTCTCCTATATATAAAAAGATGTGCTTTGTTGTTGTTTTTTAACTTTTAATAAATTTATAAAATCCTTTTTAAATGTGATAAATTGTGCAGAACAAAGAGTAGCAAATCATTGTTTATGGAAGTAAATTTCCCAATATAGCTTATCACACAGTTACTTGTAGCTCATGCTGAGTCTTTTTGCATGTTGTATAATTTTGCTTTGCTTAAGTTTTAGTGAGGTGCTGAAAGAAAAACACAAAAGCTAAGTCTTTTATTATATTTTTTTCTATAATGCTGGGGATTGAGATCCACCTCAAGACAGATCTTCTTTTTCATTTGGAAAAGCCCTCACTAAGTTTCTGAGAACCTTGCTGAGTTGCTGAGATTCAAGCCTGAGATTTCCCTGGCCCCCAAAAGGTAAATCTTAATAAAGTTTCTCTGGCTGCAAAGTTTTCTTGTGTGGTTAGAAGCTCTAACACTTTTTATTTCTAGAAAACCATAACTGTTAAATATTTGGGAAAGCATACAATTAAGTAAAAACTGAACACAAAAATACATTTTGTTTAGCATAACCCAGCTTTAATGGATAGAAATTTATCTTTTGTATATATTGAGAATATTTATTTCTTCTGTTAAGTGATGGTTTTCAGGTCTTATGCATTTGAGATGAGTGGACCATCCAAGAAAAGTAGGTGTCCTTTGTTTTCAGAAGTAAAGGTGACGGGCCAGGTGTCTGACGAAGTCCTACTAGACCCTCCTCCACCCTGGTCTTTAAACTCCCCCACAAGGACCTGCATTCCACAAGAACATTCTTGCCAACATGTCTCCTTGGGCTGTTTTTTTGCTCAGTGAGAATTACATGTTGATTTCCCCGCTTGACCAAAGTAGTATTTATTTCTCTCAGGAGGGCTGGCATTAGCAAACTACTTGTTATGCACCGGGATTCTGTGAAAGCTTTCATTTGGATGGTACCAAATGCTCTTGGAGAGTGGAGAGCTTGCGGGGTTGAAAATCACATCAAAATTGATGGAGAACATATTGCTCCAATGGAAGCAATTGTTCCTCATTAAAACCTAGAAGGGAATGGGCAGGATGTTTCCAGAGACATGAGCACGGGATGCGGGGAGCCAGTTTCCAGTAGCTGCACCATCCCCAGTGGGGAAGGTCAAGCTCTCCGGAAGTTTACTCCTCACACTAAGTGACAAAGGATACTTCACACCCATCAGCACAGAAGAAGCTGAAGGTTTCCACACCCAAGTCTCGGTGGCTTTTTAATTGCTTCTCAAATGCCAGCCACCTAGTTACCCAGCCAGGATTCAGGAGTGGACTCTGTTGCCATGGCAATCCTCTTTCTACCATCAATTCATCCCACTACCAATAAACCTTCTTCCACCAGGAAGATATTATTAGGGAGATCTGCAGGTTGGGTGGGAAGATAGATTTTCTTGAAAGGGTTGAACGTTTTGCAGCATTTTCATCTGCTACAGATTAAAGGTCAGGAAAATGCAGCTTTTCATGTATTAATAAAGTTCTTCTTTAGGACCTCATATATAACCAGGAAAAACAGTGCCAAATGTCCTAAATACAACTTTAAGAACAATGGTGGCAGCAACGTTGGGCTCAATTGCTGCTGAGACACCAACATCTGCCACTCACTGGGCTCTCACACTGGAACTTCTCTGGCTTTTAGCCTCAGAAGGTCTGTAAAAGACAGAGACTACCAGCCTCCCTATTCTTCTGCCGAGGATTTAAGTTTGGGGTTATGTATCCATGGTCACACAGCTCCTGAGTGATCATGCTAGAATATGAACCCAGGTCTTTTGCATTTCAGGACTCAAACTTTAAATACCTTGCACTGCTTGGATCAAAAGAGAAGCTACATTTCCAGGTGCAGGAATGTTATCCCATATAACATTTCCCTGAATGGATTTCATAATTGGGTTTTCTGCTGTTATTACAGAGCCGGAGGCCTCGGGTTCTCTTTGGAAATTTTTATTGCCCTGTGTCAGCTTTCCTGGAGATACCTAATTTTCTCTGCGAAGCTTCGCGTCTCCAGAGTTGTGAGCTGTTATTCTAGTGTATTAACTCATTCTGTTGGCCTGGTGCTTTCAAATCTTGACTCTTGCCCTGCACTCGGTTCTTTGTGCTGAAAAGGAGAAAAAAGTCGTGACAAACACAAGAAGGAAAAGAGAAACAGAACTTTTTGCAAATTTATGTTCTTCAGGTCACCTCTTGCTCTCCTCTGTATTCAGAGTGATGTAGGTGGTTCTTCTTAGAGATATTCAGCTAAGAGGAGGGTGGCGACAGTTGGAGGTACCCAGAAAGGTTTCCAGGACTGCAAGGGCATTGATGTGAAACCAACAAAAAGAATCAGGATCCTGACGGGTCTCTCCCATGAGGAAAGAGCAAGGGAGGACTCCAGCGCTGCAGAATTAGATATCCATGATCCCATATCAGGACCAGGCCAGGTGGACTGGAGGGAAATATCTGGAAAGCTGAACCGTTGGTTAAAAGCCAAGGAAAGTGCATTTGGACAGGTGATACCAAGGCCATAGTTCATTAGACCAGACCTATTTTCTTTTTCTTTTTTTTTTTTTTTTGGTGGTAATGGGAGAAAAGAAAGGGGTTATGAATCCATTTGAGTGGGAATATATGAACCCCCAGCTTTTTCTTAGACTAGTGCAATAAACTCAGTTTCAAAAGAGCAAAAGGTACTACCGCAGTTACGCCACATCCACAGATAAAAGTGAATGCCAACCCAACCACTGACAGGGACTGAGAGGGAAAGACCTGACCGCAGCCGGAGGTTGGTACAAGGACTGGGGATTAAAGAAAGGAAATAGTAAAAACACAGTCTGGTGGCGCACGATTGTGATCCCAGCATTTGGAAGGCTGAGACAGGAAGATCACAGTTCACCAGCAGCCTCAGCTACTGCTTAGTGAGGCCATTTGAAACTCAGTGAGACCCTGTTTCAAAATAAAGAATAATAAATAGGGCTGGGGGTGTAGCTCGGAGGTAAAATGCCCCTGGGTTCCATCCCCAGAACCGCACACGCACATACACACTCTGAGTAATGTTGGGTGTGACTCTCAGAAAAAGCCACTTCCATCATCTCTTCTTTCAGTAATAAAGCACTGGCCTGAAGAGGTGGCGGCATCGGTCGTGTCTTTAATATCCCTTCTGCTTCTGAAACGCTCAGGCTGGGGACTCGGTGGGATCTGTCCAGCAGAAGGCAGGCTGGTGAATGACGAAAAGGTACTTTCGGTCTCCAAATGTGTGCAAGAACATGACATGAGAAAGCTATTTTGAACACTGCTACCCCACCGGGAACTTTTCTCTTCCTTATTGCCCTATATGTGAGGTGATTGGCAGAGACCAGAAAGGACTCTCAGCAGATGACTCCAGTTACACAGGCTGTTCATCCACTTCTCATTAACTTGCCTGGCAATTAGGATCATGCCAGAACTTAATGGCTTCCTGATGGATGTAATTGTTGCATTTTAAAAACATGAAACTTCTCGTTGAGACTACATATTTTCTATGAAATTCTAATTTGGCATCTTGAAATTGAATTATTATTGTCCATGCTTTAGGATTATTTGAATATAAAATGACCAGGAGATAAAAGTATTGTGATTCTTGGATGTTCAAAATGTCATCTTTTTTTTTTTTTTTTTTTTTTTTGGTGGTACTGGGGTTCTTGGAAGCCATTCTTCCTCCAGCTACACTTCCAGACCTATTTTTATACTTTTTTTTTTTTTTTTTTATGTGGAAACAGGGTCTCTTAAGCCAGCGCGGCTGGCTTCGAACCTGCACGATCCTCCTGTCTCTGCCTCCCAAGCGCAGGGATTACAAGCCTGCACCACCACGCCCTGCCAAAATGTTATCTTTTCACAGCACTATACAACTAAACAAAATGGCGGTACATTCTATCAGTATGATCAAGATAAGACTAGCCTCTTACAGGGACAGAACTGGAGATAGTGCTAGGTAAAGTAAGCCAGGTGCAAAAAGACTAGTAACACATAATCTCACAAGTATCCGGAGGTTTAAAAGAGTTAATCTCATAGAAGAAGAGAGTTGGCAGTGGTCCCAGAGACCCTGGGAGGGGTTGGGGCAGAGAGCACCAGGGAGGCTGAGTGATAAGTACCACTCCTAAGGACCACCAAGCAGCTGGTCATAGCAAACTACTGTGACGTTGAATTAATTCATCAACAGACTCACTTTTATGAAAACGAGACATATGTTTTGGGAAGTAAATTTTAAAATCATAAAAATTCCATATCAACTTTTAAATGGCTACTTTTAAAACCATATTTAGATATATCTACATGCATAATTTCAAATCAACACACGTAAGTTTTCCATACACACAAAGTTATAGATTAGTTTTCATAACAAGTATAAAAGTATAAGCTGCTAGACATATTGGGTATTCCCCTCATCTCTAAGAGAAAAATTAAAGACCTTTTGTGGTCTTTCTTAATATTATCATAATGGTTTTCAGTGTTTTGGGGTGTTTTTTTGTTTGTTTGTTTGTTTTTCTTTGGTGGTACTAGGGTTCCTGGAAACCCTTCTACCTCTGGGCTACACTCCCAGACCTATTTTATATTTTTATTTGGAAACTGGGTCTCTTTAGCCAGTGCAGCTGGCTTCTAACCAGCGTGATCCTCCTGTCTCTGCCTCCCAAGCACGGGGATTATAAGCATGCATCACCACGCCCGGTGTATTGTTTTTTATCTCTAAAAGGAAGAAATTCTATGCAATTCTGTAAAATATAAATACATGATGCACAGATTTTAATACATTATAAACGTAAATATATAGCTTTTGAAACACTAGCTATTCTACTCAATGGTATCTTATCACAGGAAATGAAGTCAGAATATTATAGAGACACATGGATACCCATGTTTATAAAGCACAATTCACAACAGCTAAATTATGGACCAGCCTAGGTGTTTGTCAACAGATGAATGGATTATGGAATTTTGGCACACATACACACAATGGAATTATACTCAGCCATAAAAAAGAACAAGGTTATGTAAGTTGAGGAAAATGGTTGCAAATAGAGAATATTATGCTAAGTGAGACTAGTCCGTCTCAGAAAATAAAGGGTCTTATGTTTTCTTTCATTTGTGGAGCTAGAGGGAAAGTGGGAACCTAAGGGCCTTTATAGATATATGAGGAGAGAAGCCAGCAGAAAAGTGGAAGGGAATTTGAGAAGGAAGGTTGGAGAGAAAGTGGAGACTTGTTGGAACAGTTCAAACGATTCTTTGTGCATATAAGGAGTTATCGATTCCAATATCAATGATAGGTATGGGCCAGAGGAGGGACTATGATGGAATCAAGATGGAGACATATAAAATGCTGTGTGGATATATGCTCCCATTACTCAGAACCATATATATATATGCATCCACCGGCTAGTGACCACCCATGAGCATCCTTGAGCTGTAGTGGCCACAGTACAATGGAAAATACGGTATTTATCCATCTGCCCATTTTATCTATGAACTGAGATACAACCTACAAAAAGAATGGTCCTGTAAATTGAAAGGTTCTGTAAAAATGAACTGTTCGTATTGAGAGAATTTTGTCACAGTCATCGTCTCCCAACAGAATCTCCAACTTGATCTGTCCTTCTTCAACCCAGTGTCACAGTGCCCACTCTGGGTTCTCTGGGTTCCCGCTTGAGAGCTTCTTCCTCAGGGAATCTTCTGGAAGTCTCCCCGAGGTTTTCCAGCTGCTCCTCCAGGAGACCTGGTTGCTGAAGTCTTTTCAGAAGCACTCACTGAAAATAGCAACTGGTCCCTTGAGTAGGGACTCGAGGGCTCTATTTTTAAGTGACAAGAGCTTTCATTCTCCCTCAAGACTCATTTTGAAGCAGGTGTGGCACTTTCTCCTTCAGAAGACTAAACTTGCTCACCAGTGCCAGATGACTCATCTGTGTCTACTTCATAAAGGCCTGACGGTCTTGTCAGAGAAGGTAGAGAACCAGCCCAGTGAGGATGAAGCCATGAGCTATTCTAGAGCTCTGTGCCCATTGCAGATTTGCACCTTGCCTCTCAGGGCCACGCCAGCAGTGCTGTGTGCAGCTCACCAGGGCCTGTGTGTGTGCATTGGTGGGGTGGTGGCTAAGCACCTTCCCTGTAGGGCAGGTGGCCGGGCCCTCCACCCCGGTGCTGAGGTAATCTACAAAGCAGGGCAGTCTCCAGGGATGACTGAGGGCTACTTATCAGAAGCAACAAGATGCCTGACTTGTGACATACTCAAAAAACAATATTCTTTAAATAAAACATTGACCTAGATTGGAAAAGAGGTGTGCAGAGTTCTGGCACAGGAAAGCTGATGATTCAGTGTGGTTCCAGATCAGAGGGAGCAGGAGGCCCTCTCCCTTCTCCAACAGGCTGCTGAGGCTGCTGGGCTGGAACTCCTGTCCTCATAGTGCCGCCCTGCCTAGCAAGAACTGCCACCCAGGCCTTGGGCAGGACACTCTTCTGAGACTCCAGGACTCCGAATTTTTCTAATGGACAAAAGAAACAAAGTGCTGTTCTCTTGTCTCACAGCTGTATCTACCTTTAGTGATGAACAGTGCTTACCTTCGTCATAATTAGTACTGCAAACAATGGATGACCAGCCTATTTTCTAACCAGAATGGAGCATGCTCTAATCCTTTACTCATTCTGTGAGCATTTATGGAGGACTTTTTATCGAATAGTTAATGTTCTAGGACAAGGTCTCTCTGGAGCGGACAGACAGCTCCTAAGATAAATAGAAAAAGTACAACCATGTGTGAAATGGTGATATGTGTGTTGGAGAAAAATTAAACGAGAAGGAAGGGGAGAAACTGTGTTTCTTAGGGGGAAAATCTTTTTGCAACCCAGAGCAAATCACTCTGCATTCATGTGTGTCTTCATTTATGCTTCTATTACGGTGACTGGGCTATTTGTCACCTGCTAAATAATGTGAATATTGTGGCTTTTAATAAGGCCTTTATCCCACAGTTGGCACGGTTGCTGTCCTTTTCCTCTATTTGCAGTTATTTATTTTGCATGCTCCATGACACACAATGCTTCTCTACCTCCCACCTCCCTGGTCTCCAGATGAATGAATGGGGCACACCGGTGTTCCACGACGCCAGCACATCATGTCCTGTTAAGAAGCCTGGGACAAAGGCCTGTTTAATAAATGGTATCCAAATGGAGCCAGAGCAACATTTGCAAATGCCTCAGTCCATGAAACATTCGGTTTAGTCTATCATAACACACACCGGGGCATTAGTTGTTGCCCTGAGACAAGGATAATCAATGGCATACAAGCTATTTCTCGCTGAACCAACCATATGCAGCTGCCTCCTCCTCACCACGCCGTCTGTTGGTGCTGCTGATATATTATCTGCAGCAAGTTAAGTTATCCATCTCCCAAATTCCATGCAGGAATAAAAATAAAGCGAATGAGTCAACTCTGCCCTCATCCTTCCCATTAAAGATGGAGAAAGCCCAAGGGCACTGTACCCAGTCCATGGCCTGGTTGGTACACAGCCCATATCCAGGTACCCAGCCTATAACAGGACAGCCAGGCAAGATTCTCATCACTCCATTTTCTTCTGAGTCACCTTTGCACATGAACAAAATATTCTTTTAAGTATAACCATGAATAAAAAGGCAATTCAAACAACCAAAAAATGAAATGGCAGACAAATAACATTATCATCAGTCTTTCTACAAGAGGACCCATGAGTTAGAAATAGATGTCTGTGAAAATTGGACTTCTTAGTATGGTTTTCTGCCCCTTTTCTTAGTTTTAGAACTCAGAAAGGCACGTTGTACTTGCTTCTGCAATGCACTCTTTACGCTCAGGTAAGAATGAGAAGCTGGCTATGCTCAGGTTTCAGATCATGATCTTCGTCACTGCTCATGATGACGTAATCAAAAGGGAAGACCTTGGCACCGTTGGGTTCAGGAGTCTGAGAGGACTCAGTAGGGGAAATTACAGTTGTCTCGCCCTAAATTATTAATGAGCTGAAAGGTTTTAGAAATTTAATTTTTTAGTTTGGTCCATAATTCCGATGTATAGGCAATACGCATTTCACACCTGAGTTGGAGATATTCAAAAGAATGTTTGTAAAATAAAATGAATTTTTATGGAATATATTTTAAAACTCAGTTTTTTTCAGTCTATAGGCAATTCTTAGTGGTTACTGAGCCAGCAATGAGACTCAGAATTGCAAGGATGCTTATACCTGGAACTGAGAGATTCTAGGCCGCTGCTAACCTAAAGGGACCCAGTGGCGCTCTGGAATTCCCCATGCAAACTTGACCTTCATTATGAAGTCACTCACTATTAGATTTCCAAAGGGAAGAAGGTGGGATTAGCACAAAACATCTCCCTGCTTGCTTCGGTGCTTGTGTTTAGTGTGAAGTGCTACTGATACCTGTGACTTGGTGTTTGGTGGAGTTCTTTGAGGACATAGGAGAAAGAAATTTTTAATAATTTATGTAGCTATTTTGCTTGGCATAAAGAAAGTGCTAATAAACATGCTTTAATTGTCATCACCAGCAAAGGTTTTACCTTGGGATTCCTAACCCTGATGTGGTTCTTGGGTGCTAATTTTGGCAAATGGGTTTCCATACATTCCTGAAGTCAGGCCAAGCTTTATATGTGTGTACCATTCAAGAGAGCGTGTCCATAAAATTAATTTGATTTTCTAAATGGTTCATCACACTTCAATAGTATGAACATTTTTATAGAACGGTGAGCCAGATGAATTTTAAGTTTATCTCTTGCTTTCAACTACAAAGCTCCAAGATCCCAAGAGGCTATTATCTCATCTATAGATAAAAAAAAGTCTCTTTTATAATGAATAGCTATTGCCAGTGTCAGAAACACCACTGTTGCCCCAGAGAGTCCCTTCAGCCTCTGGGTGGACAGCTTCACCCTCCCCAATGCAGACCAGCTCTGTTCCCCGCGTCAGCCTGCAATGCAGTGCGGAGCTTGGTGTCCTGTGTCGAGCAGAGCCGAGTCCGCACCCCAGTTCTGCCCAGGGCTGCTGGCCAGCACGTGCCCAAGTTTCACAATCTCTTTGTCTTTCAGGAAACGTAGTCTCCATGTGTCATCCACTCTCCTGGTAGAGCCTCAGCTCTAGAGCTGGGGAGACCCTACATTGGTATGTGGGGATATATGGGAACAGAAGTATAGGAAGAGCATTGTCTCTGTGCATTTGTTCCTGTATGTATGCCAACACATGCCACATATACACGAATGGGCTCTTGTGTGTGTGTGTGTGTGTGTGTGTGTGTGTGTGTGTGTGTGTGTGTGTATACATGCATGTTCACACTTGTTTTGTTTTTATGATTGTGTGTGTGTGTGTGTGTGTGTGTGTGTGTGTGTACTACTAGGAATTAAAAGCAGGGCTATACTTCTTCTGAGTACCCCAGCCCTACTTTTATTCTTACTTATTATTTATTTATATTTTTGTGTTGTTCTGGTACTGGGGATTGAACTCAAGAGTCCTTCTACCACTGATATACACCCCCAGTCCCATTTTTTTATTTTTATCATTTTGTTTTGAAACAGGATCATGCTTGGTTGCTGAGGGTCTTGGTAAGTTTTCAAGGCCGAGCTTGAGCCTGCAATCCTCCTGTCTCTGGCCTCCTAAGTACTGGGATTACAGCTACGCACCCCCATCTCTGACATCACCTACATCTTACAGACATCATAACAGGCATCATATACATATGTCATATATATATATATATATATATATATATATATATATATATATGCACATGTGCACAATGCGGCTTTCCTGCATTTTCTTCTAGGCCCTGAGGAAGGGGCAAAAGTCGCCAGGCATGCTCTTCTTTCTAAGATAAACCATGGAGTCTTCATTTTGTGAGCCTCAAGGCTCCTTGCCTCTGCTCGGTGGTTATGCTTTTCTTTTGGCCACATGAAAACCAGCACACCCCCAGTCTTGCTCTGCTTATTAACTCTGCGTCCATCAGACGATCCAGCTCCATCCGGGAGTGTTTAATGCGACCTCCTTTCACTCTGCCTCCTATTGTTTTATGCATTTCTCAGAGAGTGACCTTTCTTATTCTCTTGAAAAATAGGCAAAAACAAAAGCAATGGGTTTCTGTAAGGTCACAGATACTGCCTGAATGAGGGACTGATGCTTTCATGAAATTTTATGGACTTTCTTAGGTAATGAAGGAGAGAGTTTGGCTAGTGGCTTTGAGTAGAAGGCTAAAATAAGAATTCCTTTTTGCATCTCAAAGTTCAAACCCCTGGCCTCAAAGCACGCAGAGAAGCCAAATTGAATCAAATGCATGAGTGAGATTCCAAAACCCAGTGAGGGATCTAGAGAGAAAAAGGGAAATTGATTCTCCATAATGCTTTCTGAAACAGATAAACTTCAGTGGTAAAATGGGATTGCTGTGCATAGGGCTAAGTTTCTCTTGGGGGACCAGGAAGGCGACAGAGGAGAGCGACCTGGAGGAAGGCACAGGGAGAACCCGAGAGGAGACACTCGTGGGACATAACTGGAGGCACTGAGGGTCCAGCAGCTCTGCCCCTCACACTGGGGCTCCATTCTGCAATAGTCACAGGCTGCTGTGACCAACTGTGGAACTAGAAAGAAAGATTATATACGTGGTATGCCATGATAGTTAGTATTCATCAGCCATGCAATAAGAAATACTAAGTACTGTTTATCTAATTTAACTCTCACGACATCCTCAGAAACCACTTGCCATTTGGTACACATTCCACTGCAAGAAAAGTGAAGCCTGGGCAGTTAAGTCGCCCAAAACATCGCAGCCAGCGAGCCATGGAAACAGACCAAGGCCCAGGTCTCCCAACGGCAGACTGAGGAGTTATATTCGCTGTGTTGGGCTGACTTTTACAAGAAGGTTGTTTTACATTGTAGGGGAACAAGGGGGGTCTGGAAGTCTGTAACACATCAGAATGCACAAGGCTGTGTGTGTGCGAGGCTGTAAGAACTGCCCTGTTTAGTTTTCTCCTCTTGGAGTCTCTCTCTGTCTCTGACTCACTCTCTCTCTCTCTCTCTCTCTCTCTCTCTCTCTCTCACACACACACACACACACACACACACACACACACACACACACTGAGCTTCCTCATCTACTCCCCTGCCTCATTCTCTCCCAGCCGCGCCTCCTGGCAGGCACACCAGGCCTTCATCTTAGGATGCCAAATGCCCTTCCTGCATCACTCCCGCCCCTGGTGTCCTGGACCTCGCATGCTCAAGGTGCTACGGTGTTTGGCTGGTCATGGCTCTGGATCACCAGGCATGGTGGCCCCTCACCAGTGCCTTCCTGGGCTCACTGCTGAGACAGAAGCATCGTAACCTTTCTGGAAGGAATAGGAATGCTCCTCCCTCCCCACGCTTTCATTTACCCCAGTTATTTGTCTGCCCTGTTAACATTTTGAATTATAATCATTTAATTATATTTCCTTACCTCTCCTAAACTGGAACATGGTAGTGGTTTATTCTCCTTTCATCTGTCCCCAGAACACAGTGAAGTTCATACTTTTTAAAAATAAATGAACAGAACTGGGCATGTACAGCATGAAAACCGTCTGCTCTGCTGAAGACTGTCTTTGAAGGCTGCTATCTCTGACACAGCGTAAGAGAAAAGAATATATGTGTGTATATATAATACACCTGCCATCCTTAGAAATGTGAAACGTGGACATTATGTTGTACTCCAGATATATTCTTGTTGCTAGTGCTGAAATAGCCACTGCTGTTCTGTGGCACTAGGCATTGAACCCACAGGCACTCTACCTCTGAGCTATACCCTAACCCTTTTGATTTTTAATTTTTGAAACATGGTCTTGCTAGGTTATGGAGAGTCTCACTAAATTCCTCAGGCTCTCTTCAAAACTCAGCTCCTCTCATCTCAGGTTCCCAAATAAATACTGGGGCGATAGCCATGTGCCGCCATGCTGGCTTCCAATGGCCGCATTCAATTGAATGTAATCCCAACACTGTGCCATGCACAACACTGGTACCCATGACCCCGAGAGCCAGGGCTTGCATCTCCACTTTCTAGAGAAAGAGGCTCAGCAAGAAGGGCACTGACAGAAGCTGCTGCCCTGGGCGAAAGGGGAGCTGAGTTTGGCTGAGTTTCCCCTCAAGCCCTGGGCTCAGGCTACATTGAGACCCCACCAATGCCCGGGGAGGAATCACCTCTGGTGGCCTAGTCTAGTGGTCACCACGAGTCAGCAGTCACAGAAACGCACACAGAAAATCTGCTTTTGTGTAGTGCACAGACAAATATTTAAAACACAGTCAAACCACAACAACCCTGGACGGCAAGAACTGAATTGAAGAACATACAGATTTCAGTTCGTATTTGTAGCTACACTAGGACAATGCACAAACATAGGCTCTATGAAAGAAAGCAGACTCTAGAAATTAATGCTCTGGGAAATGGTTTTAACTGGGCATGGTGGCGCATGCCTGTACTTGGGAGGCTGAGACAGGAGGATTGCAAGTTCAAGGCCAAGCTCTGCAACTTAGTGAGAGCCTCTGAATCCTAGCAAAGGCCTGCTTCAGATTCAAAGGCCTGGGGGTGCAGCTCAAACATAGTATTGCTCTGGGTTTAATTTCTAATATCACACCAACAAAAGGAAGGAAGGGAGGAAGGAAGGAAATATATTTAAACGTCAACTCGGCTCTTCATTTCTGGCATATAGAAACGCAATGGCTTTCATATTAACTTTGTATTCTGCAATTTTGCTGAACTCCTTTATTCTTATAGTTTATTTATATAGCTTCTATAGAATTTTTATACCCAATTATGTTTTTCTCCAGCAAAGACAATTTTATTTCTTAAAAATAAATAAATAACATTCACAAACATATGAAAGTCAGTCACTAAACCAAACATGGAAAGGAGGAGGGGAAGGGGAGGGAAGGGAATTGCGGGAGGGCTAATTGAGTGACTGTGCGTGGTGCCTCTACCACCTTGTCCCCATTAAGATGAATGACTACAATGCACCAATAAAAAATTAAAATTAATAACACAATTCAAACCACTCGTCAAGGGTTCGTGTGTGAATGGCACTTTTAGAAACACAGAGCTTTCTAATCCGCATGGTGCAGGCTCCAGGCTCCAGGCTCGAGGAGGCAGTAGTGATGACCTGGCTTCCGGACGTCTTCTTCCTGGTGTCGCTGGTCATCCCAGCACCTTTGCCTGGCCTTAGAAATCAGTGTTCCTTTTTCTTCACTGTGATTGAGAATTACCCATTTTTTCCTGGATAACTTCTGTCTGTTGACTTCAGCTGTTTATATTATTTATATTTTAGCTAATGATTTCATTATTTGATTTATTGTAACATTATTGGTTGCTGCTTTTATTACTTTATTTTTATTTTATTATTTATCTGATTAACATTTACCTCTTGCTTATTGTTTGAACTTGCCTCCCCATTTACTTTCCTATTAGATGGAAAGAGTCCATGGCCCCTTCAAACTTAACAGATCTGAAAGTCACTCATGATCATCCCAGCCCCCCAAATCTGCCATACAATGACATGCATGGCATTAATATTTTTCAGTAATGTCTAGGTAAAATTTCATGCAATTTTGACTCATTCATATTTGCTACTTGCAGTTACGTATCATGTCCTTCTGACTCTTCTTTTACAATGCCTTTGACATTGGTCCTCAATTCCCAGTGTCAGTTAGACAAAGGCACCCCAGGCTAGAGCCCACCATCTTGGAACCACGTGACCAACGCAAGTTTCCTGTCTCTGCTTTAGATTTGTCCTCTTCAGTGAGTGCCACACAACACCGCCTCTGTGACAGATCTCGTCCTGGTATCCGTCCAGCCAAGCTCCATGGTGGATTCCCATTGTAAGTGTGTGCGAACGGTCAGTCACAGCTTCTGGGGGCAAGTGGTTAGTTAATTCAAAAAGCGTGGATGCTGTCACTTTGTTCTTCTTTATGGCTCAATGATATTCCACTGTGTGTAAATACGAAAGTTATGGGAGCCATTCACCCGTTGATAGCCATCTAGGCTCGTAGCATCGTGTGGCTGTTGTAAATTGTGCTCTTATGAAATAGATGTGCAAGCCTGATGATAATATTTTAATTTCACTTCCTTAGAGAAGATGCCCAGGATCGCTGTTGCTGGTCACATGGTAGTTCTATTCCCGATTAGCTAGGCCATTTGCAGGAAAATGGATGGAGTTTAAGCATAGTAGACTGAGTGCACCCAGCCCACAGGACAAGTGGAGGTGCGTCCTCTCTTGTATGTGGAAGCTAGAGAGGTATTCAAAAATAAGGGCAACATCAGATAGGTTAGACAGCAGAGACACCAGGGGAATGACTGCAGGGATTAGGGAAGGCAAGAGAGGACAGAATCATAAAGAGTGCATAATAGAAAAGATGCCAAAACATACAAAATTGCCAATGCTGACCTCAAAAACGTAAAGGGTGGGCTGGGAGGCCCCTGTGGCGAGGGCAACAAGAGTTTTGTGTATGAACTTTCTAATACTCTATACCCCAATATGCTGTAAATATATGATGCATCCAAGAAAGCAAAAAGAACTGTTAACTGTTCTGATGATCTTAATAATTTTTTACTAAGACATATCTAATATATTTTAAGGTCATTTATTTAATAATATGTATTAAGTTCTTATATTTAAAAAGGAAGAACATATTATGAGTTATTCTAATAAAAAATAAGATGGAAAAATAAAAAAGTATAAATGCTATCTCACCTATATATTTGAAACTAAGAAATATCTCCTGCCCATTTTATACAGAATTGTCTTTCTTGACAAGAAATTGTAGTATGCACGTTTTTGTGTATATCAATTCAAGGTCTGATCATTTTTATTCTGCAATAAGTAGTTAGGGCAGAGTTATTTTTAACTGCTGAGTGTATGATTTGTTTCATGTCTTTTATTGTTTTATGTATAGCATTGGTGCTATACATGTGCATAATTATATGCACATGTAGGATGCTAATTAGCATCATAGAGGTCTCACATGTAGAAACACAGTACAGGGCTGGTGCTTTGAACTCAATTTCTCCTGTAAAATAATGTAATAAAACAATGAAATAAATCTTAAAGGTACAATGCCACCTTAGCATGAGAGCACAAAAATAACTTGCACTTTTGCAAGGACCCTGCTCTATTAATGTGTTGTCTACAGGCTTGTTTTAGCAATCTCCAATACTGACCCAAAGAGATGTTTGTGTGGTTCACCAATACCTGCACTTCAATTGAAGAAAAATAAAACACAAAACAGAGGAAATGACCACTTTTACATGAATCACATAATTTAATAAAATGCATTCTTTCAGAATTCTGGGGTAGTGAATATATGTCATGTGATATAAAACATTTACCCGAGGGTCTCAGATATTTAACTTGCTATGCTTTAAATTGCCACTATAATTTACATATGTAAGCATATACATCTCCAAAAGGAAAAGAAGAATCAAAAAATAAATGATTGACCTACATTTCAAACCTGAGCAACCAATCAATGCTCTGCTGGAGAGTGGCAGCCTTACATTTGCATAGGACCTTGCTCTCCACCTTCCTGGAACCCCAAGTTCTCTGTCAATAAGGTCATTGTTCAGGCACAGATGTGCCCCAGAGCTACTGCGATTCCTGCAGCCCCCAGTCTCCCCAGAGCTCTTTCAAATAAAGCCCCAAAATGTATCTAAATTACACCATTTACTAACAGGAAGAAAAGGTCTTTCTTTGGTATGTATAGGCGTTAATACCACTTATTATGCATCTGTTTTCTTTGCTCTTGTCTTAGCAACATTGTAGGCACAGTGGTAATTTTAAAAGTCTAGACTGGCTGGAGGGGATGTCAGATCAGGGAGGTGTGTGCAGGCACAGAGATTTTATGATACCAAACACCCCTGAGGGACGTGTCTAGAGCTCTCAGCCCTGGTAAAAAAAAATTGTTGTTGGGACAGAGATGATATCCAACTCAGTAGTGAATTTCAAATAGGAAGAGGTCAATACAAGAAATAAATTTTTTTAACCAGTTCAAGAATTTGAGAGGGACGGCCAGTCCAAAATGACGAGTCTGTGTTTTCTTTTGAAAAGTATTTTGGATAGAGAAGAGAAATCCTCAATGAGTTCCTTGTGTTCAAAGAAAAATAAAGAAATGTGCTTTCCCTCCAGGCTGATTTCAACCCTTATCGTGACACTGAGATTTACTTTTCTCTGCAG
This sequence comes from Muscardinus avellanarius, assembly GCF_963383645.1. NCBI lineage: Eukaryota > Metazoa > Chordata > Mammalia > Rodentia > Gliridae > Muscardinus > Muscardinus avellanarius. Next base: position 3,138,044 of record NC_137800.1, read on the forward strand.
GCCTTCCTCTTGTGAGTTATCAGTCTGCTCCAAGATTCCCTCCGATGTAGGTCAATAACATCGGAGGTGCCTGGTGTCTCCTTGTGATAAGATCATCCATCCCTGATCACTGATTTACTGATGACTGACAGTATGTGCCAATCGCATTCTATTGCAGAGGACAGAAACATTCTCTGGACAGTTGTATACCTTGTTTCTTTTTTTCATTTCTTTCTTCCTTTCTCTTTAGGTAAGGGGGATTGCATCCAGGGGCATTCTACCTCCAAGCCACACCCCATCCTTATTTATTTACTTTTTTATTTTGAAACAGGATTTTGCTAAATTGGCCTCAAATCTGTGATCTTCCAGCTTCCAAGTACTGGGATGATAAGCCTACATCAGCAAACCAGGCCAGTTGTTCATCTTTTGAATAACTGATTCCTCTACATTTGGACGACTTATATCTAATTATATTTAAAATATTAAATAATCCCTGAGATGTGAATAACAATTTGTGTTTCAAACAAATGCTAATTTAAACATGTTAGTAATTAAATAGAAAAATATATAACAATGGTTCTGAAATATCCTTAAAGAGTCCTTGTAATGGTTTCTTAACATATGCTTGTAAGATTGAATGAAAAATGCGGGGTGCCCCACTAGCATAGAGACACGCCGAGATCCATAATAAATTACGAGAGGCTTTATTCGTGGGGGGTCAACCCCCAGCCCCCGCGTGGCCGCGGGGGCCGGTGGCTGGCGGGAGAATACCTCCTTCCCTCTCCGAACTCTCTGAACTCCCTCTTCCGGGGCGGGAGGCCTCGGAATTGCAGGCTCCACCTTCTAGCTTCGGCCCTGCCCCCTGTGGGGTAGGGGGGGTGACTCACACCTTACATTCCGACCTCTTTGACTAAGGGGTGCAGAAGGACGGAGTTTTTTGCTCATCTAGCGGCTTCAAGCTGATATTGGGCGACGTCAATCAAGGGCCCCAGTCAAAGGCCCCAGGTCGGGAGAGGTCGGAATTTGAGCCGCCGGAAGGGAGCAGGTGGCTGTTGGAGTTGGAGGTTACCCTGGAGAGCTCGGTGGCCGGTTTGCTTTGAGGAGACTAACAGGCAAGGTGCTATTAAAGAAAAAGAAAATTGTGAGAACGGAACCCAGGCTGGGCAGAAGCCTTTTTAGACACAAGGCAGTCACTAGATCTACTAACTTAAATAGCAACATTTTCCTGAGGAGAACGTCTATCGCCCCTTTAGCAGTTTTTTATTAGATCAGAGTTATTAATAGCAGCAACTCCCGAAGCAGACCCACACCACTCTTTTCAGCATTGAGTGAGTATGGATTTGTCTGGTCAAACAAACACCTGTTACTGCATTAGGAGCGTCGGTATCAGTTATCCATTTTAGAAGTTTAATACTTAGGCAATTTGGCATCCGAGGAGGGAGAGCACCATAGTATGTAAACAAGTGGACCTGCTAAAATATAAACATCAAAGAGAGTTATGTCGAGAGAAATAAAGTTTAGTGGATCCCAACACCGTGCAAGAGAATTTGTCCCTGGAGCTGTTGTAACAGAGCCCTTTTAGATATGGCCTAAGCTGTGGGCAGAGGCTGGAGGGCTTGCCTCATCATCCTGAACAGAGACTTGAGAAGGAAACTAAGGCCTGAAAGATCGAGCAGGCCACCAAAGAGGAAACTGGCTTACCCTGTACCTGCAGTTACCCTGGGCCAGCAAGGAAGATGGAGGAAGGAGGACGAGGAATTCCAGGAGCTGTCAGTCCTTGGTCAGACCAGATAGGGCCAGCGGCGGGTCCTTGTCCAGAAGGGTAGACCCCCTGTAGTGAGGTACCTGAGGTCCACCGCTTTTTAAAGGACATTCGCCTTTCAATGGCCATATACTCCACACCTGAAGCAGGCTCCTGGAGGTGGTTGTCTTTACTGTCGTCCTCTCCTGGGTGGCGCTTGCCACCCGGAGGGCTGACCTTCCTCCTCCGGCCTCAGGGCTGCAATCAGGGCCTGGGACTGTAAGTCCGCCATCTGACGAAGATGGAGAGCACGCTCTGCTTCGGCCTGTTCCTCTCTGGAATTAAAGACTTTAAATGCCATGTTCATCAAGTCTCGAATAGGAGTCTGTGGGCCATCCTCAACTTTCTTTAGCTTTTTTCTTATATCAGGAGCCGCTTGCCCAATGAAATGGGTGGCCAATATGATCGAGCCTGCCTCAGAGGATGGATCTAGACGGGTATAGCGCGTAAGGGCCTCTTGCAACCGATTAAGAAAAACTGCTGGGTTTTCATTTGGACCCTGGGTGATTTCCCTGAGCTTATCATAATTAACCGCCTTATGGGAAGCATCTCGCATACCATCAAGAAGACATTGTATCATATAATTTCTCATTTCTATTCCCTCCTTTACATTATAATTCCAGTGGGGCTCCTCAGATGGAATTGCAGCCGTACCAATAGGAAGCCCTGGATCTGTTAAATGACTCTGGTCAGCCCTCTCTCTGGCTGCCTTCAGGATCCGATCACGTTCGTCTGGAGTTAGAGAAGAGGTTAGAATGACATGCAAATCCCACCACGTTAGATCGTATGCCTGCACAATGTGCTGGAATTCCTTGATAAAACCAGAAGGATTGGAAGAAAAGGACCCCAATCTCTTTTCTAGTTGAGTGAGGTCAGGAAGGGAAAAAGGAACATGGACCCGTATCACCCCTTCTGCTCCAGCCACTTCGCGAAGTGGGGCCAGGAGAGAGGAAGATGGGGCTTGTAACCCAGCTGGGTCAGACCCCGGCCCCCATGTTTTATTGCAAGATGGCTGCTGTGGGTCTGCAGAATTGTAAGCCTGTGACCCAGAATGGCCACCAGGTGGCGCCTGTGAGTTGCCACGTGGTGTCCAAGATGTCGGCTGTGACTGGCGGGATACTCCAGCCTGCATGCCCTGGGCAGCAGTAGAGCCGGTAGAGGGAGAAAACAAAAAATGCAGCCGCCAGAAGGGCTGTAAATATTCGAGGTCACACCATTTTGCTGACCGGGTGCAATATTCACTGAGAGCCATCAGCGTCCTAGAGTCTAGCGTGCCCACGGCAGGCCATCGAATGTCATTGGCCAAATTATATGTCGGCCAGATCTTAGTACAAAGAGAAATAAGTCTCTCTGGGGACAGTTCCCCTGAGAATCCCAGAGCCTGCAGATTAGATAACACACGGCCCAGCGGGGATTGAGAATCGATCTCAATCTTAGATGGCTGACTTCCTCCCATGAGTTGTAAGTGGGCGAGCGAGAACAAAGGCAGGAAACTCCAGCGTCCCAGGGCCCTGCCTAGTTCGGTACAGAGTAGGTGTGACCGAGAACAGACGTCTCTTGTCTCTTTCACACCTCGCAACCGTCCTGGACGGTCGGAGAACTGGAGGACACCGGTACCGGATTTTACAGCAGTCAGTCAGTCAGAACCCTCCGAGTTAGGCAGAACCCACTTAGTTCCTTAAGAGGAAGCTTACCGCTGAGAGAGGCTGCTGTGGAGATCTGGCCTGAAGATGGCTGCGAAAAGTTTTTTTAAAAATGGCCGCCGACTCCTAGGATTGGTTAGGAATGGAAAGTGGGCGGGAATAAAGATGGCGGGGCCTCCAGCGAGGCCATGACGTGGGAGGGGTCAAATATGGCGGGGCCTCCAGTGAGGCCATGAGGGGGGAGGGGTTAAAGAAACATGGCGGCACCTCAGTGATTACACGTGGACCAAAGCTGGCGGGCTTTCCACCCACAGTGATGCCCTGTGGGTGCTTACCGAAATGGCCGGGTCCGGGCAGCGGGGTGGGCGGGCAGAGGGTGAAGGGCGCAATCAGCAGAGAGCCGGCGCAGGGGCCTGCGCCGCGTGGCAGGCAGGGGCGGGCGGGTCTAAGCACTCCAGGCGCAGAGAAGGAATGTGCAGCACAGGCTGGAGTTGGCGGGCCGGTGGGAGAGAGGTCCGCGGGGCCGCGGGCCTGCCCCGGTGATGGGAGCGCGCGCGCCGGCAGTGCGGCCCCATCCTCCGCGGGCACGGTGGGCGCGGCGCCAGGCGCAGAGAAAGCCAAGGCGCGCCAAGTGGCACAGTGCGGTGGGGTCCGCGGACGCTCGGGGCCGCGGGCGTGCTCGCCGCGCAGCTCGGACCGAGCGCAGCCGGGGTGCAGCCGTGGCGCGGCTCGGGCCGCCGCACAGCCTGGGCTGGGGCTGGGATGGCAGAGGCCCGCCCAGGCACGGTCTTGTCCTGGCGCGCTGCTCGGTGGGTGGGCGCCTAGAAGCGGCGGGCGGGGCGGCTCGGGCCAGAGGCGCGGGGCGGGCGGTCGGCGCGGGCGCCCATTACAGCAGAAGCGGCTCAAGCCGCGGCGGGGCCGCAGCCCATCCCGGTGGAGGCGGCGCCGGGAATCTTTTTTCAGCAGTTTGTAGAAGTCCGCGGGCCGGGCGGGCGGGCGGGCGCGCAGAGAGGGGATGGAAAGTCCGAGTCCAGTAAGCGCAGATTCAAGCCAGGTCCCATAAGTCCGATACGAGTTTCGACACCAAATGTAAGATTGAATGAAAAATGCGGGGTGCCCCACTAGCATAGAGACACGCCGAGATCCATAATAAATTACGAGAGGCTTTATTCGTGGGGGGTCAACCCCCAGCCCCCGCGTGGCCGCGGGGGCCGGTGGCCGGCGGGAGAATACCTCCTTCCCTCTCCGAACTCTCTGAACTCCCTCTTCCGGGGCGGGAGGCCTCGGAATTGCAGGCTCCACCTTCTAGCTTCGGCCCTGCCCCCTGTGGGGTAGGGGGGGTGACTCACACCTTACAATGCTAACTTATCTGAAAGACTAGCATTAATTCTATTAAACGAATGCAGCCCAATTTCCCCTTGAAATATTTTTTGGAAGAAAAACAAAGCTAAAGAAAATACAAGACTGAGCCATCGCTAAATAACCCTGAGCACTTTAAAATATTAAGTTTGAACAAATCCTAATACCCCTCATGCTACTCATGACATGTCAAAATATCAGATGCTGGTAAGAAATCAACATCCAATTTTTAATTTAAATTTTATAAGCAGCAGCTGCTAGCTGCCAGTGAATCAGGCTGCCACTGGACAAGATTCTGTGTGCATCCTTTATGCAAGCTCCATCTCCCTCTGAGTAATACACGTTAGATGAGATTCCACATTATTCCTGCTTTTTCTATGAAGCATCTGCTACTGCTAAAACCAGAAGAGATGATGTCTTTCAAAGGCAGGTAATGAAAGTTAGCAAGTCAGAGGTATTTCTCAGAGACTAAGGAAGTAAATTCTTTGTGATGTTGGGGGAGGACTTATAAAGCTGTTTCTTTGAACACATACAGTAGACCAAATTGTAAAGCTACAGATTTAGAAAGTAGTATTAATGCACAGAGAAGCAACCATTGGGGTTAATAATTCCATGACCTGTTACTTTTTTCCCAATCGTATCAAGTTTGGATCCAAACAAATTGGAGATAATTTTACGTTATCTTCTGTATTCTAAGGGTATCGAGCTGAAAGGCAATTAGCATTCAGGGAACAGAAATTTTTCAAATTAAACGTTCTGCCCAAACTGGAAACCAGCCAAGCTGCTTTCTAAAAATATCAATTTAAACTACTGTTTTCTAAAATAGCAGAGAGAAGATTTTTGTCTGCTGGATCTAGATGATTCTCATGTCCTTAACCTATTTTTTATATTCAACCTGCGTGTAACAGTTCCAACTGTACGTGAGAAGCTTAGGTTATCAGTCTTTCTCTGCACCTTGAGTTTTCTTTATCATCTCCTCAAGCGCTCGAGGGAATCAGTGACTAAACTGTACCTTCAATAAAATGCTGCGGATGTTCACTCAACAATGGCACTTGGAGAGGGCGAACGCTGAACGTATCATTTTGTTTTTTGCATGATTTTAATCCTGAAACGACTTCACTTGTATTACAAAACAGTCTCCTTAAAAACCCACCCATTCTGAGTGAACAACACTGTAGCTCTGGTGGCTTTCACTTGTGTGTGGGAGGCCCTTGTGGGCGTGTACCAATGAAAAGCATGAGTATTTCTTCCCTTATAGACAGTTACCATTAGGTGTTTTTTATAAAATCATCTTCTACAGATCCAAACGAGGGTAGTGTGTACCTTTTTCAGTCATCATATTCCAGAAATATTGGAGGATCTAATTTCATTAAATTCATAGTTAAATATATAGATGATAGATAGATGAGTAGATATTTGGACAAGTTCAACTCCAGGCTCCATGACTTGCCTTGCCCAAAGGAAAACATTGACAGTTCTTCTGTGGCTTGGACAATGATTTAACATTGAACCACTTTCTCCACTTTAAACAGCAAATTCTGTTTGGGTTAATAGCATGAAAAAGTGCCTGATGGATTAAATTTGTGTTTTGTTCTTTCTAGCCATGGTCTCCAAATCGCTGTGAGCTGCCTCATGGTAATGAGCATTTTGGGGCAGTGCCTCTTTCGTGTTAGGGTTGAGTTTCAGAAGCAACAACTCTACAGCCAAAGTCAAAGTGTTCATGCCATCTCTGCCCATCCAGCTTAGAGAAGAAAAGAAGGCGTTATTTCTCGACATTTCTAAGAGAGGAGACTAGTGAACAAAATATATTTCAAAAAATACTTTGGCTTAGGATGGATGTTTAAAGACAATTCCTCATTGCATCACTCCTACTTAAAGTCCTAGGCCTGTATTTTGAGATGTTTGCCATCATCCCTCCAAGTTCATATTTTTGCATCCACCAAAGAGTCAATTCCTGGCATGAGGACAGGATGCAGGATGTGGGGCCCCAGGAGATGTTCAGGTCTTGACCTCTCCCTTACCTTCAAGCATCGAGTCCCTTGTGAGTCTCATGTTCATCATACCAAAACAGAACACCAAACTGATGATGCTTGAGAGGATCCCTGGAGAGGTGGCACCCTCCAGCTTGGCATGAGATCAGCATGGGATAAATCCAGCAAGTGAAAATGATTGTGTATCTTGCTACCGGCAAACGCCAAGTGATGGCCTCTGGCCTCACGATTCCAGCCGTTCTACCTACCTTTGGAACTCTCTCCTTTCCAACCTTTGCTTCCTACAGATGATGAACTAGTTTCCTTCAATGATAGGATACTTCTCATCACTATTTTCCTCAAAAACCCTACATTTTGAGGTATTTTTGCTTGCCTGTTGTTTTGTTATTCTTTAATTTTGTCTTGAGATGGAACCCAGGGACATTCTACCTCTGAGCTACACCCCCAGCCCTATTTTTATTCTTTATTTTGAAACAGGGTCTCACTGAGTCATGGAGGGCCTAAGTAGCTGAGGCTGTCCATGAACAGCGATCCTCCAATTTCAGCCTCCCAAATGCCAGCCGTACCCCAATCCCTATTTAAATTTTCATTTTCAAACAGGGTCTCACTAAGTTTCTGAGGGTGGGCTTGAACCTGCAATCCTCCCATGTCAGCGTCCCAGTGCTGGGATTAGAGAAGAACACAATCACACTCAGCTCAAGGCTCTGTTTTCAGGACCCCCACTACCAGACGTCTCTCATCCTACCTATGGGCAGACACATCTTCTCCTTTAGTTAGATAAATAGCTTCCTAGGCCATCGAGTTTAGTGAATCTGCTTCTATAAGTATTTTATGTCCTGTTTTAAAATAAAATATTTAAAATATATTTGTCTTCTTGGTGAAATGTAATTTAGCTACAAGTCAATGAAAACTTTCAGAAACGCTGCTCTGAAATGTACCTCTACAAGAGAAATCCTCTCTTTTTTCATTGGGAGAAAAAAATATGAGGTTTGGCAAAGGGACGTAGGAGGGGGCTGGGAATAACCCAGATGTACTAAGTCAAATGAACACATTTGGCTGGGCTGCCTGCGGCGGAGACCGCGGGTGTGTCCCGTCCTGAGTGACAGAGCTGGAGTCACTCAGGAAAACAAGCAGGACTCTCTAAAGCAGCTCAGCCAAAAGGAAGGAGACAGCACCCATGCTCAGGCCCAGCTGGGAACATTCTGTTCCTTGTGCAGGGACGTGTGTTCACGTTTCTTCTCGAGACCCCTGAGGTCACGGGCATCCCAGCATGGACTTTGGAGACCACAGATGCTAAATTCTCATCCACAGTAGCTGATAGTGACTGGACTTGGCCATCCTTTCTAATGTCTTCAGGACCTCGTATCGAATAGGTTCTCAAAACTGTGGGTTGAATTATATTCTGAAAGATATATATTTAAAGTCCAGAGGTGGTAGAGAAATTAGGCCTTTCATGGAGGACTTTTTAAAGAGGCCTCTTATATTGGAATGAGACTGGCTGCTTCTCCTCTCTGAACTTATCCTCGAAACACCGCTAATATTCAAGAGAGTGCGGATAACAGACAGAGCCCCTGAGAAGCTCAGCTCAGATGCAGGCCCACGGTGCACTACCTCGCTGCCCTTAGGAGTCTTTGCCTAGGTTTTGCGTGTACTGTGAGGGGCAGGTGACTCTGGAGAAACAGCCCGGCCCCTGTGCAGATAGATCATCCCCTGCAGGTCTGCGCCCCAGCTGGTTCCATCTTATGAAAGTCTGAGATAATCAAGCTGCTGAGCCCTGAATTAGAGAATGTTCGACTCCAGGAGCTCAATCCTCTGGCATGTCACAGAAAAGCTGCACACCCGAACTGAGCATTCCCCTGCCCCAGCGTGCCTCTCCTCACCCAAGCTACTGTGTCTCCTCGGGATCCAGAGCATACTTGACCTAAGTAAGCAAAGCCAACACAAACCAATAGAAGGGGCGTGGTCAAGCCACCGAATGGGGCGTGGCCTCACAAACAGGGGCGTGATCACGCAAATCTGAGGGATGTGGCCAAGCCAAAGGGAGAGGGCGTGGCCAACCGAAGGCTCTCATTTCCTGGGTTTGCCAGCCCTGAATCTTCTCATTTCTCATCTCTTACCTGAAAACCAGGCAAATAAGTTAATGTGTGGATACGTCATTATTTCTTGTGAAGAAAGGACTAATCCAATTGATGTCAATATCAGTTAGTTATCACTTAGGGAATGCTTGAGGCCAGAAGTGCTTCAGATTTTATTGTTTTTAGGATTTTGGAATATTTGCATAGGTGTTCCTTATAAGAGTATTTCTAACCCGAACATCTGAAATGCAAAAATCTCGGAAATGGAAAACTTTGGATCATCATGTCAGTACCTAATGCTTCAGACTTGGAGCGCTTCAGATTTTGGGTTGCTGGCCTACAGACGCTCAACCTGCAGTACACAGATGCCCCAGCAGAGCGGCTAAAGATAACGCCCTTCAGAGATGATGAGAGAAAGTGGTTAACAGTGTGGGCTCTAAAGCTGGAGATCAGACCCACTCCACAACTAGGACGTTGAACAACTCTTCTTCACCTCTTTTGATTTTAGTTTGGGCAGAGAGATGTGGATGATAACATCACACTGCACACAGATTTGCAGATAAGACGAAACAAAAAGATGCTTAAAAAGAACGTGAAATAAGCGGGTGTGGTGGTGCTCACGTGGAGTCCCAGTGCTTGGGAGGCTGAGACAGGAGGATCATAGGCCCGCAGCCAACCTCAGCTACTTAGTGAGGCCATATGCAACTTAGTGAGACCCTGTGTCAAAATAAAGAATAAAAAATACGGCTGTGGGTGTAGCTTGGAGGTAAAATGAGCCTGGGTTCAATTCCCAGTACAATAAAGAAAGAAGAAAGAAAGAAAGAAAGAAAGAAAATGGAAAAGTGGCAGGCCAAATCCTAACTGCCCAAAATTGGATCTGAAGGTTACATTATCAAGATATTTATCAGGTTACCATTAATAAGATTTACTACTGACAATATTTACTCCTAATATTATTTATAGCTAATTAATATTTACTTTGAATACTTACAATTAAAATGAGTTGTTTTATGCAATGAGAAAATTATGTATGAGAGACCAAATCACACACACACACACACACACACACACACACACACACAAAAAAAAAGAAAAACCAAATGATGCGACTACCCAAGGTTTCAGGTGAAATGGCAGCCTGAGTTCCATGTTTGTGAAACTTCAGAGTAATCTAGTATCAAGAGATCGCTTATAAAACATGCATCTATGTAATAATATTTTACAAAATTATGAACAAATGCTTTAAATATTCTCTTCTGAAATAAAAACAACTACTGAAGGGAAATTTGGAACAAGTCCAAAGAGTAATTTTACCATTTTGCCTAAAGAACTGTAAATCAATAAGAATCCTAAGAGGATTCCTAATCTAAATTTTTGTTTGGTGGAAAAGAAAATTGAAGCCTGGGGTGCTGTAGGCGGGTGGCTGAGCTTCCCTGATTTTCTGCTCAGGAGTCTCCTCAAGCCAGAGACGCTCTCCTAGGCTTCTACGGGCCCCCTAGGGCCCACACTATCTGCTCAGAGATTTCTGCTATCTTTAAAAGTTGATCTCATCATTATTTATTATGTCTTTACCAGGATGACTACCATCTTCTCCCCAATTTATTCTTTTTTATTCAAAGTCACAAATTCTCATGACTGAGCTTTGACAAAAAAAATCAAACAGCAAAGTGTTTACTTGGGAATGGGAGTCTTTCGGGGCTCACGTGCTCACCGCCCTGCAGCCTGCTGTGCCATGTCTGCGACTCTGTTTACTTTCTTGTTCATGCCCTGTTATTTCTAGGAGGCCCATCTCTCCAAGGGCTCCACTCCATACTGTCATGTTTCTAGGTAAGAATTCACTTGTAGTGTAGTGTGTGTGTTTGTGTGCGCGCATATGCTCTGCGCACGCGTGTGTGGTCCTGGTGATTAAACCCAGGGGTGTTCTGCCTCTAAGCCACACTCTCATCCCTACTTTATTTTTTAGTTTGTTTCTATTTATTTTTGTTAATATACATTAATGGGTGCATTATGGTCTTCCATCATAATGAAGCTCTGAGTGACAGGGCGAGACGCCCCCACCTATCTTCCTCCATGTCCTTCCTTCCTCATACATGATAGTGAGATTGGCACCGGTGAGCTCAGGTCTGTACAGAACATCAGTGCGAGTGTTTCTTTCGTCACTTCTCCCTCCTCCAGCACCATGACAACCCTTCTCTAGCCTCTTCCATCTCTCCACTGGAGGTTCTCCATTCTCTAAAGTCCCTCTCCTATCCCAATTACTTCTTTTCTTCACACATGAGAGAAGACATAGGACCCCTCATGCACCGTGACTGGCTCATCCCACTTTGTTAACATAATATTCTCCGTTTTCACGAAGTTGCTCAGGGTCTTGCTAAGTTGCTGAGGCTGGCTATGAACCTAGGCTCCTCCTGTCTCAGCCTCCCGTGTACGGGGGTTATAAGTCTCTGTCTCCTCCCTGCCCAGTTACTCACTTGTCTCTTAAGCGTAGCTGCGGTTTGGATCTTAAGTGTCTCCCAAATCCCTGTGCGCTAAAGGTTTCCTGCTATTGCAGTATGGTAGAAAACTGAGGTGGCCTAGCAGAAAGTTTAGGCCGCAGGAGTGTGTCCTTGAAAGGGTACAGACTGTGCCTGTCATGCTCCACCCTCTCCTGCTGGCAGATAAGTTTAATATTCAACAGGTGAATTATTCTAATAAAACATTCAAAGATAAACACAAAACTAATTGAAAGGCTTCAACAGGTGAACAGGAAAGCTAAGACTGCATAATAGTTTCAAAGGTTTCTATTTGTTTATATTTACTCACAACACTATTACAAACATGAGAATATACTTTTTTTTTTTTTTGCAGGTCTGGGAATTGAACTCAGGGACATTTGACCTCTGAGCTACAAACCCCTGCCCTAGTTTTTATTCTTTATTTTGAAACAGGGTCTCACTGAGTCGCAGAGGCCTCACTAAGTAGCTGAATCTGTCTGCGAACTGCAATCCTGTGGTTTCAGCTCCCAAATGCTGGGGTTACAAGCGTGCCCACCACGCCCGGCTTACTTTTCTTTATTTAACAAGAAACCTATTCATAATAAAGTCCATGGGAAAGGCACGTTTGTTTTATTCACGTCTGATAAACAGATTGCAATGGATATAATATAGCACATGAATATTAGAACTCAGAAGCTATCGAAATAAATGTTATCATTCTCATTTTGTCTGTCCAGAAACTGAAATTCAAGCCAGGTGTGTTGCCACAAGCCTGTGACCCCAATGACTTGGGAGCCTGGGCCAGGAAAAGGGCAAGTTCAAGGCCAGCTTGGAAAACTTAGTGAGACGCTGTCTCAAAATAAAACACAGTTGGTTGTCATGGTGAATATCTGTAGCCACAATACTCAGGAGGCTGAGACAAGAGGAACACAGGTGCAAGACTAGCTTCAGCAACTTAGATCATTTTCAAAACAAACAAAAATAAATATAAATAAATAGGGCTGAGGGCATAGCTCAAAGGTAGAATGTCCCTGGGCTCAATCCTCAGTACCACAAATAAATAAATAAAATAAAAGTAATATAAGAAGTGCTGAAGGTGTAGCTCAGTGGTGGAGTCCTTGCCCAGTATGTGCAAATACCTACTTTGTGTAAACACTAGTACTGAAAAAATAAATAGAAGAAAGTCAAACAGCTTCAGACAATATTCAGTTATCTGCCTCATGTGCAGGGTGAAATAAAGCCTCAGAGTGAGCTCCCAGCTCAAGTTCTAACAAATTAACCTCTCCTCGTCCCCCTTCCCTCCTGGGATGGCTGAAAATGGCCAGTGATCAGATGGTGCACTGACTGTGCCTATGTGTCCCACAGACACGTGGTACACGGTGGGCAGAGTAGTGACATGTTTGATGATTCAAAACTGTGATTAAAAAGACAGCCTTGAAAACATTCCTTAATGGATACTTTCATTAAAAAGGGAAAATGTTAAAGACCAGAGAGTAGACCATAGGAGGAGAAGAGAACCCACTCAGTGGTGCCATGCAGATGTGTGCAGAGGTGAGGACAGTGGCGGTGTGGGTTCTGAGTGAGTGAGGGCAGGACAAGTCCTGCTCACCTCCCTGCTCATCCGCTATATTGCCACCTGTTTGTGATGGCAGCCACTCTGCTTAGTGACCTCATCTCCTAATTTTGGATCGTAACGTGTCCTAAATTTGGCCTGTGGATTTGGCGTGCGACTGGTCTTGAATTGTTCAATGAAAGGTAGAATTAAATCTACTCTTGATGGTGAATGAGGTAAGATGTGGCTTCTTAAAATACTCCATCATTGTTAAGGCCCCTGGGAGATGAAGCATATGCTGTTTGAAGATAGAGGGTCAGTGCTCTTTCTGAAACTGATGAACAGATGATCAAGAAACATCCATACCAACCTTGCAATGTATTTTATAAGAATGAAATCCTGACTTCAAAAACGATTGCTGCTTTTTGATCCCAGAAAATCTAAAATGAAACCAAATCTCAACAGCTTCTTATTTTTGAATTCCTTATTTGCCAATGCCCTGAGCTTCTTGGGAGGCGCAGTGCAAAGATCCTCCGTATTCTTGGACAAAGGCTCATGTTGGATTACTCCCTCAGTCAATTTTTATAATTCCGTTGGAAGAAAGTTACTTTTGCTCTACTGCTGCATTCTTCTTTCTCATCTGTAGCAAGAGCAGCTGTAGGACACATTCACAAGCGCTTGCTTCCTTTGTTTTGGGTGACTGCACTAACAGCACATTGCTTTCTTGAAGTCGACATAACCATCCTTTGCAGATTGGTGCTTGAGCCCCACTATGATCATTAGCATCGCTGCTTCTCCTTAAAGAGGAAGATTAATCTTGTAAGGAACATCAACAATTCCCATGACACATTGTGCTCTCCCAGTCCATAAACGTACGAGGAAAAGAAATTCCTGTTGTATCATTACTTTTTAAAACTCACCAATAACCAGTTTTATGAAGTTCATAACTCAAGACCCCTCTACTCTTTTTTTCAAACAAATAGCACTTGTGAAAGATAAAACTTAAAAACAATAATGTGATTTCAGCTTGCTTTCCCAAGTGAGTTACAGTAACTGAGAGTATAGCTCAGAAATTAAAGCAGCCAGGTGTGATGGTGCACATCTGTAAGGCTGAGGCAAAAGGATCATAGGTTTGAGGACAGACTTGGCATTGTAATGAGACTCTCAGAAACTGGCAAGATCCTGTTTTAAATAAAGTGAATATATATAACTGGTATACGACTCAGAGGTAAAGCACCCCTGGGTTTAATCCCCAGTAACAAAAAAAGAAATGAAAGAAAGAAAGAAAGAAAGAAAGAAAGAAAGAAAGAAAGAAAGAAAGAAAGGAAGGAAGAAAGAAAGGGAAGAATTGAAAGAAAAGCCATAGGTAAGATGAGAGAAAACAGTATAATTTAATTCTGCCTCCATTTGCAAAGATCGGCTGAGAAATAAAAATGAATCTTGACAGTCAGCACATGGATCAACTGCCATTTAGGTTGATATGCTTAGTATTTATTTACATATACCAGATAAGTCGGAGTAAGTTTAAAATATTTCATTAAAATGATAAAACAATTATGTCCAGAAAGATACACATTCATGTGTAATTAATACAGCATATAAGTTGAGGAACTAATGGACCTTATCAAGGTCAGTAAGAGTTCTTGATTCCTTGATATGTAATAAAAGTGACAAATAGAAAGCATTAAAATAATCCATGCAAACAGGCACTACTTCAGGAAAACCTGCAGTAATTTTCCCATTATTCTGAACACAAACTAGAATCCCCCCCCCCTTTTTTTTTTTCCTTTTCTAATTTTGGGGCTTTAGCTAACGTAGGAAAGAAGGAGTTTAAGGATGAATCATAGAGACATTAGAAAGATTAAATCAGGTCAAGTAGAAAATCTTGAAAGGAATCAAGGTGGCGTGGCGTGGGGAGAAGAGAATGAACCATGATGGTTTTGATAGAAAAACGGTCAAGGACAGCGTCTCAGTCAAGGTTCTCACTGCTGTCATCCCAAACAACTCACCACACAACTAGGAAAAGGGAGGTATATTAGCTCACAGGTTTTGAAGGTTTCTGGTGCAGTCCATGAGCTGCCGGGTGTACAGAGTTCAGGACATGGAAGAGGAACGAGAGCAAAGGCTCTGCTCTCACACCATGAAGGCCAGAAGCAAGACAGCAAACCAGCAAGGGGGTTCAAAGGCAAAAGCACAGTCTCTAAAGGCACACCCCAGGGACACACCCCTCCCAGCCACACCCACCTGCCTAGGTGACCACGCAGGACACCCATCACAGTGGACTTCAATGGATTCACACACTGCTGATGTCATCATCCTCATGACTGACCATGTCCACTCTGAACATTATACATCAGCTCTTCTGGGACTTTGTGTATCTAACCATGACATTATATTTGCAGTTTCTGAAATTCTATGAGAAGTAAAATGAGAGGAACAAGATCTAAGTAAGGTTTCCATGTGTAGTGCCTTCAGATAGAAGTTAATTACACTGTTAGCAGGGTGCTATGCATACGCACAGGCAGCTGTTGGTCACTCCAGGACTTGAGACTGTCAGAGGGAGCACAGATTGCAGAGGAGCAGTCTTTCCGAGTGACTGGAAGGATGAGGGATGAGCTGCGCACTCTGGAGCCCACTGATCCAGGTGAGCTAACACTCTCCTTTTTCTCATTGCCCCTGCAGGCTCGTGCTTATTAGTAGGACGTTGGGCCAAGGGATTCAGGCTCATTTCTAGAAAACATCCTGCCATCACAGGGCTCTCCAGGAGTTTCCTCCTGTGTGTATGAGTTAAAGGGTTCTCCGTTTTTAAATCTTTCTTTTGGGGCCCCAAGTTTTTAAATATTGCTACTGGTGCCCTGTAATTATACATTATATTGAGGTTTAGTGTGATGGAGACATACTTGCACATAACAGCTGGCAGGTTTCCCTCCAGATCCTACCCTGTTCCAGCCTCCTCCACATTCATAAGTCTGAGCTTGGTATTGATAGCGTTACCACTGTACATAGGATTATTTGAACTGATTCCTTCATCGAGTCTCCCCTAAGGCCTCTCTACCTCATCCCTACGCCCCCTTCTACTCTTCTCTGGGTATTTCTCCTCACTTATATGAAGCTTTTTGTTTCCTTATTTCTTTCTAGCTTCCCATAAATGGGAGAAAACACACGACTCTTTACTCTCTATGACGGGCTCATCTCATTTAGCAGAATATTCTTTAATTCTATCCAGTTTCCTGCTAGCTACACAATTTTGGTCTCCTTTATGGTTTAGTCGAAGCCCACTGTGTGTCGAGCCCATAATTTTGTAAGCCATTCATCTATTGGTGATACCTGGGTTGGTTCATAATTTGGTCATTTCATAATTTGGTATTATGAATTGTGCTATAAACATGGATATGCATGTATCACTGTAATGGTCTACTTTGATCCCTTTAGAAAGATTCCCAGATGAGTAATAATTGAGTCATATGGTGGCTGCATTCCTATTCTTCTGGGAAACCTACAATTGATGCACTTTGGGTGGGCTTGCAAATTAGTATGAGGGAGGGGTTTCTCTTAAGTATTAAACTCAATCGGAAGGTTTTACTTTATTTTTATAGTATGAATAATTCAGGAACAAAAAGGCAGAAAATAATAACCAGCCTTAAATTAGTTTCTCAATTATCGTCAACAGCCAACATTCAGCAGGCTGGTAGGTGTGGGGAGATGGGACTTACCGCTATGATCTGAAAGACCTGACCACACAATGTAGAGGAAGGAAAAGTATTCGCTCAGCTTTTTGGAGGCACTGAGTTTACTCTACTCCAGGTGAGACCTGAAACTCAAGGCATAGCAGCAAAGAACAGAGAGAGAGGGAGAGAGCAAGGGCTCTGCTCCTCACACCAGAAACCCCAGAAGTAGGGAGAGCCAGCAAGCAAAGGATTGATACACACAAGGACAACCCTCAGGCCACCACACCTCCAGTGGCTCCCCTTCTCTGTACACAAGCCACCAGCCTAGGTTACCACCCAGTAAATCTGTTACAGTAGATTTACCTATTGATGAGATTATATTCCTCCTTAGCAACCACATGCCCTTCAAATATTGCTACCTTGTTTTTATGAGAATAAGGGAGGTATTGTAAATCCAAACCATTATAGTATGCTTGGGAACTTACACATGGGATGATTGTACAAAGTATTTGAACCTCCGATTCTAGGGTGTGAGAACCAGCCGAAAGTGCTAAGATATTCAAGACAGAAGATTAGCAAAACCAAAATGAAGAACAGGCAAGACCTGGTCAGAAAAGAGTGCATTGCCACAGCTAGCCCAGCGAGTATTATCACGAATGCTGTACTGAGCAGAAGCCTGGAGTTGATTCTCCAATTCTCCTGAAAATTTGAACTACCAGCAGGTAATATGCAATAGTCTTACTACTAATTTTTTGAACAGTTACACAGTGTTGCTTCCTTATATACTGTAGTTAGGCCAAATTCTTCTTATCACGACGCCCCTGGAGAAATATTATGGCCCGTTAGTTACGCAGGCGAACTATAGGGTTCAGGGTCAGAACCCAGTGCAGTTGGGTCCCAGGACCTCGCTGGGAACGGCGACAGCAGAGCTCCGTGAACTTGTGCTGTGGCTGCCTGGCTCCTCATTCTGCACAAAGCCACAGGCTTAAGGACAGTGCTGGGTATTATCACACAGAGAACATTTAAACAGGGAGGTTGCCTTTGTTACCTGAGAGAAAGCCAGGGCTAGCTAGGTATATTGAATTACAGAACGCTGCTTGATTCTAATTTTAGCTTTATTACAAAATCAAATTACACTCGGAATTATGGTTTAGAAACAGTTGTCGAATACACAGAACATTATTTCACAGTCAGGCAATTCCGATGTTTTAATTCTATTCTTTACCAGATTCTAATCCTGTACCTTCTGCAAAGCACCTCACTATTTTTGGCTTATCTTCTTTAAAATTAGATGGTAATGCTTCTTGTTCAAAGCTACTAAGAAGACTAAAGACACTGTAATTTGTAAAAGCACTTTATAAAGGAATGAACATTTGTCAATATAAATTTAGTTTTTCTTGGGCTGGGGGAGTAGTTCCGTGGTTGAACACTTGCCCAGTATGTGCAGAGTACTGGCTTCTATGCCCAGCAGTGCAAAAACTAAAATAAATTTTATCTTTACAAAACACGGCCTGAATTGTATTTGTGTGTGTGTTGTGTATGATTGATCCAGCCCGAGAATCTTACTGAAAACACTTTATTTAGATCAATCCTTTGGAATGGCCCTGCCAGCCTATGCATTCAGAGGGAGCTCACATTGAGGTGGATAATTAAAAAGAGTCGATTCAAACTTCCTGCTTTACCTTGTGGTTGTTATTTTACCAAAGAGAGCTAAACCACACTGAAAAACAGAGCATTCTCCCAGGAGCAGGAGGCAAGACAGTAAAGGAAACAATTAAGTCTAATTGACTCAGCAGGTGGATAAAGCCAGAAACTGGGTCTAGTAAACGAGAGAGCCTTGGAGCTGAGGCATGGTGGGGAGAGCAGGATGGGGGAATTCTTCCCAAAGTGCACTCCCTGTTAAGAGTTCCGCTTTTAGGGAGAGGGGAGCACCTCGGCTATGGTACTAAAATCAGAATTAAAAATAAAACAATCATTCAAACAAGCATGCCCTTGAGATACAACGCATTAACCAAACAGAGAGAGAGAGAGAAAGAGAACAAAGAGATGTTTTTAATCAGCCTATCCTAAATGTACAGCCATGGTCTAAGGTGAATCAGTGTTTTAGAGAATAGCTTTGAAAACATTGTACATGTGTGTTTCCAAAATGCAACACACGCACGCACGCATGCACAGACCTACATAGGCATGGAGTCCAAGAGTCCAGAGTGGGGCCTTGAATGTCCAAGCCTCCGGCTGCTGGGGTCTCCAGGGTGGGCACATGTGCTGCGCCTGGCTACTTCTCAGCGTCTCCACCTCTCACCCGCTCCTCTCCCCTAGGGCTGTGCATCAGGACAGCGCCAGAGACGGGAGCCCGAGGAGCCTAGAGTTAGGTCTGGGGCTTCATGATGGCGGCTTATACATACCTGTTTAAGTGGCAATGCCAAGTTAAACAGATGTGAAGCTCAAACTTATTAAACATACTGGCAATGTTAAATAATTAATGAGTCTACTACGACCACTACTACTACTGTACACACACACACACACACACACACACACACACACACACACACACATTTTATGGTTAAGTGGAAACCTATACCAAATCTAAAAATACATGTTTTATTATTTTTAAATGGCCATCCCATTATTGAGATTGGTCATGGTGACTGATTAATATTCTCATTGAATAATCCAGGGGGTGAGAAGCTATGACACCCAGGCTGCTCATCTGTTTTTGCAAACAAAACGTCCGGAGCTGCTTGTCTAACAGTGAGCAGAGCCTCCAGTCCTTCTGTTCTTTTGAACGTTTTCCTGCACATTTGATGCTCTTCCTCCTAACTCCTATCTGTATGATTGTATAAAGGACTCTGGGTTCTACGAGGTCTTGGACTCTGCCTCACGTTTTTTGCATTTTTCTACATCATAGGCAGTACGTTTGCCAAGCACTTACCACAGTGACTGGCTCGAGGTAGGCACAAAGCAAACCATGATTTCACATAGCAGTGATGTTTTCTGCAAGGAAGAGCATCCTGGGAACTCCCTCAGGGGAGGGATTCACAGATACAACCTCTGTCACTACTTCTAACCACCCCAGGCCCTCCTAAGCATGGACTCCACCTAAGTCAGATAAACTTGGAGTGGCTAGTTTTGTCCAATATGAAAAGCTTCCTATCGGATGCTTCCAAATTTTCAATGATGCCATTTCCAATTAAACACTCTTACAGTGGCTTCCGCAAGAGAATGATCTGAGTGCTTTATTAGAAATACTACTAACAGGAGGCCGACAGGAAGATCTGGGTTTGAGGGCCTCAGCTGCTTAATGAGGCCTTTTTGCAATTCAGTGAGACCCTGTTTCACAATAAAGAACAAAAAGTAGGGCTGTGAGTGTAGCTCAGATGTAGAAGCCCCCTGAGTTCCATCCTCAGTACTGCAAAAAATACTACTACCAAAGAGATGCATTTTTCAGGGTTTTGTTATAAAGTATATTTGTTTGTTTATTTATTTGTTTTGGGGTGGTACTGGGGATGGAACCCAGGGGCTTTCTACCTCCAGGCTACACTCCCAGATCTATTTTATATTTTTTATTTGGAAACAGGGTCTCTTAAGCCAGTGGAGGCTGACTTCGAATCTGCACAATCCTCCTCTCTCAGCCTCCCAAGCGCGGGGATTACAAGTATGCACCACCATGCCCAGCTATAAAGTATATTTGTATATAGGAAGAGGGTAAATTATTGATACTGACAGTATTTAAGATACTTTTCTTGTAGAACAACCAGGATGCTAATATTTGGAGTGAAACTATATATAATTACACAGTGGTATGCTACTCATCTTGTAAACTTTCCTAATATCTGGTAGATTCGTGCCCATACACACAACTAGAGTTCCTCTGGGAGGCTACGTGTCTGCTTCAAAACTGATTTCGTGATTTATCGCTTTGGGAATCCCTCTTTAGGAGCTGAGATCTCAGATTTAACGTAGTTTCCAGTGGTGGTAAATATATGTTATCTAGTCTTCTTAATATTTTATGTTAAAGCTGGCCAGCCACACGTACCACCTGTTATTACTTTAGAACCCCTTGCACTCAGAGTATGTCCTGCATATGGCATTCTCATATATATGACATACATATGATTTATAATTCATATAATGCATACGAATCATTTTTAATAATATCAAGTAAAACTAATGGAAATTTGCTCAAAAGATAATTTTCACAGAGGAGCGCCTAAGCCTTTTAATGCAATCATCACTAAAAGAAATGCCTGTAGTCTGATAGAAAACATTCACCACCATGAGGATTTAACAAAGCTCATTAATTCATATTTTCTTATTTCCCTGTGCACAGTCCTAAGCCCATCAGAGAAAAGGGCCCTCATGCAAGTGCTATAAATATCAAAAACAAAGCAAGACCCCTGCTTCCTTTAAAGGAGCATGGCACCATTAGCTGGCTGCCTCTCACACGATTAGCCTTGTCTGGCAGGCTGGGGTTTGTGTTTTATAAATAGTCTCCATTGCACATTTCATCACTGAAAAATCCAGATATGCATGTATAAAACCCAAGATAAGTGTAAATAAGAGATAAATCCTGTTAATTGAGGTTCGCTGGTGCCAGAGCCCTTTGGCACTGAGGACCTGGGGGACTCCTTGGCATCGAAGCAGCAGACCTAGGGGATTCCTTGGCACAGAAACAGAGTGGGCTTCTTTACGGTGTAAACAGCGTGTGGCCACTGTTCGCAGGACTTGTCCCTCCAGGACATTGTTTTGTCTTTTTCTTTTTGAAAAATAGAAAGCAAAATTGTTTTACCTCCTCCATTCGGTTGCTAAGTAAGTTCTGGCCTGTTCAGCCAACATTCTTTCTTTTTTCCCTTTCCTTTCAGCAACAGGAAAAGCAGCACGTGATTTAGTTCTGTGACCCTCATGGGCACCTCGCTCGCCAGCGTGTGCTTGTGATGATGCGCCTGCGCGTTAGCTCTGCGAACACTTACTACAGTCAGACACTCATAGCACAGCTGGCCAGATGTCCAGCACCCTTCCCTACCTACCGGGGTGCAAAAGGAAATCATGGGTCTAAAATAAACCCCAATTCTGTGCTTACAACCAACCGCCCTGAAGAGGAGCAAGTTGCTGGCTGCCGTAGATCCCGGGCCCTCTCTCACCCCTGCCAAGACAGTGGGGCTTTGTTTACACTACATTACCTTTAACTAATGATGGCCTTAAGCAGGGATGATTGAAATGTCACTGCCCTGATATTCTGGAGCTCAAAGCCCTTCTTTCTGCCTCTGTTGTTTTTATTTATGACTCTTTGAAGTGGAGAAAAAGAAAGAAACTGTGCCTCCATCCATCATTAGCAACATCCAGTTCTGGTTATTTTTTTTAATCCACAAGCCATGTTCTCAGTGTCATTCTCACGTGGAGGATTTATTTTTTTATTGTTTTTTCATTTTTCTTCATTTTTATTAGACCATGTGAAATGATCTAATGATCTCTAACCCAAAGTGACTACAGTTTGATACCGCGTATTATGTGGCCCACAGGAGTGTTTCTGACCAGACACTACCTCCTGAACGGGCGGAGGTCACCAAGGTAGATTCACAGCCCTTCTGATTCAGGGCACTGAGACAGATGGAGTTGGTTTCACTTCTTATGAGCCACTTGGAGTTTGAGTTCAGTGAAAATAAGAAGAAAATTATGGTTAAGTAAAATTGACAAGGGGGGTTGGGAGCTGAGAG
The DNA here is from genome assembly GCF_963383645.1 of Muscardinus avellanarius. Lineage (NCBI taxonomy): Eukaryota > Metazoa > Chordata > Mammalia > Rodentia > Gliridae > Muscardinus > Muscardinus avellanarius. Next base: position 3,160,303 of record NC_137800.1, read on the forward strand.
GGTGAAGTACCTATGGGTGAGTATATGGTAAATAATAATATTTTCTCCCTGTTGAATACAACTGAGAATCAAAAGAATTAAAATTTTTAATTTAGGAGGCGAGACTATTCCACATAACTAATTAATAGCTCACGTAGACAAGGTAACTGCCACCTGCAAGCAGATTCCCCCGGTGCTCCCTCGGACGCTTCTTTCTGTGCCCACTGTCCTGGAAAGTCACCTGCTGTCTCCTGGGCTGCTCTCATGGCTAGTGATGGTGGCTGTGCCGATGCTCAGCCTAGGGTCTGCATCTCCCCAAGGAAAGAAATCCTCCTCCTGGACCAAGGCTGGCATCAGAAAAAGCAGAAGGCACTCCTGCAAATCATGGCGGGTGTGCACCTGGATAGATACACCTACTGTGCTCCAGTCACACCTCTCCAGGTCTTGGACTTTGCCAGTAACTTGCTTTCCCTCCCAAACCAGGAATGTTCAACACTCACCTTGGAAAAATGACCATCACCCATCTCATGTTCAGCCGTGAAGCCAACATGATACCAGAGGCCAGTCTTAGAGATGGAAAATTCAAAATTTTCCTTATAGAGGAAAATTCAAACTACCGGGGCCAGCAGGCAATCGAAAACACAGGTTCAGGGATCAAACACATCATTTTTCCAAGTTGATGCTTTTTGTTCTCGTTTATTTCTTTTTATTGTGCGACTGTGTGTCTAATCAAAGGTCCTCAGTGTGTTCGCCGGTACAGTGATACTGCTGAGGTGTCACTGTTAGGCGTCCATGTGCAAAGTCATCAGCATATTACAGGTGCTGACTGGATGATGACCATTTATAATCACAATACTTCACATTTGCAGCGTGATTAGCATGCAGCTCCTCACATCAACCAGGAAAACATCACACTGATGCCATATGACGACACACTGAGGGGCAGGAGAATTGAACGAACGGAATTCAAGACTGTAGGAAATATATAAACAACAACAAAATAAACCCCAGCTCCTCCATGGACCCAGTTTCTATTTTGGCCTCCACCTGGACTTTTCAAGACCATCTTGACAATCCACTAAACATCCATTATTTAAAAGCACAGTGACACAAATAGCTCGTATATACTCTTCAAAAAAAATCACTATTGTATTTTCATTATATATAAAACTTTGAACACTTCTGGTTAAAAGAAATCTCATGTAAGGATCAGAATTGTAGGTTTGGGTCTATCCATAGCTAACCATAAATACATTCTGAGACATCTTAGTTTTGCACCACTGAGCTTAGAAACACCTACATCTCACTTTCTTTGCAGAAACTGAAAATAAACGCAGCATGTACAGCTATTTTTTACTGTATATTTTTGCACAATGGAGCTCCACTGTGACTCACGCTCTTGCAGATGAGCATTTCATATTTCTTTCGTTAATTTGAAACAAAAAAATTTAAAGAGCTGGGATTTGACTTTGTCATTCTCTACTTTGGTAGCCAATGTTCCTGGGTAGGTGCATTTTCACATGGTCCACAAGCATGACCTTAAGAAACATGCAAGTTACGTTCTCAGTAAACACAGTAACGCTGACAAGTTATATGATGCTCATGTTTAGATTTGGGAAGGAGCAAAAGTACCATACTTGGATTCTTATAAAAATTCTTAAAGTTGAATCATTGAATGATTTTTAAACCAAAGATAATTCCAGATTAGAAAGAAATGAGTCAAGCATGAGGGTCCTATGGTACGCCTGAAAATCATGGCATTAGGTCTGATCACAAATGGGGTCTCTTTTTTATAAATGTTATTAAATGAGTGTAAAATCAATAAAATCCGTAGCTATGGAGTTGCAGAGTTGACATGTCCTAAGTAATCAGCACATTGATCTCCCCCACCTGGAATTTTATAGATACTTAAAGTACACTTATGTACATCTGATATATGAGAAGCACATATGGCACTCTTCATTTTAATTGGAAGACATCCATTAGAAGGTACCCGCACTGAGATGTACAGAGCACACTCAGAGCCCCAAGGGGTGACCAGCCCTCAAGCCAGGGCCTCCCCCAGTCAGAAGCCGCTGGAGCTGGGCTCACCCAGACGCCTCCTGCTCATCCCGGTGTCGGCTTTGGTTTTACCCCTGCTGACACTCATCAGAACTCCTTGCCTAAGACTGAATCACTTCTATTGACACTAAATAATAATTATAATAATGATAATAAAAATAATGAAAGCATTATAGGAATTCTAGAGATGTTCCCACCATTCCCAGGTCAAACCGTGCTAAGAGTTGTCCACCGTGGGCTCACAGTGTCACAGTCTTGTCTCTCCCTTCGCCACGTGGCTCCTGAATCTACTTTTGACCAGATCAAAGTCAGTCCAAAGCTGCACTCCTGAGACTGTCAAGTATCTAGTCTCCTAACATCAGTGGAAACCAGGACTGATCCCTTTCTCTGCAGAACAATTCCGGTCATGTCCTAGAGGTCATTGTGAATAGAGGCTTCCACTCCAGGCAGTAGCATCAACTCGGTTCTGGGTGATGGGTTTCCAGGCATTGAACTGGACCGAGAATAAAACTTGGCCAGAAAGAAAGTTGGAGAGCCTAACAGCCCCCACAAACAGGAAGTGGTATGCGAGAATAGCTAATCAATGTGATTGCTGAACTTTACTGTGAGGACCAAAAAGCTTGTGAGACAACCTGAAAGTAGTGTTTAGGTAATTAATTTCTGAGGGTTCTCCATAGGGTTTATGTCTTCCAAACGACTGAAAGATTGTCAAATGCATATGGGTAATCCAGATCTCTGCAGCATGGCCCAAGTTCAGTCTTAGCAAGGGGATGTTTTCTGAGTGGTCTAGATTTCTCTGGTGGTCTGTTACAACTGAAAAAGCCAAGCTCAAGTAAACCTGCTTTATTTTATGCTTCTGCAACCCAATGCTCCCATCCTGACTCAGATAGGAAAGCGTACAGTCTTGGGTGAGGGACTTTCTCCCTGCAGGGTCCTTTAAGGGACTTGCTACATTATCCCCAAAACAATTAAAAATGAAAGAAAAAAAACTCAGCAACATAGGAGTACTTTTTAATCTTTAAATAGTGCCTAATATAACACCCTTCCTTAAATATTAACTGTGAACTATGGTGCACAGACCAAATATCTTTTCTTAGTGACAGAAAGATGTTCCCTTTGATTTTCTAAACTTTGTCATTTTTAGTGACACAAATTTCCTTTATAATGATTTCTTATATCGTCATCTTTCGCCATTTGTTTCAATATCCATTATGTCTCTATTAAAACAATGCAGCCTTGTTGTTATTGTTGGTGGTGGTGTACTGTTTTGGGACATTGAAAGATATCTAGTGAAATAGAATGAAAGATAATGTGTTAGCATGTTAAAATTAGTTTTTATAAAAAGATACATCTGCAGTGATCTTAATCATAATGCCCTCTTCAGATAACATGTAGACACTCAACACAGTTTGGGGTTGGCAAAGAAACTGAAGAGACGGGATGCTATTAAAACTAAAATTACCGAGGTCCTTCTTAAGGCCCTTGAGTCGAATCACTTACTGACGGTATTGGAAACTTATGTCTGTAAAGATGTCTAAATTAGCATCATAAGTAGTGAAATATTCAGCAGTGAAGTAGAAGTCCTCAACTTTCAACTGACATTGGAAATCCCCAAATCAATTCCAGGCACTGAATGATAAGGTATGGGTATTTATATAAAGACAAAGCAAAGACTCATCTCTTCAGATCGGGAATGGCTTCCATCTTTCAGGAGACTTTGTGAACCATCGAGAAAACATAAGAAAATTTTTACATAACCCCTGTCGAATAGGATTGCTTGTCTGGCCAAGAAGCTACTTACTGACAGTCACATCGTCTTGCCATCGTTCCCCAGATCAATCAGGGGCTGTGTGATTCCCGTGAAGAGGAGAACACATTGCGTGGGTCATCCGCCAGTGGAAGGTATGAGTGTAAGGCTGTGCCCTTGGTCAGCTGGTCTGGGGATGGTCTGAGCTGGTGCTGAAGGGCTACCACAGTCCAGAGCAGCGAGGTTCCTAATGTCCCTTGTCTTCTAGGTACAGCATTGTGTCCTGAAGCCAAGGGGCACAGGCCAAAAAAGACCAAGGAGCCGGCCACACTGACTATGGCCAGAGAGCTGTGTCTCCTGAGGGGCTGTTAGTTACATCTATCTCTTTCCTACTATGCTGGTCGAAAAGATGGGACTTTTCAGGGTCACTGGGCTGGCATCGCCACACACTGCCTACTGCTAGTGGGGCAGAGACTCGGGGTCCCACTTAGCACTTGCAGCAGAAAATTCAAACTGTCCCAGCAAATGCAGGAGGATTATCTTTTACTGAGCACTTACTTAATACCAGTTTATATACATCATACAACCTATTAATGCAGAAAGCCTTAGTGCATAGAAGTCACTACCCTGATTTTATAAATCAGGAACCTGGCATTTAGAAATGGCTAGAAATCCTGCTTCTGATTTGAAGACAAATAGGGCCTGGATTTGAACCGAAGCAGTGGCAAAGCTATCAGAAAATCCCGAGCGGGGCCCTGAGATGAAGAGCTGCTTCTTAGGTTCTTCAGTGAGGCTCCTACTGCAGTCACAAGAGGAGCCTGGGAAGGACCGACGGTGGCCTGCGCTTTCACAAAGATGGGATTATAAAAATAGTAAGAAGGCGGCCATTCTGCAAGCATAGGTGAGAGAGGGGAGAGAAATGAACAGTCCGCCTGGTTCTGGAAATGTCTTTTAGCAACCACTCCTAGGCCCCACACCCCCTTTCTAGAATCTCACTCCTTTCTAGGACCTCCTTTAAGTAAGAATCTTAGTGCACCAGCTCAATTCACCTAGGAGTTAAAAAAAAATACTCACTTTGGTTTTATTTTTTTCTCCTTTTTCCTTTGTTTCAGAAAGGAGTCCTCCTGGGGTGGGTGCAGAAAAGGCATTTGTTAAGTAAATTAATAAATACTCACTTCCCAAGCAGCTTGTCTACATTCACCAAGCTCCCTGTGGACTTCCTGTTAACACCACAGACACCTCATTTTGTTTTATTGGCGATGAGGTGGAAATTGGTGACTGGTGGCTTTCTCTTTTTAGGCAAGGGACTTATATTTAGAAACTATTTAAACTTTAGCCCTGTGTGTCATTGGAGACATCTGTGTTATTATGATAATGTTTGGGGCTCTCTGTTCTGAACTCAATCGAAAGTATTTTTATGCAATTCTGTTCTACCTAGTTTTTTTTAGAACACGGGAAGTGTTTCTGTTGTTGTTGTTGTTGTTGTTGTTGTTGTTGTTGTTGTTGTTGTTGTTTGTGAATGAGTGTGTAATATATTGATTCCTTTTTCTTAACACAGTTTCAGTCTTTTCCCCAGACATGGAATCACACACAGACCTCCCGATACCTCCTAAAACACTAAGTTTCACATATATCAGAACTTAGGCAATAATTCCAAGCACACAGAAATTCTTTAAATAAAACGGTAAGCGACACAAGCAAGAGTGTAGCTGGAATCCCATCGCAGAGATTCAGGTTTGGACTGAACGTCTTAAGGCAACGTCTTGTATGAGGTCAGAGCCTAGGAAGGCTCCCTGTTTGTGTGCACCGAGGAGTCACCAGACACTGCAGTCACCCTTCTCAATCCTGATGAATCCTAATACAAAATCTCATTTGTGATGGGAGAGTTGCTGAGGCTGGCTCGGACGCTGCAATCATCCTGTTTCAGCCTCTCAGGTAGTGGGGATTACAGGTGTGCGCCACTATGCCTGGCTAGTCTGGGGTTTAGAGGCCCTCAGCTCGCTCAGTTCCAAAGTGTAAATATCATGTTGCTATTGACGTGGCCGCTGTATTGGAAAGGTATGGTGGATTCTTTAAATTGTGCCATGGGAGTTCTCTGTGCTCCTGTTGGCTCCAGGACTAGACAAGACCTGGATTTTGCATATGTTGGGGACTGGCAGGATAAGACAGGGACAAAATGTGGAGTGGCTATGGGTACAGTTTGAAATCAAATAGTGGCGATTCTGACAGGTGGCTGGATGGACTCTGCAGTCAGACTGCCAGGGGCAGACTCCTTGCTGTGCAAGTCCTTAGATTCTCGGTATTTCAGACTACCCACGCGGGTGAGGCAATCAGGAGAATTAGCTTCGCAGGACTCTTAAAAGAATTGCAAGTGAAATACCATGCGATGTGTTTAATGCTTGACATATAGTAAATATTCACTTAATATCATCTGTGGTTAGTGCAAATGTCATGTGTCTACGCTGTCATTATTTTTCATGTTTGAAGATGACCTGCTCTGTATTGTCATCTTTCTCTGGTCTTTAGGATACACCAGGCAGAAGACAGCAGCTCTTGTGTGTTTGTTTGTTTGCTTGTGTTATAGTACTGTAGTACCTGGGGATGAAACCCAGGGGCATTCTACTAATGGGCTACACCCCTAGGCTTGTCTTATTTTTTATTGGGAAGCAGGGCATCGCTAAGTTGCTGATAAGTGGCTGAGGCTGGCTTCAAACCTGCAATCATCCTGTTCCAGCCTCCCAGGGACTGGCATTACAGGTGTGTGCCGCTATGCCTGGCTCGTCTGTGGTTTAGAAGGAGCAAGGTGTACACAGTTGAGAAGGACTCTTGGCCTTGTTTCTCTATAGCTATCTAGCACTGGACAAGTTTGCTCACATTTTCATGTCTCAAATTGATAACGATGTATATAGATTTGATGAAATATCTGGCACCGAGGTTGTATTGCAGAAATGTTATTTCTATTTCTCCTAGATGCTTCTGACAATAGATAGACAGATATTTAATAAGCCTGAGGTCCACCAGCCTCACAATTGATAGTATAAACCCTGGATTGAGAATTGAGTATTTTTCCTTAGTCCCTAGTTCAGTAGTCTGTGTTGCATTTTTAATTCTGGAGCACTGACTTTAAATTACTGTATTCCAGAGTTTCCTCATTGGTGATTTATAATATTAAGTCAAATGTTTGCTGTATTGTAATGAAAACAATATTGTTCATGTAGCCAATTTTAAAATTATCACTGTTACTCTTTAGGTAACTTGGGATGAAATGGTCCATACTATTTTGTTTACTTAAAATAAGTCTAAATATCTGACATCTGACTTTTTTTTGTGATACTGGGGTTCCTGGGAGCCCTTCTACCTCCGGGCTAAACTCCCAGACCTATTTTATATTTTTTTATTTGGAAACAGGGTCTCTTAAGCCAACGAGGCTGGCTCCGAACCAGCACGATCCTCCTGTCTCTGCCTCCCAAGTGCGGGATTACAAGTGTGCGCCACCATGCCTGGCAATATCTGACTTTTTATTCATTTTTTTCTTTCAGCATTTTATTTATTTGTTTGTTTGTTTATTTTGGTATTGGGGATTAAACTCAGGAGTATTATTTCTCCAAGCTATATCCCTAACTCTTTTTTGTTTTTGAGTCTTGGTATTTCATAGTTTCCGAAGGATTTGGTAAGTTGCTGAGGTTGGCTTTGAACCTGCTATCTTCCTCTGTCAGCCTCCCAGGCATGAACTAACATGCCTGCACTGATTTTTTTTTAATATGCTTCTATCTTCCAGTCCTATCTGAGAAATAAAATTCTATAGCAGTCATCAGATCTATTCTGCCAGAAAAAAAATTTACTCTAAAGGTGTACTGTAAGATTGTAGGTTACTTCTCCCCCAAGGTACAAGTCAGTAGAGGTCAGATAAGAATGAGGAAGACAGGAAACAGGGTTATCTGCACATTTCCAGAGAATTCTAGAAACAGCATTACAGGAGTCTCGTGGGAGCATAGCTAGTTGTCAACTCTTTTTGACAAAGAAATGAAGAAAATACACAAAGTTCAAAGTAGAAAGAGGGTTATGGCTTTGGAAATTTTAAGGCATGAAATTTAATGGTGATGTGAAGTCTACGGGATGTTCCACCAGACATGACACATCGGATATTGCAAAGTAAATGCTCAGGGGAAAGAAGAATCCTGAATGCAAGAAACAGGTCAGGAGAGATGCACCGAGTAAGACCTGGCTTGCAGGACAGTGCCCGGAAAGCCTACATCTCACTGTCCCTGGCAGGACCTTCCTAGCCTGGACATCTGATGAGCAGATGGCTGCCCCGGGCTGCCCCCAGAGTCCTGGAGAAGCCTGCACTGAGATGCCGCCTTGCCCTCGGGCCCAGCCCACCACATCCACAGGGCAGCGGTGCCCTTAACCAAGCTCAGGGCGCCAAAATAAGTGTCCTGTGATGCTCAGACCCTCACCTGCTGCCCCTGTAAGGCTAAGGTTAGAGCTGAGGCAGAGAGGAGGAGAGCTAAACATCCCGCGTCCATCCGAGCGAGGGGCTCTTTGTCAGTTTCTGAGAGAACGAGCCTCAAAATCATCCTAGAACCAGTAGGGAAGGAGTAGGGTTTATATTGGATTCAACAGTTATCTCTACAGGCAACTCGAGTATAAGAATAAAAGGCAGAGTCTCAGACAAGTCCTGGGCAACAGAAAGTCCCACGAGCTGTCTTCTCCCCTGCTTCTGCTGTGTGGGGAAGATCTGAGGTCCTGCAGCCTCCTGCTCACATATACGAGATCACTGCTCGGACATTTCTGTCTCTCTCTCTCTGTCTCTCTCTGTCTCTGTCTCTGTCTCTGTCTCTCTGTCTCTCTGTCTCTCTCTCTCTCTCTCTCTCTCTCTCTCTCTCTCACACACACACACACACACACACACACACACACACACACACTTGATTATCTCTGCCACTGATTGTTGTTACCTATTTTCCTAAGTAAATAGAAGTTAGGACTCCTCAGAAATTATCCCAAGGGACAGACATCCTCTTGAGATTAAGGTTTATGCTACATCGTTTTACCAAGAGTTAGTGTTTCAGAAATTAGAAATGGGCAGAACCTCTGACCTCAGAAACTTTCTCTTTTTCTGGAGATCGTTTCCTCTGCACTTTGTAACACAATCCCCCACTGCCCTGCCCCTCTCTCCCTCTCTCCTTTTATTCGGTATTATAGACATTTATAAAACACAAACACAATTAGATGTTAAATATATATAGCTGAAGATAATACAGCAAGAAAACATGAAAACACCCCCAACTGGCCTCCAACCAAAAAAAAAAAAAAACATGCTCAGTCCCTAACAGCTCACAAATCCTTAAAATAGTCTACCAGCAACAAGTAATAGCCTTTAAAGTATGGCGCTCTGCTTTTAATTAGAGAGACATTTAATCTTTGCATGTCCACTCAGGATTCATGAGTCGCACATCAAGTCGTCTATATTTGAACTCATCAGCTGTTTGGAATGCTCTGAGCTTTCTGTCTTGCTCTTCACACTGTGTGAACCGCCACCTCCTCCAGCCCTGCCACATCTGCCCGGCCAGGCCGCTTCAACAGCTGTCAGCAGCCTCGTGCAGTGGGCGGATCTCCCAGGACAGTGGATCCCACACCAGTCTTCTAGACTACTACTGTCTAATCGTTCGTAATTACACAGAAGACTCCATTTAAACCCAACGTGTTCAGAACTCAAAGGAAGAGTGTTGGGAAGTGTAGCCAAGAAGCCGTGCTCTATGGCACAAGCGTCCATCAGTGCGGGGCGGCCTGTCACTCCGGCTCATGCGGCCCAGCTGCACTTGCGGTATTTAAATAGCCAAGCGCTCTCCAGGTTACGTTTTACCAGGGATCTCAGACAAACCGTTGCTGTTCTCTTGTCTCGTTCCTTCTGCCAGCATGGGAGATAATATAATCAAAAGGTATATATTAGGTTATGTTACCTATCTCATCTCTCTATGCAACTTTTCTGAGATATATTTATGCAACTTTCAAATATGTATTGCATAACTTGGCTTTCAAGCATCTACTCAGTTGGAAATATTGTGCAGGCAATGGAATATAAAACATTAGCTTAGAAATAGACCAGCAGAGCATAGAAAACCAGGCAAGGCAAGGACCAACTTCTTTAACCTCGAAAATCCTTGAGAATGTAGTAATTACTAGCAGCCAGTGATTGAATGTAACACCACAGAGAATGATCAAGTCTTCATGTTTGCAGGACCTGGGCTGTGCTTCTGTTTTAAGGTGAGAGAACATATCATGTTTTATCAAATGACAATATAGGAGAGAGGCTTCGTATGATATTACACTTTTGACAGATAGCATATATCATCCTTGAAGGATACAGTGTTTCTTTGTGTGTGTGTGTGTGTGTGTGTGTGTGTGTGTGTGTGTTTCCAGGGATTGAACCCAGGGATATTATAACTATGAGCTATATTCTGAGCCATATTTTTTATTCTTTATTTTGAAACAGAGTCTCACTAATTTGAGGAGGGCCTCAAAAAGTACCTGAGGCAAGCCTCAAACCTGCAATCCTCCTGCCCTGGCCCCCACGTATTAGGATTATAAGTGTATATTACCATGCCTAGATACACGAGTACATTCTTGTCACTTGTTAATATAAAGTTACTTAATGAATTTTCTTGGCCATCACTTTAAAAGGGAAACAAAGCCCCAATAATTGCTTTCAAGAATGATTTTGACATCTATGCTCAAGAGAAGAAAATAAATAAGGTCAGGCCAAAGATGAAAGTTTCTTCTTTTGGGGAAACCAAATACGTTGGTGTGTGGATCTTCTTAGTCCTTTCCTGAAAATATCTTTCTTTGACAAATCATGGCTGGTGAGCTGAGCATGCTGGCGCACGCTTGCAATCCCAGCATTCAGGAGGCTGAGACTAGAGGGTCACTGTTGGTGGACAGCTTCAGCTACTTAGCAAGGCCCTTCGCAACTCAGTGAGACCCTGTTTCAAAAAATAAAAAGACTAAAAATCAGGGCTGGGGTGTAGCTCAGAGGTACAATATCCCTGGGTTCCATCCTCAGTACTGAAAAAAAAAAAAATCATGGCTGGTTGTTGTAGAACTTAGTGGACCCATGTTGGGAACACTGCCTGTCATGAGATTGCAACGGACTGTGCCCAGGTTAGTCAGTCTGGCTGACAAAGAGGCTTCACAAGCTGAGGTTCTTGTGAAAGTTATCAGTATCTCGATTAGGAGAAGTTTACTCAATGGTTTGCATGGGTATTTTGTAGATTCATACTTTTTTTTAAATAGAACTACTTCTGTCCTGTAGGAAGTAATTTGCTTAATGTCATATTTATACATTTTTATCAAAACACCTTTATAGAGGTAAGTCAGATAGAAACTTTCCGCTAATATTTTTCCTTTAACAATGGTCAAACTAAGTTTTAATGTTAGTCTCTTCAACTATTAAATAATATAAAGTGTATACTACTCATATCACTTTGCATGCCATTAGAATAATTATGATTATAGTTCTTGTTAGTAATATTTGAAAAATACGCAAGGCATACTGTCGAATGCTCTTGCAATTATTACAGCACAATATCTTGTTTTTATTCACAAACATATCAATGTCAATCACAAAGCTAAACATGAGAAGGAGGGAGGGGGAGAAAATGGGGAGGGGTTTGGGAAGGGGCTAAATGAGTGATGGGTGCATGTATGCCTCTACCATCTTGTACTCCATTAAGATGTATGACTACAATGCACCAATAAAAATTTTTAAAAAGATATAACTGGATATTTCTCATAGTTAAAGAGCTGTTTTGCTGATATCATCTTTGAAAAATCACAACTGTATCAACTTTGTCTTATTCATCACATCTTTAAAACAAAATGGTTCCCCATTATTCTTAATGTCCAGCCTAAAGTATACAACCAGTCCTTGTGTGTAATGCCCTGCTCCTCACTCAAGTCCAGTTTCCACATCCCTCCCCCAGTCATCCAGTGCCCTGGAGACACCTGGTTTCCTGTTCCTCCACACCCTGGGGCTATTATGAGCTGCCCAAAGCCAGGACTTCCCCAGGTCCCTGCCTTCTGCCCTCTGCTGGCTTCTACTGGTCCATCTGCCTTGGTGGTAGGTTGGAAGAGTTTCCTTGGAAAAACAGTACTGAATAAATTGAGAAGAATCTCTTTCATCAGAAACACTGCATATTCCAAGTTATTATTTAGAAAATTATCAGCATATCTTGGTTTGCAGAGAAGGTAGAGCAGCATCCTGGCCACTAAAATGGTGGGAAGGGGACCTTACTATTATTTCTGCAAAAATGTTGAAGAAAAGAGAAAAATATTTTTAAAATGGTGCTTTTGCAACTTAGATGGGGAAGACAAAGAGAAGTTCGTGGTGTATGTGTGTGTTGTGTGTGTGTTTGTGTGTGTTTTCAAGATTTTTAATCTTGAGTAAACAAAAGACAAAAAATGGGGTGGAATAAGGAGAGGGAAAATAGCAGTAAGTTAATGCCATCCTGTTTATTAATTCTTGTTTAATTTCCTGACTTTGGGGTCTTTTTGAGGAAGTTCCTACCAGTCTCTATATGTTAGAGGTTGGTACTATTCTCTCCTCTGGTAACTTCAATGTCTCTGATCTAATTTTCAGGTCTTTGATTTATCTCGAGTTGACTCTTATGATGGGCTGGGAGGTTGTGATTTAATTCCATTTTTATATAAATGGATAGGCAGTTTTCCCAACGCCATTTGTTGAAAAATAAAATCATCAAGAGTCTAAAGAGAGAGCCTACAGAAAGAGAAGAGATCGTTGCCAGCTACTCTTCTGACAGAGGACTAATATCTAGACTATACAAAGAACTTATGAGACAACGCTTAATAAAACAAATAATCTGATAAAAAATGGACAATTGAACTAAACAGATACTTCACAAAAGAAGAAATACAAATGGAAAATAAATATATTAAAAAAGTTTGACATAATTAGCAATCAGAGAAATGTAAGTCAAAACCACTGAGTTTTGAGGGCCAGAGATGAGTTTTTAAAGGTCACAGTTTTCCATCTAACCCCAATTAGAATGGCAGTATTCAAGAAGTCAAGCAACAGTAAGTACTGGAGAGGATATAGAAGACAGGAAATCTTATACACTGTGGTTAAGACTGAAAATTATTGTAGCTTCTATGGAGATCAGGGTGGAGATTTCTCAGAAAACTGGGAATGTATCTGCCTTATGATCCGGCTATACTACTCCTGGGCATCTTTACAGAGACTGCAATTAGGAAATTATAGCAATACATCCATATGCATTTGTATAGCAGTACAACTCACAATAGCCAAATTATGGAGCCAGCCTAGGTGTCCATCAACAGGTGAATGGATTATAACATTATGGGATATATACACAATGGGATTTCAAAGAGGAGCAAAATTATGTCATTTGCAGAAAAATTAATAAACCAAGAAAATATTATCATAGGTGAGATCAGCCAGTCACAGAAAGCAAAGGGTCATATGCTTTCTCTCGTGTGTGGAAGGCAGGAAGCATTTGGGATCCAAGAAAGACGTTAGATAATGGACACGATATCACAGTAGAGCAATGAGGGGTTGAAGGGAGGGGAGGAGAATAATTAATGAAACATGCACTTTCATTGGCACAACATACCAACATACATTAGTGACACCACCAATGCCAATTTCACTAACACGTATGTGGAAGGGGCTGAAGAGTGAGGGAGCTGGGGAGCTCACCGAGTGCTGCGTGTGTCTGTCTCTATCACTCAGTCTACACTATGATGTGAGACCACCGTGCACCAATAAAAGTATATTACAAACAGCAGTAATGGAGAAAAGCCAGGCCACGGTGGTGATGTATCTACGTGCAGAAGGCTCGTCCTGTCTCCATATCGGTGCCTTCTGTGAGGTCCTCACGGAACACACTTCTGCACTGACTGGAGGTGTGACTTTCTTATTCAGTGCTTCCATTTTTCTCTTCTTTGAGCACAGCAATAAGGACTTGCTTCTCAAACAAGAAACTCTAGGCTAATGAGTAACTCAGGGAGGACTGGAACCCAGAGCCCTGGGTGAAGATGCGCCCTGGTGGCAATCCTCTGGGCTTCTCTCCAGGATCTTGGAATGTGCACACACTTTCAGTCCTCTGAGCTGAAAGTGCTGCATGTGAGTAAGACACAAATGAGCTGGAAACGGGACCACGGTACACTCTTCTTGTGTGGAGCTGAACATTGTCACTGAGGGAAAGTTGCAAGGATTTATATAATCACATTATGCCATTTCTTGTAAGCCTCTCCAATGTTTTATAAAAACAAATCCATTTAAGGGAAAAAATTCAGGAATCTAAAATACAGCCCACCATGAGAGCTGCTGGGATCTCAAGGCCATAAAACATTCTTCTTCTAGGAAGAAAGTACTGGCTGCAGAGAGATGCAACACTGAAAAACTTAAGAGCCATCATGGCGGTCGCTAGGGCAGGAAAGAATAGCTTAGGCTGCCTTGGATTGTTGCAGAAGGCCAGGGAGAAGACACTTCTGCAGAGAGGCTCAGCTGGTGGCCGCTGACAGGTCTGCAGAGGTGTCAGGTGCCCAGGATGGTTCAACAAGCCTCCAGCACCCTAAACTTCAGACACCTTTATACTGTGTCGCTGGTCTCTGGTCTCCTTGCTTCCTTTTCTTAGAGCATTTGCCTTAGCAAACATATTTGCAAATAGTTCTGTCTCTCCTCAACATGCCTCTCCTCTGCCCCCATGAGTTCAGGTCCTTTAGTATCTCCGTGTAAGGAGGACCTGTGGCATCTGTCTTTCTGCACCTCACTTAACACACTGTCTTCTGGATCCATCCATGTTATTATAATGACTACTTTTCCTACTTTTTACAACACCAAACAGTATCCTGTATGCATGGGGGAGGTGGGAGCGTTTTCCTTTCCATTCATCCACAGATCTGACTTTTTATATCTTCCCAGGCTTTGGTGGAAGCCAGGCTGAGCCCGGGAGTCTAAAATCCTGGTTAAGATGGAGTCTGAGCGAGACGGAGAGAGGCAAGAACTGGGCTGCTTGTGAGGAGCACCATCTTTTGAGTCTTATGGCTTTAATGTCTCAGATTCACCCTCTGACAGACACTTAAATAAGAAAAAAAAATAGGAGTGAGTCTCACTCTCTGTGAGTATAAATCCACAACAAAATAAAGGCAGCAGCTTAAATTCTGTTTCTGCCCTCAAACAATTGTCTCACTCTATTCCCCTCTGCCATTTCCCTGCTTTGGTTTGGTTCACCATCTCCAGACCCACACACGGCCACTCTGAGGACTGAGATCTTACTGGGCGGCATCTTCAGAGCATCTCTGAGTTTATGCTAAAGTGTGAAGTCGTACAGGCTCAGAGGATGGCAGCTGAAGACGAGCTCTGCATGTCTGCAGCCACGGGGCCCAAGGCCCAGCAGGAGGGTGACAGGCACGGGCAGGTCAGCTCTGGCCTCTCCTCAGCCTAGCTGCCACAGTGACACAGCTCAGCTCACGGTGTTTATACGGGGCTGGAGTCAGCCTCAGCGCAGCTCTGAGACCCCACAGTCTCTAGGATGGAGACAAGGAGAGGAATCTTTTCCTCTACTTCACCTAGTTTTTGTTCTGGATCATTCTAGCCAGTGGGAACGCACATACTTCTTTGTGCATCTGGGATTCCCAAGTCCAGCCCTGTCCGGCACCCCCATTCTGACCTGCCCAGTACGCAGTGGGTCCCTTCTGCACTGGCTCCTGCATCCTACCACTTACCATTAAAGTAAGAAAGATCCAGACACCTGCTGAGACTCTGCAGGGCAACCAGAGATGAGAGTGCACACTCCACACTGCAAAACACCTCGAGGAAAAGCATTTGACGGTTTGTTCATATCCTGACTTAGGACAGCAGAATGCATTCACAGGACTCCACGTCGATAATGGTCATGCACCAATAAAAACTAAAACACTCACTACAAGAAGCACAACAAACACAGAAGAAATGCTATGAAACGGAGAGAAGACAGAAGGAAATATAAAAGTCTGGGCATGAAATGGGAGATGATAGGGCTGCTTTACCTAGCACAAGAGAACAGAGAGCGTTGTGCGCTTGTCAGCAGGGCGCACGGCAGCACCTCCTCTGCTCCGCAGCGTGGTGTCTGCTTCCATCATCCTTTCCATGTTCACTGTGTGTGTGATGGAAGCAAAGCTCCGTACCGCGGCCCCTGGTGCAGGCGTGTCATAGACAGCCACGTGCTGGCAGACTATCTGGATACCTGTAGGCGCATTGCTACGTGGAATGCAGTGACAGCCAGAAATGGCAGCTGCCCAGAGTCCTCAGGCTCATCGGAGTCTCATGCTCACTGGGCCAGTGCACAAAGGAGTGTATTCAGGGCCCTTGTGCTGAAACGAAAAGGCTCCTTTTGTATCAAAGTCTAGTTGGTTTGGCCCCGTTCTCTCACCTCTCTCTTTCCCAGTGCTGGGATTCCAAGCTAGGACTGCTTTTCCTTACCTACGTCCCCAAGCTTCCTGTGCCACCTTCACCTTCCACTGAAGTCTAAGGAGACACACCTAAAAGGGGTGTGCATGTGTGTAGGGGTGGCGAGAGGTACCCCAGAGGTGATATATCTGAAGGGATTAGTTTTTCCAATATTTACCTTCTCATGGTAGACGCCAAAAGAAACCAAAGGAGAAAAGTAAAATAAAATAAAAATAAGATGCTATTTAAGATGACATGGACAGAGAGTGAATTTCCAAGCATCTTGGGAGTTTTCCATTTCAAAACAGATAGTAAAAAATTTACAGTTGTCTTTCTCACCCTCAATTCGCAGTGTCTATAGATATCCCGTCAATCTCTGGACATGGCGTCTACTGTTTTTTTATAACTCTGCAATACCTTATTAATATGATAGAGGAAATTTTTCTAACTTTATTATTCTCTTCAAGAGATAATTTTCAGTATTTGAGCACATTGCTATTGTTATAGTCCTTCTTTCCTGACCTATGGAAATCTGTGATGTCAAAAAGGGGAGATTTGAACTACAATTAGTTCTAGAAAAATATATAATATATCCTTAACAGATGCAAAAATAATATGGCATCCATGTGTTTTCAGATTGCATGCTCTTAGCCACCAGAGTGATAATCAGCTGATCATTCTGGCTTGTGCAGTAGGTTCTAATTTCAGAATCCTCCTGTTATCGGAATTGGCCAGATGTCATTTCATTAGCTCTGATGCCAGCTCCAACTCCACAAGAAGGGATCCTGAGATCACGAACATGTGAAAGCCACATGCTACAGAGAAGTCCTTTCTTCCTTCTATTCAATGGGGCACATGTTCATTTTGCCTTACTATCTATAAAACGGACCACTCGCTCACAGTATGTAAGTGTTAACATACATTAAACTGATCCCAGCCATGTTCCCGAGTAATGATGAATTTCAAATCTTTAAATTCAAAGTTCTAGTTCATGGCTTACTCAGAATGTTTCCAAAGAAAAGCACTAAGAGAGCTTCTTGCCTTCCTACACAACAGTGACTTCACAGAGACAGACTTTGATCTAGGAGCTAGGCTTTGTTAGATACCCACTGCCTGCGAGTGATTCAAGGTCGGCCATTCCCCGGTCCTCTCTTCCGTGAATGGATTTTCACAGTGGAGAAGGAGAGCCGGCTCCAGGGCCAGAGTTTGACCACGACACCCACTAGACCAGGACTCACTCAGGACAATTAAGAGAACACATGACCTTCTCCTTCTGTGCTTGGCTAATGTAACTTAACATGATGCTCTCCAGGGCTTCCCATCTTTTGCAAATGACATAATTTTGTTCTTCTTTATTGCTGAGTAAAATTCCATTGTCCGTATTTCCCATAATTTTGCAATACATTCAACTGTGTCTCAGATAATATGCCTATTAAATAGAAGGTATGTGTACTGGGTGTCTTTCCAAAGGGGTTGAAATCAGAGCACTACAGTAACATATGTATACTCATGTTCATAACAGCACAGTTCACAATAGCCCAAATATGGAATGAACCTAGGTCTCCATCAACAGCTGAATGTATTGCAAAATTATGGGAAATACAAACAATGGAATTCTACTCAGCAATAAAGAACAAAATTATGTCATTTGAAAGAAGATGGAAGGACCTGGAGGATGTCATGTTAAGTTACATTAGCCAAGCACAGAAAAAGAAGGGTCATATGTTTTCTCTAGTATGCTCAAGCTAGGGAGTAGTGGGGATACCAGACGGACTCCAGATAATGGAGGGGAAACCTCAGCAAAGCTAGAAAGGAAGAGTAGGGGAGGAAGAGGGCTGAGGTTGATTAGTGGAAATCTACATGTGATTATGTGTATACATGTGAATATAACATTGTTAACCTGGACACTCAGTATCTGGAGGGAGGGAAATGGAGAAGCGGGAAGGGGGGCACCAAGTACTGTGGGGATATATGCCATTGTCAATAAGATCTACCTTTTGATGTGAGACTATGGTGCGATAAATATATATATATATATATATATATATATATATATATATATATATATAATTTGTGATTTGATTGGTCCTTTGAGAAAACTTATCCACTGAAAATGATCTTTGTCCTCTGACCCCCACTCAATTTCATTCAAAATAAGACAAAAGAAAGCTTATAACGATGTATAAGCTTTTCATTTCTGGCTTTTCCTCAGAGGTCTGTTGAAAATTTTTGACCTTTTGGAATGCTAATAGGATTCAAATCCTAACGTGGTGTAGCCTGGGTATTCTTAGCGTGCCTCTGTGGGCGGGTACTCTGTCTTTGGCCTCAGTACGACCGTGGCCACCCTCTGCCCAGGTTTGCGGAGGAGATTGAATGGCAACATTGTATGAGCTGCTTGAAGAAATTGTGGGACCACATGTGGACCCCATGGATGGATGCACCATCACATAGGTCTTCCCTGAGGACCCCCTATGCCCAGCGTGTGTGTCCTGAGTGAGAGACTCAGTTTCCTTGTATAGTGAACAGCAGCCCGGTGTCCGCAGGATGGCTGCCCGAGTTGGACTCCGTTTCCTGGTTTCCTGTTAACCAATTACATGTGTCCTTACAATAATGAGCTAGTGCTTCTGTTACAAGTAGACACCCCTGCATTTCTTAGGTAAGTAAATACTGACTTAGTCTCCACTGAATTCAGACTACAGCTAACTGGACGGCTTAAGAGACATCCTCTAAGGATCTCTAATCATTAAAGCTGGAAGATGAACAGAAGTAACTAAATGAAATAAAAATGTAGCCCTCATGCAGTGGAACAATTAGAGAGTAAAAATATACAATCAATTGATTTTAGAAAAATATCTCTATGAAGAAAATATCTCTATAATCTTTCTATGTAAATTTTGGATAAATTGCTAATCACATACTGTTTCAGTGTAAGTAGAATTTTTAAAGCATAGGATAAAGTTTTTTTGTAGTATATTAGCACTAGAGAAAAGGATGGGAATAAGGATGATGGGGACGTAGGGGAGAGAAAGGGGATGGGGTGAGGAGAGATACGCACAATTACAATGAATTGTTACTAAATAAAACTCAAAACCATTAGTTTGCTACACATTATATTGCTCTGACTGCTTTGTGCCTCAATTTCCTTTTCTGTTTACAAGATATGGTATGCTTTTAAGAAACGTAATATAGTGATATAATACCTGAAATTCTTTGGCAAGTGCAAAGAATTGCTTACTCTTGAATACACTGCACTGATATTCCCCATAGCTGAGCTCGTCTAAAGCATAAACCACTTAAAATAGTGTAATACAAAATTAAAAGAGATAACCCCAAATTAATATGTTCTTTCTAGTAAACACAACAGAGGAGGTAAAACTGCATCTGGAAGAAAGTAGGACTAAGTACAAGACAGGCTGCTAATAGAGCAGCTCAAATTTGAAGATCGTTTCAAGTGCCCAGCTATCAAACTGATAAGACAACACTGATCTATAAAATTAGTAGCAGACCTGAGTTGATTGTCATGGCTTATTTATTTTGTTTGCAGAATGTTAACGTATTCCTTTTATACTGAAATAATACATCAGATCTCTCTAGCCCCAAGACCATGTTTCAATAATGTGTGTTTTAATAAATGCATTGATGTATTTATTTAGCATATCCTCTTTATCGTATACAATATGCTTCGTTTTACCTGACAGGTTAATGCCCTGCGAAGATTATGAAGCACTTTACTAATCTGTGGCTTTGTTCTTCCTCTGACCCCTGGTAATATATCCCTTCTCATCCCAGTGTGACTGAGCCCTGTTCAGAGTGGCCGGGATGGCTGGTGGCCTGTGGAATTGGTTTAGAAGCCTGACATAAAGCGTTATGGGGCCCTGGGGATCATTGTTCTGTCCACAGCCCCGATCCTAACGTTGACCTCTCACTCCTATTTGCTTTAGGTTTGAAATGGAAACAATGACACGGAGCCAAAGCTAAGGAGCCACCAGGAGCACGCGCGTCACATTTGATGAACGCCTCGCATCTTCAGAAACATACACTGTTTTCACATAAAATGACTTGCATGTAGATCACAGACATGACCCAGTAAGGAATCCTATTATGATCTGATCAGCTTTCAGACCCTCTCCTTTTCCTCTGAATACGGGAAGATTTCAGAGAGAATTTCTTCCAGATGAAGCAGAGCTGGGACTTGGAAAAACCAGGACACACAGATCTTTCTAGAAGGCAGCTCGCAGGCTGCAACACAGATCACTGTGAAGGGAGTGCTATGGAGACTGAGGAGAGGAGGCCGGAGGACCTCAGAGCTGCAGACCTGAGACCTGCCGGACTCTCTCAAAATGGCTCAGCGCTCTTTTTTGTCACGCGTACTGAACAATGGATGACAATTATTTGAGTCTCCCTGAGGAAGCAAGCAATGAGAGAACTGAAACCCAGGTTCGAGCATCAGCGTCGGGCCCATAAGCTCTTAAGTATGACATGAGAACGGCGAAGACCTTGGGCTAGCTAACTTGTTATAAGGTTCTCGAAAACACATCTCAGTTTTATCTGAGATGGTCATCATGCACCCTTGGTGAAATTTTATTTTAGCTTTTTAATGTAAGACTTTTATTCATTGAAGACACCATTTCAAAAGTCAAAAGTTAAGCTATAATCAGAATATATTTTAAATATATGTAACCAAGAAGAACTAGTGTTTATTTTTAAATTTTTTTTTTATTTTTACGTGGATCATATTGAAAATGGCACACACGCAGAATGTGCTGGGTGCCCTCTCCTCCCCCCACCTCCCTTCCCCACTCCCGACAATGAGTTGACCATGCTACATTCATACATTTACATATATTAGAATGTAGCTCCTCCATTAATTAACCTCAGCCTTCATCTCCTACTCCTCCCTTCCATCTTTGCTGAGGTTTCCCCTCCTTTATCTGGAGTCCCTCTGGTAAAATTGTAAACATAAAAGCCAGGCATGGTGGCACATGCTTCTAATCCCAGTACTTGGGAGGCAGAGACAGGTGGATCACGGGGTCTCTGCCAGCTTCACTACTTAGTGAGGCCCTCCACAACTCAGTGAGACCTTGTGTCAAAATAAAGAATAAAAAATAGGTCTGGGAGTACATCTTGGAGGTAGAATATCCCTGGGGTTCAATCCCCAGCACTGCAATAAAAAAATAGAAGAAATTTCAAACATACATTTTCTGATAGAGGTCTCTGATCAGTAACCTGCCCCAAGTCATGCTGGGCCCTGGGCGGGGGGGGGGGGTGGCGTCCTCCCCAATGGGACCCCTGAGCTACTTGCTTTAGTCATGATGCTTGGTCTAGCCTCGAACCTCCAGCCTGAGGGCAGAGCAGAGTCCTCTGACATCAAAAGTCCCTGGTTAGCTGGGAATGCTGGTACATACCTATAATCCCAGTAAGTGGGAGGCTGGGATGGGAGGATAATGGGTTGAGGCCAGACTCAGTAACTTGCCAAGACCCTCAGCAATTCAGAAAGAACCTGTTTCAAAATAAAAGATAAAGAGCCTGGGGGTATAGTTTACAGGCAGAACGCTCCTGTGTCCAATCCCCAGTAAAACACACACACAGACACACACACAGACACAGAGACACACACACATACACACAGAGACACACACAGACACACACAGACACACAGACACACACAGACACACACAGACACACACACAGACACACACAGACACATAGACACACACAGACACACACAGACACACACACAGACACACACACACAGACATACACACAGAAAGACACATAGACACACACAGACACACAGACATACACACAGACACACACACAGACGTAAACACAGACATACACACTGACATACACACATACACATAGATACACACATAGACACACACACACACATACACACACAGACACACACAGACACACAGACACACACAGACACATAGACACACACAGACACACACAGACACATAGACACACACAGACACACACAGAGACACACACAGACACACACACTGACATACACACAGACACACACAGACACATAGATACACACAGACTCACAGACACACATACACAGACACACACACAGACACACACACACACACACACACACACAGTCCCTTGTTGACACTGGCATTGTTGGCTCTACCCCTTCCCCTCGACGAGCACTCATTTTATTTAAATGCTATTTACTTCTGTCCTCTGGTACTTTTTCCCAACATCATGCTACTGTCAAATTAACAGAGGAAATCCTGAAGATAAATATCATTTTTAATAAAATGAAATGGACTTTGTATTTTCAAGCAGAAACAGTAATTAAAGGCACTCTCAGGGCGTACAAGGGACAGACAGCTTTGTCCATCTGTCCCATTTCCCACGTGGGAGATGTACTGGTTGGTAAAATCCCTCATTAAGTGGCAAATTTCACTTGGAAAACCATTCACGTAATTTTTTAAATCTAGTCATATATGTTTACCTGATATTTTCTGTTATGAATGTCAAGAAATCAATGAAAACATCACAACAAAATAATAAACTGGCTGGGGGAGACTGTCCTGCCCTTCACAGAAGTTACATGAGCAAGTATAGAATTATCACACAGGCTTCTATGCTGCTCCTAGTTTTTAATTCTATGTAACATTTTTATATTTTTTTTGGTGGTATTTTATACTTTATTTGGAAAAAGGGTCTCACGAAGGAGCAGAGGCTGGCTTCGAACCTGTGCAATTTTCCTGTCTCAGCCCCCCAAACGCGGGGATTACAAGCATGCACCACCACACCTGGCTAACATTCTGATTTTTACAGAACTAAATTAGGAGGAAAACTTCACATGTCATCATGCCTACCTCATGACCTCTAAATATACATCTTAAAATAAAAATATTGCTATGCATTCATTAATTTTTTAATCACAGAAGTAGGACTTTTTCATAGCAAATTAAGGGAAAATGTAGAAGGTACCCAAGACATTTAAAGGTGTGAACGTGGTAGATGTCACCACCATGACCAATAGCTCATCGCCCCTGCACCTCTCTTTCACCTTTCAGCTCTACAGCTTCCCCACAACAGGCAGATCATATTCCCTGGAGTCCGCAGCCACACGGGTTTGCATGGCCATCTGACTAGTCTTAGTAATTCCCGGGGTATCCATGACAAGGTGATAATTCCATCCCGGGTGTCCAGAGGCGCTGGGCCCCTGGGCCTCCTCATCACCAGTTGGTCTACACATGATGGTCTACACCAGTTAGTCTACACCAGTCACACACATGATGGATCATGGCGCACGCATGAGCTGAAAGCTTGCCCTTGGTCCACACGGCAGGCAGCCAAGCCTGAATCAGCCACGTGAACCAGAGGTGCCTGAGACAACACACAGTTACTGATAAGTGACACTGGTGTTCTAAGAAGTTTGCTACCAAGCATTCCTAGAAAAATGAATATTAATATACATTTTCATATGTGTCACATACCTATACATATACCTGCATATATGTATATGCACATGTATATATCATCTCATATAGTTTCTCATCTATTATGTAGGATTAAACTCTACCTATAGCTATATTACTTTAGCAGTAAAATTAAGTAAGGTATTTAACGTATAGGTTTTATGTCTGAAAAAACTAATAGGTGAGTAAGAGCAAGGTACAATATTAATACTAAAATAAACGATTTCATTTATATTTAGAAAGTGTATATGTTTTTTAAAGTTCCCCATGAGATACACCGGTTCTTTCTAATGCCCCTGTAAATGTGATAAATCCTACAGCTGGCTGGATTCACAGGAAACTCCCCCACACTGTAACGCATATCCATTCTGCATGTCCTTCCTCTGGCCAGGGACGGCACGCCTGAGTAGGCTTTTAAATAAGCCTGGTTCAGGCTCAACATCATGCTGGTCCCCTCGCATTTGAGTTTCCAGTGCCAGAGAACAGGCGGCCAGGAGTCATGGTGGGGCGAGGAGATCACTTAATTAGGGGCGCTAATCAGGCAGCAGCAGCCCTGGAATTTTGCAGGAAGAGAGGAGGACACAGTGTTGGCCTTCTGAGCCTGCTGTGGAAACAATGCTGCTTATTTGTCTTGAGAAAGAGAAAGTGACTAAACCATCTTTCAGTCACCTATTCCTGAGACAGACCTCTGGAGAGGCTTTGCTAAGTTCTCAGGGTTTGATGAGAAAAGATGACCTGAAAATTAAGCTACTTTTACGTACCAAGAGCTTTTTTCTTGCATTCTCAAAATTTGCAAAGGCAAAAAAAGATACTCTTAAGTCCCTTGTGCTAGAAAAAGATTTTTAGTAGCCTAATTTAACATGTTCTTGAACGCTGGGCCTAAGACATGTAATGTTAATGATCTCAAAGAGACCCGAAGAGAACCCAGCCAGCGAGCAGTCTTGGGTCATGTGATTTCACCTAAAAACAAAACAACAAAAAAAAAACAAAAAAACCACCTAGATTTTAAAATCTATGCTCTCTCTCTCAGATGTGGCCACTCAGAAAGACCGCCTGGTGGAAGACAGCACTGAAACGTAAATTTGACTTGGAATCTCAGGTCATCCTTCAAATTCTGCAGGCTGAGTCATATGTTACGGCGATAGTGCCTTCATGATTTAAAAGTTCTCTCTCCAGGGCTCTAAATAAATTTGTGGCTAATATTCTCCAACCATGCTTTCAAATGACAGAGCTGAATTATCTTGGGATAGAATTATCTTGGCTCAGGATAGAATTCGGGACCACGAGAGACCACGAGAGACGGACATAATCTTGTGTCCATAGCCTGGGGATGGTTTGCGCTCTCTCTTGTCGGAGCATCTTTCAAACACTTTTACTTTCCAGTCTGAGAGATGAGTGAAGATTTACTAACACTGGCTCCTGAATAACTCAGAGCAAGACACAGGGATCTCATCACTAGTAAAGTAGGTAAGCTGTAAAGTCAGCCACCACTCTTGGATGCATTCATGATAAGTACATTTCTACGTAGGATCTGATTCATAGATCTTATTCTTGGTAATAAATACTAATGTCAGTCTCAATATCTTGTATGGAAAGAGGGAGAAGTGTGGGGTGGAACCGAGGAACAATTTACCAAGTACTGTGAGCATATATGTCCCTACCCCTATGAACTACATTACGATGTGGACTACAATGCACCAATAAAATTATTAGAAAGACAGTAAGAAGATTGGTGAAATGTGATTGACGTGTTAACCGTATCACGCAGCCCTGTCAGTTGCCTACTGAATCTCCTTTCAAATAAGAATATGGTAAGATGTAAGATATGCCCTATGACTCTTCAGACACTACCTGCCCCCTGAGGATACCTCAAGGATGAATAAATGAGACATCCCCTGGATTGCCAGTGGTCACGAATGTGAACTCGAACGCCATTTGTTTCTTAAAGAGGCGGCATTAAGGATAGGGCATAAAAAGCGAAATCAAAGTGCGCATCGATGCCCTGAGTGGAAAGTAAATGAAAATGATGTTTATAATTTCAAATTATCTGATGGCTGTATTTTTATTAAAAGTCCTAGGGCAGTGGAACCTGCGTGTATTTCAAAATAAAATGAAAATTCTAACAGATGCACCTGTAGAGATTATTCCAGGCACCATTCACTTCTCTAACAATCATTTTCCTTCAAATTCTAGCACAATGCTATTTCATTCAAAAATAGTTCTTAGCAGGGTATGGCGGCCCATGCCTGTAATTCTACTACTTGGGAGGCTGAGGAAGGAGGATTGCAAGCTTGAAGCCAGCATGGACTGATTTAGTGAGAACTTGCTTCAAAATAAAGGAAGCTGGGGGTATATCTCAAAGGTAGAACAAATCTGGGTTTAATCCCTGGTGACAGATTTTTAAAAATTCAAAAATAAATAGGTAAAATAGAATTTAGTAATGTTTCATCTAGAATAAAAATATTTTTTACATGAACACACAATCAGTATAGAAATTATTAGTGAAATGTTTTGTAAAATGTGGTGCCCAATATTTACATCAGAATATCGGGGCGGACGTCTAGTCGCCATTTTATTAGTGATTTTTGATACTAGAATTTTGAAATCTGGTGTGAATCTTACTTTCCAACAGATTCTAGTGTGAACAAACTCTATTTCCTTTGCTTTGCAGCTACACATGGCAGGAGCTACGATGTTGAAACACTGCAGTTAGATTCAAGCTCCTTTTTAGAACATTTAATCGACGTCTAATACTTGCATATGTTCATGAGGTGCTGTACAATCAATATATGTAAACAATGCTTACTAATAAAATTAGGGTAATTGGCAATTCCATCTCCTCAAACATGCATCATTTTTATGTGTTAGGAAACTTCAGGCTCTTCTAGGTGATTTGAAATATAAATTGTTGCAGACTCCAAATTTAGTCACTTACCAAAGTAAATCTAAAGAGTTTACCTCCCCTTTCTGCTGTTAGTTTCCTCTTCAGTAAACGGGGCAATGACTGTATTTCCCTTATAATGTCGAAACATGAAGTAAATTAATATTCATAATGTGTTCAGATTAATGTACCCAGCATACATATTATGTGAAAAGACCAGTTAATAGAATTAGCTAATCTAGCCACTACCTCAGTAGCCTACATAATTAGAAAACTTTAACTGTTCGAGTATATAATTTTATCTAATTTTAAGATATTTTAATATGAACTCTTAAATAACTTATAACATCAAATTACATTCCTACCATGTACCTGATAAGAAGTGATTTTTTTCAGATTTTCAATTTACATGACACCAGCTTATAAAAGTCAAACTGCTCCCCTTGTAATAACCTCAAATGTTACTTGATTAATTTTTACTTTTTGAATAAACAGCCAATTTGGGGTTTTCTCTTTTGGTAAGGTATTCTATAGCCATTAATAATTTGATCACACCTTCAACCTGGAGACAAACTAAACAAAGTCAGTATTTTACTGCTTTACCTCATAATCCCACCTGGCACATGTTTGATTTTATCTGAAAAATGTCTGCAACACTTGATAGAATTTACATGTGTGATTCTTTCTTCCCAACAGGGATTTGAGGGAAATGTGCAGATAATAAAATTTTGTATTGCATGTGTAATTCACTGGCATCCCTACACTGTTTCAGTGAGATAATGAGAATCAGTCAAATACAAGTTTTCCTAACTCATACTTAACACTGTATTTACTCTAATGAAATTGGAGAGGACTGCAGAAGCTCCTTGGATTCTGCTGATATAATAATAAATGTTATAAAGGCATGGAAACGAGAACTTTATAAATTGGTTTGCAGAGATCCAATGAGTCACATGAAAATTGCATGTCCTATCTGCTGAGTCACATAAAATTAGAAGGCTATCTCTTTTGTGATAGGAGATTCCAGAGCGAGAAGGCAAGGAAGGTCAGGGGGCGAGGTCTTTCCACACTGCACCTCCCAGGACCCATGCACCCCACACAGGATACATAAGATTTCACGAGGATAATGACTCTACCATTACAGAGACAGATGCAATGCATGCAAATGAACATCTGACTTAAAAGACAGAGACACATCAGACATTCTGCCATCAAACACTCTGGTCTCGTGGATATTTCTCAGGTTCAGAAAACGTGGAGCACAAGATTGAATAAGAGAATAGCAGGCAACTCCACTTTACTAAATATGAAAATAAGCTGCTTAAATCAGAAATACAGATGTAATAGTGATTGGGAATAATGGCCTGATCAGAGGAGTTACTTCTTTCAAATTACTTGGAATATTGGTCCATTGCCATTTCCATCATTAGGACTACCGTTTAAAAATTATATACTCTGTTGAATAATGTAAACTTATTGGTATATAGCCATTGCTGTTACAGAAGAATATGGTTCCAAAATTTCATTTTGGAAAAGCTAGCAATATCATGGTATCACAGTACCAGAGTCACTTGTAAACACTGACTTAGAAGAAAAGAAACAAATGTGGCTTTTGTTCTTTAAAAAGCATTAAAATGGCCGGGCGTGGTGGCACACGCTTATAATTCCCATGCTTGGGAGGTGAAGACAGGAGGATCACGCAGGTTCGAAGCCAGCTGGACTGGCTTAAGAGACCCTGTTTCCAAACAAAAATATATTTTAAAATACGTCTAGGAGTGTAGCCTGGAGGTAGAAGGGTTTCCAGGAACCCCAGTACCACCAAAAAATAAAATATAAATAAAAAATAAAAAGCATTAAAATGTATGCAATACATGGTGCCAAATAGTTATTCAAGGTGATGGTGGAAGGTGTCTGATCACCAGACTCATACTTAAGTTGAAAGAATTTCTATTGGTTCACTGAGTTCCAGAACCAAGAGAAAGATTCATACTCATTCATTTATTTTTAAAGCATTTAGTTTCTTTCCAATACCCGATTATTTTAAGAATATGATTTAAAATAAGAAGTTTTGCAGAGAAATAGAAAAAAAAACATGTGATTATTTTTTTCTACGACACAGTGAAATTCTGTCCCACAGCTGTCTCAATTCAGAGAAATATTCCCAAATTAATTGGCTGTTTCTCTTGATAGAATTTTCTGATACGGGTTTCAGAATCAGTCATGCAAATACAGAATGCTGTCTATTAATAAATAAATAAATAACAAAAGTAAAGTCTTACAGCAGGAAGCCAAAACATGACAATGTTTTATATGTCCTGCCATTTATACAACTCTGACATCAGAAATCCCTACACAGCTGGACAGGTGTTATCAGCCAAGAGAAGGCAGCCAATTACATCCTTCTTTGAAGCTTGCTGGATGTCCCATGTGCATGGGCAAGATAAACATAGCTGCACTGTGCTTCCTCTTCTCCATCTCCAAGTGAGACTTTCCGAGTCGGTCCGTATTTCATAGACCAACAACTTTCAGTTTTGGGGGATTTTTTTCCTAGTTAGGACCAGGGCTTCTTCCCACTAAAGGCAGATGCTTCCAAATGTTTTAAATCTAGCTCCAAACTACATGGAACCGTTCCCTAGATCACCCCAGGAAAGATAACTACTTTATTCTATATGTACCTGCTTACTAAAGAAAGAAGATATAAAATAGAAGATACTACTTAATGAAAATGCCTTTCTTCCTAAGTAACTGGAATGCAAAGGTCTTTTGTTTGTATGCTTGTGCATTTTTCTGAGAAATATATTTCCGATATCCCACTTTTTGTAAAGAATTTACTGTCATCAACATGTAAGACATGTAATCAGTATCCTCTATTAGAACCCTGAGAAAAGGATACTGGTGTTACATCAGTATATAGCTACTCTGAGCCATGCATTTCTTGATTAAAAATTATAACTGTGAACAATTCCACAAATATCCCTAACTAGCCTTGCCTCAGTTGTCAAAACGCCCATCAACATTGTGTTCTACAAAAAACAACACAATATAAGCCCATTTTTAAGATCTCTTTAGCAGATGTAGATATTTATGCATGATTTATATAGTTGAGCAAAGTATTTCTAGAAATATGTTAAGCTCCCTTAAGTCACTTACAAAAGCTTCATTGATTAATTCATAAACACAAAGAAATACTGCGTGCTTTGGTCCTAGAAATGTATGCCAGGAGAAAATGTGTTTAGAAAAATCAAATATGAAATGTGAGTAATGATATTTCTGTTAGAAAGGAAAAAATCACATTCATTCAGAGCCTTCACTGTAAAAAATGAATAAAATTTGCAAAGATTTGAAAAAAAAAAAACTCAAAAGAGTATAACATTACCACCGACTCCATCTTTAAACAAAAAGCGTAATGTTATGGAACTCACCCTACAAATGTGTCTCATTTTCTGTATTCTTCCCACATCAATCAGAGAGTATCTAAAAATAAATATCAGAAGATTTATGATTTGCTTTTTAATCCTAATCATGATTAGCAAACACCAGGTTTTCTCAAAAAACCCTAGAGTAACCTGTTCTTCAAAGAGCAGGGCTCTGGAGGACATCATGGCTGTATTTCTAAAAGGGTCTCCAGAGCCAAGAATTGAGTGTGCACATTGCAAAGGAGAACGAGATGGTGTTAAAAGGTTCAGGAATGTTCAGTAGCTCAAGAAGAAAGGATGCTAGGCAAACCACTGGCACAGAGTCTTAGAAATTACATTTTTGAGTAATTAGATGGAGGCTTAAAAACGTCTCATGTTGCCACTGAATTTCACAGACACAGTAGCACATACCAGTGACCCCAATTGCTGTGTCCTCCAGACATACATTATCCAGATGCAGCACAAGCCTAAAGAAGTATGTACAGCTAGATCTGATCATCTTGTTAATGTATTGATTAAATAATTATAGTCCAACAAATGCTAATACTTAAACAATCAGTAATGGCTGCATAATTAACGCACACTATCTCTGAGTTATTACAGCAATAAATTAACATGCACTTGCAACCAGGTGAGGTGGTGCAGTTCCAAGCACTTGAGAGACCAAGGTAGGAGGGTGCCATATTTGAAGCCAGTCTGAGCAATTTAGCGAGGGCTTATCTTAGGATAAAATGTAAATGTTAAAGATATAGCTCAGTGGTAGAAACGTTGCCTAGTACACCCAAGATTCAACACCTAGTACTACAGAAAAAAAGAGGGAGAAGGAGAGGGAAAGAAAGAGAGAAAAAGAGAAGAGAGAAGAGAGAATAAAAGAATGCAAAGTTTCAATTTCAATAACCTTTGGCAAATAGTTTCAAACAAAAGTTTAAACACAGATATAGTGGCTTTATCCTATACTATACAATGCATTCCTCAAAAACCATATGAATAGCATTGATTAATTATATTTTCATTGAAGGATTCAGTCGACAATGCAGCATTACTTTGGGCCACACTGATCATGTGCCTCGTATACTCTGGGCACTGTTAGGAGATCTGGCAGCCTCCAGTGCACACAAGGAACCCAGCCACTCAGACAGATATTTCTATGACAGGTCTCTTCAGTGTTTTGTCCCATCAGAGAGATCGTTCACAAATAATTGCTTTTAAAAGCCAAAAACTGTCATCATTAAACTTAGCTCATTGAAATAAGATTCCTCAAAATTACAGTGTTGGAAACTCCTAATGATCAATCAGATATTGATAGCTGAGTTTTAACTGATGGGCAGTATTTAGTTATTTAACAATATATTTTTGAAGAAATTAGTAATATGGTATAATATCTGTTTGTTATACGAATAGATGGATCCTCCCATAAATTACTTTCCATTTTTTAAAATGTTTTAGTTCTGTAGAAGTGTTTCAGTTTCTTTCTGAATCGCAACATGACTGGCAGAAAATCCCACAGTATCTCTTTGGGTGACCCAGCTTTTAAAATGACTGGTCTGACTCAAACAATGGTGTCTAGGTCAAATCAGGTCCAGTCAAGAGAGTCTTGTTGGCTGTCCACAGATCAGGAAGATGTGAGGAGGTTAGATACAAATACCATGCCATTTTATACATGGAGTTGGCGCTCTCTGGATTTTGCTATCTACTCAGGGGGCCTGGAATGAATCCTCCATGGATAAAAAAGGCTTGACACCATCAAAAAAAAGAAAGAGGGTGTGTAAGCTCCAATATGGTTTTTGAAAGATTGGGGAGCAGAAAATGAATTAAGAGACACTTAGAGTGGCATAAATAGTTGTGCTGACACTAAAATATACCATTTGCCAAGAGAGAAGAGACATATCCAAAGACTTACTTTGTCCATCCTTGAAGTGGTTCATGTCTGGCCACCCCTGATGCTAAGCACAGATGTGCTTTGTATCTCCTGTCTCACTTGGAAATAAGGAAAGGGTGACGGATCACATTTAGACCTTTCCTTGAAGAAATTCATACTGCCAGGAAATATACTATAGATATGTTAATTTTATATATACATTTCTCTTTACGTTTCAAATTCATCAAAGTCTAAATGTTGGTTGCAAACAAGAACCTGGGGTTGTTTTAGACAAAAGAGAAATTGCTTTGTGTCAATTGGTCATGATCTCACCCAGGCCCTCAGAACCCAGCCTTGAGAGGGGATCAGGATACGGAGGTGGAAAATGAGAAGGTCATTGGAGACAAGGAGAATCTTCACAGCAAGAGAAGTGAGTGTGCAGGGACTGGCCTGCAAGTGCACAAGGAGAATGGCGGGGTGGGGTCAGGAAGCCAAGCTGGACACTGAGGACCCTGCAGTTCCCAAAGACATGTTTCATGTGGCCTCAGCCGTGTGGCTTCAGCCTTGGCTGGCCTCTCTGAAATGCTTCATTCTCTTTTCCATTCAGCACCGTGACAAGCACGTGAGACCCTGGGACAGACCATGGCAGGCACCTGTGCCCGAATCTATGGGCCCAAGTTTCCAACTGGGAGGGGCTGTCAGAAAGAGAACAGAAACTTCTACACAGAAAGGGCTGTGGGATACAGAGCACACAGGAGACCATGAAAACAATGAGGTTGGAGGGCGGAGAACCACAGGGCGAGAATTAAGGTTCTTGACAGTGTATGATAGATAGACTGTCAGAAACCACCCAGTCCTCCAGTCCACAGATCTTCCACATGGAAGGGATAGACATCATCAAATAGGAAGGGAAAACCATGGAAAGAGATGAGAAAACAGAGCTGAGAGGCTCCCACCAGGAAACATGTGCTAGGATTTGCAACGTGCGGAAAGAGTTATACTTTGTGTATGCTTTTGTGATGTGTATATTAGTACATGCATGTAGTTCTGTGTAAGCATAAATATACATTAGATGTACACATAATATTATATGGAAATACATACACCATGGCTATATTTGAGTTTTATTTTAACCTAGACCTTTGGTTAGTAATAAAATATGAAGATTTTCCCACAGATATGTACCCAGGCTGTCCCACCTAGCTGTGTATTAAAGATCTTGTCATTTTTTATACTCCTATCTTTTATTTGAAAAGATAAAATCTATACCAAAAATTAGAAAGTAGTGCCTACTTGGGAACTTACCTTCAGTCTACTACTGAAGTGGAGATGTGTTTTTTCAGAGGCAGAACTGGAACATACCCCCGGCAAGGAGACTCAAGAGATACACCAAGTCAACCCCTCCCTGTCTCACATCCTGCGCCATGGCTCCGACCTCATTGCTTTACAATAGCCACACGGTTTTCTTTCAACTTAAAATTGTAATTTCCCACTTTTTCAGTGTTCTCACACAATCAAAATATAATTTGTAAACCAAACCAAACAATTTAACCGCATACTTAAAATCAATGGAATTACAGAGCGTTTTTACAAAATGAGAACGCCTTCCAATCAGTATATTAAACCGCAGCATTGTGTTGGTGGACAAATTAATATGATTCAGCCATCACATTGAATATGTGCTCTTGATATGATTAGGAATAAATCATCAGGAGTAATATGGTAATATAGTAAGCTTGTGACTATGGCATCATTCCGGGAAAATTGAAAATAGTTAATGATTTGATATAGCATTCGCATAGAAAATTAGAACAGTGAGCCACAAATAACAAACTGCTCAAACTCTATGTTTAACTTGTCAGCCTTAGTATTATAATAGTACTAAGAAGCTAATTTTCACATTCAGGTACTATGAATCATTCATAAAAATATTTTGAGAACTTGCCAGAGACCAGCATTTTCTAAGTATAAATTGCTGTATATTGTAATCAGTTCAGGAATCACATTGAACTGAGTACACATGACCAACTTTTAAAGCATGGGGACAATTTACAGTCTGTACCAGCTATGCAATTAATAGCATCTACCAGTTCTTAATATCTCATACAAGGCAACTTTAAAAAATAAAACAAATGCTTTAAAATATATATTAATAGAAACATAATTCTAATTCATATGACCTGTTTCATATAAAAATATTATCCAAGAAAATAATCTAATAGTATAATAATGACCATAGCAAACTGAATTAGTTATGAACTTACCTACCACATCTCTTAACTCCCCTTAACTAAACACTGTGCAAAATCTTCCCTTGAAATGTTTATTTCAAAATAAGGAACACAAAAAATACATACATACATACATACATACATCACATCAAATAACACTAAGTTTTTTTTAACATCTCACCAGCATGCTGAGTGAATCCAAACCTAGATTCAACTTCAGTGACAATACTGGGTTTTAGCATGTTCACACATGTTAATTTCACATATGTGAAACATTATAGAGATATAGTCATGAACCTATATATACAAATATATACGTAGATGTATGGAGATAGCCCTGATTAAATGGTTTTGGGGCCACTTGACATGTGCTTAGAGGGAAAACTTCAAAATGAGGAAATAATATCTTTTGAGAAAGGGCAAAACTGGGAATAAATGTTTCAGTAGGAGAATTATTCTGCCAGAGAGAAATTAGAGATGTACAGAAAGTCTACCCTCTCATTCCACACAGAAGTCCCCATCCTGCCCCTGTAACCCGGAATGTTTCCATTTTACTTGGCTTCAAGGCAGGATGCATGCAGTTTCATTTCTTACCCCCACTTTACAGATCAGAATCAAAGGAGTCACAATGTTTACCAAAACATGTTCAGTTAGTTACCTGGTGAGAGTGAGATTTGCAGCTGTTTCTGATTTCAAAACTTTAATGTATATTATGACTCTGCTCTGGTCTCTTCATTTGCAATAAAAGTGATATTAGAGCTCTTTGGCATGGCTGGTAAGAAATAAATGACTTAGGAGATATAAAATATCTAGAATAGCATAAGCTAACAATAGCCTGCAGGCATCTGGTACACAAATTACTATGTTTAAAAGAACATATAGCATATAAATTATATTTTCTACCACTGGATCACTGTCTTTCAGTTCCCGAGATAAACTTTCTGCAGAAGAGTTAATCACAAACACTATTATTATAATACTTGTTTCAATCAGTGTTCTCATACTGAGATCCAAACACTTGACACACACAAAACTTAGAGAAAGATTTGTTTGCCTGTGGGTCTGGAGATTCCAGTCTTGCTCTATACACACAGTTGATTTACTTCAACTGCTGAGCGACATTTAGGGTTATAGGGCCTCAGGACAGAGAAAGCAAGGGTAGAGTGTAGGGTTAGTGTGGTCCCCAAGGTCAAGCTCCCAGGGACCCCTCTCCAGCCATGCCCTGCCCCAGAGGCCACGCCCCCAAGAACCCACCCCCAGCCACTTCTTGCCTCCAGAAGCCACGCCCCCAGAGACACATCTCCAGCCACGCACTGTCCCAGAGGCCACGCCCCCAAATGTCTTGCCTCCAGAGGCCACGCCCCCAGAGACCCATCTCCCATCACGCCCTGCCCCAGAGGCCACACCCAAGGGACCACCTGGAGCATGGCAGCCTCCAGAGCCCGATGTCCCAGGGACATTTTACTTTCAAACGATAACAATATTAATATTTACTTAGCATTTTACAATTAGGGACAATTAAACACCATCATGAAAACCATGTTGCTCATGTGCTGTGACAATGACATCAGACTCCATATCTTCATGCTCAAATTGGAGAATTTAAATCTATTTCTTTGATATAGAAACAAATTTGGAAAGCCAAATGGAACTGTTTTGTAAGGTTCATTGAATAAATAAAACTTTCCAATTAACTTTTTTAAATAGTGTTGCAAATGGACAACCACTATATATATACGCATGGCATATACTATCTTATATTAATTCTGGCTTATTTTCCTTTCAACTTTTTATGTCTACAGCACAAGATAAATCTATGTTTTCTGGTAAGCATCTTCTAATGTCCTCTTCTTAAGATTGGGATACAGGTACTAAATCAAATATCACCTGTCTTCTGTCCTGTATCCACTGACCTTTTTATATTAAATGATGAATTCATTATCTGGAAATATTTCTATGGAGCTTTTCGAGTAAAGCCACTAAATTGAAACTGCTGAAATATTTATTAGCCAAGGAGCTAGTAGGTTTTATTATAATTGCTAAACCTACTGAATTGTTCTAGTTAGCTAACATCTAGGTTTCTAATTATGGAAACTTCTCTTCTTGAAAGAATAACACATATACGTCCCTGATTTGTGCTTCTGCCCTTCAGAGACCATGTAAAGAGACTCTGAGCTGAAAGTCATCATTTCTCTGCAAATCTGGAGCTCCTCACCAAGGTGCAGAAGAAAACATCTTCCCCTGGCCTGAGCAAGATGTTATGCAGTGGTATTCCTTACCTCTGGAGGTGAGTTAAGGCCCGCACTATAGATGGTGCCAGACCGTATATATAAGTTATGCATGTTTTTATCTGTATGACATACTTACAATAAGTTCTAAAGTATAAACTAGGTATAGTAAGAAATGAATCATAATAACTAAAAATAGAATAATTCTCATTACTTACTATAACTAAATGGCCAGCATCACCACTCTCACATTTTATTTAAGGGCCAATATTAAGGAAAACAAAAGTGATGTGAACACAAGTACCACAATCCCATGATAGTTGGTCTGGTAACTGAAAGGTCTGCTAGCGACTAGTGGGCAGGTAGCCTATACTGAATGGATACACCTGACAAAGGGATGATTCATGTCCTGGGTGGGATGAAGTAGGATAGCATGTGCTTTCAACATGCTGCTCAGAAAATTATGCAGGACAACACCTGCAGATTGTTCACTTGTGGAATTTTCCTCATAACATTTGTGGATCCTGGTTGACTATGGGTTGCAGAAACCATAGAAAGCAAAACTCTGAATAAAGGGGGTGGTGAGAAGGCTGCATGTTGTTGGACAGTAGCAGCCTCCCAGCTGTACAGAAAATGTACAAGTGCAGAGTATCACTAGGAGGGTTGGGCACGACTATAATGACATATAGGCTCGGGAATTCAGACGCATCATTACAAGAGGAATAACTAATATTCACTTATAGTATTTGCTGGTAGGCACTTTAGTATAGCTTCTTCCAAAATTAAAATATGAATGCAAGATAGATTAAAATTTTCTCTTTTCTTTTTTTCTGGTACTAGGGATGGAACACAGAGGCTTTCTAACTTTAGGGTATACCCTCATCTTAATTTTATTTATTTTTATTTCTTATATGGAAACAGGATGTCATTCGGTCACTGAGAACCTTGCCAGTTGCCAAGGCTGGCTTTGAACTAATGATCCTCCTGCCTCAGGCTCTCAAGTACTGATATTAAAAACATGCACCACCACACCTGGCTAAATTACTAATTTTCAATGGTTTTCCTGTTGGTAAAAATCAAAAGCTTGCCAGGCATGGTTGGTGCACACTTGTAATCCCAGCATTCAGGAGGCTAAGACAGGAGGATCCCTGTTTGTGGACAGCCTCAGCTACTTAGTGAAGCCCTTTGCAACTCAGAGAAACTCTGTTTCAAACTATAGCCTAGAAAAGGCTGTCTTTTCTCCAGTGTATGAGTTTGGCCCCTTTGTCAAAGATCAGTTGACTATTGATGTGTGGGTTTGTTTCTGTGTCTTCTATTCTGTTCCACTGGTCAGTCTGCCTATTGTTGTACCAGTACCATGCTGTTTTTACTACTATTGCTCCATAGTATAATTTGAAGTCCGGGATTGTGATGCCTCCTGCCTGGTTTTGTTGCTGAGAATTGCTTTGGCTATTCTGGGTCATTTCTTTCTCCATACAAAATTCATACCTGATTTTTCCAGGTCTGTGAGAAATATTGTTGGTATTTTAATGGGGATTGCATTGAATCTATAGATCACTTTTGGCAGAATGGCCATTTTGATTATATTTATTCTGCCTATCCATGAGCAAGGAAGATCTTTCCATCCTCCAAGGTCTTCTTCAATTTCTTTCTTTAATGCTCTGTAATTTTCTCTTACCTCTGTAGAGATCTTTTCCATCTTTGGTTAGGTTTATTCCTAGGTATTTTATTGGTATAGAGGTTCTAGTAAATGGAATAGTTTTCTTTATTTCTTTCGTTGTGGGTTCATTGTTGGCATAGAGAAAAGCAACTGATTTCTTTACATTTATTTTGTATCCCGAAACTTTGCTGAATTGGTTAATCAGCTCCAGAAGTCTTTTGGTTGAATTCATTGGATCTTCTAGATAAAGAATCATATCACCTGCAAATAAGGATAGTTTTAGCTCCTTCTTCCTATTTGAATTGCTTTGATTTCCTTCTCTTGTCTTATGGCTGTGGCAAGAGTCTCAAGGACTATGTTGAAAAGGAGAGGTGATAATGGGCATCCTTGTCTTGTGCCTGATTTTAAAGGGAATTCGTGCCATGCACAGGAATCAACTCAAGATGGATCAAAGACTTAGAAATTGGACCAGAGACTGTGAAGTTACTAGAGAAAGGCACAGGATCTACACTCCAACATATAGGCACAGGCAGTAACTTTCTCAGTAAGACTTCCAAAGCTCAGGAAATTAAAGCAATATTTAATAAGTGGGATCTCATCAAACTAAAAAGCTTCTTCCCATCAAAGGAAACCATCAAGAACCTAAAGAGGAAGCCTACAGAATGGGAGAAGATCTTTACCAGCCACCACTCTGATAGGGGGCTAATATCCAGAATATACAAAGAGCTCAAAGACTACACTAGCAAAACAAACAACCCAGTCAAGAAATGGGCAACTGGACTGAATAGATACTTCACAAAAGAAGAGATACAAATGGCCAATAGATACATGAAAAGATGTTCTACATCACTGGCCATCAGAGAGATGCAAATCAAAACAACACTGAGATTCCATCTAACCCCAATCAGAGTGGCAAGCATAAAGAAATAAAAAAAAAAACCAGCAATTGCTGGCGAGGATGTAGGGAAAGAGGAACTCTTTTACACTGTTGATGGGAGTGCAGAGTAGTTCAGCCACTATGCAGATCAGTGTGGAGATTCCTTAGAAAACTAGGAATAGATCCACCATTTGATCCGGCTATACCACTCCTGGGTATGGTTCCAAAGGGGTTGAAATCAGAGAACTACGTTAACATATGCATACCCATGTTCATGGCAGCACAGTTTGTAATAGCCAAAATATGGAACCAACCTAGATCTCCATCAATAGATGAATGGATTTCAAAATTATGGGAAATACACACAATGGAATTCTATTCAGCTATAAAGAAGAATAAGATAATAGCATTTGCAAAAAGATGGAAGGAAATAGAGAACATTGTGTTAAGTGAGATTAGTCAAGCACAGAAAGAGAAGGGACATATGTTTTCTCTAATATGCCCAAGCTAGGGAGTAGTGGTAATACCAGAGGGACTCCAGATGATGGAGGGGAAATCTCAGCAAAGCTTGAATGGAGGGATAGGAGAGGAAGAAAGCTGAGGTTGTTCAATGGAGGACCTACATACGAATATGTGTAATAGTATAAATATAATATGGTTAACCTGGACACTCTTTATTGGGAGGGGGGAGGGAAATGGGAGGGAAGAAAGCCCAAAGTGCAATCTAAATGTACACCTTTTTCAATATGTTCCACTTATAAATAAAATAAAATATGGAAAAAATATTTTTTTAAATTAAAAAACATAAAACAAAATAAAGAATAGAAAATAGGGGGGCTGGGGGCTAAGCTCAGAAGTAGAATGCCCCTGGGTATTGTCCCCAGTAATGTAAACAAAACAAAATAAAACAAGACAAAAAGCTCAACAAATAACCAAGAGAAAATTATTAGCATCCTTTGTGAATGAGAAATATATAGTAATAAAATGCCCCTTAAAATGAGGCAAAGGAAGGCAAAGAAATAAATAACATGGGGCCTGTGCATGCTGGCACATACCTGTAACCCCAGTGCTGCAGAGGTTGAGAAAAGAGGCTCACAGTTTCCAGGACAGACTCAGCAAATTAGTGAGATATTTTAAATAAAATATTTAAACATTTTATTTTTTATACTGGTGCATTGTAGTCATACATATTAATGGAGTTCAAGATGGAAGAGGCATATGTGCACACATCACTCATTTAGTCCTTCCCCAATTTCTACCCCATTCCCTCCGCCCCCCTACTTCTCATCTTTGGCTCAGTGATTGATTCTGAAATACTTGTGAACGTATGTCATATACATTAGAGAATTTTCCCCTTCATCCGTCCCATCCCCCAGTTAGGTAGCCTTATTTGCTCGTCTATGGTTTCACCTTCTTGGAGTATCTACCATGACCCATTTTTTCCCCTGGCTTCCACATATCAGGGGCAGTATTCAATTTTTTACTTTTTGTGACTGACTTATCTCACTTAAAATAAAAAGTTAAAAAGGACTGGGGATATAGCTTAGAAGTAGAATGCCCTTCTCCCGGTTCAATCCCTCTTATAAATGAATGAATGAATGAATGAAATGGTAGAAGTTCTCTGAAACCACAAAAATAACTGAAACTAAAAGACAATTCGGGAAGGATGTTTCTAATCCTTCGCCTGGCTGCCCGGTTTCCTACGGAAGGCTGTCTCGCCCTTGGATGGAGGAGTGTGCCTAGCTTTGTGTTCAGCTGCAGAATTTACCCCTGGTTTCCCATCTCACCATAGGACACAAGGCAGTGCTCCATCCTGTAAGACGAGGCCCACGGCCACCTGCTGCACAGTGGATACTGATAAAGAAGCATGATGGTCACCATGTTCGGACATGGATGAGTTGAGATGCCCCTGATTTCCTGGAGTCTTACTTTGCTAATCAGTGGGATGTCTGGGAGCACACACCTCTGACCCTCACACATGGGGAAGAGCAGAATGTCGTGGAAGAAGCTGTTTCTTCAATATAAAAGCACATGGACCTGCTGTTTCCGACCTGGGCTGAGCAGGAGAGACGTGCAGTTCTTCTGAGTTACACATCATCTCCTCTCACACCTAAGCAGGTCGCTGTGACATTCCTGTCTTGCCATGGATGCAAACAGATTATTATCAGGATAAAGGACTATTCTGCAGTTTCCACTTGGAAATGTTACGAATAGCTTGATAAGAGGTGTCAACGTCACCAAACCAGTTTAAGACTCTACTAATTACACCAACATTATCTCAAAACTAAAATAAGCTTCACAAAGGTTCCCATCTCCCCAAAAAGCAAACTTAAGTACCGCTTCTTGAGTATTTCCATGACAATTTAAGTATAAAAATATCATGCTATGCAGTAATATAGATGATAAACTTTTCTATTTTGTGCACATTATATCTGCATTCTGAAGTCTCTTAAAGCAGTTCACAAATAGAGCTCTGAGCACCATTGAAACCCTCTAGCAATCAGGGCTATTCTTACAGGGTTTTAGGAAGCCCGTGCTATTCAGAAAAGTAGGTAAATTTACTCAATCTAATGGAAATTTGTGCTTTGAAAGAGTGAATGATGACACTGAGTGCTCTGGAAAGAGCACGCTC
Organism: Muscardinus avellanarius; assembly: GCF_963383645.1. Lineage (NCBI taxonomy): Eukaryota > Metazoa > Chordata > Mammalia > Rodentia > Gliridae > Muscardinus > Muscardinus avellanarius. The sequence continues at coordinate 3,201,790 of NC_137800.1, forward strand.
TTAGTGATGGTTGCATCCCATGCTAAAGAGATGCCCTCGCTCTGCTAAAGATGTTAGCACTGCTAAGACATCGTATGGATAGCCCACCTCTCCTACAATGCTACTGATAAACTGTAAAGTAAACACAGAACAACAAACTCAGCTTCAAGCCACCGGGACGCTGTTTCCCCTGTTCTCACCTGCCTCTTCTGCAGCCCAGGAGCATGGACATCTCCAATCTGAGATCCCAGGTGGTCCCACAAGGGAAGACCCACACAGCAGATGGGCTATGTGCTTGTAAGTTTCTATCTCTCGGAACCTCACTATAATATATAACTACAGGACACCCCCAAAATAAAACAAACACAAAGGAAAGTCAAATAAAACTTCTCAAAAAAAAAAAAAATACTGTGTGAGCCAGGTGCAGTGGTTCACACTTGTAAACCCAGCATTTGGGAGGCTGAGACAGGACCATGGTGGTTCCCGGATAGTCTCAGCTACTTTGTAGGGCCTTTGTAATTCAGTGAGACCCTGTTTCAAAATAAAGAATACAAAGTAGGGCTGGGTATAACATTTGGAGGTGGAATGCCCCTCAGTTCCATCCTCAGTACTGCAAAAAAAAAAAAAAAATACTGTGCGAAATCCAGCACTAAAGACACAGTGATTTCTGATGCCATCTGTGTTTGGGGATTTCTGCAACTTCTTCTCTTGCCATTGTTCTTCGTTTCTTGTTCATGTCCACGTCACCCTGCACAAGCCCGCATCATGTCTGAGAGGGTAAAACTAAAAAGACCTTGAGATACTTTCACCTGAACTTGCTGGTGTGCTGATGCATTCCAGGAAGGTAAAATAAAGTTATGTGTGAGTTGTGGAGGTTGCTGGCTTAATCCCATGGTGCTAGTTGATAAAGAGAGGCTCAATATGGCTCTTGCTATCTTACCAGACAGATGCTGCTGACATCTGACCTGTCGTGGATGATGGGAGTCTCGCCTGTATTTAGCGAGGGGGAAAGTGTGTTTCCTGTTCTGTGCATCCTCAGCTTCCTGTGTTGGTTTAATGACTTTTAAAAATATATTCTGTGTGCATTCAGGAAGATTAAGAAAACAGTAACAGTGTAAGAGGATTATAACTAGACGGTGATGCTTCCTGTTTACCTGGGCTAGGAGTTTACCAAGAAATGAAGCTGCCTTTGCTAAACTATTTGTGGGAATAATAGGCATTAGAAAGGCTAGGATCGAGTTTATTTGTGTAAATGCACAAAGATGAACAAATAAAAACATTTGGAGACCTTCTTCCATCATTTTCATTGAAAATATAATCAAGCTGGGTGTGGTCCTTGTCATCTCAATACGTGGAAGGCTGAGACAGGAGGATCTCATATTCATGGCCAGCCTCAGCAACCTGGTTTCAAAACAAAAATTAAAAAATGGACTGGTGATGTAGCTTGGAGGGAAAATGTTTCTGAGTTCAATGCCTGGTACCATATAAGAATAAAAAAAAATAAAAAATTAATAAAATCAATAACCAAGAACATAGCCGGGCGTGGTGTTGCATGCTTGTAATCCCAGCATTCGGGAGGCTGAGACTGGAGGATCACGGTTCTTTCGCTGACAGCCTCAGCTACTTAGTGAGGCCCTCTGCAACTTAGTGAGACTCTGTTTCAAAATAAAGAATAAAAAATAGGGCAGGGAATGTAGCTCGGAGGTCAAATGCCTCTGGGTTCCATCCCCAGACCTGAAAAAAAAGAAAGAAAAAAAAAATAACCAAGAACATGTAGTGTTATTTCTGGCACATAAGATTCCACGGGCATGATTTAATAATTGTATAAGTAGCACCTTTCTAACCTTCAGATGCATTGACCAAGTCTACTCAGACCCACACCTCAGCTCAATTAAATCATATGTATTTTGTTCCTCAAATCATCTTCCCTTTGTTAGATTCATTGTCTCTTCAGTGATATTTTATGCTAATTTGGGAAATGCACTGTGCACCTTCTGTGACTAATATTTTGTTTTGATAATTAATTTATTCTGACTTTGTTTTTAATGATTCTGTCTAGCAACCATTTGGGGAAATCCGGTAATTAACTTTATTTCACCGTATCTGCTTCCTCTTCCATCGCTGTGTCCGTGAAATGCAGTTTTACTGCTCTGTCCACAAAATCTACCCTAAGTGATGTCTTGATAGAGCACACGGTGCCAAGCTGAGGCTTCAGACACTTTCTGCACCAGTCGCAACAACTCCTCTGATTCAAGTCAGAGCTGATAAACCTATCTCTTCACAGAGCTTCATCCGAAGGCCAAAATTATCTAATTATCCAGCTCTCTTCCCTATGTTCTCAAATGTTGAAAGTGTAAAATTAAGTGCAATTGGATTGTAATTCCTTTTTCCAAGTTTTAGGTTTTATTTTTTGGTGACTTGCTTTTCTATGATTCATTAAAATGTATTTATATTTATATTACTCAAACATGAGCTTGAAAAAAAATTTATCAAAATTTCTTATGATGTTTCTGCTTCATTAATAGTTTCTTCTCTATTATTTTACCCTATTTTCTGAAAATTCAAATCCATCAAATTATATAGTATATTATACAAAAAATATAAATACTCATTAAGAGAGCCTTTTCCTCTCTATCCTACTACCCTGTCTTCTGAAAATTCAAATTTATCAAATTATATAAATATATATGAATAATTATATAAATGATTATATAAATTAATGCATTATATAAATAGTATATGAAGTTTTCACTAAATGGGTCTTGACATATCATAGCCAGACTTCCTCAAATATAGAATGAAAACAGTGGGGCCGTGGTTAAAGACCTACTTGGTGTTATTTAATATATGTCTCTCCTTGGACAAATTACCATAATTCTGAGCCTTAGTCTGCTTTCTCACTGGTCCATGGGGTTCTTGGAGCAGTTGAGGATTAGATAGACCAATGTAAATACAGTCATCAGCATGTCCTGCTTCACTGTGAAGGCCAAGTTAAGTCTTAGTCCTTAAGAAGAGTGGCAAACCTGAATCACGCATGAGCCCAGTAAAACTTAGAAATGATGGGTATTATTTATTCTTCCAAAGAATGTACATGACTTCTTACTATACACCTAAGAGTAGAGTATGTATCAGGTTTTATTTAATAATAATAATAATAATAATAATAATAATAATAACCTATAATGAGATAATTCTGTATTATCTAATACAATGGAACATAGATGCCAAGATGTGGAGTGAGGTGTAATGGTGCTGTTGGTGATGGGTCCCATGGAGTGGCCCAGTGAGAGATGGACAGGAGAGACCATCTCAGACACTGGAGCCTTCTGAATTTCAAAGGAAATGATGATGATGATGATGATGATGATGATGGGTATATATGCATCAAATAAAAGGAGTCTCATAACAAAAATGGCAATTTCTACTCAGAATTTTATAGAAAAAAATAACAGTGGATACCATGTCATTCCTTGGAGCACTACTTCTGAAATTACTTCTGGAATTTGTCACTCAAAGGCAAAAGCTAACAAGAGTAGTAATTAGTATTTTAATGCACTTGCTAGAAATGACCAGGTATATAGCCTATATTTAAGAAACAATCAGTGTTTCCAAGTGAAATAATGTCATTGTAATAGACTGTTGCCACAGGATAATGGCTCTTACAGCCACACAAATGCTAATCTAAAGCCAAGACATTTATGGGAAACGAAAGTTAAGGTAATTGAAAAATTTAGTTAGCAAGCAAGAGGTTCTATGCACAGAGACGTATTTATGATACTTAGGCTCATTAAACTTTTTTAAGACAAACTTCTTGACACTTTATTCTCTCCCTTTTAAAGTGTGTGTGGTTGTGTGTGCATGTGCGTGTATGTGTGTGTGTGTGTGTGTGTGTGATGAACATATACTTTAGCTGGGCGTGCTAGCATATGACTGTAATCCCAGTACTTGGGAGGCTGAGACAGGAGGATCACAAACTCATAGCAAGCCTCAGCAACTTGGCAAGGCTCTCACCAACCTAGGGAGACCTGTTTCCATATAAAAAAAATTAATTAAAATCAGGCTGAGGGTGTAGCTCAGCAGTGGAATGCCTCTGTGTACAAGGCAGTTGTGTTGGCCCTGGGCATGGCATTAGATAGCAGATCTCTAGGAATTACTGCTCCTATGTAACTGCATAATGGAAACAGGGACCTTTGGCCAATGTCTCCATTGTGCTTTTCCCTGCCCCTGGAAACCACAATCCTGCTCTCTGCTTCCATGTGTTATTTTAGATGTTTTATACAAGCAGGATCAAAAAGCATCAGTAACAAAAGCAGGAAGAAGCAGGACTACATCACACTGAAGGGCTCTGCATGGTGGAGGCAACAATCAACAGAAAGAAAAGGAAAACCACCCACCTGGAGGGGGTGATCGCGAGCCACACATCTGATGAGGGGTTAACATCCAAGATATGCCAGAAATTACTACAATGCAATTGCAAAGCAATTAAATAAAATACGGACAAAAGATTCACAGAGGCGTTTCTCAAGAGAAGATGCATAAATGGCCAACCTTCAAGGCATCACCAAGCAGCCGTCACACAAAGCAAGACCATGGCATCACCTCGCACCTCAAGGGATAGTGATTGCACAGACAAGCAAATGATAAAATCAAAAGAAAAAGAAGAAATGCTGATGAGGACATAGGGAAACTAGTGCCTTTGTATAGTGCTGGTGGGGATAGAATTCGTGTGTCCACTATAGAAAACTGTGTCGAGTTTCCTTAAAACCTTACAACTAGAATTAACATATTACCAAGAAATCTCCCGTTGTGGGTATATACCAGAAGAATTAAAATTAGGATCTCGAAGATATTAATGCCACTGTGTTCTCTGCAGCATTATTCACTGCATCCCCAAAATGAAATGAGCCCAAGTTCCAGATGGATAAGTATAGTAATAAACGTATATCAGTACTTGGGAGACTGGGACAGGAGGATCTCGGGTTGAAGGTCAGCCTCAGCAACTTAGTGAGTCATTATTTCAAAACAAAAACAAATAATATAGGGCTGGGAGGTAGAATGTCCCCGGGTTATGGGTTAAGTCCTAGTACCGCTGTGTGTGTGTGTGTGTGTGTGTGTGTGTGTGTGTGTGTGTGTGTGTGGTATGTACACAATGGATTATTATTTGACCTCGAGAGAAAAGGAAATACGGCCATGGTCAGCAAGATAGATGAGCCCCAGGGCATTATGCTAAGGACAAGAAGTCAGTCACAGAAGCAGCGGCATTTCAGCCATCTGCGCTGGCCCATAGTCCCTCTTCTTTTTTTTCTGACACCACTATAGTCAAGGTCAAAAGGTGGTTCTGTTTCAAATGTATGTATGCAAGATTCAAACAAGTAGAAAGAAAAGAAAAGGAGGAGGAGAAAGAAGAGAAAGAGGAGGAGCAGAAAGAGGAAGAGGATGAGGAGGAAGAGGAAGAGGAAGATGAAGAGTAAGAGGAAAAAGAGGAAAAGAGGAAGAGGAAGAAGAAGAGGAAGAGGAAGAAGAGGAAGAAGAGGAAAAAAGGGGAAGAGGAAGAGGAGGAGAGGGGGAAGAGGAGGAAAAAGAGGAGAAGGAGGAGGAGGAGGAGGAAGAAGAAATAAGGAGTTTACTCTGAGGTATGGAAGCACATGTTTAATGCATGCTATAAGAACCTAGAGCCATCTGTGACCTATAATTATTAGTGTCAGTTTTTAGATAAGTAAAGCAAGTCTCCTGAAATGGATAGAATTTGCCTCAGCCCCTGAGACCTTTCCAGACATGCGGAGTTTTGACCTTGGCCTGCAATTGTGTGCTGTCTCTGTGCTGAATAATGGTGGATATCTAGATTTCTGCGATGTCTCCCATAACCACATTCATTGTTTTGTTTTTGTTTTTTTGTACTTACTACTTTCCAGAACCATAACAATTGGGGGAATCCAGGAATGTCCTTGTGTTTGGGATTGTAGCAAAGACTTCACTCCTGTGCAAGTTATAGAAGAGGATAGCTGAAAATGGGTCGGCACTTAAGACTTTGGCCTTTATTTCTGTAATTCACAAATAAAACTAATATGTACTTAAAATATGTACTAAAAAACTAATATGTACTTTAAAAAAAAACTAATATACACTTCTTCACTCAAGTGTTATGAATTCTTAATTCTGGGGGTAGAACAGCAGACAGTTTGTGTAAAGAAAAATCCCTGCTCACAGCCCTTCCCCAACTCCGATGTATCCAAACAAGTGGAACAGGAATGCTGACATTTTCTTTCCATTGCATAAAACTCTCTGGCCAAGTCAAATTAAATGAAAATAAGAATAGTGGAATCATTTTCAAAATACTCTAAAATCTTCCCACCAGGCTTCTCGGAAACATTTCTGATACAAGTATCAAGACTTCATCTATTAATGAAAACATAGTCTGAATTTCCACTTAGGGGCTCAGGTCTCAGAGAGAGGACAGAGCTAAGTCCTTAGCAGTTGCCAGTGTACTGTTTTCACCCTGATTTACTGGTAAACTGGCACTGGATAAGTTTATTTTTTATTATCTGAACATCCAGAGAGAATGTGCTTTTTACCTGTGGGCTCCTTATTTCCCAGAGATTTTCATTCAAGGTTGAAAACCTAAATTCAAGCTTAGACCTCCTGAAGAATTGACTGTAATTTATAGGTGAAACTTACTCAATTCCTTATTTTTTTTTTTTTATTCACTGGTCCTTTTCTCCATTTCTCAAACAATTGCTTTGAAACACGACGAATAATGAAAATCCTATGAGGTATTTTGTGAGTTATATTTAAGGTACAATGATCAAAATACAGAATTTTAACAATCACATGATAATCAACTTTGTATTTTTAGATGCATATTAAATATTTAAGCCAGTTACACTCAAAAGTAGCTTAATTGGTCTTTTCATTTATTTGTTTTGTATGAGTAAAATATTCTTCCACTGTTTTTCTTTTAGACAAAATTATGCAATGTCAATTTTCCAGCCCTACAAGTTACCCCATAAGATAACTAATTTCCAGTCACGAGTATAATGCTCACTTACGTGTCAAAATCTATACTATCATCAGTTAATATTCTCCAAGCCAAACCTGTACCATCATGTGAAAAAACGACTACGTACTCTAGGTATTTTTCTGACTTTGTTGGAAATTACATCAACAAACGTCCTAACTTTTCTTACAAGGATAAGAAATAAAAAGCATCTACCAGTTGCGAAGATGATTTGGAAGAAAGGGAGGCCCCTTGTCAGATACGCAAACATATGGCCATCCACAGTGTCTACTTAGCACTTCTCCTCTCAGACAAATGGTGACAGTAAGAGATTTCTCCTTGTTTTATTGTTTGTTCAGGAGCCAGGCTCTCAACCACTTCCCGATCCTGTACAGAGTGGTGGCCCACAGAGGTCCTGCCTGCCACTTTCCACTAGCACCTCTACCCAAGAGCCCTTGGTCCAAAGCCCATATTTACTTGGGCAGTTGTTCTGGGGTTGGCAAAGTAGGTGGGAAGAAATCAGGTGCACTGAACTTAAGCAGGTGGGACTTTAGATCCTTCCACCACCTGCACTGTTGTGAGGGAGGCCACCTAACTCTCCTGCCTCAATTTCCCCTCCTGAAAATGGAATGAAGCAGCTCAAGTGGTCATGTTGTAAAGATTAAGTGAGATCATGGCTCAAAACAGCTACAGGGTATGAGGATCAGAATGACAGCCACTACCTGAGCATCTGGAACTCACGGCTTCCTAAAGGTCGATCATCAGCCCAGCTTCAGAGCTGGTTCCCTGAAGGCTCAGGTTATATAACCTGAGTTTAAGATTCTCAGCCACTCCTGGGATGCTGTCTTGATGAATACATATCTCTCAAGAATGTAAATTATAGCCAGGTGTGGTGGCACAGGCTTGCCATCTTAGTACTTGGGAGGCAGAGAAAGGAGGATCACAGGTTTGCAGCTAGTCACAGCTACTTAACAAGCCCCTCTGCCGCTTAGTGAGAACTTGTTTCAAAATAAAGAATAAAAAAATAGGGGTTCCATCCCCAGTACTGCAAAATAATATAGGTCTGTGGGTATAGCTTGGAGGTAGAATGCCCCTGGATTCAATCTCCAGTTCTGCAAAAAAAAATTACAAATTATACTGTGATGTTAAAATATAATGATACTGCAAGAAGTCCCTTTTCTCTAATAATTTTTGATCTTGACAAAAGGGTAACTGGTAGTTAAAATATCCGTGTTGGTCCCTTTGGCTTTATCACTGATCTGGAGTTCTGTGAACCCAAATCCAATATGACTTATTTTAGTGCTTTAACAAAGATTTGTTAATTTGGTTAGACCAATTTTTTCAAAATGCTGAGATCATTTTATTATGTCTCTTTCAGTGAAAGTGTTTTGCAGTGTTCATTCCTAAGTTCCATCCTACCAAGCTCATCCCTTCATCTCTTTCTTCATTTAACCCCCGCTCAGGTACTGAGTATTTGCAATGGGAAACACCATGGTGGATGGTTAGAAAGACAGTGATCCAGACTTGGTGAGGTCACAGACCTTACTGCACAGAAACTCCAAGTCAGCGGTAGACATTTCCATCACACAGCTGGACAAGCTCCCATTGAAGGTCCCGGGAATGGTTGTGACAGCAAGATGTGTGTGATGCCTCCCCTGGGGACAAGGGCTGACCACGGTGGCACAGAGAAAGCAGTCATATCTGTGTGACCCCTCAGGTGGAGACAGCACACTCAAAAAATCCCTCGCCGACACAAGGTCTTGTGCTCATCCAGCTCCACGGTGAGCTGCACATGGATGGCCATGAGCTCTACCTGTGCACCTACTGTTTGGTACCCGGAGGCAGAGGAAAAACCTGCCAGAAACTTCAGCTACCACCACTCAGGCTCAAGAAGACCCTGAGGATTCTGGAAGGATATAAGGAGTCATGTATCCATCATGGTATATGAGAGAGGACAAGGTTCTTCCAATTTGCAGCACTACCCAGGTGAATACACACTGGGTCAGGGATGAAGCTCAGGGCAGATCATTTGATCATTTGTTCTGCATCCTCATGACCCTGGGCTCCATCATACACACACACACACACACACACACACAGAAGCTGTGAGATCATCACTGTTTTTCTTCTTGTTATGCTTACATTCCCACTGCCCAAATCTACAAAAACTAGTGAGACATAATTGTTAATAGATGACTACTAAAGAAAACAACTTAAATCTGGGTATGATGATTACTGCTGGCACACCTGTAATCCCAGTACTTGGGAAGCTGAGACGGGAGGATCACAGGTTCAAGGCCAGCCTCAGCAATTTATCCAGAACCTCAACAATTTAGGGAGACCTTGTTTCAAAATAAAAAGAATAAAGCTCTGGGGGGTATAGCTCAGATATCAATCCCCAGTACCCCTTCATCACAAATATAGTACTTAGCTGTGAAATAATTTAGAACTCAATTTCTATGAGAAGAGTATTCTTTGTAATGATTCTATGGGTTATATCTTGGTGATCACTGCTTAGCATACAAGGATCAAGGGAGCTGTCTGAGAAAGGACCAGGAGGAGCGCACAGTCCCTGTGAAGAGCAACATAATTAGGCACTTTCCAAATGGATGATGGATGGGTGACACAAAGATAGACAGATTGATGGCTAGATAAGTGGTAGATAGAGAATGAACCATGGCTAGATAAAGAAGCACACAACCTGGAGGTCACAGAGACAACTCTGCTCTCAGCCCTGTGTCCTCCTTTATGTTAGCATTAGAGAAAGCTTCCCACTTAAGTGATAAAAGCCCAGGTCCAATCAGAGTCCAGCAGAGTTTTCTCTGAGGTGAACTGGGGATGAGAAGGAGAGGGGAGGAATAGAAATGAGATGGGTGGAGAAATTCTAGAAAAATAAATATCAAAAGATGCCTCTGGAATAGAGTCTAATGAACTCTCCGTGAACTTACTTCTTATGTTTCCCACAAGTTATTTGCTGCCTGAGGAAGAAGCACAGCTAATCAAGGAAGCATTGAGAAGCCCTTCTCTTTCAGGGCCACACCAGGCAGACAGTGAATAGCAGCGGGATCGGCCCTCTCCTTCCTCTCCATCCGTGCAAAGTCAAGAAAATGGGAGGGTTGTTTTAGGGCACTTTACCCATGCCTTAGAAAAGAGAGGACCTGCCAAATCGCCATTAAATCATCAGGTATTCATTGGACAAAAGCATCTAGAATCAGGAAAAATACAACCATTTGCAGACACTTTTACATTTTCTACATCTTATAAAAGAGGGGTGAGAATTCCAAGAACAGATTCCAGGTAGAGGCACAGGGAGAGGTCCACCCCGAGACCTTCCTTCATCCTTTAGTTGATGGAATTGTATTTCTAGAACTTTATTGATTGTTGTGACATTTTATAATCAGTGTCTTTAATATCATTAATAAGATAATCACAAAGGACCAAAAAGCTGCTTTCTCTTTGAACACTGCCAAATGTCAGTATCAAATACCTACCATGTGCCCAGCTGTCCTATGTGGCTTTGCAACTGCAAGATACTTATTCCACATATTGGAGGAGGATTCACCTCAAGAGTTTTTGGTAGCTTTTTGCCAACGTCCTAGAGTTTAGGGTGTAGGTCGAGCCTCGCCGGATGCCAGTCGCCTGATGGTGCTCTTCTTCCTTTGTCCTGTGCAAATTATCCAATGGTAGCTCTCTGATTTCAGCAGACCTTAAAGAAATGGTCAATAAGTACCAGAAGCCATTTGGAAGCAGATACCTGGGCCTGGGCTTGCGCTTCCAATCTAACACATACGATTTTAGAGAGAGTGCTGCAATGGGCACTTCTCAGAGGCCCAAATCCTCACTCCCTTCCCAGTTATTCCTGTGAAGGACCCTGCGTGTCCAGGGTCAGGAGGGAGACCCAAGGGAGAGGGAGATAAACCTGAGGGGTGAAGGCTGGCTTGTTCCTGTAGCCAGCCCTGTGAGACCTAACCCGACCAGTCAAATGCTCAGGCTCAGGAGACTCCCAGAAGTCCCAGTGGAGCTCAGTTTCTATTTTCTTCACCTCTTTTTTTAAAATTTATTTTTTTATTTTTTTATTGGTGCATTATATTCAAACATCATATTGGATTAAAAAACTTGTGTGTACAAACATGTAGAACCTGCAATGTCTGTCTGTCTGTCTGTCTGTCTCTCTTTCTGCCTTCCTTGGGCCATAGTCACATTTCCTCACATCGATAGGTGTTGAATGCACAGTTTGTATGGTGGGGGCACTGAAGAGAGTTACTGGGTGTTGGAAAGAGAGAAGAGGAAAATGATAAGTTGGTGATGGGTGGTCCTACTTCTAGGTACTGGCATGCTCAGAGGAGCTGCAATTATCCCATGACGTGCTGCTGTGAAGACAGTGCCACTCCAACACACTCCATGGTCCTCAGCATCCCCTGAGGAGACAGGGGCCATGAGTTCCTGAGAGCCAAAGAAAAAGTGAATATGTAAAGAAGCAAGGGATCTTCTCCAGGCAGAAGTAACTGTGGGATTAAGCACTGAGATTTTATAGAAATCACTGGCTCCCCACTTGAGGTTGAAAATATGAGTAGTTGAAGTTTATTGAGCATATAGGGCCTGTCAAATATTTCTATTAAGTACTCAAAATATATTTTTCCTATTATTCACAACAAAACTCTCGGGTAGGTGCCAGAGTGATTTCCCTTGTGTTGATAAGGAACTAAAGGAAGACAGAAAAGGAGGTTTGATGAAGGAAGTTTTTTGAATAAAGCTATGTCCATATATGAAGACATCACTAGGAATCTCACCAGTGTTCTAGGTGGGGGGAGCGGGGTGGGATTCAGAGGGGAATATACCAAGTGCTGCATGTACGTGTGTCTCTATCACTTTACCCTCAATTTAATAGATACTTACACTGCATCAATGCACGTCTATTTTCATGAAGAAGACAGAGATATGATCACAAGTTGGACAGGATGGCAGGTGGACCCAGATCACTCAGGCAATGGCTCTCAGAGCCAGTGAGCACCACCCTGAGTTGGAATGGGCGTCTGAGGGACACATGGGCATTGCTAGGGATGAGAAAGCTCCTAGCTCCTGCTCATGCTTCCTGGGCCAGTTTATTTCTTCCAGGGGATGATTTCAGGATGGGAGTTCCTGGCCATTCTTGGCCATCATCTCTGATGAATAATTATCAAGATGACAAGTGACATATTACTAGTTTACACAAAAACATCTTGGGAGGATGGTTCATAGGGCTTTCTAATACTCACTCGATTTAAATACGTAAGTGCATTTTCTTATATTCCTCATATTGAAAGTAGAATCAATACTAAGTACTTATCTATGGCAGATCAGTTATTATGCTCCAGTGACTGTTATTTTCCACTGGAATCCAAGATCATGACAAGCAAGGACTTCAAATGCCAGCACTGCATCTGTACAGCTTAGTAGACACCACCACATGAATGCTGCTCACACAGCAAGTGCTTAATTAATGCCTGCTGGCAGGGAGGTGACTCTTCATGCATGCTTGAGCCATTCTTGACTGATATGGATTTCTATGAGATGGCATAGATAGGGTTTCATGAACAGAGAAACTGATCAGTTATGATGGAAACTTCAGATCAAGTCAGCCATGTTGGCTAACTCCAAGACCCAATAAAGGTCGCACATACAAGAAGTAACGTCGTTTGGGCCTGACTCTGAAGAGTCCCCCTTGATCTTGTTTTCCTGCCATTCCGTAGTGGCCAATGGCAACTCCACCACCATGACTCCCAACGGTATCTTCTGCCCCAATTTTGACAAGACCAATAGATCCGGGATGCAATATCACACGTGGCCAGTAGGTGCCACCATCAACCACATGATTTAAACACTGGGCTCCTTCCGCTCTTAAAGGGAATTCTTTCATAATGTTTTTATGCAAATGGCACAAAATGAAGCCTAATTTTATAAAGACTTCAGTCATCCAGTTAGACCACTAACAAATTATCAGGTTCTATGCAGATCTATGACACTAGAGGGTAACAAATATTTAATAGAGGAAACCAAAGATGGTTAGAAGGTAGGAAACCAAGTATCTGATGAGTGCCTATGCTGTGCTAGACACAGTAGGCATTGGGGATGGAAGAAGGGCTAGGGATTTTACTTGGTGCTAAGCATGTATTGTCTGTGCAAAGAGGCAAATGGATGGAGATGCAAGCAAAGAGGGTGAAACCCCAACAGTGGTATGAAACATGCCAAGAGCACTGAGCAGATTAGTGTCCAAAAGTTCATGGAAATTTTTACCAACACAAAATTTGAGCTAAGGTGTGAAGGGCCAATAGGAGAAGAAGACAAGGAAGGATGAGAACAAGCAATAGTGCCCAAGCAGGGGCAAAGCAAGACACATTGAGTCAAATAAGATCAACATGTTAAGGGCTAGAGGGTGGTAGAGGACATATGAAAGATGGAAATCAAATTTCTAACGTGACCAGGGGCAGTAGAGGCGTACCCTTGTTGTTCAGAACATAACTCTGGAAGCAGAAGACGCTCCAGCAGATGGAGGACCACAGGTTGGGCCTGATTTGGAAGTAGAGCAGAGAAAGTGCTGGAAGGGCAGAATGACAGTTGTGAGAGTGGGTGACCAGGAGGGGCTACTGCCCAAAAGCCTTTGGGGCCAAGTTTGACAAGACTAGAGACAGTCTGGTCACAAGGAGGGCTAATGCGGTGTTGAGAGTCTATTCTGAAAGATAATTAGGAAGCTGACCACAGGTGTTCAACAGTAGCTAAAATAAAGGAAGAGCGAACAATAGCGATTCTGGAAGTACAGGAGGGGTGGGCTTAAGGATGCTGGAGTCAGAGAAACCTGGAAACAGGCTCAGGATCAAGTAGATGATGGGGAACATGAGAGTGCCAAGCTAGCAGACAGGGGTTTGGTAATTTTTGGAACACAAATTTTATCCTCTGTACTTTTTTAGCTTTTAACCTGATTTGCTCAGGTGATAAAATTTTCCTGAATATGTATCGGTTTTATGTTTACAGCTCTATTGCTTTGTTTTTCTGGTATTTTTTCCTTTTTTTATTTTTTGGCCAGTGTGAATTTTTTTGGGGGGTGGGTTTACTTTTACTCAACGCCTCCCAGATGGTAGCTGCTGTGTTTTTACTCAACGCCTCCCAGATGGTAGCTGCTGTGCTAGGCACCAGACGTGAAGAGTATTTCCAACTATACACTGTCTCGTGAACATCCAGGTAGGCAAACACTTACTACCTTAGCAGAACCCACCGCAGGGGCCAATAAGTGCTAATCATGTTAAATACCACACGTTCTTTCTTCACTTTTAAATTTCCATAACAAATAATAAGTACAAAGAAGGGGAACCTCTTGTACTTTTTGAGAATCTATGAAGTGACTTCTAGGCGGGAAATACCTTAGTAGATTGCAGGTAGGATGTGAGGAGTAAATAAAGAAGGTCGCTGCCTTGAGAAGAGTTTGTGGCTTACATACACACTGAGCACACAGGAAAATACCAGTGCTGAGAGCTTTGGCTTCTTAATTTTAAATACAGGTAAAATAAGGCTACTTCAAAAGTGGGGTTATTTGAATTGTTCATTGTGAATTGATTCAGGCACTCATTTACCTTGAGGTATTAGATAGGTTAATTAACTACCATGACTCATTTTTCAAATTATAACATGAAGACTCGTTTTTCTTCCCTTCTGCCTCAAAGATAGTAATTAATACAGTTTTGTGTTGTGCCGTTTCCCTCTCCTGTGAACATTTATACATGGAGCAGCGTGGCATTGACGGTGTGGCTGTCTGATGCTACCTGGCTCATCGGGGACTGTCCTTGCAAGCTAGTGGGGAGACTAGTCCAATTTTGCCTTCAGTGCTACTCCGCAGGACTCCTGCTTGAGAATGAGGCAGACAGGTAACATGAATCATGCATATTCTAATTGTAATAAATAATGAAAATATTTAGACACAATGAAGTTTGAACTTGAACTTTATGAATAAATTGTGATTAGTATGCAGTGCAAGCCATAGACTCTGCTTTTGTTCTTACTCTTAAAAGGCAGTCATTACTAAATGAGGCTTTGAAATTTTACAGAAACTTTACAGCTGTTCGCTCATTTCTCTGCTTCCATCTTTGTATCTTGGAGCAAAGAAGTCACGCAGCATCCTCGGCTTCCAAATCAACATCCATGTCAACTCAAGGATCCCAATTCTTAGTTGGAATTGCTGCTGTGGACAGCCCGTAGCAGCATCCAACAGAGCAAGGAAGGAGCCCTCGACAGCTGAATGAGCCCCAGGCCACAAGCCATCTCTGCCTCCAAGCAGACAGTTGCACACACAGGGCACCCGCCAGGAAGCTAGCCCCCATGCATGGTGGAAGGAAGCCCTCCACGATAGGGATCTTTTTTTAAATTTTTCTTATTCTCTGCATCTTCAGTAAGAAACAGAGCTCATGTGAATGGAGAGCTTGGAGGAGATCACACAGGAAACAGGGCTCTGGAACAGAAAGGAGTGCTAATTAATGAGGGCTCCAATAGGCAATCTCCTGTCCAATAGATCCAAATTATTTTATATCTAAAGGGAATGACGCAGACGGACACAGTCTCCAAGAGGCTCCAGGAGGCACCGTGTGTGAAGGGTGCAGCTGGCAGCAGCTCTCCTCTCTCCACCCTCTGACCCCAGCAGCTGAGTGCGGGAAGGTGGGATGGCTGTGGTGATAGGGAGAGGTGGGCAGCAGAGCTATGTCAATTAGTGACCATGCGTGGAAATGAAGGGAGGATGGTTTAAACCAAGGGACACTTGCCACTTGTTTCAACATGTAAAATTTGGGTTTGTGCACCTATTTTCTTTGTCTTCAACCCTTCCATATCTCAGGAGGTGTTTCTTTCATATGTGACTCCTTAGTCAATGAACAAACCATGCCAAAAGGTGAGCGTGCACCAGCCACTGCTAACACACTGCTCATGAATGTGTTAGCAGCAGATTCTCAATGATTGTCCAGCAAGGCCAGGTCATAAGGACAGAAAAGCAATTGAGGGTTGTAAATGGGCAAAGTAGTTTTCCTTTGTCCACAGGGGCACATCCCAAGACCTCAAGAGGAGAGGATGGCTGAGCCGTGGAGGGTACCATATCCACAGCAGAGCTTCTGTCATCTGGACTAAGCTCTTGCCACACACTGGGGCCATCGCTTTTGCCCTATGAGGGGTACCAGAAAAACTGGCACAAATTTATTTTTCCTTCTTCACAATTTTACTGATAGATTTGTTGTTATTGTCTATCTTCACAATTGCAGCATACATTATTTTGTCTTTTCTTATTAAGTCAGGTAGCTTTGAATTTTTTTTCACCTGAGAACTTCTCTTTGGCAGATCTAAATCACCACCAGCACCACCATCACCATCATCATCAATATCGTTAGGCTTTAGGATCACTGATAAGCAAAGCATGGGTTCCTTGGACATGAGCACTGCCTTAGAATGACAGTGGATACAAATCAGTAAGGCAGCTCGCTGACTAACGGGCAGGTAGCATACACACCACACACATTCTCACAAGGGGATGATTAACATTCTGAGCAGAACAGAGCTAGGTGGCTCAAAACTTCCTCATGCTCCACAGAAAAGCATGCCCTTTAAAATGGACACATGGGGAAAATGGACAAATGGTCAGTGTCTGGAATTTTCCATTTAGAGTAATTAAATCTAGAAATTAAATGAAAATTTCCATTTTACGCCCAAGGGTCACCTCACACTGAGCTCAGCACATTACACGCCTCTCACCTCTGCTCTGCAAAGCCTGGCCTCTTGGCTTTAAGCTGATGTTCTAAAAGTGCTGATAATTCTCAAATGTCAAAAGGAATGAGATTTCATCCCATTTTCAGGGCCCTTCCTTCCAAAACAATGGACGAGGAACAAGTTTGAGTCTAACAGAATGAAGTGTGGTGATAGTTTTTAATTAATACTACAATTGACAAGAGCTGGCTTCTTCACACGTTTGTACACGAAGCTGACTGAATGGCAGCAGAAGTCAGGATTCTCGCTTCTGGAGTCAAAGGTCAATGCCAGTTCTGATGAAGAATGATTATTTAATTAAATATCTATATTTTATTTATTTTTTTTTCTGGTTGTGATGATTTTATGAGATACTATACATTCCAACAACTCTCCAAAGTCCAAGAACTCAAGTATAGCATAATAATTTCAAATAAGACCCACAAGTGAATAACTAATTTTTTAAACAAGTGCAGCTGATATTACTATGGCAGTAAACTTAGTTCTTACCAGCAGGGTGAGTCAATTTTAAAGTCTTTCCATTAAACTCTTCTCACTTTCTTAACTTTATTTATTTATTTATTTTTTTTTCAATTTCTTTTTCTTTTTTTATTTTTTTTTTATTTATTTTTTTTTTAAATATTAACATTTTCCTTATTTTCTTTGCAGTATTGAGGATGGAACCCGGGGGGATTCTACCTCCGAGCTACATCCCCAGCCCTATTTTTTTTTATATAACAATTTTTTTATTAAATATCTATATTTTAAACTCTTCATGGTAGAGTTGAGCTTTGCATGCTAGAGAAAACATACCCTGGACTTCTCTGAGTACCTCTAGCATCTCTGAGCACCTCTAGCATCTCTGAACAAAAAGCCTATCTCGTGCACACCTTGCTAATATAACTGCTCTCAGAGGCCCCAGGATCAAAGCTCTCAGTGTGCACAAGTGTGAAACAGGACCACAGAATGCATTCCTACCCACCCTGCCAGCACCAGCCCAGGCCTGGCCCCATAGCTGAGCCCTTTGCAGACCCAGGGCTTACTCTCTTTGCACAGAGTGTCCACCCCTATTCTTGCGGACTCCCAACCTTCCCTCCCACCGAGAACCCTTACAGGTAACTAAGGGCTGTAGAGTTTTAGGGCTGTTACGCAGCCCCCACTCCTCTGCCCTGGACTTTCACGTCCATCTGACCACAGCCTGTGTTTCCTCTGCCATTTTCGCGCATCTGCTAATGACCCGTCATCTTCCAGCCATCCGATCATCTAAGGAAGTGTGTCCAGAGGGAATGAGCTGACTGCAGTATAAACTAAGAGATGTCCTGACTATCTGACAGCTGAAACAATTCCTCAGCAATTCAAACCTCATCAGAAACACCCTAAGACATAGGAGGTCTTGTTCACAGTCCACATGGTGGTAAGAAGGGTCCAGATAGATAATGTGCATGGAAAACTTGGGGCTTACAAATTGTACACTGACATTCAATGCGTCTTTAGTTATCATCATTATTAATGTGTATAGTGGTAGAATTATACATCATAATGGGGTTTAAAGCAATGCAGAAATACATGCACACATCACTTGATATCTTCTGAATTCCTCTCTTGATATCCAGAATGAATGCCCATCCCTTGGGCCGCCAACACGATTTTACCCTGGCTTCTTGAGTGTTCTGAGTGTGGGACCGATGCAGTGGATGACTAAGCATCAGAGCCTCATGCGCACACAAACTGGATTTTAATCTAAACCATACACTAATTATCGTTGCAAATTGGACAGGATAGTTAACTTCTCCAAGCCGCAACTATCTTTCTCCTAAAATTGGGACATCAACGTCAGTTACATGAATATTTTGAGAAGTTAATCAAATAATTAAGTATCAAATAGCATTTGGAACACGGTGGAGGCTTAATTAAGATGCTGCACTGTTGCACGGCCCAATTGAAGAGCAAGCTGCGTTTCAAGGCAGCGATAATGTAACGCCTCGCTACTGGCCAGAAGACTATAAGCATGTTACATGCAAACACACAGGTTTTTCTATTCATTTCCATGTCTCTTAGCACAGCGCATGAGGCTAACAAGTCAAGTGCCAGAACTTGCTGAATGAATGGGCAAGCTAAAGATGCAGCGATAAGGTAGTTACTCATGGAACAACTCTTCCAATCAGATCCCCAGAGAAAGAACACATGAAGAGGTTTCAGAAGTGTGGTAAAATATAAACAGAGACACAAAGTGATGTCACCAAGTGAGTATCGCTCTACTTCCTGCATAATGCATCTTATAACTGCGTTTTATTATTATTCAGATCACAGATAAGACAACCTTCATTGCGTTTCCTCTATAGCCATTGGTGTTCTCCTTGTTCACTAACAAGCTTCTCTGAGGCCAGAATCACCATGTATATGACTTCATTTCAGGGATCTTTGGGTGAAAAACTATGAGTAATTGTGATGCTTTTTTTAAGTAAAAGTAAATACTTTTAGCTGGGCAAGGTGCTGCACACCTGTAATTCCAGTACTTGAGAGGCTGAGACAGGAGGATCACAGTTTGAGGACGGCTTCAGCAACTTAGCGAGAGATCCTGTCTCAAAATACAAAGGACTAGGGGGTATAGCTCAGTGGTAAAGCACCCCTGGGTTGAATCTTCAGTACTACAAAAAAAAAAAAGAAAAAAGAAAAAAGTATATATATATTACATACTTTTTTTCTTTTTTGGTGGTACTGGGATTCCTGGAAGCCCTTTTACCTCCGGGTTACACTCCCAGACCTATTTTATATTTTTATTTGGAAACAGGGTCTCCTAAGCCAGCGCGGATGGCTTCGAACCTGCGCGATCCTCCTGTCTCAGCCTCCCAAGCGCGGGATTACAAGCGTGCGCCACCACGCCCGGCTATTTCATACTTTTGTTGCGTGGATAATATTTATCAGTCTCAGTCACAGACACTTTCTACATTAAAGTCTTAAGATATTTTTGTTATAAGCATTTTAAAGTAGAAACCAATACCACATATATAAATAAGAAAATTGAATCAATTTGCCTAGACTGGTAAGCAGCATGTCCTCTTAACTGGAAGTCTGTGATTAGCTTCCTGGATCCACATTGTTACACTAACGTTTTCCTTTAATTATTCCCACCATGAGCAGGTTACCTGTTGAGAAGAACTTATGTTCCCTGTAGAAGCAACATTGCAAAATAATGAGCATTATCACCTTTACCATGGAATACAGATAGGAATCATAGTAAGTTTCTCTACTTTTTGCAAAAACAAATATTGTACATTGCACTGATATTATTCACACTAAAAGGAAAATGTGCTGTTTCACTTTGGCAATGTAGACTTTGGCCATTGATTCACCGCTCATCTTCCCTAAGCTTTTTAAGAATACTGAAAACATAACCAGAGACCTGTCTAATTTGGAACTATCCTGTCCAGAGACTAAGGTCCAGAAACAACTGGGAAAACTGTATTTTCTCTTCTAAACGTCTAGCAAGGTATTAGCAAGCCAGCTGTTTAGTACGAGCTGAATAAAGGAGTGAAAGAGGTTAGAGTAAGTTATTAGATGCTGTTAAGTAGAACAACAGGTAGTGAACCACATCCCCGAGGAAGTCCAACTGCAAACCCACATACATCACACTGAAATGTAAGCAAGGGATTTAAGATTTTAAGATGCGAGTCATATAATAGTTCAAAAGTATCAATACCAACCTTAAGATCGTGTGTAGGTGGAGCGAGAGAGTGGAGAGGGAGCTGGGCACTCTCACCACAGTCTGCGATGTGTGTCCCTACCACTCTGAACTTCCTTATGATGTGAGACTGCAATGCACCCATAGGGGTATACAAAATATGTTTATCTCACACGGGTGGTAGAGTCATAATCTTAAAATATTTGAGAACTTCATGTTGTTTTCGATAAAATTTTCATTAAAAGAAGTGTATTTAGAAAAACTTTATAAGATTAAAAATTATTTTTAGTCTCACATGAGTAGTATAGTCATAATCTTAAAATATTTGAGAACTTCATGTTTTTTATAAAAACTAAGTTTCATTAAAAGACTTGTATCTAGAAAAACCTTAACTATAGCTTAAAGTAAGTATATTATTCGCCTCCTGTTCCTGCATACTCTTGGGAGAAGGTAATACAAATGCATGTAAAAAGCACTGGGTATTATTGTTCCGAATGCCTTTGCTCTTCCTCAATGGGCAAGAACACTTGAGAAGGAAGGCCTACTCCCTGGGAAGCTGAGACAGAGGGTTTTCAGTCACCATCCACGAGTCCTGGATGCCCCCATGTTCCTCACTGTGTGTCTGAGATATACCAGGCTATCATCGCTGTCCAGCCCATCTCAGAGCTGTCAGTATCCCTGAAATGATAAGGCATCAACATAAAAGCTCCATTGCAGTAAAAAGGTAAGCATTGAGTATGGGAACTGAGAGAACAAAGAAGCCAGAGGTGATCTTAATATGAATGGGAATCTTCCAAAGGGATTGGATTGGGCCTTCTGTTGGAAAGCTATTGCCAGAATTCTGTAATAGGCTTCTTTATTTGGCTTTGGCTTATATTTTAGATCCACTTTTGTGATTCTTTTTTTCCTCTGACAATCTCTAAAACACAGCCCCATTTTAATGATTTTTTTCTCCTGAACTACTTTTTATTAACCGTTTATGTCTTGCCAGAAGTAATGGATACCTTGAGAAAAAGATTTCCTGAAAAGGGCCATAAAGTATCCACCGATAGCTAGCAGGTCAGGCCACGTTATGGAAGCCATTTCAGACCAGAGCTTGTAGGCTTTGCTGATGAAAGACAAGTTCTGGATACACAACCCAATTGAGTGGCATTTCTGTCTGCATTTGCCAGTGGCACCCATGATACACTGCACTAGGTATCACAGGATTGATGGAACACTTGCTAATCACCTGTGCTTCTACCAAGACATTATTTCCTATTCCTGATGAGAAGGACATGCAGAAATCAGCAAAGATCTGCTTTCTTTGTGTTCAGAATCGGTTGAGTGTCAAAGTAGCTCCTCGCAGCCTACTCTAGGAAGCAATGGAGCCACATTAGGTCAGGAGATGCTAACTTGACCTCCTACCTCAAAACATACCATTATTAATTTGTGATAAGAGATTAGGGAAGAAGAATGGCTAAACATGCTGAGTTTACATTAGCAGTTTGAGTCTTGGTAGGAATATCGCATACTACTAATTAAACTACTAATTCCCTGCATACTGTGATTATAGGGATCGTAACTAGGACTCTAACAGAAGTATCCCATGTATGGCCTCTGGCTTATGCAGTATTTCCACCATTAGAGATTCACTTCCAAGGCTTAGAAACTCATAGTTTATTACAATCTATGCCCTGAGCATTATTAACACCTCGGGAACTCTTGTTCTCATATGTTTAAATGATCCTTCTCTGACCTGACAGTACATTTTGAGAGATTAGGGTTAAAAAAGAGAAATTATATATATATATATATATATATATATATATATATATATATATATAGGAAAGGGGCAAAGATGGTCCAACCAACTCCTCCATTCCTGCAAGCCCTAATTGAAACATACCTAATGCCCCAGTGAGGAGACCCAGTTCCAGTGGATCACAGCAATCTACCTAATTCTCTGTGAGACACATGCACTGGTTATCTTATACTTCAGTTACTTAGGTCCATGTTTTACCTACTCTTCTAGAAAACCCAGCTTTTGCAGCACTGACCAAGGTGCCCTGAGTTCACATATTTAATGTCTCTAGTCGCTATCTGCTTAAAGTACAATCTGATCCAATATAAAACAAAATCTGGGAAACACTGGTGATGTGCTGCTGGCAGTGGGGACCAAGGGTGACTGGAGAAAGTCTTAGCAGGATACCCGCATCCAGCCGGCCGTTCTCTGTGTACACAAAGAGGAGGATTCTAGCTGAGGTGGAAGAAGCTGCACTCCTGAAATATTGCCAGGACTCCTGAGCCAGCATGGAAGTGTGCAGCTCACTACATCTGAGCAGGGTGATCTTGACATGAAGAGCCTGTTCATGGCAGGCATGGTAAGCAAATCAACTTTCCACCCATTAGAATAAAACATTAGTTCACACCCTGCTTATCTGATATATGGCATGGTTTTGGTACACAAACTATATTTCTTCAAGTATGAACTAGGGGTGAGGAATATATTAATTGTTATTAATTTTGGCCACCTTACTTTTTAAGTAGTACCCTTATATATCTCCTAATAACATAGCCTTTTTGGACCTGTGTTTATGTTTCCCAACACACCCCCACGCTTGACTAGATAGGCCTTTGGTCAAATTGTTTATTGCAGGGCAGATCTCTGGGAATTGACTAAAGCCTTTCCCAAAGGAAATTAACAGATCTGAATATGGATGCTACAGCTTTCACTCCTTTTATTTTCGATTTTTATTTACTCAGCATAATACCATCTTTTTGCTCATAATAGCCTCAATCAGCACTCTTGGCTGCTTCAAGGTCAGGCCTGCCTGCTGAGACTGCCTTGCAATTCAATAACCAGCCATAAGGGGGGGTGCGCAAAATTAGATGGACCAGGATTCCTCTTCCTGTATCTCCATGTAATAAACCTCCCTTCTAAACACACAGATGTTTTTTTTTTACAATGAAAAAAATAAAATTTACTCATCAATTTCCTAGACTCTAAAAACCAGTGGCAATAATAATCATTATTATGTAAGTCCTTCTTGGAAGAAACAGCATGGATACATGTTAAAAAGGAAAGGCCAATAGGACCCAGTGCTGTCAGCTGAAATTCTCTCTGCATAGAGGTCACAGAGGTCAAAACCTATCAAAATTATATATCCGCCCAATGTAATATGGTATTCTCCATCACATCTCCACAAAGTAATTTCAAGCAATGGGTAAACTTGTTTTACATATGGTGTCACATAAATAATACTGGAAGAGTAACATCCTTAAAATATATGCTTAAAATACTCTAGGGGGTGTTTCCAAAATTTATCATAACTCTATATACTGAATCCATAATAAAAGTCAGTGTAATTATTGAGCCTGGGAAAACAGAGGAGAGGAAAGAGAGAGAAAGAGAAAGAATTAGGTAGATGAAAGGTAGCTAAATAGATAGGAGATTTTTTATTATACTTAAGTTGAAAATTAAAAATAAATTCATAAAATAAGTACAGAGAATATCACACATTAAGTATTAAGAATAAAAATAAGTAGGACTGGGGAGGGCTTGTCCTCTGATGCAGGATGCTTAGAGAAATTCTCTTGGCCCAGTTGGCTCCTGCAGGAGACTTGAAGGGAGGGAGAGATAGGCCCTGTGGTGCAGGTAAAGAGGCCTCAGGGTGTACTGAAGATGGGCTGAAAATGGGGTGGGAATGGATTTTCAGGTTCCAGAAATACCCAGGAGGCCTTGATGACTTGAGCCCAGTCAATGAGCGGGGATGGATGGAAGAGGAGGAGGTCGGAGTGATTCTGTGAACTTTGACTCTTTGGAGTAGCGGTGGTCAATCAGAACTTTCTGTGTTACTCTGGCTGGGATGGGGGTTGCTGGAGGACCTGCACAAGAATGGTGATCTCACTATGCTAATTATTTCAGAGAATGACTGCAGTGATTAAGGGCCCGGCACACTGTGTGGCAGAATGAATAGTAAAGAGATGGGGTGAAGTCCCCAGTCATGACCAATGGGAGGTCACTGTGCTTGGGCCAGGTGCCCTGGAGGAGTGGTGAGAAGCAGCCACATGATGGATGAGTCTGTGTATGTGGTACTAGTGACCTAACTCAGAGGGATTCTACCTCTGAACCGAACCCATGGCCCTATAGTTTTTTATTTTTATTTTGAAACAAGGTTTTCTTAATTTATAGAGGGCCTAAGTTACTGAGACTGGGCATGAATCTGTGATTCTCCTGTCTCATCTTCCCAAATACTGAAATTACAGCCATGCACTACAGTGCCTGAGTTATGGATGCATTTTGTTGTTAGAACCAGTTAATAAAGATGAAAGATTGGAGGTACAACTCTAGAGAGAAAACATAAATCAACAAAGGCTTCTGGTTTCTTGAATTACCTCCTAGAATTGCCATTTGTAGAACTGTGAAAGACCAGGCATTGGGAGAAATTGTTCAGGGACATCTGGATGGGAAATAAAAACGTGGTAAGTGACACAACCTCAGGAAGGTACCTGAAACCACGTGACCAGGCAATAACAGAAAGAAGCATAGATTAGTAGGGGATGAGGGATGGCCAAGTCGGAGCCCAAGCACTCAGGATGCACAGGTGTGGATCCTGAGGAGTCACTAGGAAATGAGAGGAAACCATGCTACCCTCACAGGCTGAATAAAAATGAGTCATGACAGTGGCCAGGCCACCTCAGAACCAGGAAGGAGGCACCTGCTCCAGGCTTCATATATCACGGGAAGCAAGAACTAGTTATCCATTGGTATGTCTGATGGGCCCGTCGGAATGAGTCGGAACACTCAGTGGGTAAGGCCATTACATGAAATCACAAATGATGGGGTGGATATAGATCATTAGCTAAAAACACAGGAAAAAGCTATATATTGTCTTCATCTCAGTTACCTTAGTCTCCAAAATGGGGAGAAAAATGATCTTGCAGTGTGTTTTGAGGATTGCCTGAGAAAACATATTAAAAAAAAAAAATCTTAATACAAGACACGACACAGTATGTAAGTAGCAGTGACTGTCAGGTTAATATCATAAAATCACCAAAGCCCTCTCTCAACTATAATATAATACAAGCCTCGGTAAGGAGAACCTTTATATCCCTGACCATGAGTATCTCTAGGGCAGAGTATGCGTTCAGTTCTAGAACGTCAGTTCTTAGTCTTAGACACATTCTTGTAGCATTCAGTTCTCTGTGGAACACTTTAGTGTCAAGGGTAGCTGCCATCTATTTTTATCTCACCCTCCTATTCTTGCATGTTTTACCCAAAAGCTTTACAGCCACTTCTCATTCCCAAGAACACAGCATCCCCAAGCCTCACCCCACCAGGGGCTCTGCAAAGCCTCTAGTTCACATCCAAACATCTGCCTTTCTCAAGTTGGATTAATCAATAATAGAAGCTTTCCCATCCTTCCATTCAAAGTGAATGATTAATTTGGCAAATACAGGCAATATAATTTAAATTTTTCATGAATGTGTTGTTTGGCGTATTTCCATGGTTTGGAGTAAATCTGAACAAAATATGCAAATCCTTTAGGAAAAGAAATTATGTACATATGCTCTTCCTTGATTTAAAACTGCCTTTTGAGATGGTATAAATTAAAATAAAAGCAAAGAGCAAGTGAAATATTACTTTTCTTCATAAAAGTATCCTAAAATAGATGTTGAGGCATTATTCAAAATTGACATATTTGATCCAATGCATATCTATATTTGGTAATCTTATCATGCTTTATATTAATAGCATTTTCATTTCATGGGCCATTAATGCTTTCTGTTGCCATGTTACATATGAAATGGTGTTGTATTTATAGAGTTTAGTCTCTAAAATTATACTTTAAAATTTAGTACAGTTTTATTAAATTGATCATTTCTGAAGACTTATCTCTAGTTACAATAATGTGCTCGAAACACAAGTAGAAACCCAAGTTGCCACTGCAGTATTCAAAAGGACATACCTGGCATTCTGAGAAATATAGGTACATGTGTGTGTACACACACACACACACACACACACACACACACACACAGAATTTGGAGCTACAAAGTAGTAATTCTACATTTAGAATATAAATGAAGACAGTGCCTTAAAATGTATTTATATTCTGTCCACTTACATATTTTTCTTTACTGCACCATCTGTAAACTTCCTTACACTGTCCACTTCAATGTTGGGAAATCATTGCCCAGAAAATAGAAAACATGATTTAATTTATAATTTGGCTTTTGCAAATGTGATTTTTTAGATGGGCAAAGACATCATCATAATTATGCTTTGCCAAAGTTAATAATGATCTTTATTTTATGCTATCATTTAACGTAGTTGTTGTATTAATTTAAACATGCTATTATATAATAGATACCACAGAGAATACAAAAAGCTCTAATAACTGGGTTAAAGAAAAATCTCTGTGTGTCCAAGGGAAACTACCTTGTGATTTAGAGAAATTCAGTGAACAATTCCCACATAGACAATAAAAATCTGATCATATTTATATGTTGGCTGAAACTAGGTTTATATTCTTGAAGATGTTTTCAGTTCACATAACATTTAAAAGGATGTTACTGCTAGTCTTGAAATACCAGATTCTGTCCTTGCAGACATATGCCGACACACACACATGTGTACACACATTTGGTTCAACTGTCCTACTGCACTGGTGTTCTGAAACACACAAATTTCACATAATAATCATGTATATTATATATGAACCTACATAATTCAATGCTGTATAATACACATATATATGTATGTAAGGCACGTGAAGTTATGTGCTTAGGCTGTTTTCAAATTCAAAATTTCCCAACATCTTTTCTAGCCTATCCAATTCTTCTTTTCCCTTAATAACATGCAATAAGTGATTCGCACACATTGTGATGAGCACCTTATTTTCCAAATTAAAGTACACACAGTCACTCAAATCTTCTGCCTTAGTGATCTTATAAAAATAATAATAGGTATTGCCCTTATTTAGATAAAGAGAGAATCTCATTAGGAATCTCGTAATTTGCTTCATTAAAACCAGCAGGTGACATCAGTTCCTTTGTTTTTCTAATGCGCTGTGTGATGGGTGTGAGTAATAAATACAGGGCTTCCACACATTTTCACCCTCCACTGTATCAAAGATGTGGCCATGTGCAGGATCCAAGGGTCATGTGGGAAGAGTGCTGCTAACCCCCCGTCCTAGCAGATTTCCAGCACTGTGCAGGTCCTTAGAGCGCCTTCTGCACAGATCTGTGCACAGTACACCCCAGCTCTGAGCCTCTCCTCCTGTGGTAGATAGCAGGTATATTTCCTATTCCCCAAGGTTGTTCTAATACAAAGTTCATGAACAATTCCTTCAGAAAAAAGGGCACAGCTCCACCCAAACTAAAAATAGGAATAGATTTCCATATTACCTAGTTCTTGAAAGGTCTTATTTTAACAATTGTTCTTCTTTGTTTTTAGGCATTTTGAAGCACATTTTTTCTATTTAATTTTAATGGAATTCAATCATGAGAGGAAAAGAAAAATTGCTGGTGGAGAGCTTTACTCATCCTGTGCAGATAATTTGAAGATTAATTTTAAAAATTTACTTCTGTCAGTGCATATGTACACAGGAGATCTTTGAGATACAACCTCCGGGAAAGAGCTAAATTTAAAAACCTGGTATTATGTTATATTATGTTGCTCTGGCTTTGACACTTTAATGGATCTAGGCCCGTGTGAACCATCAAGAACAGTCAGCCAAATCCAGGGCTAATTCAAAGAGACCACAATCACATCCTCCTGAACTGCAGGTTCATGGCATCCTTGTTACAAGCACATGACCAGGACCATTCCAGTTAAATCAGAAAACTCCCTACGAAAGCATGGTTTACTAGGCTTTCTCAAAATCCATATTGAATCTCTGCTCACCCTTGATTCTTCAATCTCTCTCAAATATTACATAAGTACGGAAATCTATTGGCATCTCCAAGAATTTATTCCCCAACTGACAAAACCAAATAACAAACCCTGCCTTTAAAAAGCCACCTCCTGCTTATCTTATCCCCGAATTGTTTCTCTAAGGGAGTACTTATGAAAGCAGTTCTATCTTTTCCATGCTTTTTTTTTCTTTTAAAAAATGCATTTTAGTTTCTACATCATGGTAGGCACTATACACATATCAGTCTGGGTACTTTGTATTGGGAGGGAGGGAAACGGGGAAGGGTACACCAAGAGCAGGTGCATGTATGCCATTATCAGCATTATTTGCATCATAATGTGGAACTTTAATGTACCAATAAAGGCACAAAAATATAAAACAAGCAACAAAGAGTAGTATTGTTTCTTTTTACAATTGAGTGAAGGGGGGCCCAGAGAAGCCAGCCACTTTCCCCTGTGTAACTTAGCTTGTCAGTAGCTGAGTAAGAATCTCCAACAAAAACTAAAATGCTTGCTCCTTTGTTCTTCTTTTTTCCCAATTTAGTAAGAAAGAAAGAAAAATAAAGCCAGTGGAACACACTTAAAATCCCAGTATTTTGGAAGCTGAGATAGGTGGATCTCAGTTTTGGGACCAGACTCTGCAAATTAGGTTCTTAGCAACTTAGTGAGAACTTGTTTCAAAATACAAAATAAAACAAGGCTGGGGGGTGTAGCTCAGAGGCAGAATGCCCTGGGTTGAATCCACAGGAAGGAAGGAAGGAAGGAAGGAAGGAAGGAAGGAAGGGAGGGAGGGAAGGGGAAAGTTAGGAAAGGAGGAAGGAAGAAAGAGGAGAGAGTGGAAGAAAGAGGAGAAAGAAAGAGAAAGAGAAAGAGAGAGAAAGGGAGGGAGAAAGGAAAGGAAAGAGATTAAAGTTTCAGCATGGAAAACAATTTCCAAACTCCATCCTCCAAACTCATTTTCTACTCAGTTATGATAAACCCAAGGTGCAGATGAAAAGCAGAAGATGCCTGTTTCCACCAGGTGGGTTTCTCACCTGTCTTGTTCTCGCGGCCTTACCACCTGTACAAAGCATCGCATCCAGTGACTTCTCACACCTCGACATGCAGCCTGATGGAATAGTACAAAAGGCTCAGAGACTGGCCTTATTATTGCTAACTATCAATCATTAATTCTCTAAAAGCTTTGTTTGCTTTTTTTTTCTTTTCTTTCTTCCCGTAAACCATCCAGAAGGTAATACTTAGTTCAGAATTTAAAATAAATAAATAAAGGGACATTTGTTATACTAATCTGACTCTGTCATTTAAGCTCACCTTTGTATTTCCATTGTTAGGGCTGTAAATTTTTGGCACACCTTCCTAAACATGCGCAGGGCTGGGACAGCTGGAGAACTGGGGGGTGTTGAAGACTATGCAAATTGACGGCCACTCCCAACTCATCAGCTTCTAGAAAATGACTTGCTCCAGTCTTCATACATCTTGTCATGAAAGAGCCTTTGATTAATTTCTTTCCTCTTTACCTAGCTGAGTAACACTCAATTATTTGAAAGGCTTTACTGAAGTACAGAGCCTGAATACATTCTACATAAGCAAGGACATTTCAGCGAGGCTTAGTTATTATTTCTTTGCTATAATTATCTGAGGCCAACACTTCTGATCCAAGCCCGACTCTGATTTCCAAGTTCTTTCCTTTCGCAACAAGCAAATTGCGAGCCGCAGTCTCACGGTGCCATCCCTGGGCCTCTTCCACGAACGCCAGGTTCTGCACCAATTTGCACTGAACTTCCTGATGCTGACCTGCAAGCTTGGAGACAAAGTGATGGTGTAGAAGGTATGTGGTGGAGAAAGCTGGCGTTCACGGAAACTATCCAGCAATGCGCCACAAAGTGATTAATGCCTTTTGTGTTTCCATAGCTTAGGGAAGCATGCTGCTGACCACTGTCATAAGGGCACTCGTTTTGATACGCACAGCAACAGTTAACTGACAGAGTTTCTGTATTTTATATCATTACAATATGCACACTCTAGCTGGGCGTGGAGGCGCACGCTTGTAATCCCCGCGCTAAGGAGGTGGAGACAGGAGGATCGCGCAGGTTCGAAGCCAGCCGCGCTGGCTTAAGAGACCCTGTTTCCAAATAAAAAGTATAAAATAGGTCTGGGAGTGTAGCCCGGAGGTAGAAGGGCTTCCAGAAACCTCAGTACCACCATAAAAAAAAAAAAATATATATATATATATATATCTCACACACGTAAACTACATACTTCTTTGGAAGAAACTTTACTGCCTGCATATTTGACTTTACACATGTTTACACACTTGCCTGAGGTATTTTCAGACATCTTGCACATCCTTTTAATTCAATTTCCAATGCTGCTAAGTGTGTAAACAGCTTTGCAAATCACTGCTTTCCTCTTTTACTCTGTGTCCCTGACCAGGGGAGGGAACCATAAGGACCACACCAAGGTCCTCCAGCAACAGGGCCACTGTGTCTTTGTCTGCAAAGGGAGGAAACAAAGTAAAATGTAGACAGTGCTTTAAACCATGTGACATATTACTTTGTGTGTCAGCTCAGCTGTTTGCACCTATTTAAGAGCAGGTACTTGGTATCATTATTCTTAACATTACTATTTAAAAGCTTGTCACTTTTGTTCACTTAAATGGAGAAAAGATGAACAAAAAAAGATGATCTACTCATTACTGAAATAAATCAGGTGATTCTCACCTGGGGGTGAGAGTCGCTTGTCGAGTGGGGTTTGGTTTGGAGAGACTGGATGCAGTAGGGTTAGAATTAGACTTGGAGTTGGCAGCCATCACACTTTGGCAGGGCAACCTGGGTTGTTGCTTGTTATTATTTTTTTTCACTGTCCTTACATGGATATTTAAGAAAACTAGGGGCAGCATTTCCTCAGACTTTTATCCTTTAAAATGCCTTCACATTTCATAAAGAAATAAGATATTTTATCAAATAGAGTAAAAACACAATAATAAAAATACTTTATTAAAAAAAATTAAATATTAGCCAGGCGTGGTGGCGAACGCTTGTCATCCCAGCGCTTGGGAGGCTGAGACAGGAGGATGGCACAGGTTCAAAGTCAGCCTTGGCTCCTTAGTGAGGCTTTTGACAACTTAGTAAGACCCTGTTTCCAGATAAAAAATAAAATAAGTCAGTGAGTATAGCCCAAAGGTAGAAAAGCCTCTGGGGTCCACCCCCAGTACCACCAAAATAATAATTAATAATAATAATAATAATAATAATAATGTATTTCTTTTGCAGTACTAGGGATTGAACTCAGACATATTCTACCTCAGAGTTTTATACCCCAGCCCTATCTTTTACTCTTTATTTTAAAACAGAGTCTAACTAAATTGCAGACAGCTCACCAAGTAGCTCAGTGTGGCTGTGAAACTGAGATCCTCCTGTTTCAGCCTCCCCAGTGCTGGGATTATAAGTATGTACCACCATCTCAGCTAAATTCTGGGTTTATAAAAAACAAATATGAAAATATTTCACACATATGTTTATTTTTATCATATATTAAATATCTTTATTTTATCAATTATTCTCTATTCAATGAAAAATAAGTAAAAGCTAGATTAAGGAACTTCAAAAGGCAAAGGTGATTTATATGTATATTTCAAAGGCAATGTTTTATTGCACTTAAAATATGCCTCATAAATCCTTGAATGGAGATATACCTCAATTTTCCTTAAGGATGCATGAAACGACATAATTTGAATGTCTCTGAATATCTACAGCCAGTCTTCACTGGGAGATAGCCCTTTCCAGATGTCCCTGTTACGAGGTGCAGCTAAGGATTCTCACATCCATTTGCCTTTGTTTTTCAGAGCACAGGACAATGAGAGTTCAAGGCTCACATTCCATCAGAAGGCAAGTCCCAGTGCATCCAGCACAAGGGCAGAGAGAAAGATATCACAGACACAAGGTGGCACAAGCCACAGGTGGCCATCACTCCTCCACAGAGTTGCATCTGTGAGAGCCCCAGGGTGTGCAGTAATCTCTGAGGAGGCCAGGAATACACTCATTGCCTCCTCTTGTTCTTGGATGGACCCTTTTCCTTATATTTTCTGGTAGTCTGGGCTGTAAAAGATGAAGCCAGATATTATGTTCTGCAAGGATGGACTTTTGTCTATCCAGAGTGTTGGGAAGAGTTGGAGACCTTGAGGGACCTTGGAGTTTGGCCTGAGAGCCTGAGACTGCTTATTCCTGGAAGCTGGAAGCTCAGTGGTGCTACCAGATTGATGGTGACACTTCTTTGTCCTGGTGGAGCTGGAGGAGGAGGTAGCTGCTAGGGCTGAGAGGCAAGGACCCCCAAGAGAGGTTGGGAGGGCTGTAAGTACTGTTGATTGAAATGCACGTGAGTATTTCTATGGAATCCTGCCCTGCATGAAACAGAATTGTGTGTGCAGCTATTTTAGACAACTTGATAATTTTTACATCATATTGGGCAATGTTGTATTTCCATTCTGATGCTAGGCTGTTGATTTTTTTTTTTTTTGGCATAGATTTAGACTTTCAGATGCTTCCAGCCACATATTGGTATAAATGACATTTCTTTTTTTTAATTTATTTTTACTGGTGCATTGTAATCATACATCACATTGGAGTACAAGACTTGAGAGGATATACAAGCACACATCATCCAATCAGCCCTCATCCAGCCCCCATCCCATTCCCTCCCTCTCCCTCCATCCTATGCTTGTTTGGTGATTAACTTTGATACATTTGTTTATGTACCTCCTGCTTTTTAAAGAGGCTCCATCCTCCCCTATTCCATACCCTCTGACTGGTCACCTTAATTGCTTCACTATAGGGCCTTTTCTATAGCTCGACCACTTCCTGTTGCCCGTTTCCTCCTAGTTATTGCTGATTAGGGGAAGCATCTGGTTTTTATTTTCTGCGATATTTCTCTATACGTGCCGCGTTGCGAGTACCAATCCTACTCTTGATGGCCCCAGTAGTGGCCTGGCCACCCGGTGGTCTGATAAATGACATTCCTAATGCAGCAGGTATCCTCAACCCTGCTGAGTTCATTGAATACCCTGCACTGGTCTCAGCAGAGGGCATTTCCTGCTGAGTCACAAAAGGAGAATGCTCCTGGACATAGCCAAGTTGAACCAAGGCCTACACACGCGTCAATGTATCCATGAATCCAACACATTGGTCTTTTGTTTATTACTATTTTTCTCTTGGTATGGCAAAATAAGAAGGCTCTCCAGGAAAATTGGGACACAAGAGCATCCCACAGATAGAAAACAACTCTTCTGTAAAAGTAGAACTAAATCAAATATTATTGGGTCCGCTAACCATCCCAAAGAGCAACATGGCTTTGAGTGGTTAATCTTATCCGTATGGCACTTAGTTTTACCTTCTTGAAACTGCCTTTCAGCTGGGAGTCTGCCAAGAGCCTCTTCTGTTTGCCTGGGTCTTGCCAGGCTCAGGTGCCATTCATCTGAACATTTTAACTCATATTACACTAATAGGAGAATCATGAAGATCAAACAAATAAATGAGCAATGTGGAAGTGAGGTGAGCTTGTGTGGCTTCTAAGTCTACACAGATAACGGGGCATGGCAGTGGAGTTGGAGATGTCGACCAGAATATATGGACCAAGTTTATTTTTTCTTTCTCTCCTCTCCTCTTCTCTCCTCTCCTCTCCTCTCCCCTCCCCTCCTCTCCTCTCCTCTCCTCTCCTCTCCTTTCCTCTCCTCTCCTCTTCTCTCTCTTCCCTTCTTTCCTTTCTCTCTCTCTCACTGTTTCCTTTCCTCTCCTCTCCTCTCCTCTCCTCTCCTCTCCTCTCCTCTCCTCTCCTCTCCTCTCCTCTCCTCTCCTCTCCTCTTCTCTCTCTCTCTCTCTCTCTCTCTCTCTCTCTCTTTCTCTTTCCTTTCCCTCTTCCTCTCGTTTTCTCTTATTGCCTTTCTGCAGTACTGCCTCATAAACCTTTAAAGCCACACTTTAAAATTTTCAGGACAAATGATGATATAGAGTGGAGACAGGTAAGTCCATAGATAGGTAGAGAGAGAAAGAAGTATCTTCAAATTGAAAGACCTGTCACACAACGGCAGTGTATGGATCCCATTCAATGACCAAACCTCGGGTGTAAAGAAATTCTCTGGACAATTATGAAGTTGGTTACATTCTGAG
This sequence comes from Muscardinus avellanarius, assembly GCF_963383645.1. NCBI lineage: Eukaryota > Metazoa > Chordata > Mammalia > Rodentia > Gliridae > Muscardinus > Muscardinus avellanarius. The sequence goes on from NC_137800.1 coordinate 3,236,256, forward strand.
CACTCACTGGACATCATACAGAGGAGTACACCAAGTTCTTTCTACATGCTATCTAAACTTTTGAAGTATTTTCTTTGTTTCATCTCCAGCTCTCCTGGGGAGTGAGTGGGGAGCAAGTGGACTTGAGCTGATGGTGTGATACTTGGGCACATGCACTGGTTGTGAATTGCCGCTGCCATGGAGCTGGCTAGAACATGGCATATGAGCTTATGAAATGATATTGTTGGCTATGATATAATTAAAACAAAAAATGAAATTGGTTAATCAATAATCAGTATTCAGGGTTGGGTGGTAGGCGATGTGTACAGGTTTGAAATTCATTTAAGTCCATTGTTCTTAAAAATATCCCCCCAAATAATCTTCATTCTTATTTCAGTCCATTCCGAACACTAATGATCATATGTGTGGTATGTATATGTGGCATGTATGTATTGTGTAGAGTGCATGAGTCATGTGCTTCTGTGATGCTTATGTGTGGTGTGCATGTGTTATGTGTATGTATGATGTGTACGTGTGATGTTTAACTATGGCACATATATGTGACATGTGCTGTGTGGTATGTGTGTGAATACCATGTACATATGATACATGTGTGTATAGTGTATGTGTGGTATGGTATGTAATTGTGTGTATTTGTGGTAGGCATATGTGTAGTATTTGTGGTATTATTTATGATATATGTTGTGTGGCATATATGTGTGTGATATACATGTGTATTATGTAATTATGGTATAAAGAATTATTTCAACTGCCTTTGAAAATGATAAAAAAAGTCTTTCAGAAAGGAAGGAAGAGAGAAAGGAAAAAGAAGAAAGGAGGGAAAAAAAGGAAGGAAGAGAGGGAGGGAGAAGGAAGGAAAACAATTAGTCATGTCAAAGAATCAATATACAATCTTATTTGAAGTATACATTGTGATTTTGTTTATTATCTATCTATCTACCTATCTATCTATCATCTCCTTCCCTTTGTCTATCATCTGCCTTTGTCTTAAAACTCTAATAGAGGCAGACATTGCACAATGCCTTGGTCTAGGTCTCTCATGGATCAATTACTGATGGAAACCTTTATCATTCCCAAATAGCTTCCTACTTACATGATGATGAAGGAACCCTGGACACGTGATTTGGAACTCTGAACAGAGACTCAGCTTAACTGGTCACAGTTTTGATGAAAAAATGCAATCTACTCTCTTAAATTGCTTTCTACAATCTGTCTCCTAATTTTGACTCTTATCAATTCTTATTTTTTTAGCATTTATTAACACCCATAGAAAAGAAGGGGTGGTAGAGGAAATCTTCTGTTATCAAATAGGTCATTCACCATGTAGTGAATAGTTAACAGTCATCTTTAAATTATATCTGAATTCTTAATGCCTTGATATACAAATATCTCCCTATTTTAGTCATGTGCATATCGTATTACAGTAAATCTGTATACAGTAGGCTTAATATAGTATATACACAAGATTCTATCAATACAATAGATACATTGAGATTCAGAACCTGGGAAAATTGTATTTATTTTTCTGTGGATGTTAATATTTTCATAAGCTTTACTTTTATTCTTTCATCTTTTCCCTTTTTTTATAATCTACTTAATTTTCTTTGTTTTCTTTCCTATTTCCTCTCTCTCTCTCTTTCTCTCTCTTGAAAATTCACCCTGGCACTTAGAATTTGGAGCATGTCCAATGCCCATCTTCCCCCAGTGTGAGATGGCTCCGCAGACAGATATTAAAAGATTCTCCTTACTTTCTAAATACCTTAGTCCTTTAAATACTCAGGATTGGTTGAAATCAGAGTAAAAACTGCGAATGAGCAAATGTTATACCAAAGTCCTCTGATGATACACTAAGGCACTGACTCTCACTTCCAAAATAGGATTTGGCCTTGTAATAGGTGACAGTCATCTAATATTTCATAAGTGACAAGTGACATATTTTCTTCTACCAAAGCCATTGTTTCTCTGGAATGAATTATTAAACATGGGTTTTATTTAAAATTTGAATGACAGAGCAAAGCTATCTGGATATGCTTGGATGCAAAGCTTCTCACTGGAGCCACATCAGGAGATGGAGCTTCGCATCTGTCTAGCGCCACCTGCTGTCCACAGCGAGCAGAAGCTGGGATGGACTCCCCATGCAAACCCAGCACAGCCCGTGGTGTTGCTCAGAGTTTGCAGCAGGGTGTGATTGGGAAAAGAGGAGAAAACAGGTAAAACAAATCTAGAAAAGGTAAGTAATGAAAACACTGAAGTAAAACTGAGAAACTGAAGTGAACATACATGCACATACTTAACCACCAAATGAGAGGTTAGAGACTTGTAGGAAACACTGACACACACACACACACACACACACACACACAACCACACACACACACACTAACACAGTCTTACATAATACACTAATGCCATTCGAGGAATACTTAATCAAAATAGGTCTTCTTGACAATTCAAGAGAAGTCCTTCATTAACAAGGGACATAGTTTTTATATTTTCATCCGAGTAAGATTTTTTTTAAGATAATAAAGAGAAAACAAACATTTCAGCAGAAGGGAAAAAACAGTCAGATCTCCAAGCACTTGGAATAATGACTATGAAAAAGGTCCAGCAAGTTGAGCTTGTTTTGGCCAATGGCAAGTTGAAGGAACACAGAGACTGCCGGTTCTTCCCCCATGCTGGGTGGCAACACGGACTTAACTGAGTATGTGGGCCACTTACAGAACTCAGCTTTCCGCTCATCGCTCATCGGTTACTATGATATAATATTATCCTGCATGACAAGATAATTCATGTGTTGCAATCATTGCCTCTTTAAAAGAAAGTTGCATTCATGGGAAACACAATTCACTTAAAATCTATAAAAAATGATTGCATAAAAATCATACCTCTTTGAAACACGATTGTCAAGAAAGTGAAAGTGGGCTGCTTTTGCAAAAGACTTTATTTCACACAGAGTAAGAATATTTAGTAATTTTACGTGTAGTTCTTTGAGTTTGGTTTCTTTTAGCTAGACCATGTGTGAAAAGTTAAAACATATCAGCACATTTTAATGATTACTAGACTCCCACTGTGCAAGAATCTTTATCATAAAATATCCTTTTCTTTAACTTAGAAACCAGTTGACAATTGGTTATTTGGGGAAAGCACACCAAAATGCCTTGTATGTCTCACATGCTTATATTTGTATTGTCTCTTCCTGTGCTAATTTCTAAGACAGCAAATGTGACCTCTTTCCTGTGAGCCAGCGGCACCAGTTTACATTTGGGGTCAGATCTCAGCTTTATGACAGTGTTTTATTTATATTCTCGGCTCTAAATTAGTTCAAGTAATAGAAGCTAAGAATGAGAACCTCAATATAATAATGGTAATAATGAATAAAAAAGGCAGAGAACATTTTAAAAAAGGTTCACCTTCTGATTCACACATGCATTCACACATATACGCACCCACATACACACGTATACACATACACACAAACTACATATTATGTAAACTCATTATATGCAACAATAAAATATAATAAATATTAATATGATCAGAGTTTCTCAGAAAACAAAATAAGATTGTACTCTTTATTTTGAGATGATGTTAACAGTGCATGTCTCAAATTAACTTGACACAGCCTTGGTTCTCCTGTACCCAGTATTAAGATTCTTTCATTTGTCCTTTTATTTCCACATGCTTGAAACTCAAAGGTTTGTCTGCTGATAATGGCCCCAAAGAGCATAACATATAGTTCACAAAATTAAAGCTAAACATAAAACAATATACATGGAAAGATGTTAACATATGGCCAGTATTTGATCATTATAAGAAATAGAAGATCTGCTGTAGTTTAAAATTCTATGTTAGAGTTAAAATAATTTACTTTTCATTCCTTGCTTAACATAGTAAACTACAGGGGAAAAAAAAAGTGGAATAGTCCAGAATAATTCCTTTCAAAAAAGAGAATTGACAGACTGTGTATTTACACTTTCAAGGGGTTCTTTCTTGCCTCTCAAATGCACAATCCTAATAATTTAGTGGCTCAAATTTTGTTACTAACATAACTATCTTCTTTGTCCTCAAGCAAAAAATATTTAAACAACCAAACTGTTCCGATCAACACAGGAACAAGGAACACTGGGAACAAGTATTAAATAAAGGTGTTTACGCCAAAAGGAGCTTCCTACATAGAGAGCTGCACAGTCACGCATGTATACATGATGTTACCAAGACCCTGTTCAACAATACTGTCTTTCCCCATCCCCTCACAGTGCTGACCCCCCGCGTCTCTGAGGTCAAAAGCCCCTGTAAAGTATGGCCGCTGCTGCGGGTAATTACCCACTACTCTTCTTGTACTCTGATGGGATGTTTCTCAAAAGTAGATTCTACAAAAATTACTGGAGAGCGCAAAGTTTATTTTGGAGGTGGTCACAGAAAAGCTCTGGGAAGAAAGGGCAAGACGAGAGGGGGAAAGAAATGAGATGAGAGAAGACTACAGAGCCATTTAACATGAGCATAACTAGAACTCCGTCTTCCCGAGAACTCGGAAAATACACAGCATGCATGCCTGAGGGAGTGCAGCAGATGGGAGCCGGAGATAAGGTCAATAAACATATCTTTTATAACCTAGAGAGAATCAGAAATAAAGGAAACGTTATTATGTCCTCTAGGAAATAGGAGATATCGAATGGTATAGAATTGCTATTTCTTGAAAATAGTATTACACAAAATTGGGGGAATTCTGGTGTGTGTGTGTGTGTGTGTGTGTGTTGGGATGATGGGTACTGAACCCAGTAGCCCTCTACCACTTAGCCACATTGCTAGCCCTTTTTATTTTATTTTTGAGACTGGGTCAAGTTCAAGCAAGTTCACTGTTTGAACTTGTAATCCCCTGCTTCTAATCCCTGAGTAGCTGAGGGTTGTGTACTTTTTAAGAGATGAATTCAACACGAGTTATAAGAATGATTCAGAATAGAAAGAAAACATTATTTCCATTACCAGCCAGTGAAGCTACTAAAAACATTTTTAGGGAACTTTCATTATTTGCAAGGGTTTCATGTTCTGTCTTCTCCCCAACTTTAAATTTAAATGGCACTTAGCAGTATCTTCTACACAGCGAACACCCACAGTGGATCCGCCACCCAGAGGAAGCTGGACTCAGTACAGAGGAGGCACCTTCAACTGGGAGGTGAAGCTTGGGCTGAGAGGGCACGGACTGGACACATGGGAGGCTGGTGCTGTCCCTCAGAGGGAACAGGAGGGAGGGAGGGAGGGCAGCGGCTCAGGGAGAAGTGGCTTGTGGCAATCTGAGCAGCAACTGAGAGCCTGGGTCAGTCGCCTGGACAGCTTAGGCACTGACCAAAGAGTCACAAAACAAGGAAGTTGTATACAATGTGTTTCGGGAAAGAAATAAATGTAGTGGCAGCCTAAAACCTGCACCAAAAGAAGGAGGAAATGCAGGCTGGTGGAGACGGCGGGAGGCTGCCATACTATCCATGGAGAGGTGAGATTCTCAGCTCAAGAAGCAACAGGCAGAATGCAGAGCAGTGTCCTGGAACTGTGCACGGGATGTGCTCGGCAGGACTGGGGAGTGAGGCAGGAGAAGCAGCTGTGGATGACCGAATGACCTACTGAGGGCAACCCACGAGGCTCCGTAAGATCCAGTGATGTCAGGAGGGACTGGGGAGGGTGCAGGGGACTGGGAGGAGATGTGTAAGAGCTGCTGGGCAATCAGAAACATGAATTTGTAAACTGTAGGTTCTAGGGAGATTATATAAATTAGAAAGAAAATATTACATAACATCAAGCCTTGAGGAGACACCTAGGGAGAGAAGCAGGGGAGAGCCCCGCCCAGTGAGGAGAGGCAGCAAGAGAGGCTAGACGCACTAATGAAATAGGGCATAAGCCAGGATGACGAGAGGTAAAGGGAGCATGGTAACAACACATGCACATTCCAAAACCTCACCTTGTATGAGAGATTTAAATGCAATGTTATTTGTCAATTTAAGTCGATGAAAAAGACAAAAATAGAAAAACAGTGTGCTGAGGATTCTCTTTTCAACTATCCAAACCAGGGCTCATTTCTATGTTGTGGTTGTGGACGTTCTGTCTCTTTGGTTAAGGAGTAGTATCATATCTGAGCCATCTAAAGGGTGATTTATCTGGGGCTTTAGAAGTAATCTCCCAGTCTTCTTTTGGACTTAGATGTTGGCAGTTGTAATTTTATTGTGATGGTCTAAGAAACTCTGCTACCCTGGCTTGAAGGTGGAACAATATGCCTCCCATGCTTGTGATCGAAGTCCTCGTTCAGGAGAGGTGTAAGGGAAGAGCCCACCACAGTCACTTCTCAGAGACTTCCATTTCCTCAAGTGTTGCCGAGTGGACGGAGAAGAAGATGAGCTGTCTCGGGACCTCACTCGCCATGCAGGTCCAACAGCAAACTCGTCGGCCGCAGAGAGTGCAATTTACTCTGGAGAGTGCACAAGCCGCTTGTTTTCTTCCTGAAGAGGGACGGGGTACTCTTCAAGGTATATGACAATGTCGAGGGGCATGGCACGTATCACGGGGCTCCCACACAAAGGTCTGATGAGTTGCTGGTGTTGCCTAAAGACATCGATTCCTTGGGATGCAGCGTGTCCCATGAATTCTCTGTCACACATAACAGCCTTTAAATGCTGCCTTTCTTCTCGGCCCCAGCCCCTGAAATGCTCTTTATTAAATAGACACCTGTCTTATTTATGTTCGTGAGGCTCGCACAGCCCTTATTGGATTTTAGATTTACTTGTTTTGGACTGTTCTAGCTTGGTAATTGGAAATGGAGATGGAAAGTCTCTCCTCTGTTGTGCCTGTGGATTCCACAAACATCCGCCATGTGTACAAGGGCGGACAACTCCAGACAAATCTCTTACCTCTGATGTGTTTACTTCCTGTGCATTTTTGTCCTGTGACCAGAATAAAAGTCTGAGGTAGTTCCTGCCACACAAGAGCACTAATCAGAGCTGTTCAGTACTTGTACAAATGACACAGCAGAATTCCAGGAATGCCACATTCCTGGTTTTCCTGCGCTGGACTAGCAGAAATCCACAGAGAGCTGAAATCCAGCCTGGAATTGCCCACCATTCCTGAAAACTGTACAAATCACTTTCCTTTCCCTCTCTGCCTACCCAGCCCGCCCAATTTTCAGGGCTCAGCTCCCAATTATTTTTGAAGGAAATGACCAGCCACCACCGTTCATATGGCTCCACCCCTATTAATGGCATCATTAGCTTTAGGGTCAGATTTAATCTTATCTCATGTCTACTTGGTAGTTGAGACAGTTCCCCCAGTGTGCTGTGTGACTAAGACAATGTACCCAGGCTCATCACAGTCCAGTCCACTCACCAAGTTGTCAGTACATGTGTGTACCTTGGCATGGCTTCATTGCTAGACGGTGCCCCATGAAGGACAGTTACAGCACATGCTTTGTCCTTGAACACATAGTCAACAATCCACTTTAGACACACAATGACTATGCTCATGGGCAAATGAGTGGATGGAGCCCTGAATGAGAGCATCCAGTGTACATCCAGTGTGCATCTGTCTGTGTCGAGTCCCCACATATAGGAGGCTCTTGCCTGTGGTGTCAGTCTCTCTGAGGTCAGAAGCTCTGTGTTTTATTCTTTGTTTGAATCCTGGTTGTCCCTCCGTATATTGACAAGCTCAATAAAAATAAATTCTAATTGCTTCATTATGTTTGTAATTTAAAAAAAATCTCAGACAAAGTTTTAAATAAGTGTGATCCCAGGACTCCTTCCCATGTCTGAAATTTACATACAAAGCACTGCCTGGTTGTTTACACTACCACACCCAGGGTATTGACATTTGAAGGCATTTTTCCCTAACTGGATAGAATAGGTTTACTTATGGTCTATGATTACTAGCCAAGGTATTCAATCACCATTTGTTTATTTTTCAACTTTTTTTGCAACACTGGGGATTGAACCCAGGGGCATTCTACCTGTGAGCTATACCCCGAGCCCTATTTTTTATTCTTTATTTTGAAACAGGGTCTCACAAATTTGTGGAGGGCCACACTAAGTAGCTGAGGTTGGCCATGGACCTGCGATCCTCCTATCTCAGCCTCCCAAGTACTGGGATATATATATATATATATATATATATATATATATATATATATATATATATATATATATATATATATGGAGAAGAAAAGTTTCTGGTTGGACCATTCTTTTATTTGTTTGTTTTGTGGTACTGGGGATGGAATCCAGGGGATTTTCTACCTCTGGGCTATACTCCCAGGCCTATTTTATACTTTATTTGGAAACAGGGTCTCACTAAGTTGCTGAGAGCCTAAGTAGCTGAGACTGACTTCGAACCTGCGCAATCCTCTTGTCCCAGCCTCCCAAGCGCGGGGATTACAAGCATGCACCACCACCCAGCACCATTTTGTTTTTTAAAGTAAAGATCAACTGGTCCTGGGGTCTGTGAGACCTGGAATGAAATCTCAGCCCTTCCCATGGCACTTTGTTGTAATTCTGGGAAAATAACCTCTGTGAACTTCTGCTTTCTGTTTAAGAAGTAAAAATAATAAGTCCTCATTTGACCATATTTTTTGTAGAGTAAATCAGAAAATGCTGACAAAGCTCATGTGTACCTAAGAGCTTGGGCTTCCATGGTTTCTTTTGCATTATATGGTGGATTTTTTATTTCTGTTGCGAGCAAAGTTCTTCCATGTTCCCTTCAGATGGGGGCTTCTTCCTCTTCCTTCTCCTCCATCAACTAGACAACTGGCTTTCCTGATTTCCAGCTTCTGGGGCCCATGAATTGTGGGCAATTCTGGCCGGAGTCTGAGAGAGGTTGGGGAGTGAGCAGCAGTCCTCATCTCTTAGCTCCCTTCCTAAACATTGTCCCTGCCAACCTTTTGTCTTTGATGAGGCCATTCACCTCCCCTCTGAACCTTCAGCCCTAAGGATGCAAAAAGATTTCAGCCCTAAGGATGCACAAAGATACCACTGCCTCTAGGGTTTCCCATACTCTGTGCACAACTTCATAGACTTTTGAAATTGTCCCACAAGAGAATTCTATTTTCTAGGAACTGGTCTACTCTTATACTCTATAAGAGTAATCATGTTTTCTACTTAGAATATTTCACACCACACTCTCTATTCTCTTTTTTCTTCTTTTCTTTTAAAAAAAATGAGAGACAGGAAACAAAATTTCAACTTGATTTTTAGCTGAATATTTGTTGTTAGGAACTTGAGAGAAAAAAAAGCAAGAACAGGAGGAAGACAATCCGATGATAAGCTTCATGGCTGTATTACACGAGGAACACTTGGCATCCAGCCACATTATCTCCAAATAAAACTTAATAAATTATGGGAACAGAAGTGGAGAGAGACAATTAGCTCAGATTTCTCTTCCGTAAGACAATACCATCTTCTGTTAAAGTGTGATGGATTTCTTGAGAACACTATCACAGAACATTTAGAATCATAAGTAAAGCCGGGCGTGGTGGCGCACGCTTGTAATCCCCGCGCTTGGGAGGCGGAGACAGGAGGATCGCGCAGGTTCAAAGCCAGCCGCGCTGGCGCTGGCGTAAGAGACCCTGTTTCAAAAAAATATAAAATAGGTCTGGGAGTGTAGCCCGGAGGTAGAAGGGCTTCCAGGAACCCCAGTACCACCAAAAAAAAAAAAAAAAAAATAGAATCATAAGTAAGATCTGAGAGTAAACAAGAAAGGAAATTTAAAGACTAGATATCACCAACATGCAAAATCATGTTTTCTTGCACAAGAACGTATAGCAGTTATGAGAGCAATACAGTGGATTTCTAAGAGTAATCAGTTAAAAAGTAGAATGGAACCTAACACAGATAATAATGAATGAGAGAAAGATATTAAGACACATATAAAATATAGATGCACAGAGAAAAATAACCATGTCTCTACTTAGATTTGATTATGAAAGCCAATTTATGTATTTTTAAATTAAATTTTTTTCCAGTACTGGGGATGGAACCCAGGGGCATTCTACCTCAGAGCTACACCCCCAGCCCTATTTTTTATTCTTTATTTTAAAACAGGTTCTCACTCAGTTGCAAAGAACCTCACAAAGTAGCTGAGGCTTTCACGAACTGTGATGTTCCTGTCTCAGCCTCCTAAATGCTGAGACTACAAGTGTGCACCACCACGCCCGACTTAAATTAAAATTTTAAATGGTACATTTCAGTGGTTGTTAGCTATGAAGATGCAAGTCGTTGCTACGACCTCATTTTGAACATTTCTGTCCCTCCCAGAATAAATCTCATCCCCATTAACAGTCACTACTCATCAACCAGCCCTTGAAAACCAAGAATATATTTTCTCTTCCTCTGTATTCTTCAATTCTTGCCATTTAGTGAATGCCAACACATACTTTTCTATGGCTGGCTTCTTTTCCACAGCACAGTGTTATCAAGGTGAATTTCTGTCGCAGAATGTATCAGTACTTATCTTTTTATTGTAGGATAAAGTCCTATTACATGAGGATACCACATTTTATCTACCCGGTCTTTGGCTGATAGACATTTGGTTGTGTCCACTTGGTGGCCATTAAGGATGATGTTGCTATGACAAGTTTTAAACTAGAATTATTTGCTACTCTTTGCATGGACATAGTTTTCATTTCTCTTGGGCGTTTACCTAGGAATGGAATTGCTGGGCCATAAATTAACGTTATATTTAACATTCGGAGAAACTGCCAGACTACTTTACAAAGACATTGCAACATTTCCTATTCCCACAAACCAGTGCATGAGGCTGCGCCTTTATTCAGATCTTTTCCAATACTTTTGTTGTGCCCATTTTTCATACGAGCTATCATCGTGAATGTCAAGTGGTATTTCTTTATGATTTTGATATCTATTTCCATAATGAATAACAGGGTCGGCAGCTTTGCAAATTCTTATGAGAAACTCATATATCATATTGGCAGAAAGTCTATTCAGACAGATTCTTTACTTATTTTTAAAACAATGTTTGAGGTACTGGGGAATGAACTCAAGCTCATTCTACCTCTGAGCTATACCCCCAGCCCTATATTTTACTTTTTATTTTTTATTTATTTAAATTTTTGGTGGTACTGGGGTTCCTGGAAACCCTTCTATCTCCGGGTTACACTTCCAGACCTATTTTATATTTTATTTGGAAACAGGGTCTCTTAAGTCAGAGAGACTGGCTTCGAACTGGCTCGATCATCCTGTCTCTGTCTCCCAAGTGCAGGGATTACAACCTTGCGCCACCACTCCCGGCTTTACTTTTTATTTTGAAACAGGGTCTTACTAAGTTGCAGAGAGCATCATAAGTAGCTTGAGGCTGGCCACAAACCTGAGGTCCTCCTCTCTCAGCCTACCAAGTACTAAGATTAAAAGATTAAAAGTGTGTGTCACAGGCAGTAACTTTCTCAACAAGACCTCCAAAGCACAGGAAATTAAAGCAAGAATTAACAAATGGGATGGCATCAAACTAAAAAGTTTCTTCTCATAAAAGGAAACCATCAATAACCTAAAGAGGAAGCCTACAGAATGGGAGAAGATCTTTACCAGCCACCACTCTGATAGGGGGCTAATATCCAGAATATACAAAGAGCTCAAAAGACTCTACACTAGCAAAACAAACAACCCAATCAAGAAATGGGCCACTGGACTGAATAGATACTTCACAAAGGAAGAGACACAAATGCCAATAGAATCATGCAAAGATGTTCTACATCATTAGCAATTGGAGAGATGCAAATCAAACTACGATGAGATTCCATCTAACCCCAGTCAGAGTGGCAAGCATAAAGAAGTTAAATAACAACAAATGCTGGCGAGGATGTAGGGAAAGAGGAACTCTTTTGCACTGTTGGTGGGAGTGCAAAGTAGTTCAGCTGCTATCAAGGTCAGTGTGGAGATTCCTTAGAAAACTGAGATTGGACCCACCATATGATCCAGATTTACCATTCCTGGGTATCTTTCCAAAGGGGTTGAAATCAGAGAACTACAGTAACATATGCATACCCATGGTCATAGCAGCACAATTTGTAATAGCCAAAATATGGAAGAAACCTAGGTCTCCATCAACAGATGAATGGATTGCAAAATTATGGGAAATACACACAATGGAATTCTGCTCAGCTGTTAAAAAGAACAAAATCATGTCATTTACAAGAAGATGGAAAGACCTGGAGAACATTATGCTAAGTGAGATCAGCCAAGCACAGAAAGAGAAGGGACTTATGTTTTCTCTAATATGCCCAAACTAGGGAGTATTAGGGATACCAGATGGACTCCAGACAATGGAGAAGAAACTTCATCAAAGCTAGAATGGAAGGATAGGGAAGGAATACGGCTGAGGTTGATTAATAAAGGAGCTACATCTGAATGTGTGTAAAAATATAAATATAGCATGGTCATCCTGGACACTCATTTTTGGGAGGTGGGATGGGGAAGATGGGAGGGTACCAAGCATAGTCTAAATGTATGAGATTTTCAATATGTTTCATACAAAAAAAGAAGAAATTGGACACTTTCCCGAATATGCAAAAGCTAAGGAGAAATGAGTAACAGGAGGAACTCTAGATGAAGAAGGAGATCATATAGAGGAGCAAATAAGGCGACCTAACTGAGGAGATGGGAGGGGGAAGAGGGAAACTCTCTAGAGCACATGATGTGCTTAAACAAACATATCAAATCACTCACTAAGCCAAGCATGGGAAGGAGGATGGGGAGGGAATGGGATGGGGATCGGGTAGGGGCTAATTGGGTGATGTGTGCATGTACGTCTCCGCAAGTCTTGTATCCCATTAAGATGTATGACTACAATGCACCAATAAAAAAAAAATTTTAAAAATTAAAAAAGTAAGTGTGCCACCACACCTGGCTTTTTTTTAAACTATTGAACTGTAAGAATTTTTTAAAATATATTCTAGATTCAACCATTTTATCATATAAATTATTTGCTATATTTATATTCTACTTTGTTACATTTTCACATTTCCAGTAGTGTCCCTTGATGAATATTTTTAGAATCACTTAATTTTTGTAAGGTTTTTAATAGAATTATTTCTATCATTTCTTATTTAAATAAGCTATCTTCTTTCTATTACTATTCAGAATTATATCTAAAGATTTTTTAAATCATGTTGCTAACAAAGACAACATTGGTTTTTTTTATTTTTATGTTGTTTTCTATTCTGTTTTTCATTATTTTCTACTCTAGTTTCATAATTTCCTTTTTTGTGCCAGTTAATGTGCTTTTCTATTTTCAGGGTCTTAGGTTGGAAGGTGAGGTCATTGATATGAGATTGTCTTCTTTTATACACAGAGCCATCTATAGCTCCACATCTCTTTATAAACTAGCTTTAATTATTTCCTTAAGTTTTTGTTTTGTTCTCTATATGGCTAGTTCTTTTTATTGCCTCTTTCTTCCTTTTTGCTATCTTTTACATGTAGTGCATATTTTCTACTACTCCATTTGAAAGTTTCCCGGAATCTCTTAAAGTCTGCAGAACTTTCTTTAGTGTTTATTTTAAGCTGTGTTGAAGAAAAACACAATCTCTCAGTTTTAGTTATCCGAAAATGTCTGTATCTTACCTTCGTTTCCAAAAAATATTTCTACTGAATCTAAATTTTTGTTGACATTATTTTTCTTTCAGCATTCTGAATGCATCGTCTCATTGCCTCTGGCTCTCATTACCCGTTTAGGTGTCAGCTGTCAACCTCAGCTTAGTTAACTTACACATCTACTTCTTCATGTCTTTAAATTTTTCTCTTTATCTTAGTTTTTCAGCATTGTACTGTGATGTATCCAGGTGTTCGCTACTTTGCATTTATCTACTTGGAACTTGTTTAGCTTTCTGTGTGTGTGTGTGCAGATTAATGCATTTTGAAAAAGCACATTGGGAATATTTCTTCCATGAATTATTTGCCTGTCTTTTTCAGCCCCGTTTTCTCTTTCTCCGTTCTTTGTTTTCCAGATACACGTATGTTGGTGTGCTTTGTGGTATCACATATCTCTCAGTCTCTCAAAACTTTTATTCTTTGGGTACCACAATTTCTAGGAATATGCATCAGCCCATCTTAGGGTTTACTGCTGTTGCTGCTCGCTGGACATTTGCTCCATGATCTGGCTGGAGTATTGAAATCCACCTCTGCTGACGTGGAGAAGCCTCCCCTGCAGGTTCATCCTTGGAGACACGTCCAATCCCGTGGGCTCCCCAGTGGGCATCACTTATCTTGTCTCCTGTTCTGGGCTCACAGTTAATTTGTGTATCTGTTTATGTAACACATATTTTCTTTGTTTCCCCTTCTTGTTCTTCACAGTGAACGACTATTCCATGCTTTACGTTTTGCCCTTGGGTGGGGGTCGTCTGCCATATCTCAACGTTTTTCCAATAACATACATATTGTTTGCGAGAGCTGCCTTAGGCGTGAGCTTCCCCTTTCAGTTTCGAAGGACACTAGTTCATTTTAGGAAGAGTTTTGATGGTTTCTATTCCTATGGACTGCCTCTTTCATGGTTAGAATTTCTAAGTCATAAATCCAGAGTTGGCATTGGAATGGTGGCTTTCTTTGTCTCTGAGAATCACCCCACTCAAGAACAAAGTACTGGACAGTAAAAGTACTCTCTACTTTTCTTAGCCCAGCCTCCTGTTCTGGAATATCCAGCCAGGCACAAGCTGTTGTGGGAAAAACTGGAATTTCAGCATTCCTGACTTGCTGTGCCTTGGGTAGATGCTCCACCTATGAGTGGGGCTGGACAGAAGAAAGGATAGCCTGGCCACTGAGCTGCACTCACAAAGTATGCAGACTCTCTTCCTGAGAGCAGAGAGGAGAGCCACACAGAAGGACCAGAGGACAGAAACCCTCATGCCCAGTTGGACCAGAGCAGGACTGGAAGATTGGTTTGAGCCTCAAGGGTCAGATTCTCACTATTCTATCAAACAGATACTCGTCAGCATATGTTTCTTACCTTACATGGGCTCTAAATGGCTTATACATGTTTTGAAAATTTTTTAAAGATGTGGCTTTTTTTTAATGGGGAATAGTGTTTTAAAATATATGGTTATTTTATGGGGAAACTTTCCAGGAGTAGAGCTCTCCTGGCAGTCATACTTTCCCTTTTAAACAGACTTTTGAAAGTAGTTTCAGGTCCCCAGCAATATTGAATAGCTATCTAGAGTTCTCATATACCTCTGAATCATTGCAAGCATAGCCTGCCCACTATCAACATCCTACAAAAATTTGTTCCAGTTGGTGAACCTACACTGACACTCTGTCATCCCCAGGAATCCAGAATTTGCACCAATGTTCACTCTTGATTTTGTATACTTTGTGGGTGTGGACAAATTAATGTGGCATGACTCATGAGTATATAGCATCATACGGAATAGCTTTAGGGCTATAAAAACACTCTGTACACCACATTTCACTTTCCCCTCTCCAAAAACTCTGATAAGCACTCATTCTTTTACTATCTGAACAGGTTTACCTTTCCGTAACATCACATAGTTGAAATCCAACAGAATGAAGCCTCTTGGGATTGGCTTCTTTCACTTAAGAACATATACTTAAGGCATGTCTTTTCATGGTTCAGAGACTCATTTCTTCTTAGAGTTAGAATCTGTTTCATTGTTGAACACACCACCATTTATGATCATTTTGTAAGAAACTGACAAACTTTCTTCCGAAGGGCTACATCATTTCCCCTCCTATCGACAATGCATGAGCATTCCAGTTGCTCCACATTCTTGTCAGCATTCCGCGCTGTCAGTGTCCTGGGTTTGGGGCATTCTAATGATGTGTCGTGTATCCCATGTTGCTTTTATTTGCCTCCTCCAGTGACATGGGCCAGTTTTCATAGGAACATTAATCATCAGCATATCTTCCTTGCTGAGGCGTCTGTTTAGGATAATTTTTCCTAATTTTTTAATTAAGTCATTTGTTTTCTTTATTTTTATATTCTTATTGTTCACGAGCCACAGTATTTTTAATGAAAGAATAAAAATATTGATATGCTATTTGATGATTAGGCATAGAGTCTATTCATTATTTTTAATAAAAATACATGAACCAAAGAAAATGAATGTTTAGATTTAAAGGTCAGTTTATTCAAAATATACAAAAGGTTAGGTATTTGAGAAATAAATTCTAGAAATAGTGCTGAATATAATTCTGCTAATAAAACTGTTATTTTTCTTAATGAACTTGAAATAGAAAATAAATTGTATAGCTTACAAGACATTTCTACTTCATTTGCATAACTAAGCATACTTATATATAAATGATATAGAGTAACATATACAGAGCCCTTAGATTCTATTAAATCAACCAAGACTTTCAGGAAAAAATGGCATTTGGGTATGCTAAGTTTATAAAGAAGTGATCATTTTTCTAATACAATAAAGTCTCCAAGAAGAAATTTAAAGTCTCTTATAAACAGTTTGATTAAAACATCTAACAAAATAACACTTACCATGTCTGTGACCCAGTAATGCCACTTCCAGGAATTTCATCTAAAGATAAACTTTAATAATGCAAACATGTATATGTTTATTTTTGTAATTACAGAATTATTGAAAATAACCTCAACGAGAGGGCAAGTGAATAAGTTATGGTATATATATTGGCACATTGTTATTGTTATTAGATCCATAAAGTGAGTTTTATTTACCAAACAAATATATGGAGAACCTTCCCAGGAGTTGATGGGACTTACTTCTCAGACTATATATTTATGTATAAATATGCGCGTGTACTTACATAAACAAATAGCATGCATATGTATATATATATATATATATATATATATATAATAAAGCAGGAGATATAAAAATATACAAATGCACCATTATTTGTGAAAAGGAAAATATAAACATAACAAACCAATAATTAAGAAGGATTGCGGGGCAGAGAGTGTGGTTGTGGAGAAAAGGCCAGAAGGAAGGAAAGAGAAGAGGAGAGAGAAAAGCAATTTTAGAGAAGGAAGATTGCAGACAGTTCTGGAGCACAAGGCTTTGCATGGATCTGTCTTCTCAACTAGTGTGACATCTCACATACTCAAAAATAAAAAATTAAATCAACAAGGATTCGCCAAGTACTGTGTGAAGATGTGCCATTGTCAACATGATCTACATCGACGGAAGACTATAATGAACCAGTAAAATAAATAAATAAAATAAAAATATAATAAAAATTAAAAATAAGGCTGGGGTGTAGCTTAAAGGTAAAATGACCCTGGGTTCAATCCCTAGTACCACAAAAATAAATAAAAAATAAAAAATAAGTCTGGGGGGGATATAACTCTATGGTAAAATGCACTTAAGTTTAATTTACAGTAACATAAAAGTAAATAAATAAATATAATAAGTAAGTAAATCCTGAAAAAAATCAACAAGGTTATAAGTAGAACACAAAATTTAGCACAATGAGGAACAAAAGAATAGTTCGACAAAAGGACAACATGAGTATAATTAAGTGGAAGTGAAAGAAAAAAAAACAATTAAAAAAAAGAACTAACCTAAGTATCTTGAGAAACATTATTTTTACTAGATAAGAATGAAAATAAAAACATGAATGAAAATATGGTACTCCACCAAATGATTTTCCACAGGGGTATAGATCAGCACGTTTTAAATGACTTTATGCTTTCTACCTTTTTGAGACTGATTAAGTAAATGTTATTTGGGTAATGATAGACATACCTCTCCGTGAAATATTTAGAATGAGGTCTGGAGGGAAGAATATAATAAATACCAAGGCACCTGACCAAGGTCAGAGAGATCCGCATGAGCTCATAAAAAGGAGGGGATGTGTTATGTGCAGGAGCACAACACCTACATTTTCTAGGAAAGTTCAGAGACAGTGAGGACTGTAAGTAGCAAACTCAGCACGCAAATTTGATTACAAATAAAATTCTCCAATAAAAGAAACCAAATCCCTTGTGTCAATGACTGATTCCTGGGATGGGGCAGGGGGAAGTTTGTCCACACTTACTGTTAAGATTAGAAAGCGAGTCATTTTCAGGAACATTGTGGGACTTATTAAACAGACTCAAGGACCAAACTGTAGGAACTCCTTATAGACAAATCTGCAATTATTTCTGCAATAACAAAATAATAATAGCTGCCAATAGCCACCCACGATCCCGCGTGAATTAATGGAGAAATGAGGAGACGGGAAAGTCCTCATTTAAAATAGAATCCCAATGACTGAACATCGACGAAATGGTGGAAATAGAAAATTCACCATTTGGCAACACAATGATACTAATTATTTCAGGCAAGCAGCATCCATGCCCATTAAACACAGCAGAATGAAATTTTGATGAGAAGCAGGAGGTTTACAAGATCCCAAACCACAGCTCAAAGCATTTTCAACTGTTATAGACAAAAAAGTCACCTTAGAGTGGAGAAACCTGGCAGAGATTCCCAAGAAGAGAATCACAGTTATCTTCACGAGTAAAGAGACATCTTGACACCAAGAAAGCACAATGTTAGTTATATTACCGCCATAAATTTGCAGCCTACATACAGCCATGAAGACACTTTACATTAACCCAAACTGGGGGCCATATATGAAACACGTTTCTTTAAATGTGTCAATTCCTGGAGAGACTCAGGGACCGTCCACCAGACAAGACTGCAGGATTGCCATACCCATGCATCTGGATTCCATCCTGGCTTCCATACATTTGTCCAAATATTAATAGGGCGTATAAGCAATATAATAACCATGAGTCAATGCTGTATCCTGGTTCCCATCATTGCAGAAGGGTCAAATAAGTCATTATCGTCTGAGGAAGTTTAAGAAGGATATATAATGATCCTCTAATCTTGCAAATCTTTCTAAGTCTGTAAAGGTAAAAAGCAGGGAAAAAAGGCAGCCTTCAATGAAGGCAAGTTGTAGTGACAGAGATTGCAAATATAAAATTTTATTTAAAACTGGAAAGAAATCTGGCTGTGAGTACACATGCCTGTAAACCCAGCTGCTTTACTTGGGAAACAGGCAGGAGGACTGAAAGTTCAAGGCCAGTCAGGACCACCTGGAGAGACCCTGTGTCAACATCTAAAGCAAAGGGCTGCGGACATAGTTCAGCGGTAAAGCAAGGCTTGCCCAGCCTGTGAGGCTCTACTCCATCCTCTGCACCACACACACTCAAATAATAAAATGAAAAGGCACATAAATAAAACTGGAAAGAAAATGCAGATGTAACTGTGATAAAAGGGGAACAAAAATGTAGTTTACGCCTAACACTCTAATGAGAAATAGAGGAAGTCTTCTCAGAGCACATAGGATCTGTAAGCCAGATGTTTTAATTGCAGCTGTCAGAACTCTACTGCCATCCTGTATTTATGGGTGATGATGAGACAAAAATGTAGTCATGGGACCGGTTTTGGCATTGAGTCCTTTTATTTTATGAATTTATGACCTTTTATCATAGCTATAAAACAGAAATTCATGTTTTGGCATTTTAACTAATAATTAATCTGTCGTGAGAGTCATAGAATGAAAACGTAGAGGCGCTAAAACAATTGTTGACAATTTTGTCAAAAAAAGCTGGTCCTATGAGATAAAAATGTTCACTTTATGACAATCATAAAA
This sequence comes from Muscardinus avellanarius, assembly GCF_963383645.1. Classification (NCBI taxonomy): domain Eukaryota; kingdom Metazoa; phylum Chordata; class Mammalia; order Rodentia; family Gliridae; genus Muscardinus; species Muscardinus avellanarius. Next base: position 3,255,863 of record NC_137800.1, read on the forward strand.
ATCAGCACTTGTCCCTTGAATTACTTTTTTAATTGTTTAACTTTACACAACATTTTATTTATTTTTAATTTTTTTATTGGTGCATTATAGTCATATATCTTGATGAGATAAAAATGGTAGAGACATACGGGTGCACATCACTCATTTAGCTCTTCCCCAGTTCCCACCCCATTCCGTCCCCTCTTTCTCATGTTTGGCTTAGTGATTGACTTTGATATGTGCATAAAAGTTCGTCATGTACATTAGGGAATTTCCTTCTTCCCTCTTCCCATCTCCCTCAGCTAGGTTGCCTTATTTGCTCATCTATGGTTTTTCCTTTTTTGTCCAGAGTTCCTCCTATGACCCTTTTTCTCCCTGCCTTCCACATAATAGGGAGAACATTCATTTTTTAAATTTTTGTGACTGACTAATCTCACTTAGCATAATGTTCTATAGTTCTACCCAACTACAGCAAAGTTCATTTTCAAATTCCTCTTAGAGAAATTATTTCTGGTCATTTTGGTAAAAATTTCACGAACACATGTGTTCTTGGCTAAGACTGGAAAGAGATAACTCAGGTAACGCTGAATTTAGACAGGATGGGGTGGAGCAAATCCAGTGTCACTCGGGATGACGGGGAGAGGAGGGTGGAGGTCCTGACCCCAGAATAAGCACTGCAGGGACAGAGTGGCAGAGTTAGGTTCATGGGGGTCCAGATGAGGAAGACAGCTGATGGCTTCCAACCCTTCCACTTTTTGTTTTCTTTTACAGGCGATATTCCCATGAATAAAGCCACCCAGTCTTGGGGTAAGGTCATGGTTTAGTAGCGCATCATGTCGAGTGGCAACCTGGTCTCAAAAAGAGAGACTGGGTGGGGGGGTTGCATGGCAGGGGAGCACAGTGGAGGGTTAAGTCTGAGCTTCATTGTTGTTCTTTTTGTCTTATTTTATATGTTGTTTGTATGTATGTGTGTTTGTGCTTGTTTTCATATTAAGAAAACATGTTTTAAATGAAGAAATCTAAGCCAGGTGTGGTGGTGCACGCTTGTAATCCCAGCATATGGGAGGTTGAGACAGGAAGATCACGGTTCACAGACAGCCTCAGCCACTTAGTGAGGCCCTCTACAACTTAGTGAGACCCTGTTTCAAAATAAAGAATAAAAAATAGGGCAGGGGGTGTAGCTCAGATGTCAAATGTCCCTGGGTTCCATCCCCAAGCCCACACACACACACACACACACACACACACACACACACACAAATGAAGAAATCTTCAAATTAACAGATACAAGGAAATGGCTCTATTATAGTTAGATATAAAATGTCCCCTAAAAGGCTCATTTATTAATGCTGTAGCTGATGTAATTGAGTCATGAGAGCTATAATCCCAGCAGCAGATGAATTCATTTTAATGAATTTATCTGGGTGATGACACAGGCCACTAGGGTGTGGCACACACACACACACACACACACACACACACACACACACGTGCCCTCTCTCTCTCAAGCCTCTCCCCCTTGCTCCATGATGTGAACATGGCCACGTTTCTCCTTCTGTCCTTCCCAACACCATTCCTTGGGTTCCCTTGTCCCCAGCCTCACATGGACTGAACCTGGAATCTTAAGAAAATAAATCTTCTTTCCTTTAAGGTATATAGTTAATCTTTTAGATTGTAGCTACAAGAATGCTGAGTGGAACAGGCTTTATTCATCAAATGTCCATATAACTAGAATTAATAGATAAAGGGCAATATTCCAGCTCAGGAACTCAGTAGAACTTTCTTCCAGAGCACAGGTGGATGCTATCTGATGTACCCTCGAGATTAAGAGACTACTGAAAATATTTTTATAAGCTAAGCATGTGACATGTATGGTTCACTATCTTTAACCCACTGATTGAAGGTAACATTCTGCATGTAAATAATTATATCTATCTCTTACAGAAAATGAAAATAATCTTAGAAGCTTGACTCTAAGCTCAGTTTGTATAACCCTAGAAGACTGAGGTTTACTGGAGCCTCTGTATCTAGCAGAGAGCATTTTCTTTCTTGAATAAGTTAACATTGGTCAAATTTATAAATTGAGTTTTTAATATACTAATGTATCCTATTATGTGTGAACATAATTTAAATTATAAACAGATTTGTTATTTTCTTTCTTTTTTTTGGGGGGGGGTTACTGGGGTTCCTGGAAACCCTTCTACCTCCGGGCTACACTCCAAGACCTATTTTATATTTTTATTTGGAAACAGGGTCTCTTAAGCCAGCGAGGCTGGCTTTGAACCTGTGTGATCCTCCTGTCTCCGCCTCCCAAGCGTGGGGATTACAAGCGTGTGCCACCACGCCCAGCCATATTTGTTATTTTCAAAGTTCATGAATAAAATAGTTAAATAATAGTGCATTACTAAAAATTATGTCTCTTAAGAATATTTAAATCTCTTTTTAAAAATGTCTTAAGCACACGATCGGGTGTTTTGTTGAAAGATGCTGAATCTCAATTTCTTAAAATTGGAAATATATATTTTCTTCAGGACTGACGTCAATGCACACAAATCACTTTAATAGTTTTCAGAGAAAAAAACCAAGTTGTTTCCTAAAGCTCCCTAGTTATTTTAGTCAAGCAGTTAATTAGCAGCCCATGAAGTCTAACTTAATTAAATGCATTTACATTATTTGTTGGACGTAACCTTGTTTTATTCATTGATTGCATCTGTTGACACTCACTCCTTTATATTCTATTTTAGCAAATAAACAGATGGTAGCTTATCAAAGACGGGGGCAGAAAGAAGATGGCCTTCAGAGATATAAATTCCAAAAAAGGTAAGACCAAAATAGACTTAAACACTGTGCTGAGAGCGCCACTCACACCACCATATGTAGAAGTAAACACTCGGAGTCAGTCAAAGTTGCAGGAGGGATGGGGAAATAGAACTCGCTATTTTCTTCCTCTATGTTACATCGGCTTTGTTTCTTTGATCTCTCACCTGCAATTTAAGTAAAAGACTTTAATTTTTATATATGAAACCCACAAACAGTGGAAGGTCATACGCTGTCTCTCTGGATGTGAACGCTAGGCAGCAGTTAGGATACAAGAAGGATTTTAGTTGACTGAGGGAGAAACCCCAGTGGATGGATGGAGGGAGTATAGGGAAGGGTGGTGTTGGGTAGATGTAGGAGTGAAGAAGGAAACACTTCCAATGGGTTATGTTCATGTGTAAAATTAGCAATGCCAGCCTCGATCTCATGCATAGGAAGGGGATGGAGTGGCGAGGGAACGGGAAAGGAGGATGCGCCCCAAGTGCGTCTACATTACGTTACTATGACTATGAACTGCATCATTATGAGACTACAATACACCAATAAAATTATATTTAAAATAGATATGAAACAACTTCTCAAGACCTTGTTGAAGCATAAAATACACTGGTGATAAAGTACTACTTCTGAAATAATAAGAGTGCCTAAGTAGCCAGGTGTCTCTTTAATTTAATAAGAAATCAGTCATGCAAACTAACGTTTGATGCTCATTACAGGCTTGTGAGAAATCCATGCCTACATAGAGAACAATTTGGATGGGTGGGTTGGCAGCTGGAAATGCTGGTTTAAGGCCGATCTGTTTCCCACTACTGCAAATGTAGGTTTGAAACAAAACAAAAACCCCACAAAAACTAGCCATGTCTTTGAGTCTTGTTTTCCTAACTGAAAAATAGAAAAAATACCTGCAAGAACACCAGGATTGTTATAAGCAATGACATCTGTTCTAGTACTAGGGATTATCAAATTGCAAAATAAAAAGTTTATAAAGAAATATGTAAAGAAAAATATCCCAGCACCTCAAACAAAATAAAACAAAATTTTTTGTATATTTTTGATGCATCGCTTTTAATATTTTAATTCTCATCTTTTTATCTTTAATATTATCCAACAATAGTACACCCATCACCTTTGTAGGTTGTTATTGCTGTGTGCTACTCAACAGGCTAGTTGCACTGTAACTGAGATAATAATTCCCCTATCCCTGGACATTGGGCCTTTCTCCATATTGCTCTATTAAATGTCAATGCAATCAATATATTTTATAATTCCATTTTTGCATTATTGTGAGTACATTGCTTAAGGCTCTCTGGGAATAAAGTTTCTTGATAGGAGATTAATTCTGCACTTTGATTATTCTCAGTTTTTGTTACACTGACTTCCAGGAATTTATGTTATATGCACTTTCTTCAACTCTGCATTTTACTTGTTTCTGATTTCAAAAAGTGCACCTTATTGTTTTATTTTTCTATTTTTTTACTCAAATCAGATGTATTGCTGCTACATCATGGTTCCATTGGTTTTACATATCTTCTTTGAGTTGTCGGGCTTTATTTTTATAAATGTTTCTAATTAGTTATTTTCTGAGGTTCAGAATCTCATTATATATTCTATAATATAATCTGTTGCTATATATTTTTAATATTTTTCTCTCTATCACTTGTTTTCAAGTTTGTTCGCCATGTTTTTGTTAATACAAACATTTTTTCTTAACATTTATTTTGTTTTATATTTAGTCAAATCTTGTCCTTCATGCCTTTAGGGTTAAAGTCTTGCCTGGTTTTCTAAATATTTGATAATTATATATATTTTTGTTCTATAATCTAGATGGGGATTGTTTTATAAATGATGTGATGTGCTTACATAACTTACATTTTTCCCATTAAGATGTGCTAAGTAAGTAAGTAAGATGTCAAAGGGCATCTGCTAACTAAAAAGTTTAACTGAAGCTCATATCCAGGGCTAGAGCCATCTTTATAGAAAAGTAGCTCTGGATTCCCCATGATATCTCGGTCATTTTCTGCTTCCCAAGCTGAAGACAAACCTTTTCAATTTCTGTCCCTTCAATGAACTAGAAAGGCAAGCCGCATTCCACTGTTCATGTATATTTTTGTCCTAATACTGAGAAAAACATTATTCGGCAACAACAAAAGCCTTTTGTCAAAGGGTGGTTCTTCACAATTAATTAACTAATATTTAATGAAAATATAAATATTTCTCTCAGACACAGTTTTTTTTTTTTGTTATGTTCTGATGTTTAAAGGTAGAATGATCTGAACTGATGCTAGAACTGATGTGTTGGTGCATGCTTGTAATCCCAGTATATGGGAGGCTGAGACAGGAGGATCAGGTTTGTGGCCAGCCTCAGCAACCTAGTTAGACCCTGTTTTAAAATAAAGAATAAAAATAAAGCTGGAAGTGTAGCTCGGAGGTCTAATGCCCCTGGGTTCAATCCTCAGTAAAATTAATTAAGATAAATAAAATAGGGCTATGGGTATAGCTCCGAGGTAGAGTACCCCAATGTTCAATTCTCAGTGACACAAAAGTAAATACACAAACAAACAAACAAACAAACTGATCTTAGAGACACAGTGTTGAAGATTTTCTTTGCTTTCACAACAAAAATCAGCGAATCACATAATTAGACTTAGCGATTGAGCCTTGTTCAGGCTCAGGCTGAATTTTCATTGTATAAACTTTTATCAATGCCTTGTGATCATAGATCATGATGATGTACACAGCAATGGGGCCAACCCCGGTTCCCCAAAGGATGCTTTCATTGGTAAAAACTTTTTTTCTTTTTGTCTGTTTAGGTAGATGTTATTGTTAACATTTTCTACATCTGTGATATTGGCACCTTTGGATTTTCTTTTCTAAGTTTTAATTTAATTGTTTTTTATTGGAACGTTATAGCCACACATCTTCATGGGGTACAAGAAGGCAGAGGCATGCGTCACGCATCACTCATTTACCTTTTGACCAGTTCCTGCCCCGCTCCCTCCTCCTCTCACTTCCTCCTGTTTAGCTTAATGATTGACACTGGTATGTCTGTGAATGTAGTCAGGTCCATTAGGGGATTTTCCTCTCCCCCTCCCATTTCCCTCATGTAGGCTGCCCTACTTGTTCATCTTGGTTCCTTCTTCTTCGTCTAGAGTTTCTTTTGTGATCCAGTTTTTGTAGCATTAGCATATTATGGAGAGTATTTGAATTTTTACTTTTTGTGACTGACTAACCTCACTTAGCGTGCTTTCCAGATCCACCCATGTTCCTGAAAATGCCATAATTTTGTTCTTCTTTTTGGCTATGTATCTTTGATTTCTTTTGATTCAGTTTTGTATTCTTAGAGAATTATATATTTTTGCTAGCTTATCTATTTTTTCTCTAAATCTATATACTATGCCTTATGCATTCCTAAAGTTTTCTCATTTTAACCGTAAATAACTTTCATTTATTTTTTGGCAATTTGTCTTATCTATCCTCTATGTCTATCTATTATCTATCTCATTAGATAGAGAATATTCATCCTTAACCCTCTTGAGTCTGCTTTTTAAGAATGCTATTTATTTTCTACTTTTATTTGCCTTCCCTTTTTAATTTTCTATCACTTTGATGCTTGTACCTTCTTTGAGAATGTGGATCTCTGGTATCTGCGCTCTCTCTCCCTGACACTCTATCCTGAATTTCAGGATACCTATATTGCTGAAACCATGTGTCGACTTCTGCACGAGACAATGCTCAAGCCACTCATTTTCACTCACACCCAAATGGATTCGAGTTTCAGCTCGCATTTTCCATTCAACCCAAGCAATGTGGCCCATGCGTGTGCGAGCACATGTGCTTGTGTGCGTGAGTGTAAAATATCGAGGGGAAAAATCTTAGCAAATTGTCTTCATGTTCCTTCACAGATGGAGCACTTGACCCTTGCCAATTTGCTTTTGAGTTTCATTAGAATTTTCTGAGGAGCCTCATATCTTCCTGTTCCATGAATCGCTGCCAAAAATGTGCATTTCCTAGCCAGTGGCTTCTGGACACAGGGTCCAGGATCACCATGCCCAACTCCATTCAGTTCCCCAACGTTCACTCCTCCTCCGTGACCTTTGGGACAACTTCACCTCTCTGGCTGAGTTTTCTTCTGAATAGGAATAGGCGCCTTGTTTCTGCATAGTACAGTCTCTAAATATGTTTCACTTTTAAGTCAATTACTAAAGAGCATTTTATTCAAAAATAAATTGAATTTATTTTCACTACTTATAGAAAAGGAGGTTCTTGTTAAACAGTTCAACAACTACAATAAAACTTTACCTAACCATGCCGTCCAGACAAGCTGAACATTGCTAGCAGACCAACACTTTGACAGACAGGAATTTATAATGAATTCCTTCAGCATCTCCTACTGTGTGGGTTTTGAGTTGAGCTTCCACAGGTACCTGTGGAATAAAACCAATCAGCTCACGTCAAGAGCTCAGAATAACACCTGGCACACTGAAAATGCATTTAACAATTGTCAGCCATCACTACTGCCAGTATTATTATTATTTCCCCAAATTTGTCTCAATTACTTTATTGTCTACGTGATCCGTTACATCTGAGGAGGTAGTGTATGGTTACGAGACAGTCAGGCCTTATGTATCCACTTACTTTTCTTTATTTCTCCCCAATTCAGTGTTTTGGAGAATGGTAACTGCAAGTTCACCTGCACGTAGCACAACTGTTTATTTCTCATTCAAAGCCTGGGGGGGTAGGTTGCATGTTTCTGCTTTCAATTCTATTGTCCTGCCTTGATATTGGTGATAGCTATCTTCTGTATGCCTCCTACCTTTACCTGTAATGCTTTCCTGATTATTTTAAAGATATGATATGTTTAAGAAATTTAAGTGTGAGTCAGTGCAGTGGTAGACATCTGTAATCCCAATACCTGGAAGCTAGGACAAGAGAATTACAGGTTCAAGACCAGCCTCAGCAACTTATTGAGATCCTCAGAAACCTAAAGAGACCCTGTAGCTGAGATGTAGAATGCCTCTGGGGTCAATCTCCAGTACCAAAAACAATTAGGATATATTTATGCACATATGCTGTATGTATCACAAATTTACCAAGTCCTGTTTTGGTATTTTTATTAATGAGACTGTTTTGATCCAGATAGGTTTGGCCTTCTCTTTAGTAGGCTTATTACCAACTTGGTTATTTTTCCATACTTTTATTAGTGAATTATAGTCTCTCAAGCTAAGGACAAACAGGTACACAGCTGGGTTCCTGTGCTCATCTTTATCACCTGCTACCACCTTGCCTAATGAAAGGCTTCCACGCTTCACAGCCTATATTTTTAGAGCAATTAAAAATTAATTTTAAAATAAATATTAAGCTGCTATGAAGTCATACTCAGAATCAACGAGCACCTATAACCATCCTAGAATACCTTTAGGAGATGAGAATTCCAACACATTGTTCATCTTCCTTCCATTGGCACTTAGGTTTTGGGTTCAGGATTGTAATCCCAGTACTTGGGCGGCTGAGACATGAGGATTGCAGGTTTGAGGACAGTCTCAGCAAACAGACTCTCATTAATTTAGTAAGACCCTGTTTCCAATTAAAAATAGAATAGGGCTGGGGGGTATAGGTTGGAGGTAGAATACTAGTAGGTTCAATCTGCAGTCACACACACACACGCATGCACACACATTCATCTTTCCATATAACCATACTCTTCTGTGTTTAATTTCTGACCATTTTCCCCAGCGGGTTTTTTTTTTTTTTTTTTTTTTTTTTTTTACTGAGTTCTTGGTCATGGTCTCTGAGTAATTCCTCACCATGCAGTGTCCGGCTTGCATAATGAGGCCTAGGCAGGTCTAAAAATACCCTTCTTCTTTCTTCAGAATTCAATGCTAGTTTTAATGGATAATACTCTCAAAATAATTTCCTTCAAATGTGAAGGAATTCCTCTTTTGTCTCCTCCATGTAACAGGACCACGGAGAGCAGCCTTTCCATCTAATTCTTTTAACTTTGAGAGTCACCTTCATCCAGCCCTGCTCGGCAAGTGTTTCAGTCTTGGATAGCTAATTATGGGTCTCCTTTCATTGATGCTTTTCAATATTTAATTAGCTCTTTAATCTGCACATTTGAGTTTATCTCAGCACAGGAAGCTTTCCTTCTGCATTTTAAAACATATTTACTCACGTTTTCTCAACTTTTCTTTTAATAGCAAATGTTGAAACTCCGAAATAAATAAATGTGGTGTCTGTGATTTTGATCCTGTCCTGCCATCTCTGTCTTTGGCTTTGTGATTGGGATATGTCCTTCACCCAACCTCAGAGGCACCATTTCAACACTCTGCCGTGTCCATGATGAGTCCGAGGAGGGGAATGGAGAGGACACTGGGTGTGTAGGTCCTGGGATCCTGCTAGGGGCAAAGGCATAGGAGATGAAGAGGCAGGGGCTGATGGACCACACATCTGAGCAGAAGTGAGTTTGTCCCTGGGAATGGGAGCTCAAAAGGAGGCAGCTCCTGGATCCAGAGGGCCGGGACTCCCCATCCCTGTCAGGTTATCCGTGAGCACCAGGAGCTTGCTGCAGCCGCAGGGTCACTGGCCAAGGCAGAGAAGACTGAGTACTCTCTGGAGCTTCTTTATTCTTCCCTCTTGACTGTCTCCCACAGAAAACCCCAGGAGGGCATGAGTCTGCATCCCATTTCCGATGGCTGGCTGCTCTCTCTAATTTTTTATCTTCTGACTCTTTGGGCATGAAAGTTCAATCAATTCTTAAAAGTTAGACAGCAGTGAAACCATGACCAGCTTTTATGAAGTGCCTGCAATTTCAGGATTGGCTTTGGGTATTTCATCAGAATGTGGGACTAGGATGGAGACAGGGCAGACTCTTATTCCCAGGGTGAGGAGGACATGGCTGGGTCTGCGGAGCTGGGGCGAAATTCACATTCAGTGCTTCGTGCTTATCTTTTGTCCAGACCTCCTTTGATAATATCAAACAAAACCGTGTTGATTTAGGGGCAAAAATACAAGATTAAAACAAAAAGGCAACAACTAAAATTTTGCCAAGTATGCCAATAAGCATTTCTGTATGGTTGAATAGGAGAAAAATAAATGATTCCATTTCAACCATATAAAAATGCAAGAAATAAGACCTGAGAAAATAAGTGACACCTTTCGCCTACTAGGAGGATATATCTTTAAAAAGTGCTGTGAGAGACTGTAGATCCTGCTTCTAAACTCTCATCAGCCTTATCTGTCAATGTATGCATTTAATCATATTTAACAGCAATATATTATCAAGTTTTACAAACTCTGTCACAGTAAATCTCAATTTTTGCCATTAGGTTTATAATTAATGATATGGAATTATCTACAAAACATATTCAGCGTACATAGCTTTTTAAAAACACTTCAACAAGATTATATCTACATATAACATTAAATTGTTAACTTAAACCTTGTTTGTACTTTATATTACTTAACCTGTTTTAAGAATTCAAGTCTTTGTTTGATGAATAGAAATAGAAGAGACAAAATTTTTCATACTTCTGAGATGATAAAGAGGAATCTAGATTTTTTTTAGGGTCTACACTTGACCCTGAAACTCCTGTCTTACTTTCTAGGAACTCAGCATCATTATGGATCCTTTGTAGAAACAATGACAAGCCACATTTTTTTGTTAGGGGAGTCTGTGTGTGTGTGTGTGTGTGTGTGTGTGTGTGTGTGTGTGTGTGTGACTGGGGATTGAGCCCAGGGCTTTTTACTTTTGAGCTATGCTTACAATCCTATTTCTTTCTTTCTTTATTATTTATTTATTTATTTTGGTGGTACTGGGGTTCCTGGAATCCCTTCTACCTCTGGGCTACACCCCCAGACCTATTTTATACTTTTTTTAAATTTGAAAACAGGGTCTCTTAAGCCATCATGGCTGGCTTCGAACCTGCGCGATCGTCCTGTCTCCAGGACAGGAGACAAGCGTGCACCACCATGCCCGGCTCATTTTTATTTTCAAACAGCGTCCCACTAAGTTTTAGAAGATCTTGCTAAATTGCTGAGGCTGGCTATGATCCCCCTCTCTCAGCCTCCCAAATACTGAGATTACGGGCATGCCTCACTGCACTCAGCTGACAAAACTATCTTTATACGATGGATAGCATTCAGTTACTTTTAATGAAAAACAACAACAAAGCCTTTTTGCTCTATATTGGAAGAACTAACCTTGATTTATTTAAAAATGATAAAAAGTAGATTTAATAGCAAAAGGTATTTATAAATGGGTTATTTATAAAACAAAAATGAAGAGATGGATACATAAATAAATATTTTACATGCATATGTGTTCTGCATTCTAAAAGTTGGAGGAGAGAGAGAGAGAGAGAGAGAGAGAGAGAGAGAGAGAGGTTTGTGCCCTGCAATTGAACATGAGCGAGTCAAGTGCAGGAACAGAGAAAACCAGGCTTCTCAGATTCCAGGCCTGTCCTGGGTCTTGGCTAAAAGTAAAAGCCTCCTTTTGTATTTCTCCAAGACACCTGTCACCTTCAACAGTGTCTATTAGACTCATAATTACTTGACATAATTTCCAGGTCACAGCTGACATTTTGCATTGGAGCATAGCAGCTCAGGGTCCACTGTGACTAGGCCTGCAGCTCAGAGGACCCCTGCAGGTGTGGGAAGATGAGTGTGAACTGACCAAGGTGCAGGCCTGGCCCACATCCCCTGCTCCCTCCAGGAGGACAGTAAACTGCATCTTTATGTCTCTGCTCTTCGAAGTCCAAGGTTGAGCAGCGCTCACAAATCACATCATGGTGCTTTGAATGGCTAATAAACACAGTCTGCTGGATGAAAATTTTTTATGAAAAAGTTTTATGAAAATTGTCAAATTATACAACCAGGAAAGCCTGAGAAAAATGAAATGGGGTAGATTTTATTATAGGCTTTCACCATCTCTCTGAATGTGGTGCTAATTTAGTTCACTGTTGGAAGAAGAGTTGGAAGTTACCATATAAAATTTAATAATAAATATTTATATTTTATATAAATTAAAATCTTTGGCAGAGTACAGGCCATGGTGTATTTTATTTGTCCATATTCTCTCTCTCTTTCTCTCTCTCTCTCTCTCTCTCTCTCTCTCTCTCTCCTCTCATCTCTCTTTTCTCTTTCTCTTTTATTACTGGGAGTTGAACCAAGGGGCATTCTACCCCTGAGCTATACCTCTAACCCTATTTTAGTGTTTACTTTGAACCAGGGTCTTACTTAGTTTCTGAGAACCTAACCAAGTTTCTCTGGCTGGTCTTGAATCATTAATTCTCTTATCTCAGTCTACCAAGAACTGGAATTACAGGTATGCATCACCTCACATGCTTGTCTAAGTTTTAATGTAATATAAAAATATATTAATTTTAATTTGTTAAAAGTAGATTTAGAAATACTATATTTTATTCTGCGATCATAGCAATTAAAGTATCATTAACCACTGAGTTAATCATGTCTATTTAAAATATAAAAGTGAAAGCTTTGTGATAAATGCAATCTCCTCCCCTTTATTTGGGGACGGTTTAGTCATATAACTTTTGACCCTGTTCTTTGATTTATGTAGAATTAATTACAATACATTTTACATTATAAATCGGTTGCATTATAATACCAGTAAGTTATATAGAGCTAAAGAGTTTACTCTCACTTGTGTGTGTGTATACATATATATACACATCCCCCACATGTGTGTATACTCTCGTGTGTGTGTGTATATATATTCCCCACATGTGTGTATACATTTATATATACATATATACATTCCCTATATGTATGCATGCATATATATAATCATTATATATACATATATGTAATGCTTTTATATATACATAAAAATATATATGCTGCATCTTGGAAAGCAATATATATATATATATACACACACACACACACACACACACACACACACACACACGCACACACACACACAAATGTATTGCTTCTTGGAAAGAAATATATATTCTTCCCCATATGTATATATACATATAAATATGGAGAATATATATGTATATATACACATACATATAGGGAATACAAATATGTGCACATTTATACATAGGAGGAATATATATATCATATATACATGTGTGTAAGACCCTCCTCACATGTATACACACACACACACACACACACACACACACACACATTCATGAGTAGGAGTATACGTGCCTTTCAGGAAGCATCATCTGAATCAAATGTTCCAGGATACTTTGGTTGTGATGGTGAGATTCTGTACTTCATGTATAAGTAGCAAAACATGAACTTATCAGTCACATAAATATTTTCCTAAGCTCAAGTAGCTTATGGTAATAAAGGAGTGTGTCACCAAAAATAAGGATGACACACATTGGTGAATTAATTGGGAAGAGTATAAACATACTTATTGCAGGGGGGATTGTATGTACATTTGGAGGACATTTAGACGAGCGTTTTGACATCTTACATAGAAGGATCTATGAAATGTTAGGTCTGCCGCCTGATGTATAAACTAGAAGCCACAGGTGCGCAGACCTCAGTCACTGCTCTTGTGTTGGCTGCAGGCAGATCGGTCAAAAGCTTTTCAGTGGTATCAGTCACTTCCAGTTCTGTAATACGGAGTCCCATTTTCAGTGATAAGTTTTAACATCCTTTATCATACTTCTTAGGACCTTTTTTTCTGAGCGGATAAAAAGCTTTCCCAAATTATAATTCCATGATGGAGGAAGATCTGAAGACATGACAGAGGGCCTAGTGCTATGTTTTAGGAGGCTTTTCTGCAGCACCAGACAAACCTAGGCACGGGCATTGCAGTTGCTGGATCTTGATGTTTGCATATCCCCATGGCCTGGTACCATGGCCTGCTACCTCATGGCCTGCTACCCCATGGCCTCAAAAAGTCACTGATGGCATGCCTGTCATCCCAGTACTTGGAAGGTTGAGACAGGAGGATTGCATGTTCGAGACTACCCTCCACAACTTTGTGAGACTCAGCAACCTAGGAGACCCTATTTCAAAACAAAACAGTAAAAGAAGGGATGCGAGTACTGCTCAGAGATGGAATTCCTGAGTTTAAGCCCTAGTACCAATAAAATAAACAAACAAGAAAATAAATAAATATAAGAAGTCCTTATAGGGAAAAGGGATCTAATCCTCTCAACCTCGGTTCTCTCTCCTACAGTCCTCTCTTCCTCCTTCAAAACGCAGCGTGCCTGTCTGTTCCTGCAGCTCCGGGCCCCTCTGTGGGCTCTGCTTCCTGACTGCCCTGATGCAGCACCCATGCAGTCCCCAGTCATGTGGCTCCGTGAGGACAGTAGTGAGATGGCCACTGACTGTGCCTGGAGCCCTGGATCCATTGGTGACCACTGCTCTGCCAGCCTCTGAACCACGTCCAGCACCTGCTCCTGTGGGTCTGCCTCTGAGTAACACCCTGACTTGTGTACTCTTCTTACCCTTCTTCACTGCCCTCCCCAAGCTATTGTTGCTGCAGGGTGCCTGCCCTAATCAAGATCCCTCCATGAGAAGCAAGGCTCAGGCTCCAGCCACATCCATTTTCAACCTCAACTCCTTCTAGCATGTCCAGCTTGGGCTGGGGACACCATTTGACAGTCCACTGTGGACTCCATAAATCCTGTCTCCAAAGGGGCTTGGTGGTCATTGTTGGGTGTTAAGAGGGTCTCCTCCCCTCCACCTGGCCACTTCATTCTTCCATTTTTGTCTTAGGAACCATATATTCTCTGAGCAGAATGAGCTGGCTTTTCCATTCAGCCACACGGTGACCCAGGAGCCCACTGTATCTTGGCTATCTCAGCTTGAGTCCATGGACACCTCCTCCCAGAGAATGGCAACCAGGAGAGCAGAAGCTGGGACCTGCCTCTCTGCCCGTCTTGTCCTATCTTTCTGGCAGGGTGCCTAAGCAGGGAAGACCCCTACTCAGCCTGTTTGGGTGAATGAATTAATCACCACATGATTCTTTAAGAAACAAAGGATGTTGCTTTGTAACACATAAGTCTATTGTGAGTATTGGGTGATACATCATTACAGCCACTCAAGTAAGTCTTTGGGGGATACTATAAACACATCAGTATTGCTTAGAAATTATAGTCTTCAAAGTATCGTTATTTGGTGTAATAAATATGCTTATGATCAAAAGTTAACACAGATCAATATCTTTTATTTGGTACTGGGTATGGAACCCAGGTGTATTCTATCTCTGAGCTATACCTCCATTCCTACATCTTTTTTTTTTTTTTGAAACAAGATTTCACTAAGTTGCAGAGGGCCTCACTAAGTAGATGAGGCTCTCTGTGAACCAGCAATCCTCCTGTCTCAGAATATCTTCTGTTTTTGAGATCAACTATATTAAAAAATTCTTCTTCAAAGGTATTATCCTCTAGAGAATAATACCCTTCTAAGTGTTTAAGATATTGTTATCTCCACGTGAATAATCTCTGAACAGGAAATTTCCAGTGTGATGCTGTTACAAGTATATAAAAACCTATAGCTTAGAATGATTACTTTTAGGGACGTACATGATCTCAGCAAAATAGGAAAGAAAAAGTTTCCTACTTCTGTATATTTCCTGACACTTTTACCAGCAATTCCTTCATTTTTCATTCCTAATATAAACCTAATGTGTTCACAGCTCCTTGTTTGTTGTTTTAAATCCAATGAACAGTATACATGCTAGCACTTATTTTGCAAGATGGTGAATGAATGATTAAAGGTGTACTTTTTTATAGGGAAACATGTCATAGATGCATTGTCAAAGAAACCCGGTGAATCTGCTGAATCTGCTTAAACAGCACCAGAATGCTAACATACATATTTCTCGCTAGCCATGGGGATATTTACATTTTACCTAAGTGTATTAAAATGCCTAGCAGTCCAGTATAGATCTTCACAAAAATAATGTCAAATTTGGACATCATCTAAGAGACCTATGTAAGGCAAAAGAGGTCTAATGCAAACTTACTAGACTTATATGGCCATACATTGAGGAATATACATATTCACATAACTGGCATCTTTTTTGCACATATAAATATATATTGATGGGGTGTGTTCAAAAGGAATGTGTACTCTACTATCTTTTTCAGAATAAATGAAATCACGTGATCTCCAGAGCAAAGAACACCTTGACACCTAGTACTCAAGTCTTCACTCTGTCAATCACTGACCAGGATCCTGTAGAACCGTTTCCATCCCAACACCATTACAACATGGCAGATAATTTCTACCTCCAAAAGATCTTCATAATGTTTATGTTCTTTAATTAGTTTACTTAAAAATAGACAGTACAAGCTGGGCATGGCGGTACACTCTTATAATCCTAGTACTTGGGAGGCTGAGATAGGAGGATCGCAGGTTCAAAGCCAGCTTCAGCTACTTAGTGAGCTCTCAGATACTTAGTGAGACCCTGTTTCCAAATAAAATATAAAATAGGCCGGGGATATAGCCTGGAGGTAGAAGGCCTTGGGATCCATCCCCAGAACCACCATCCCCCCACACATACCCTAGACTGTGCAGGCACATGTTACAAAATTCAACATATGTTATAAGATATATGTGGAAAAAATATGTATATTTCTGACCTCTGAAAACTACCTGGCCAGGGAATAAAGAGTTCGCAGTTTCCTGTGCATACTCTTCGTTATAGATGCATATATATACTACTTTAATTTTTTCATTATCACTTTTTATTCTTCTGTACAAACATATATATTAAATATGTATTTTACACTAGCAGTAGAGTACCATAATCACATTTAGCTCAGCTCATTTTACATTTAGTGATAAGCCTTTAGAACTGTTCTAAGTCAGATACAGGAAGCCATAAGTTACATTGCTACAAATTTGCCTTTGCTCTATTGAAGGACACTTGTTTTTTCAATTGTTGTTTATGATATCTGTGTGTGTGTGTGTGTGTGTGTGTGTGTGTGTGTGTGTGTGTGTGTTTGACTAAATATTAACCCTGGAGCTTCACACATGTTAGCCGGATGCTCTACCCTTGAGCTATGTCTCCAGCCCTATTATATCTATTTCTGCAGTTTGTATACACACATACTTTAAATCCTTGAAGACTACAGGATTCAATATTTTATGTTACCATTGACCACTTAGTGTGTTATACAGATTATATATATTAGATTATATAGATATATATAATATATAATATATTAGATTATATAATCTAATCAATAAGATTTAATTCTACAAAAATTCCGTAAATTTCTTAATAAAATAGTATTACTGAAATACAGAGAGAAAGAATGAGAGACAGTGAGAAAGAGACAGAAACAGAGGCAGAAACAAGCATTTGGATTTCATAGTAATTTCCCTAGCTTGAATGATACAGAAAATAAAACAACTGCTTTACTTTTACATATTTTATGTAGAATTGGATTAAAACACTCCATTAATTAAGATTTGAGAGTTGTAAAAACATTTCAAAATCAAGCATTCTCTAGAAGTGTTGAAGTGATTCAAACATCCTTTCAAAATAAGACTAGGTAGCAACTAAGGCAAAGAAAAATCCTTCTTATTGAGAAAAACATTACCTGGCATTTAAATTCCAAAACAATTGTCATGTCAAAAATCTTACCCAATGAACTGAAATGTCAACAACCAACACTCTTAGCAAAAATAAACTAACAAAAACTCTAGGCTAATCTCTTAGAAATGTCATCATATATATTCTTGCTTATATTTTCAGGACAGTACAAACATTTTTTCCTTATGTTACCCACTGAAAATTAATGTCCAATGAGGTTAATGTACAAAACTCTATAGCCATCCAGGCAGGGTTTTGATAGACCTACAGGATCTTTAAAATACCTATGTCACCTAACGCTTGTAAACCAGAGTCTACATTTAAAGTTAAGTTGTAAGAAAAGTAACAGCAAAAATCATTTTAATTTCAATGTAAGCAGCAGCCAATGATTTGCTAAACACAGTACCAGGAATGATTAAAAAAAAGCATTCAAAATAGCATATGATATCTTCAGGCATTCATTGATGTTAATTAACTGCAGATAAGTAAGACCGCTATAAAGGGAAGCTGTAACAAAAGCACGGAGCCGGAGCCAGCAAGGCAAAAGCAGGAAAGCACTGCTGTGGTCAATTTTGTCATTCATAACTAGCAGTCATTACGGACTTCGCGGAGCTGCTGCAAACACCTCCTAAGCAAAGTGGCCCCGGAATGTGCTGCCTTGACAGAGAACTGGAGGGCCAGCCCTGTGTGATTCCAGGTCAGCTCGGGTTTCTGAGCCTTCTTCCCTGGGGAAGACTCAAGATGTGATTTTAAAACACCGCCTTTCCCTGACCAGGCGGCACCTGCAGCCTGGCTCAGCCCTGTCATCTTGATTCCCTGGGGAAAATTGCAGCTGACCTTTCTGATTTCCACTTAGCAATCGCTTTACGGATAAAATTACCGTCTTTGGTCCTTGGCTCTTAAACGCACGTCTGCTGTGTCAGCTACAGGAGCTTCATGTTTTTAAAGCTATGTTCGAGCAGAATAGTAATGTTATCCCCCCCCACCCCCGGAGAACAACGATACTGTGCTAATGCACACAGCCATCATAAAGATGGATAGTTTTAATTATTGATGAACTATTTTGTTTAAAATTATGTAAGTACTCAAACAGAAGATATATTTAGCAATGCATAGTCTACCTGGTGGCAATTAAAAATATCTCTAGCTTGTCAACTGATAGCACACTGTGAAGAAAACTTTAATGAGAAACTCTCCTCTTTAGGGCAAGTTATACCAGAACCAGATATATGAAAAGGGATAGCGGGTTCCTACCACTGTTAGGGAACAGTGTACACAAAACAGCTAGGTGCTCAGCACAGACGGCTTAAAAGGAGAAGGAGTCTGAGCCCTCGCCATTAGGGTCTGGGCTCAGCTGGATGCTCCTGTTGGAAGGCTGAGAAGCTCTTCTAACCTTCACCAGCACCACAGCTGGGTGAGTGTCCAATGGGGGGCATTTCATCCAGCCCAGGAGACAGGTCTGCTGTTAGAGTTCAACTGAATGTTCCCCAGAAAGGGTGAAAACATGCTGCTTAACCCTGTGTTTGTTTTGCAGTATTCCTTTGGAGGGCTGACACTGGGGCACAATTGGCAAAAGGGCTGTGTATGGGCCCGAACCATGAGAACAGGCCCTGACAGCTCCCAAGCAGCGCTGGGGTTGTTGCTAGGGTAAGGGAGAATGGAGAAGTCTCCATGTTATTTCAATCTCTTGTCTCCAGTCAAATTACAATTAACAATCAATTAAATTTAGGCATGCCACCAAGCACGGTCCCTGATGACTTTAAAACCATCAATTACAGAAACAGTAGCTCTGTAGACACACACTAAGTGATTTTCCTGTATAAAACAGATGACAATTTCTTATATCTGTAGGGTCATGGCAGCCTGTGAAAGCTTTTGTTTTATATTTTTATCTCTTTCATGATCCTCGGGCAAAGAAAGTGGAACCCGCATCTCCTGCGTCAAAGAACCAATTATCTGAAGAGGTGATATCCTAAAGAGAAACTTCGGGAAGAGCCCATATCTCCTGGCTCAGTGCCTAGCGCCCTCTGAGGGAGCAGCCCGTCTCCCCGGCGCACACAGGAAACACTAAAACACCGGGCACTGTCAGAGAGAGGGATGAGGGTGGCACCTCCCAGGCAGCGGAGGACCCCTATCAGCATGGGAGGACCAACAATCATTGGACTTACAGTAGATTGCTAGAAAAGCTCAAGTTTTACACTGAAAACCTTCAACAGAATTATTTGGGACAGCTAAGGTACCACGCAAGAGAACGTTTGTCATAAAGATCCATCCGTATCAGGAACTCTTCTCAAATCGCTGCCTTTCTTACTGGACAGCATCATTCCCCGTAAGGAAGAGCACTTAGGCAGTTGCTGGGAGTACCGTCCAGGCTGCCCTGGGGCCGAGGAACTGTGCCGCCGCCTCCACCAACCTAGTGGAATCTGCAAAGGTATCACTCACTCCGTGGTAGCGTGAGAGTAGAAATTAAAAATAGCAGGGACCTTTTGAAATCCTCAAACATTTTTCTGCCAGCATAGGATTGTTCCCTGTAGTATATTTTTAGTGTTCTATACACTCAGCCTTTAAATGTCATGTGCAATGAAATCCTGCGAGTACTATTCACAACATGGCTGAAGGAAAAGCAGTCCTCTTTGCTATCCCATCTGTGGTTTTGATTGCTGCTGCGTTTCATCTGTAAGCTCTCTCCCTCCATCTTCGGTCACTGGTTGAAGTTTAGGGTGCTCAGAGATTGTCGGACAACCCTTGACGACCCAAGGGTGGCGGGGCCCCATGGAACTCACCAGCTCTCTAGACTGGACATGAATGACCCTGAGATCCCTGGACTTGTTTTCATAATTTAGTAAACATTTAAAGGTGATTGACCTACAGATATTTTTTTCAGGTATTAAAAAATATCATGCAAAAACTTACAATTGCTTATTATCTTACTATCAAACAGGTAAATGATACACTGGTGAATGACGGCCCATTAGATATAAAAGTACAGCTTCTTCCATGTTAACTCCCATTTTCTGATTCATATAGTCTTGAATACAGTCCACATGATTTCCATTCATTAAGTGTCTCTCACTGTTTAAATACAATTGACCAGATACCATTTTTCTTTCATTCCTTGCATAACGCCCTTCTTCAAAACTACTGATTCCCTCTACTAGTCCCTGCCTTCCCCAATTAATTTTTCTATCTCTACATTATTTCAGAGAGATGGCGGTATCACTTTTGGTTGTAAGTGAAATGAAATCTGACTTGACAAATGAATCCAACGTGTTTAAAATGCATTCTATGACACATGAGGGCGGCTTCGCCCCTGGACCTCACCAGTCAGCAAGCCACCTGTCAGGTGACCTGACAGCTCCCGAATGTGACCTGCACATTCAGAAGGAAACATAGTATGAAATACCTCATGCTTGTAAAACGATGCTCTGACCGAGGGAGAATCTGTGGGCTGCTGGGTTCCAGGGAGCAAGGCCTCAGCTCTTTTCAAGGTGAATGATAACGGAACTGAGACCTTTATCAAATTAGGACGCCTCTATTTGTTGTTTCTTAAGTATTATTTTAGTTTAAAACACATCCTGCCATACAGTTTAGGTCACTGGGGTTTGCCATTTAGAAGTCAATAGGATTAATGGGGTGGCTGGCCCCAGGGAGCTTAATGGAGCAGGGATTTTCTTGATTACTGTTTCGGGAGCACAGGAAAGCCCCCTCTGCTGTTCCTCCACACTCTCTGTTTTGTTTCTTTATTCTCTTTCATTCTAAGAATATTAAGGTGTGGGCTTTCTCCTTTAAGTTATACTAATATTCAAGGGTTCTTCTGGAATACATATTCACTTTCCGACTATGAGTCAATGCAAAAACTGATTTTACAAGTAGATATTTTTATTAGTCTTTCTTTAGAGATTTTTCCAAGAAATAAATTTACAGTTTCATATATTCGAGACTCCTCTATATATCTTTAAATGCCATTATAATGGTCAGATTTAGAATGACAGTGAGAAAATCTCACGTTTTACATTTCTATCTAACAAATAGCCCGGAGATGGAACTGTTGCCTTCTGTATTTGTGAGAGTAAGAAAACAGTGGTGAGGAGACCCACTCAGACCATTTTCCTTTGCTATTATCTTCTCTGACTTTTCTAGCTAAAAAATATTTAAGAATAGATTAATATATCTCATGATTCACCTCAATATTGACTTCTAGCACAAAAACCAAAAAAGAGCCCCAAAGAACTCTCTCACTGTTAACAGTCAGGCAGAACGCTTTAAAGCTGGGGCTTGAAGCTGCAAGGTCTCAAGTTCAAATCTCACAAGCACCAATTACTGCTTTTCCATGTTGGGTAAATCAAATCCCTACTCCAAATCTCAGCCTTCTCACCTGTAAAGACGGCATGCACACTAGAACTCAATGGGGATGATATTTTTAATGATAATGGCAGCCCTCAAAACTGATCATAAACAGGTGTTTCAAAATAATGAGAATACTGGCTAGAAAAAAGAAGCAAGGACATGGTCCAGGTGAGGGCAAAGAATAAAGACGTCCAGAGAAGTCTTCCACAGGAGAGATGAGGCATCACCTGATGACTGGCGTCTTTAAAATATGAATACAGTGCACCAATTAAAAAATAAATAAATAAATAATCTAATAATTATGGGTAAAAAAAATTAAATTAAATTAAATTAAATTAAAAAAATAAAATAAAATAACCACTTTTATTTTTAGAGAACACATGAAATCTTTTTTATTTTGTTTTGTTTTTGTGGTAGTATTAGAGATTTGAGCCCAGGGGCTTTGTACCTCTGAGATATACCCCTACTTTATTTTGATTTTTGAAATGAGGTCTCACTAGGTTGTGGAGGACCTGGTTAAGTTGCTGAGGCTGGCCTCAAACCTGTCATCCTCTTGTCTCAGCCTCCCAAGTATTGGGATTATAGGCTTATAATATCTTATAAAAGGTTTGTTGTGAAACATCAGCCTAGAGTTTCCATTTCCTGAATCCAGAATCTGTCTCATTTCCTGTTCCACCCTACTTTGTTACCAATAATTAATCAGTATTTTTGGAGAAAAATATGTCATAAAATCTATTTTTAAATTAAATTTTAGTGCTAGCAACTCAGGTTATATTAAATACATCGGTTTCTTGTGTAATCAAGTTCTTAAATTTTGTTTTGTCAAACTGACTTTAACAAAAATAGAGAAAAATATATAAGATTCTCTGTTCATGTATCTTCCATACACCTGTGTGTGTGTGTGTGTGTGTGTGTGTGTGTGTGTGTGTGTGTGTGTGTTTGTGTGTGTGTGTGTGTGTTACTAGGGATTGAGCCATGGGGCTTCTACCTCTGAGCTACTTCCTAGCCTCTTTTATTTATTTGTCTATTTTTTTTAAACAAGGTCTTGCTAGATTGTCGAAAGCCTCACCAAGTGGCTGAGTTTGTTCTCAAACCTGGAATCCTCCTGTCTCTGCCTCCCAGTACTGCGAGTATAGGCAGTGGGCGCTGTGCTCACCTAATACAAATTGCTTGAAATCTTTGTCTGCAAACATGGTTTTGGCCTTGACTCTGCTCTTATCCAAGCAAGGAGGGGACCAGGCCATGTGATAAAATGTGGTTAGGTTTAATAATTTAGGAGATTTTTCATCCTATCCTAATATTAACATGAATTTTACATTTATGGGTAATTGTGGAGGTTATTACTTATTCAGTATATATAAAGGATGTCAGGTTATTCTATTGATATACCTGTGTGAAGGCTGATAGTTGATATTTGTCAAGAAATTGTTTCATGTCACCTAAATTGTCGAGTTTGTGGATTCCTGTTAATATTCCCTTGTTATTCTTTTTAGGATCCATGTGACCAGAAATTGTGACACTTTTTACTTCTAATATTGGTAATGTGTGTTTTTCCTCCTTCTTCCTTGAATAATCTACTTAGAATTTCTTATTTTAATTGATCTTTTAAAAGAGCCAGCATGGTGGTTCATTTCATTTATTTCTTCTCTAATCGTTATTATTTATTTTCTTCTTGCTTTAGGCTTCAATTCTTCTCTAGTTCCTAAACCACAAGGCTACTTATGTTTAGGCTTCCTTTCTAATATATGCATTTAATACTATAAATTTCTAAATATTGCATTTCCTGCATCCTATGAATTTAAAAAACTTGTATTTTTCCTTTCATCTAATTCTAAATATGTTCTTATTTCTATTGAGACATCTTGTTTTACTCAAGTGTAGTTTACAGATGGAGGGGCTCCCATTTATAAATGTATTGGTTTCTAGTTTGTTTCTACGTGCACACACTATGAGCTCTATATTTTTAATTGGTTAAGGTGTGTTTCTTGGCCTAGAATGTGGTCTTTCATGGCCAGTGTTCCACATGAGTTTGATAAGAATGTGTATTCTCATGTTCTTGAATGAAGTTGTCTATAAATGTCAATTAGATGCGGTTGGCGGGTGTTGCCCTTCAGCTCAACTGTGTTCCCATTGATTTTTCTGACCCCCTTTATCCACCAATCACTGAAGAGGAGCATTGAAGTGTCTAACTACAAGAGTGAATATGCCTGATACCTGTACAACGACTGTGATACTCTGTTGTTAGCACAGACCTGTGGATGCGTGTCACTTCCTTTTACAGGAGTGTCCCCTTTAGGTCTAGGCAATGGTCCACGCCAACCCTGAAAAACAGCCTTCTTCCGAAATCTGCTTTCTCTGAAATTAATTTAGCTACTCCATGTTTCTCGGTATCAGCGCAAACATAGTATAGCTCTTTATTTCATTGCTGTAACCTGTGCCTTTCTACTTAAAGTGTGGTTATTTTAGAATAATGAACCCTTGGGTATTGCTGTCTCTAATGCCTGCTGACAATCTCTTTCTCTGTTGGTTTACTGATGCAATGAGACTGATATATACTATATTTATAATTGCTTTCTATTCATTGAACTTTTCTTCCTCCTCTGATTTTAATTAAGCATTGACTGTGACTGAGTTTTACCTTCATTCTGTGTCAATTACAATTGTTTTTAAAATAATTTTAGGGTGGCCATAGAATTTATATTATGTATTTTATTTTATGCATGACCTAATCCAATTTTCAGATAATATATTCCACTTTGCATATAGTTTAAAGAACTGGCAACAGAACACCCCCAGTTCATTAGATACATCACTGGTCCTCATTTCAAACACCCATATGCTACAGACAATAAACACATGGCTACTATT
This sequence comes from Muscardinus avellanarius, assembly GCF_963383645.1. Classification (NCBI taxonomy): domain Eukaryota; kingdom Metazoa; phylum Chordata; class Mammalia; order Rodentia; family Gliridae; genus Muscardinus; species Muscardinus avellanarius. The sequence continues at coordinate 3,280,416 of NC_137800.1, forward strand.
CTTAGTTTAAATGAAAGCTTATCTTTTAGATTAAGAATAATTAAAACAATTTCAGTCTTGTGCGCATATACTCCTTTTCAGATGTCTGGTTTGCTCTTGTGGGTCTGTATTTCTGATATATATCATTTTTTTTTCTCCCTGAAGAACTGTTTGAACTTCTTTCTGGGCAAGTGTATTGGTGAAGAATCCCCTTAGTCAGTTTTGATTCTGCAAGAAAATTTTTTATCTTGTTTACTTTTTCAGAACTCTTTTACTAAATATAGAAATCCGAGTTGTTACATTTTAAAAATTTCACTTCACTATCTTCTTGCCTGCAATGGCATCTGACAAATTATTAGTTGCCATACTTAGCCTTGTTTCTCTGTAGTAAAATGTTCCTCCCAACTGTTTAATTTTGACATCTTTTTGCATGCAAGAAGTATGTTTCTGTTCTGAACCTCATTGTAATCTATAATTCCAGTGCATGAATTGAAATGTAATAAAAACTATTTTCACTTTATCTTTGATTTTGTGCGATTTAAATGCAATCCCTCTAGCTGTACAGTTTTTGGTGTTACTCTGGTGTTCTCGGGCTTTGTGGTTCTGCAGTTCATGCCTATCATTCATTTTCTAATGTCCTCAGCATATTTCTCAAGTATTTATCAAGCTTGTCCCTTTCCTTCATCATTTATTCAATTGCTCTTGTGTTACATCTCCTAAGATCTGCCCACAGTTCTGGGAGGCGCTACTCTATCTGTTGTTTCTTGTTTTTTCTTTTCATTTTATCTTTTATTTCAGCTTGGGGAGCTTCTATTAAAAATTGCCAAGATCCTAAGTTCTTTCCTCAGCTGTGTTTCAACTACTGATGAGCCTATCAAACAGACTTTTTATCTCGTTTACACTGCTTTTGAGTTCTAGAATTACCTTTTGATCTTCCTTAGACGCCCCATTTTCCTGCACCATGGTCCACTTGTATGCTCTACTTTCCCCATTAGTCGTTTTGGCATATTAATCATCATTATTTTAAATATCCTGTCTAGTAAGTAATAATCATTTTAACTCCCTGCTTCATCACACTGACATCTCTCCATCTGAAATGAGTCATGTCATTACATTAGAAATTGAAGTAAATAGACCTCATTATGAAGATTTTTGTTCATCTGTCCAGAGTTACATTGATGTTTGCTATGACTATAGACGTTGGAGCTCTGATCCCTTTTTCAGAAAGCCCTGTGTCTTGGAGAGGCTTCGTCCATGGCCCACTTGTAACACAGAGGGCCCTGTTGGTGTGGTGTTAACTGGTTGAATAGTGTCCTAAAACATTAGTATGTGTCACTTTTTCACTGACTCTGTGTCTTTGGCTTGTGACCTAATGTGTTTTATTTGTTGTTGTTGTTGTTATTGTTTTATGTTTGCTTGTTTGTTGTTTCTAGCCAGCAAAACGGTCCTTTTTTCTAAGATTTCCCAGGAGCCACTTTCCTGATGTAGTCATTCTGATCAGCTGCCTTGATACCCTGATACCTACTAACCCGACTTGTACATTACTGAGGCGGGAACCCTAAAAGAGTCTGCCATGTGAAGGATGGTTTATCCTGATTGTCTTCCTTTTCCTATACGGAAATGTCTTATATAGTCAGATCTGGAATATTTCCACTTGTTTTTCCAGAGATAAGAAGGAGTCTTCCTGGAATTTTCACACTGAATTCCTGGTTTAGATATGTAGTAGTGAAAACCATGAAAGTATGGGGTCCCTCCAAAACTGTCAGCAGTAAGATGTCCTCAGTCTCATATTCAGCCACGTTCAGCCCAGAGCAATTCATCAAAGTCACTATTTCAGGGCTTCTGCTTCACCTTCGTTGTGGCTCCTTGGACCCACCTGTCTCTACATTTCCAGGTTGAAAAGTTTGACCTGAAACCTAAGTTCTCTGAGTATTCTGTTGAATTTGGCGAAAGTCATACGTATTTTGTTTTAGTTTTTCCAGATTTTTGTGGTTGCAAGGTCATGAGGGATAATTTTTATGTCTTTTATAGTTCAAACTAGAACTAAAGTCTCAGGGAAAATATTTTCTAACAACACCTCCTTCTGCATGTTATCAATTGTTAAAGTATTTCAGTGTAGGTAACCAGCTCACATTGTCTATAAGTCACAAATTCAGATATTACTTACAAATGAATCCCATTATAATATTCCCTAAATTCCCATGTTAGAGGCTTTGCACATTGTGATGTGTCTAGTCTCTTTGGGATGCTATAACAGCAAGCTAGATTTTATTACTTTTCTTTTTTGTTTCGTTTTGTTTGTAGTACTAAGGACTGAACCCAGAGACATTTTGCCTCGAACCTATACCTCCAACTCTGTTTGTTTGCTTGCTTATTTATTTATTTTTATTTTCCAACTGGGTATCACTAGGTTGCTGAGACTCTCACTGGGTGGGAAAGCTGTCTTCACACCTGCAATCTTCCTGTCCCAGGTGCTGATATTAGAGGTGTGCACAGCCATGCCCTGCTGACTCCGTCATTTACAAGCAACAGAAGTTTACTTTTCACAGTCCTAAAGGCCGAAGGCCCAAGATCAAGATACAAGAAGGGCTGAGGTTTGGTGAAGGTATGTTTCTTGGTTTTCAGTGGTGATTTCTCCCTATGTCCTCAGCTGGTGGAAGCCTCAAGTGCTCTGAGGCCTCTTTTATAAGGATGCTTGTTCTCCTCCTTTACCTTCAACGTCTCATTGCCTCCCTTGGGTCCTATTTCCAAAAATGACCCACTTGATGATTAGGTTTCAACATATAAATTCAGAAAAGACAGATTCACTCTATACCAATGTGTCTTAGGATTCACTTTGAGATGAGTTAGAAATCTCACACAGGAAGTAGTGGCCTGTGGTGTTACCTCAACAAGAAGACATACCTCATAAATGGGAACATGTATTTGTCTCATTGGCAACACATATTGAAGAGCTTTGCTTTTTCTCAAATTCAGTTCATTCCATCAGTTTCAAACGACCTTCGTCAGACTGTAATGAACACCCTTCCTGCTGGTAAGTTTGGGTAAAATGCTCCACTTGGTGCTGAGGGAATGACCCAATGCGAACACAGATGGATGACAGTTATTTTTGGAAGTCACTGGGGAGCATGCTATTGGTAACTTTTGCAGATCTGGGGGTAATTCCCTTGACCTCTGACACAGAGTATTTATCCTGGTCCCAGGAATATTCTCTCGAGAATTTACATGATTAATATGTAGGCCCACACCTTTTGGGTCATTAACATTCCTTGGTAATTTTCCTTAATATCCAGTCAGTGAAAATCTACCGCTAACACCTGCCCTTAACTGCCTCCAGGGATCACAGAGCCCTCCTGACAGAAGCATTTGGAGTTCCTGTGAGGGGATGATTATGTAATCTATAGAATAAATAACTCCTTCATACTTCATATAAATGAGCCGAAATAGCCAGTCCTGCAGCTACGCTGAAATGGAATCAACCCTAGCAAGGATCTGAAAATCAAGTCCTGAATGTCTTCTCGGGCTCAGACACAGACCCTTTCAACCAAAGTCACTGCTTAGACTGTCTTGGAGTATTTCCTCATTCTGTTTCAAGTAAATCTCCCTCTCTTATGGGGATCCACTTATAGGCTATTAACTGTTCAATTTCAAACCCAATCAGAAAGTTCAGTCTAGAACTGGCTTTATCAGAAGTATGAATCCCCTTTTCTGCCTTGAATAACCCTTCACATGTGCAATATAGTCCAGAAGTTGGTCCTCAGGAAAGTTAAAAGTGAGCAGGACCCTTGCCATCAGAGACACCATGTGGGAAAGTACTTTCAGAGGTGATTGCCCCACAAAGTCTTGTCTTACTGATGGGAAAACAAGGTTCATAGACCCTGATGTGGTTCCTCTCTAGAGGAATACTTTCCAGCTCCCTGATACAGGACATTATATATAACGAAGTAATGTTAATAATGCTAAAGATGTGGAGCTAAATATCAATTGGAAGTTACCGAGTATAACCATATTTATATATATACAGGCACAGGGCTTCAATTAAAAAACTACTACCCTTGACTTGGGTTTTTTAAATGTTCTTAATCAACTACACTATAAAGAATACACATATTAAGTGCATATATACCAATATAGATTGATAGCTAAATGTGACAAAATAAACAGGTTTGTGTTTAACGAAGATAACTCTTGGTTATCTGACCAATCCCACACTCAAATCACACCAACACTGAAGCCATTTTGAAAAGTAACTGAGATGTCTAAGCAATGGATCTATGGTTTCTTAACTATCAACACACACATGTATGCATTTCCTCAACTTCAACCTGAGGGAGGAATAATGTTACTGCTAATAACTTGCAATGTCTTGGTTAAAAATAATGCTAAATTCTTTAGTATTTGACCTAAGTATAGCAGATATTTAGCAAGTAATCAGAGACAACTTGAGCTAAAATGTTAGTGCAGTGTGTTGAGTATAACACAGATTTGATATTTGATAAAAATGCAAACATTCTTAGCTGTACCTTCTTAAATGTGTGATCATAACTCAGAAACATTGTTCATGTTGGGTAGAACACTTTGGGTGGTCAAGAAAAGAAAATAATGTATGTCTGGAAGCATGCATTGTTCTAGGCACTTGCTACTCATCGATACACACGGGAGGGTGTTGTCTAGAATACTCATACAAGGGAGGTTTACAGGCCATGCAATCCTATTTCACTTTCTTGGTGAATTCCCAAAGAAATTTGGAAATGTGCTTCACCCTCATTCAGTAAATGGTACCAAGAGAGGCAAACACTTGCTTAGCTGTTTAAGAGGAGAAAAAATATTAGTCTTATTAAGCCAGCCATAAAAAAGAGTTTGTTTGTTTTTTTTTGTTGTTGTTGTTGAGCATTTAAAATGCACTAGTTTCTCTGTTAAATGTTTACATCTGAAATCTCCAATTATCATCAGAGTTAATTTTTTCATAAATTTTAGACGAGGAAAGCCGTGCTCTAAGAAATTAATGAACTTTCCAGAAATTACATGGTGAGTAAAGAAAAATGAACCTGAATTCCAGTTTTCAGTTTCAAAGATTGAACTTTTATAGTACCCATGGCTAAAAGAGGGGCAAAAAAAAGACAACACTTAAAATTAGAAAAGTTTTCCTTTCCCTGAGCAAGGTGGAGGCCGCTTTCAGAGCCATGACGGACCTCACTGGGAAGAGCAAGCAATTGTACTCCTATTAAAACATTGTACACGTTGAAGCTGAACAAAGAAGAGGGAAGAGGCGACACTCTTTGGGAATATTTTCTGCTAGTTTAGTTTTTACAAAAGCATTTGTTATGGAGTTGTGTAGGTCAATGCCATAGTAGCAAAGGCTCAATAGGAAGTGGTCAGAAGTCAATGAGAATGCTGGGAGAAAACACCGGATGCTCTGTGTGGGGGTTTTGTAGCCAACACACCTGAGGATCCCAGCACTTCAGAGACTGTGTTCAGGAACATGGAACTTGTACTTCTGAGAGCTTTCCTTGACATTTTAGTTCAAGTTGTCTTTAATTCCTTGCTAAATATCTGCTATACTTAGGCCAAATACTAAAGAATTTAGCATTCTTTTGTTTAAAACTATCAAAATAGTATAATACCACTGAATTTTAATTAGCTTGAAAGTTTTGCATGTCAAAAGATGTAGAAAACCAGGTGCCTGAGCTCTCTCAGAGGATGGGAGCTGAGTCTTTGTATTTAATGCCATAGATCTGTGAGTTCTGTTGCCATACTGGAAACATGTCATTGTATTTACTTACTTACAGTCTGGATCTTCATACTAGACATGCTTCTGGAGATGGGAACATATTTTTATGGTGTTACTCATGCCTAGAGTATCACTTGGTTACTCAATAAATAGTTCTTTACCTTGTGCTTCTAATGAGTCATGGTCTATTGGCATGAAGAGGAAACGAAAATTATCCAAGAAGCTCCATTTAAACCCAAGTCCTACCCTCAAAGACTCTCCAGGGGTCTGTCTCCAACATATATGTCTCTTGCTCATCTCCTGAGTCTCCACCAAGCTGGTCTGCAGGATTCATTGATGGGCCAACACCAAAGTTCATGACCACCAGATATATTCTCTAGATTAAAATTCTATTTTCATAATTTTCCTAAGTGTAATTAATCTTCAGAAGAGTCATTGACTACTCTGTAAGTGAGGGAATACTCTCTGTGTTTCCACACCCTGCCAGCTTGCAAGCCAACCTTTCTACCATGTTCTTTGGGGCACCATAACGAGAAGCTTCTCCAGCCAGCAGCTGCAGGGATATTATTGTTTGGATAGATACCAATTCCTGTGCATCCTTCTTAATTAATGTAATTATCAAAGGAATCCATAAAAGTAGGGCTTTAATTAATTGCATCCAATTAAGATATTTAACTGTGAATTCTGTGATTATTATTTCATATATTGGTTGTGATGCTGCATTTTCTTAAAAAACATTTCTAGAAAAGGAAAATGGAAACTAGATGCTTCAATTAAGCAGATAAAAATATCTTAAACCTATGGATGATTGACTTGAGTTTATTTTTACAAAAAACATGAGAGCAAAAATAAAAAAGTAAAACTATGAACTCTACAGTATTTACAATTTGACAAAGTATTAAAAATAAATAATGTAATGTGCATTCATATTTGGGGAGGGAGCAAGGCAAATATTTCACTTGTTAAAGTTAGCAAATAGAAATGGGACAGTCTCATTTAACTTTACAAAATTTCTGGCTGATCCACTGTTAGACACTAAACATTAACAATAAACCCTGAGAAGCAAAAGGTAATAAAAATCTAATGTCTTCACATGCAAGAACATCATATATTTTCTCATCGTTTGTAACTGCCTCCATAAGTTCATGTAGAAAGCAATAAGCAGAATGCTGGGTGAATGGCCTTGAACCTTCACGAGTTGACCCTCTGCTTTGCATATGGCCACTCTGAGCTCGCAGGGTGACATGGGATATTCTCATGTCAAGGAATAGATGGAGGTAGCATTCTATCCAAACAACATGATACACTTCCTATTTTATGTCAAACTGCTAATCACCACTCTACTCATTACATAAATATCAAATAGGCCACTTAGCTCCTCACCTAATTAGGTCATAATGAGCCAATTCTTACCAATGATGGTTGTACAATGGATACAGGAATCTGCATGTAAATCGTGCATGCATAAGAACTACATATGTATACGTGCATATGCTTATATATATAATACATGCACACATAAATCTAATACAAACAACTTTATTTGTGGGTACAATCTCCATCCCACTCACCCAAATAGATTTTCCTCCATGGATATATAGCTATGGTGGAAAACTACTTATTGATCAAATGTATTGTGTGTTTTCTAGTAACCACAGATCCTGACACGTATTTTAGTCTCTGAAGTGTTTAAACTGAGCTACTGACTACAGGGAAGAAATAGCACATCTGTGTACCCACTTCCCTTCCTTGTGCTGACCTGTGCTGTCTCTGGAGTCCATGGAAGAGTTGGCAACGAGGAGACGGCTCTGAGGCTTGGTGGACTTGACACTCCAGTGTAAGGCAGGCAGAAACGGTAGTTCCCACTGGCTCCAGGTTAGCAGTTCCCATCCCCTTCTGCTCAGACCTGTGAGCACAGGAGGGTTAAAACTCCAGGGCAGTGGAACTGAGAAAAGCATCCAGCCTTCCACATCCCGCCTGGGTTTGGAGACAGACATCCTTTGCATATTCCTGGCGCAGGCTCAAACTTCTAGCGGTGACACCTGCTGCAGAAAGCACTTGGCGTCTTGGCCACAGGGAGACCCATCTGTCAGAGTCGCATCCCGCTGATCTCAAAGTTGCTGGGTTCTTTTCAGTAAACTTCAGGTGTGGGGCAGGAGCGGTTCCTCACAAGGAGCCCATGGGACACTGCAGGAGTTCTCCCTGCTTAGGACACCCTGCCCCTCTGCAGCCCCACTCCCGCCTCACGATAGCCACACCTGTTGCCACACGCACATAGAATAGTCTCAATTTGCCCTGGAAAAGCAAAGCCAGCATTTCAAAGCATGCGCAGATGCCAAGATGACAGGTGGGTCTTCAGCAGGCGTCTGATGAAGTCAGGAAGATAACTCAGGGCATAAAAATGTTTTCATAAAAGAAAGTAGAGTATTCTCCATGGGAGTGCTTTGAGGCGGCTCCATATACGATCACAATTAGAAAGCTAAATAGAATGTTAGCACATTAGGATTACAGGAACACGGGCTAATGTCAAATTAAGAACCTGTTCTTAGTGTCGGCAGGGAACGTGGACAATGTTTATGGGCCACTACTACATATGACGCGGCTCCCTGGAAAAGCTGCTGGGGCCATAGCGTCATGCCCTGAAACAAAGAACGCCGCACCCCATCCAACCGCTGACTTTATGCCAATTGTTTCTCAGTACAGATTTTCTGTTCTACTTGTAGAGTGCATGTTCTCCCTGTTCACTGAGATCAGAAGGCCGAGGGCAGATCGTATCAGATTATCCTCTGTGGAAACTCTGCAGTGATAACCTCTAATGAAAATATTTCTCGTGAAATGTCTGGGGGTTGTCTTTGCAGATGACGTGACATAAGCAGGTCTCCAATGCAGCAGAGCTATGTGACATTATTACAAAGAAAAGGCTCCAGGGTTCATGTCTCAACAAAGGTGCGGCCAGATGCCAGGCTAGGCCTGGGATGCAAACCAAGAGCTGGACCTGCATCAAAGGGGGGGAATACATTCACAGAAGCCCGGAGCTTATTTTACTCTTGCCAGAAATGACACTGCTTTCTCCTCCTCCTCGACCTCATATCTCTAGACTGTTGAATGCCAACAGTCACGTTGACAGGGCAGGAAACATTTAAGTGGGCCTCTCAGGGGAGACAGGTTGGAGAACAGCCCTCAGAATAAGAGGACATCTACTTTAAGGATGCTGCACCTAGGATTCCTAAGAATGAAAGCTAGAGTACGGAGCGCTCTGTGAGAGAGGGCCAGTGAGCCCCAGCAACTCGCCGGAGGAAAGACTTTCTGAAGATTGCCGCACTGCAGATGGCGTTGTAAGTGGGGCGGAGGCAGGGCAGGTGCTCCCGAGGCACCATCAGTCATCAGAAGGCAAAGGGAAACCCTTGAAGACAGACACTGGAGAGAACGAAGACTCTGAACAGTGGAGAAGATGAAAGGACCAATCATCAACCTTGAAATAGTACTAAATCTGGTGATGTTTAAAGCCAACCCTACAATTGTTAACTTACTGCCCATACAGATTTAAAATAGCCCTTTTTATTTATTAACTAAAAATTGCCCCCCCAAGAAATTCGTCCTTTGATTGAACTCCAGCTTTGGTCTCAGGCGGAGTTAGGTTATTTCAACTGATGTTATTTTTTTTTTTATCCAAACTCACTATTTCAGTGAATAAAGCTCATTATTTGAATGATAAATCTCTAGTCAATACACCAAACACTTGTCACACATCAACCTGATTAATATGTGCATGCATACGCACAGGATGTTTTTATAATGCACTGCATGTGTAAGCAACATGTTTATGTGTATATGCATATTTTATATACATATATATGATTTATATAAACATATCCCACAGATATACCCAGATAAAAAATAGAAATTTCTATCACTCAATTGAAAGCGTTTTTTAAAAATGAATTAAAATTACACTGTTTCAGTCTTTCTAGACATCTTGAGATGTGTCAGTAGGTTGTTTACTTGGCGACTCTCTGTTCTTATGTGGGCACTCAATGATATGAACTTTCCTCTTAACACTATCTTCAAAGTGTCCCATAGATTTTGGTAAGTTGTGTCTCTATTTTCATTGAATTCCAGAAATTTCTTTATTTCTCCCTTTATTTCTGATCTTACCCACTCATCATTCAATAGTGTATCATTCAGTCTCTATATTAAATAATTTATTTTGGTCTTCCTGTTGTTGATTTCTACTTTCATTCCACAGTGGTCTGAAAAGATGCAGGGAATTATATTACATCTTTTGAATTTGCTGGTGCTTGTTTTGTGGCCCAGGATGCAATTTATTTTGAAGAAGGTGCCATGGGATGCAGAAAAGAATGTATATTCTGCTGTTCCTTGTTGAAATATTTTGTATATGTCTATTAGGTCCATTTGGTTTATATTTTTCTTTAGTTCTGAAGCGTCTTTATTCATCTTTTGCCTTGAAGATCAATCGAGTGGCATGAGAGGTGTGCTGAAGTCTCCCAATATTATTGTATTTGGGTCTATTTGACATCTGATGTCCTGAAGGGTTTGTTTTACAAATGTGGGTGCATCCACATTTGGGGCATAAACATTTACTATTGTTATATCTTCTTGGTGGATTGTTCCTTTTAGGAAAAGGAAGTGCCCTGCTTTTTCTCTTCTGATGTGTTTTAGCTCAAAGTCTGTTTTGTTGGATATCAGCATTGCTACCCCTGCCCGTTTTGTCGGTCTCTATTAACATGATATATCTTTTTTCCATCCTTTCACTTTCAGTCTATGAATATCTTTGGCTGTAAGGTGAGTTTCTTGCAAACAGCATATACTAAATAATTACCAGAGATAATCTAATAAAATTCTGGTTTGCATATATGTGTATCTGGAGGTTCATTTTCTTCTTTTTTAAGTATAACTTGAAGCTGTTATTTGGACATCTAAAATATATGAAGCATAAGTAAATTTTGTAGGTACAGGGATAAATATAGCATATGTTGCCTTCAATGAGGCAAAAGTTTAATAGAGAAAAATAGTTATACTGTGTTTAAGAAACATTTTACACATCACTTATAAAAGGCTAGCACAGAAATGTATTTAAAGACTCTGATGTAAAATTTAAATCTTGTAAAGATGAAATATATTTGAAATTAAATTACACTATAATTTAGTTATAGCTATATTTCAGAAATATGCCCCATTAAAAAAAAGACCCACAATTTAGATGTAAACCTTGCCCATTCATTCTTAAATGTTAGAAAACACAAAATAATATAATTTTAGTAGAAAATAAATATGGGCGATTTCTTTAGCATAATAACAAAAACCCACAGGGACCCCACTTTATTATCTGAGACATTCTAGGGTGATGTAAGGCAAGCCATTATTTATTTTGTTACAAACAGTGAAAGCCTGCATTAGCTTCATGTCAACTGAAGTTTGAATAGGGCCTGTGCTCCTCCAAGGTTCATTGTGATTAGAGCTGGGTTCCCAAACAGTGCTATCAGGAAGAATAGGAGGTGCCTGGTGACAGTTCTTAGGCAGGCGACACCCGAGGGCCCTTGCTTTGGCTAGAGTCTGCCTATCCTGTTTGAGCTTTCAGCCTCCAAAACTGTGAACTAAATAAACTTCTTCTTTTATAAATTTAGCTGAGTCTGGTATTTTATTGTGGTAAAACTGATTCACAGAACATTATTCATAACATGTTAGCATCGTATGAAAATATTCAATATCCAATATTTTAAATATATAATAATTTGTACTATAATATAAAAATGACAATATTGATACTCTAGCACTTTCTACCAATAATAAATGGAGGGAGAAATTAAAGGGAATGACGAAGAGGAGACAATATTGAGATCGATGGGGTAGTTTATTAGGCCAATGCCCAGCCTCATACCTGAACTATTTGGAATTCTGATCATTGTCTTTGCTGAGACTTATACTCACGAAGTAAAAGCTTTTAAGTGGGTGATAATATTTGCCCCTCTCTCTACTCCTATTTACTATAAATAATGCTATTCTCGTGATAGTGGGACAAACTGACTCAAATGATTGATTTTTTGAGTCAGTGATGAGAAAATTAGAATATTAATAACAAGGTCTTTGGAAATAAAATACGCACCGGGAAAGCTAAGTTATGAGTCTAGAAAGTGAAGTTCTATCTTGACACCAAGTTTGCTGAAAATATTTTCAGTAGAAAAGTGTGCCTCCGCAGGATGATCTCTCTTGATGCTCACAGGTGAGCTTGCTCAGGACCACACAGACACTGTGATAATGGCTCAGGGCTAGAGCTGTGACAGCCCACCTGCAAGCACCTTGCCTGTGACTGCCATCTCCAGTGCCATTTGGAAGCTCCTGTCCTTAGCCAGGAGCAACCTCTGCAGCATGCCCATCTGAAAGGGAAGTGCTGCACACACTTTCCTATTATAAAGATGTACTCGGGAAAATTCAAACTGCATTCTAAATCCTGTGCTAACTTTCCGAGCCTATCTCAAACTTCACTACTGTTTTACATAAATATGTATAATGTGGATTTATGGGAGTTTATGTTTCTTAGGATTATTTTAAAAACAAAAATTTCTATATAGTCTCTCCTGAAGCATAGTATTTTCCACATGGATTTTTGTATACATATTTGTTTATCTTTATTTTGTGTGTGTGGTACTAGGGATAGAACCCAGAGGCATTCTACCTCTGAGCAACACGCCCTGCCCTATTTTTTAGTCTTTTTATTTTTTGAAACAGCATCTCACTGAGTCACAAAGGGCCTCACTAAGTAGCTGAGGCTGCCCAAGAACCGTGATCCTCCTGTCTCAGCCTCCTGAATGCTGGGATTACAAGCCTGCACAATTATGTCAGGCACTTTATTTATCTTTTGTTTTAAACAAGATGCATAACTTTGAGCTATACCTTACTTTTATTTTTGTCTTGAAATAGAGTCTTAATAGGCTGTTGAGTGTTTTGTGCACATGTGAAACTGGTACTTTAAACATTTTACCTTCTATTTTACACAGATCATAGGATTTCTAAGGTATATGGATTCCCTACTGAAGTGCTGGGTGTGTATATTTGCCTGTGCAGGGATGTATACAGAATGCCACTTGCTTGAAGAGAAAAGGCTTTCTGTTACTTTGAATAATTATTCTTCCCCATCAAGCACTGTTTTTTAAACATTGGTTTCACAGATCATGACAGGAGGCCTTTCAAAAGGTTCAAGGAGCTTTATTCCACATGGATAACACCCCAGAGAGATCCAGTGCACCTCACTGAGTGTTCAAGAAAGAAGCGCCCCCCCGACCTTTACCAGGTCTTTACTCCTCTGTCTGAAGCAGTACCATGGCCCTGCTCACGTAGCCAGCTCTGCTTCTCAGTTAACCCTACAAAGTATTTCCTTTGAGAACCATCTGAGAATCACCCAGCACGGAATACCTGCTCTTCTACCACGTACCCAGCCTGCCTGGGTCTAATCGTCATCTTTAAAACCTCTCCACTGTGATGTTCCATTGACATGTAGGTTCCTTCTACCAAGGAATGTGTCCTAGGAGAGTGTAGATTTTGTGTGTGTGTGTGTGTGTGTGTGTGTGTGTGTGTGTGTCCACGCCTGTACATGTGCACATCTTGATTTCTTTCTATTGTACCCTTAGTTCAAAAGGCAGATTTTATGCAAAATAAATGTTATGAAAAAAAGCATAAGCATGAATCCTTAATTATTGTTCCAAACCTCATCCCTGTCTCACACACCTCTTCCTAGTATTTCTGATTATATATTATTTTAGCAATATATGTACAATATATTTTATACAAAATTTGAGAATTAAAGGTAGATAAGATATTTAACAATATGAAGCTCTAATAACTTCTTACTATGACTTATGCAACTTTGCCCCATCTTAAAACTTAAACCTGGACAAACCATTCATACCCTCTCTATTTTCAAGTGCCCATCTGATATTCATTTGCTGTACATGTAATATCTAGTGCTCACAAGACAGAACCTGGTAAACAACAAGCATGGCTCTTTATTCAGTTTAGCTGGGCATGCTCTGAGGCACTGCACTGGCCGGAGCTACAGACCTTCAAACGTCAGGTCTTCCTGGTAGAGCATCACAAACTTGAATTCTCCTAGACTCACTGGGCTACTACCAAAGTTCACCATGGTCTCCTCAAGAAGAGTTTTCTCCTGAAGATGCAGCAAGTTGAACAGACCCCTTATCGTCCTACAGGTGGAGTCTCACCTCCCTCAGGCCTCCTGACTCCAAGCCCTGAGGTGGGAGTATAAGTGCTTTCTGCAGTGGAAATACACTTGTCCATACAAGGCCTGTCCTTACCATTGGCCCAACTTAAATGGGGAGCTGCCATGCTGTGTGTGTTTCACCCAAGAATTTCGAAACTAGATAGACATAAATATTTTAAGCAAGGGAATTTCAATTGTAATGGAAAGGAATTAGAATAGGTATTTTAAAATATATAAGAACACTTTTTAAACTTTGGTGTCTACCAAAAGTCATCATTATTTTCTTCTTATTCTTTCTTTTTGTTTTTAGGTACTGGGGATGAACCCAGGGGAATTCTACCTCCAAACTATACCACCATCCCTATTTTTATTCCATATTTTGAAACGGGGTCTCACTAAGTTGTGGAGGGCCTCACGAAGGAGCTGAGGCTGGCCACAAACCTGCGATCCTCCTGTCTCAGCCTCCCAAGAACTGGGATTACAAGAGTGCGCCACCACATCTGGCCTTATTATTCTTATTAAGCAATGATTCTTTAATTGACGGGTACATTGTGTTTGTGTGTGTGTGTGTGTGTGTGTGTGTGTGTGTATTTTATCTTACACAGCATGCTGTTTTAAACCAAATCTACATTGAGGAATAGTTAAATCACACTAATTAACAAGAGCACTGCCTGCCAGTTATGAAAGGTTTCGTGTCAATAGTTACTAATAGTAAATTTGGTTGTGCACACAGATCATAAACTCTTTTTTCTCTTGCCCCTTTCTCTGGCTCACTGGTGTGTCATCATCAAAGACAACACACTGAAGGTTTTGAATTAGCTACAACAATGATTTCTCAAGTTACGATGGCCTCAAAAGTCAAGGAATTGAACACAGAGCCCCTCGTGATGAGCTCTGCACAGCGTGAACCTGTCAAAAGCACATGGCCATCTGTACCGCACCCTGCACCACTCCCTCTCTTAGTGCGCCCACCCAGGAAATGGGCACACTGAGGAAAGCCAGGGTGGCGATCACAGGAATTCACCGAGTAACCTAAAGCAAGTCAACAAACACATACCTGGAGGTCATGTTTCATGCTAGACACAAACCCAGTAACTACAGTAGGGCATACTGTAATAGTCCAATGTGACTAAGGTAAGCAGCTGGACCTTAAACTATAGACAATATTGAAACGATACCTATTTGTTTAAGTTTCCTTGGTTTGACCTCTATCGGGAAATAAAGTACTTTAGAAAGCTAGTCTCAAGTTGAAAAACATTGATAGTTTTAGAAAGTTTTAGAATAGAATTCATTATTGTCTCTTGGTACATCTAAGCTTGTTTAAAATCTTCACCACTGTGAGAAGAAAAGCAGAGAAGAGAGCTGCTTCTGCCTGGCTTCTTGATGTGATCTGACCAAGAACCCAGGTGCATACACATAATCTAAAGGGACTTTCTTTATTGAATAGGGATTTGATTATTTCAATTAGACACAAATGCATGATCTACCTTAAGGTATGCTATATCTACATAGGTGTGTTTTCTTTGAATGTAGGTGACCAGGACTAGATAGTTGCAAACAGAATTTTATATCATTATCTAACGTAATTTAATTTAAATCAAGTCATAATCATGTAAAATGAAGTTTCCTCATAAGAATTTGAATTGTATACATTTTATTTTTTATTGAACAGAAATCTATCTTTATTATATTTTTAAGAAGAAATATAACTAACAATTCTCTCAAAAATTTTTGTTGAAATCTTAAACCTCTGAGTGACACCATCAGTCCTCTTTAGTTTTCATTCTAAACCAGGGTTTCACTAAGTTTCAGATGGCCTCAGGAAGTTGCTGAGACTGACATCAAACTGTCATCATCCTGTCTCAACTCACAAAATACCGGGAGGATCACAAACATGCGTCACTATGCCTGGCTCATGTTAGAATTCTTAAAAGCTAAAGAAGAAAATCTTCCCACGTTTCACAAAATTGCCAAAATCCAAAGCAGATATGTCCACCCAGCTCTTCCCTCTTTACAGCCTGTCTGTCTGTCTGTCTGTCTGTCTGTCTGTCTGTCTCTCTCTCTCTCTCTCTCTCTCTGAAGTCTCACAGTCTTTACATTTACCATGATGTCTACACAGCACAAATAAATGCATTTCATATTGTTATTTTGAAGGAATGAATAAATTGAGTGGCTGTACATACCCAGTACTTTCAATTATGCTTTCACATGTATTTAAATGCTTTGTGTCAAAAACAAGACAAAAAATTTGAGATTGAAGCCAGGTAAAACAGAGCTGGCTAGAAATGCACATCTCCATTTGTTCAGTGCCCAAGCAATAGTCATGGGAAACAATTTTAGATGGTTTTATCAGAGAATAAAATGCAGATATTATCAATGTTATGATTTTTCTCAGAGTGCCCCACTTTTAGGTTAGTGAAAGGACTCAAATAATTCAAAGTGAAGGTTAATTTCCAGACACAGCAGATGGTGCTTAAGTTGGACATAATGTGCTCATTGTCATATGATATCTCTTTAAACTTTGATAACCTTTTAGTACTTAAATAATGCGTGTGTGTGTGTGTGTGTGTGTGTGTGTGTGTGTGTGTATTAGGGATCCCCAGCCCTATTTTATGTTTTTTTTTTTTTTGAAACAGAGTCTCACTAAGTTGCTGAGGCTGGTCTCAGATCTGAGATCCTCTTATCTCAACCTTCCAAGTACTGGGATTCCAGGTAGGTGCCACCATGCCGAGCTAATACTGATCATTCTGTAGTACTCATCTACAATATGTCTTTGGTGTAGAAATTACCTTAAAATGTTTTCAGATCAACCACAGAATTCCTAAGCACCAGTGTTGTTCAATCTTATGTTCTTTCCTTCCTTCTCATTTGTCTTCTCTCTGATAGCTCTTAAATACGGAATGACATCCTGTTATTCCCAATTTACAGCAAGTTTATATCTTTCATTTCTTGTACAGTTAATACATTTCCAGCCAGAGATTTATATTTCATCTCTCTACAGTGTTAGCAATTTATTCTTTCCAGATTATACTTAACAAGTGCAAAAGAGAGAGCTCATGAACCAAGCTAAATGAATAAACAAGTTAACAGGTGTCCGTTTCAGAAGTGGGTTCTCGTTCATGGGTTTTCTTTAAAACTGTGTTTTCATCACTGCTGATATTCATGAGACTGGCATATCATAAATCCAAAGGACAGCCAAGCCTATCATGTTGGAAATATTCAAATTACAGGGTAAGGAAGGAGGCTGCTATTGCATTTAGTTTGTCTTGTGGGGAAAAATGAATAAATGGATGTATCGGATGTAAACATGAAATTTTTTATGGCTCTGAGTAAAAGAAGCAGTACAACACCCATCATTTGGAGCGATATTCTTGCTTCTGTCTCTTCATGAGTTCTATAGCCTATCGTATTTTCTCTATTTGCAAGATACACACATTTGACAGGGTAATTCTCTCCACTGAATGTCAGCAACCATATTGCCCACAAACATTGGAATCCAAACACTAGTTATCATTCTTAATTTGAATATATAAACTCTAGTCATCTTTTTTTGTAATTGGCCACACAGGTACAAATGTGAAAATAACTCAAGCCATAAAGATAATATAGAAATATATGCATATATATAT
Source organism: Muscardinus avellanarius (assembly GCF_963383645.1). Taxonomy (NCBI): domain Eukaryota; kingdom Metazoa; phylum Chordata; class Mammalia; order Rodentia; family Gliridae; genus Muscardinus; species Muscardinus avellanarius. Next base: position 3,297,991 of record NC_137800.1, read on the forward strand.
ACATATATACATATACATATATATATATACATCTCCTCTTAATTCTTTATAGCCTCTTAAATCTTAAATCTCCTTGCAAAAAATATATATTTGACAGATATTTTTTCTGTTTTGTGTTGTTCTATTTTTCTATTTATTTTTTGTCCTGCTTAACACAAAAAGCCTAGAAAAGATTTTAGAATCTGCACTTCAATTTACATTTTTGTTTTCCAATACCCGTATATCATCACTCTATCTGGGTACTTTTATTACTGATACATATTTTTGGAAGCCTGTCTAAAGTTTCCCTTAGATATGTATTTATTTAAATAACTTGTTTTCTATGTATTTTAAGTTGTTTTCAGCTCTTGATACAATGAGAAAAGTTAACTTGCATTTTAGTGAATGCTTAAACCATTCACTTAGATCCAATTTTAAAACCAAAAAAAGAGGAATAAAAGCACTTAACTATAGAACATATTCTTTTCTTCCTACAAGATACAGAAAGAACAGAAATATACGTTCTGTTCCTAAAATAATATTCATTATGCCATTTGGTGAAGATCAAAATAGGAGTGTGCTGTTTGTTTTAAATGTATTATTTATTTTAATCTGAACAGAAACTCCTGTCCAAGGGCCCCAGTGACTGTTAGTAACCAGTAGCATGAACGTTGTATTTGGCCTCTAGAATTCTCATGGAATCTGTGAAGTGGGCCTTTGTTCAGAAAGCAGTCAAGGCCTTCGAGGATTCAAGCTACTTCCGCAAGAATCTGGAGGCCCACTGAGGTTGCAGGCCCTTCCGCTGCTCCTCCTGTGGGGAGGAGGTCGCCAACACCTACATCCTGAAGAAACACCGTCTGGTGCACAAGGCTGAGGGTCTGTGGGCAGCTGGAACAGAAGCAGGTGCCTTCACAGGAAAGGATGCCCGACTGGAGGGTTTCTATTGGCCACTTCAATCACAGGGCCCCTGCTGGACGCCCCCTTCCTAGGGCTACTCCTCAGGCTGTCCCATCACTCAGCTCCCTACCCCGGCTTGCCCCATTCTTCAGAACTCCAGATGATCTAGCCTCTTGCAGACCCCTCCCCACAAACTCAAGACTGAATCACTCCCATCCTAGACTTCTGGCCCACCCCTCACCCCATCGGACAATGAACTGGACCCTCTGTCTAAGCCACTTTTGTAACCCACCACCCCACAACAGCTACCCCCAGCAGCACTCTGTCTACTGCTAGACCTTCAGTAGAGATAAGTCTGCCCCCCCTCCTTTGGGAGCTGCTGGACAGAAAATGAGCAGAGTTAGGAGGGTAGGAGGAGTCTGGGTGCTCTTGGATTGTTGGCAGGCATGGCTTACACAGAACAGAGAATAATGAATCTTACCAAAAAAAAAAAAAAAGCAATCAAATAGGAAGAGGGTATGGGCAGAATATAGATCTACAGGCCATGCTGTCCTGGAGCAAGAAAAGGCACCAGGCAGGGGCATGGCCACTGGTCCAATCAATCCGGTAGACAGGGATGAGATTGGAGCCAAGGTCCCAGGAGTCGACAGTAGTACACCGTCAATTAGGCATACCTGGGAGAGAACATTGATAGGATGGAACACTTGCTAGAATCCCTGCTTGGTTTCTCCTATTCACACGTACCAGAAAATTCTGTAACCTTTTTATTTATTTATTTATTTTGGTGCATTGTAGTCATACATCTTAATGGAATAAAAGACTTGCGGAGACATATGTGCACACATCATCCAATTAGCCCCTACCTGATCTCCACCCCATCCCCTCCCAATCCCTCCTTCCCATGCTTGGCTTAAGGATTGACTTTGATATGTCTGTTTAAGCACATCGTGTGCTCTAGAGAGTTTCCCTCTTCCCCCTCCCATCCCCTCAGTTAGGTCGCCTTATTTGCTCCTCTATACGATCTCCTTCTTCATCTAGGGTTCCTCCTGTTACCCATCTCTCCCTAGCTTTTGCATATTAGGGAAAAATTTCAACTCCTTACATCCCCAAGATCTGACTGAGATTCTGCAAAGCTCTCATCTCATCCTGCCCACTGCGCTTTGCCCTGGAATGAAAGCTGCCTTCTAACTCTTAACTATACCACAACATCTCAGGGATTCCCTCAAGTGAGGACACTGAAACTCCCCAGCCACTGCCCAGGGCACCGGAGGCAAAGTGGAAGTCCCGCTGGTGCAAGGCTCGCTGACCAAGCTCGTTTTCTCTCTGCTACCATCCGGAGCGTCCCCCGTACCCATGCATTGGAGGCTTTTTCGCCAACCTGGTGGAACCTCTAGGGGGTAGGCATTGGTGGAAGGAAGGTAGGCCGTTGGGCGCATGTCCTTGGAGGGGATATTGGGACCTTGGCTTCTCTCCCTTACTCTCTGGTCCCTGATCAGCGGCCACGAGGTGAGCAGCTCACCCTACCATGAAGTTTTGTCTCATCACTGGCCCAGAGCAATGGGCCTGGTGACCAGGGTCTAAAACTGAGTCCAAATGAGCCTTTCCTCCTTACAAGCTATTTGTCTCATACTCTCTGTCAGGGTGACAGAAAGCTGACTGGCCTGCTCTCTGTTGGAATTCTCAGATCACTCTGCTGCCCTCTGTCATCTGGGTCTTCCCCAGAGCTACAGATTTCCCACCTGGCATTTGCAGATCAGGGCCGCTCTTTTCTAAAAGACATCCAACCTGCTCACTCCTTTATTTGCCTGGGTGTCAGCTCAGACACCTGCTTATCAGGAGGAGCGTCCCTGACCACCCAGGTAGACACAGACTGCCTTATTTCTCCTCCTGGTGCTACTGCCCTCTGATGTGAAGTTGTGTGCTGATTTATTTACTTACTACCTGCTCTGACAGAGAGCAGGTTCGGTACCTGTGAGTCACTGATGTTTTTCTAATTATTAGACTTGGTGCCCAGTGTGGGCTCAGAGATATTTGTTAAATGACTATGTGAATATGACCAAGTTATGATATATGAACACACACATACACACATACAAGTTTGAGATTTGGGCTCTTAAAGAGAAACTTGACGCACTGTTAATTTATTAGTTTACTTAGCACAGCTGTGCTGAAATTTGCTGCAGCCTGAGCCCAGGCTGCAGCTGACTGCACCAGATCTCAGCACCAGCATCTATCCTATCTAGTTTAAGATCCCCTGCTGAGATTGGCAAGGATAAGAACACAATTACATTTATCACCTGTCTCCCCAGAGACTTGTTCCTGCCAAATCCAGAAACATTAATATCTCCGACCCCAGGTAGCACTTTTTAGGTCATTTATATTGCAAATAATACCAGCTGATTTTTAGATTTAAATACAAGAAGGTTACCAGGCTATAGAATGTGTGAATATAAAGACAGAGGGGAAATTAAAAAGAAAAATTTCATCTCTTATTTCCCATTACAAATGGTATAGATAGGAAATATCTTCAACTTTAAAAAAATATTTTCATGGAATATCCTTGACTATGCCTACTGGTTTCTCAGACTCCACTAACACTACGCTCAGTGCTGCACAGAACCATGAACTTACAAATGCTTATAGAACTTTAGTTAGAAATAAGAACTCAAGGGCTCAATGAGTAATGTGGGCATGTATGCCTCTACCATCTTATATCATTAAGATGCATGACTACAATACACCAATAAAAACACTAAAAATGCAATGCACTGATGTTCTTATTATCAGTGAGAGATGCGTGAAAACATAAAACAAGACATTAAATATCCTTAACTGAAGTGACACATAGAAATCTGCTTTGGAATTCAGTTACTCTATAAAAGACGTTATGTTATTTTTTATTAGCCCAAGATGAGTAATCGTAGCAGTGTTCAACCTTCATTTACGTCTCACTGCAATCCTCTTATTTGAGGCAGATCTAATATATAACCTCTCTTTTTTTAAGTATTGGTATCTCCTTCAACTTTGGGCATTTTGGAGGGCAAAATTCCCTCTTGACCAGGCACACAGCACTTCCCCACTCCTGCTTCATAGGAGTATTACAACCACCGTTGACAGCACTGGGGCATGCCCCTTGCTCTGGCCAATGACACAGGAGTGACCCTGGCTGATCCCCTGGCAGGATGATGCACTGCCTTGCCAATGTCAGACTCCCAGCCCGCCTCCCTTGCCTGGCAGTCATGGAGACACACCTGGGTAATGATGCTGAGGGCTGAGCACCCAACTGAGGACACCTGGCTGGCTTCAACAGCAGACAGTGGAACCAGTTGTTGTGACACTGTAAACCGGCTCTGTCATGACAGCATGTAAAATATATTTCTTTTGGAGAAAGAAATTGCATGCATATTTCTGTAGGAGACTGTTTAAAGTAAAATTAATCCAAATTGAATTATTGAGCCATTCCCAGTTGATTCTCACCAGAAATGCAAGCTACAGAGTATGTCTGCCCTGCAAGCTCAGAAACTCATTTGCAAAATATTTTATCTTTTTGAGTCCTAAGTTTATAGATTCTTACATGGTCATATGTGCTTTACAAATGTTCTTTGGACAGTGGTATGCTTATATACCAAATTCTCGCACATGTTAATTAGTATTCAAATCCAAATTAAAAATTTTAAATGTATGATTTGAGCAATTAATACAGGAATCAATCATAAAACGCACGTGGCTACCATTTCCGTGCTGCACGTTAAAAAAGAGTGTGATCACATTTATCAAAGCAATTTTCATTGGAGATTTTCCAGTGTTCAGTTATAGCTGGGCTTGCTTCTGGGTGGATTGATGAAGTCAACAGAGATAGCTCTGCTATAATTAAAATTGTAAATTCTGAATTTGTTCCTTTCATTTCATTTCCAGAAGCCTTTTAAATATAACTTGTCTCTTGTAAGAAGAGTGACTTTTACATAAAATTGTTTTAAAAAGTAACATTTGGTAGCAAGTAACTACCCACTTGACATATTTCTAGAAAAAAAAAATACTGCTGAATGTCTGATTTCAGAAGCAAGAAGATCCGCAGGCTTAGACTGTTCCCTCTGTAGCTGAAGACACATGCCAAAATCTCTTCGGCAGTTTGTCTTAAACAGAAATAATCTACTACTTCATGAAGGCCTAGTGCAATTAAAATAAAATATAAATGAAAGGATTCAGCTAGCAGCTCATTGAAAATCAAGCTTTCAGCTTGTCACAGATGCCTGGCCTTTGACACCTGAGAGCCCAGTATTTTGACACGCAGAACAGGTGTGCTGCTCGCCGATGGGTGTTTCTGCAGGTTTTGGAGGAGTGGCTCAAGGCCACAGTAATGCCTGCGGTGGTGAACACCAGCCACACAGCAAGGTCTCACACAGAATGAGCATTTGGAAGCCTCAGCCTTCACAGGACACAAGGTGAAAGCCCTGCAATATGGATCCTTAAATACCAAGTGGGGTGCTACCCTCCTCTTCTGCTCAATAATTCAAACCTTCAATGACAGGTCTTTCTATTCCACAAACAGCAATGCCAGTTTTTTTAATGTTTTATTTTGCTTTGGTTTGTTTGTTTTTTGCTATGGCCTATTGCTACCTGACAGTGAGGTCCGTGATTATAGGTACTTTATAGTAAATGTATCCAGCCAAACTGCAGGAATCGAAGACAGGATTTTAAAAACTGCTTTCTACAAATATTTTCATTTGCTGATGAGTTAAAAGATTGCCTTTCCTTTTCTTCCCTCACTCTAAGGAATCGGTTAATTAATAGTGCTTTCTTTGGCAGCCTGAAGTGTTTAATCAGTTTAAATCCTGGCCTGGATTGTTCTCCAGCCAGCAGAGCCGTCCTCAGTTCCATTCTCCCCCCTACACCCTCTCTCTTTCCCCCATCCTCTGAGCCACGCTGTCCCCCCAAACCTGTTGTGAGGGCACTGATAAATTTTAGAAAAGCAGCAGCCACCTTCTTTTGGTGGAACACAATCTGTCCAGCTGTACGATTGTGTATTAATATACTGTTTAAATATAGTATTGCCCCTTATGGTAAACTCAAAGTGCTGCTGCCTCCTCACCGTCTGTTTCTATGGGGGGGAGTCATATTTTGGGTCTCTGTGTCAAGATAATGAAAATCCATTTCCAAACCAACAAGAAGAGAATGGTTGGTGCAGAAGGTAAGTAGATGCCAGCAGTTGCTCTGTGACTCCAGGCAGAAAGAAGACTTTGGTAAAGTCTCATTTCCATATACGTGGTCTAGGAGGAGTGAAGCCAGGCACTACCCAGTGCTCTCCAGGACCTGCTGGGTGCTCGAGGACCTGGGGTGTGAGAGAGACATTTGTAGGCACCCTCTGCTTCCTGCTGAGGAGTCCTGACTGTGAGGGCCATGCATCTACCTGGAATATAAGCTCTGCTATACCCAGGCATGTTGGCACATGCCTGTAATCCCAGTACTTGGGAGGCTGAAACAGAAGAATCACAGGTTCGAGGCCTGCCTCAGCAACTTAGGCCCTCTGCAATTTAGAGCCCATTTCAAAATAAAAAATAAAATAGGGCTGGGAGTTAGCTCAGAAGTAGAATGCCCCTGAGTTCAATACCTAGCAACACACACACACACACACACACACACACACACACACACTATGCTATAGCAAGACAGAGTGGTGCAAGGCAATGCTATTTCTAGGAGGCTTTTCACTAGTTAAAAATGTCAACTTCACAATGGCCTTAATCACAGTATACTCAACTCTGTCTACAAAACAAGTCACAGTTATTTGCGTTTTCTTGATTATCTCTTATTTTCTAGGTAAAGGTATGTGGATCAGGGAGAAGGAGCTCTGTGTGAGGGCAGGGGCACCTTGCGGTGATCGCCTGTAGGCCAAGTGGCCAAGTGGCCAAGTGGCGACCTTGGGAGCCCAGCCATCCAGGAGAAGAGGCCAGGCACCAGGAACAGAAGGCTGCCCTAGTGCAGAGGGACCCCCAGTCCTCCAGATACCCAGCGTTCAACACATATCTTGTCATCCTTAGTTGGGAGGTCCCTAAAGCTTGAAGTCATTCATCTTAATGTGAGAGTATTACTTTGTGGTGCCACTAGGTAAAAGTAATGATTCAAGAGAAGGCTCCATGATTTTGACTTGGTTTTGAGGGTTTCCAGGCTGTGCCCATAAAAACAGTCTCCAATATACATCACCCAGGAAAAGCCAGTAAGCCTCCAGCAGCAAGACACACCCAGAACCAATGACCCAGGGCAACTTCTCAATGCCTAGTCAGCTTGGCAACTTTCCACCATCTATCTGTATTCTACCTACCTAGCATGTGTGCATGAACTAATCAACCACATATCATCTATGGTGCACTTACTAATTATCTACCTACATATCACCTAGCAACTATCTATTCATCTACTCATCTACACACACATATATATATATATATATATATATATATATATATATATATATCATCTGTCTATATCAATTGATATATATCTACCCATCCATCAATCATCTATCTGTATTAGCTGCTTATCAATAATCTATATGTAATCCATTACTAGTCTTCATCATCCATCTATATATTACCTACTTATCTATAGCTATCACATACTTATATATCTATCATGCATGTATAATCTATGTATCTAGGTACTGTCTATCTACCCAGGCATCATTTGTCTGTCCTTCTGTTTAATCTATCTCCATCTGTCTTATCAACATTTATCTATATGTATCCATTATCTATCACTTATCTACATCTATCCATCTGTCAATCATTCATCTCTTATCTATTCATTTATCTATACCTATCATCTGTCTACCTATTCACCCACCCATCACCTTTCTGTGCAGCACCAAGGAATTCCATACATACCTAACCATAGATCAATCAGTCCCTAGCCTCCGCGTTATACTTTCCTGGCAGTATCCGGCCCTCATGAGCTGCAGCTGCTCCACTCTTTCTATATGCACCAATCACACAAAAGCAATGTTTACCCTGAAATGCACCATGTGCCTTCTCATCTCAGCCTTCCTCTGCAGTTTATAGGCCTAGATTGCCCCCAAGCCCTACCACCACTGCCCAGGCAGTTTAGCTATCCTCAAGCTATGGCCCTTCTCCATGATTGGGCTTGCACAGAACTTTCGTTAGAAAATTTCTGAGGATCCTCTGGGTGGAGACACACTCCTGTTTGCACACTTACATACACACACATGCATACTTACACAGATTTGCACGGACCCGATAGTCTTATTATTGTCATGTGATTCTTGGTTCATTCTGATTGCTGGATTGAGACTACACACTTAGAATAAGAAACCATGTTTTGTGTGTGTGTGTGTGGTGCTGGGGATTGAACCCAAGACAATCAACCTCCAAGCTACACCACAGCCCTATTTTTTTATTAATTTAAAATAGGGTCTCACTAAGTTGCAGAGGGCTTCACTAAGTAGATGAAGCTAGCCACGGACCCAGATCCTCCTGTCTCAGCCTCCTACATACTAGGATTACAAGCATGCAACACCATACCTGCCTAGAAACCATGTTTTTAAAGTCTGAAATACCAAGTTAAACAGTTGTGTCAGTTTCATAGTAAGTAGTCAAAGTTTGTCAAATGAATGAATACAAACAACTCTATGTGATTATGAATTTTTCTTAATTGCAATGTTTAAACAATGAGGATTTGAAACCCTTCACATTTGCACTAATATTCAAATACATATATTTATTATTTCTAGATCGCATCAATAATAGAATGAAAGAAACAAGTTCTGAGTTTTTACGACTCGGTCATAGAAGATGGAGAAATGGTCTGTAGGTGATTGGATAGAAGGAAACACAATCTGAGATGTTCTTGTGTGATTAGGAGCAGAGGAAATGGAAATTGCGCGCAAGCAAGCGCTCTGTTGACTGTTTACCAACAGCCAACTCAAATGCCTTCAAAAGAGAAAGCACTCCTGCGACGTAGGTGCCATCGCCTGCTCGCAACAGGAAGCCAGGGATGTCACACTGTCTCTTAGAACAGTTAGTACTCACCTGCCTTTTCTGCAGCTTCACAGAAGAATCAGCAAAACAGCCAGGGATAATAGGAGCCCAAAGTACAATGCATTAGGGATGAAGACTTAATCAAAGAAACAGCAAAGGGAAATTGAAATAATCACAGGCAGGCAGGAGAGGTAATTACAGCTATAAAAATGGTTTCTGTCCTGGTGCACATCATCTTCCTGTGCCATCCGGGTCCTGGGAACTTGTGCAGTCTTAAGGCGGCTAGCCATTGTGTTTCCATATGGCCAAGATTAGCTGCAACATGTCTCTATACCTTGTATAATCACATAACAGATTTTTTAGTCTTTGTCATTTTAATTCCTAAAAGGCATACCTGGGATTGTGAATAAATGAACATAGTTGAAAAAAACTGAAATAATAAGCAGCCTGTCCAAGGTTTTTAAGCAGGCAGCAATGGAATTTTTAACAAATTGAAGTGAGCCAGGCATTGTGGCACATGCCTGTAATCTCAGTATTTTTTAGATTAATAAGAACTGGGGATGTAGCTCAGAGACAAAATGTCCCTGGGTTCAATCCGTAGTACCATTAAAAATAAATACTGAAGATATGCTCAAATACAAGTAAACAAGTTAAAGGAAACATTTTTTCCATAGCACGTTATCATTAAAATTCCTTATATTCTGTTCACTTTATTCTAATATGCTTCTTTTTATTCTACAGATTGCACTTTTCCAAATAAAGATCTAGAAGTGGGAAATCTTAAGTATTTTAAGTGGAACTCTCTACGGAACATCTCATTAAATATATATGACAACATTTTAAATTGCCCAGAGATCTGGTAGACAGATTTTTTAGATCAAGAGTAGTTTATTGAAATTACTGCCCATTACCTATGAGTACTAAAGCTTTCACAGTACTTCTGAAAACTCCAATGGAAATAGAACTAGATAACCCAGTGCTATCATGATCTGTCTGTACTGCCACTAAAATAAAAGAAGCCAAGTAGTTTTCCTTCAAGTAACACTGCTGTTTAATCAAAATCACCAACTCAAATAATTCAATATGCATTTTATTGCTCTTTATATCCAAATTACTATCTTCTCCAGGGATTTTTAACAACAATGTTCTTAGAAAAAATATAAGAAAAAGTCAGGGGCTGTTTCCCTGTCTTTACTATACAAAGCCATGGAATCTAGAAGTTACTTCCTACCCTCTATTTTTTAAATAGCAAAAACGATAGCGGTGGGATACAAAGCATTGCAATTTGCAGGAGGATTTCGCAGGTGGCAGAACTCATGTGAAAGTATTTCTTCCTCTGTGATGAGCAATACTGAGCAATACTGAGGAGAGACGTGTGTTCTGATGTGTTGGATAAAAAGAGATCTACAAAGCAGGGAACGGCGAGGGACAGGATGGAGAGTAACCTATTGCACCAATTTTTCCTGCCTTCAGCGTGACAGAGAACAGACAGCAAACGTCCTAAATGCCTCCTCAGCGCCAGCCTCTGGAGGAAGTGCAAAATAAAAGCCCACGGTGGCTTCATCCCATTCAAAAGACAACAGTGGCATCTTTGGGGAACGGATGGTGTCTTGACATCTCAGCCTGAGCAGAGGAAGGTGTGTCGTGACGTAGGAGGAAGATGTGTCCATGGTGCATTCACACCTGACCTGTGTGCATGCATACGCACATGCATACATACACATGCATGAACACACACACACACACACACACACACACACACACACACAATGTAAGAATGTGACTTAGAACAAATCCACAGTCGAAACAGAAAGAAAACGTCGACGCTGCCCTCACCCCCTGACTCGCTTTTCCTCTTGCCCCAACACTGGCGATGGATCCACTGTTTTTCTACATTTTGTTTTTATTTAGCATGCTGTGATTTTGAAAGTGGCTCGACTGGCACTTGTGATTCATCCTCTCCAAAGCTACCTTGGTAATAAAAAAAATTCTCAGACTATCTATCAGTAGAATAAATGAGAACAAATTTTCAAATGACTTAACTTTTACCCTGTTAGTAGCAACAAAGATTTGTTTTAGATTAATAATTGAAAAAAATTCACTTTTATTTTTACACTGACTTCAAAACATAACAAAGAGTGTCAGAAATATGAAAGTAGACAGAATTGTCTACCTTTGGTTATCACTGAAGTCCTGGAGAAATTGTTAAACAAGAAAATTATTTTCAATGATTTTTCCAGATTATTTTCATTGGTGTATTTTCATTGATTTTTCCAGACTATTTTCATTAGGAACTGGGAGAGGGTATAGTAAAATGAGTTCATAAATCGGAAAATTTAATAACTCCCAAATATATCCTAATACAATTGTCCTGTAATTATTATGATTTTCCATGAGACCATGCCTACTTCCCATGTACCGGTGATGAACACACATTGAGTTGTCTCTTAGTAAAACAGATGAACCACTTCTGAGAATTTTCAGAAAATTAATTCACTGTGCAGATATGTGACAAGTTCCCAGGAACACTGTTGAATAATACAGAGAAATCCTCTGGCCTTGTAGGTGTTTGGTCTTGTGGAGAACATTCATACTTAGCTAAACATGCACACAAATGTGCTTATATAGAGTCATGGCTGTCACCAAAGCTAAAATTTCAAGACTTGGGCTAAGGAACACAGAGTAGAAGAATAGAAGATATCTCATGGGATATTTGAGCTGAACCTTGATGACAAGTGGGTCCTGTGTTTGTCATGGGAGAGGATAATAACAGTGTCTAGTGACATTTCACTGTGGTTTGATTGGCATTTTCCTGATAACCGATGATGTCAGATACTTTTTCATATCTCCATTGCCCATTTATAATTCTTTGGAGAAATTTCTACTCAGATCCTAGTCTACTTTTTAATCAGGTGATTTTGTTTTTCTTCTATCCTATCCTGTGTGTTTCCTAACATTCTCTCCATTCCATATTGTACACGTTGCCTCTTCACCACGCGGTGGAGTGTTCTGCCTGCATTTGTGACAACACAGATTAACCTGAAGGAAATTATGTTAATCGAAGTTAGCCAGGCACAGAAAGGAAAGCACGCATGACCTTGCTTATGTGTGGGATAATATAAAAGTGAACTCACCCAAGGAGAAAGTAGAAAAGTGATCACCAGGGGTTGGAGGGAGAAAGAATTTGGGGGATAGCAGTCAAAAGATACAAAATTATAATTAGATGAGTAACAAGTTCAAGAGATTTATTATTGTTCAATATACTGATCACACAAGGACTGTGTTAATGGAAACCATCAGAATTTGATAACTAAATATACAAAGAGAAGAATCTTTAATGTTCTTTGAATGAGTGCAAATGTTCTTCATTGTTTTCAAATGACAAATAAAACAGTATTCAAACTATTATATTTTGCAAAAACAAGTACTTGGAGTAAAAAGGATTATGTCATTGATTTAATTTAAAACATTACTTTCTCTTTTGATAAGCAGAATCATAACCTTCCCAAATATTCTATTGCAATCAAATTGTGATCTAATTTTTGTCTCTGGGGCGGGGGGTTCTTACCCCAGGGAAACTCTACCTCCAAGCTATATACCCAGCCCAATTTTATTTCTTATTTGAAAACAAGTCTCACTAACTTGAGGAGTGTCTCACTAAACTGCTGAGGCTTGCCATGAACCTGTGATCTTTCTGTTTCAGCTACCCAAGTACCAGGATTACATGTGTGTGCCACCATACCTGGCTCAATATCCTTTTTAAAGTCACTATTTTCATCCAACACACACACACACACACACACACACACACACACACCTCTTACAAACACACTCACTCTTACATTTCCTTCATATTCTGAATATGTTCTTCTCTATCTTGATGGATTCTTTATGGTTCAACATAATTCTTAATTAATTCCTGTTAATTCTTGCCAACTTCCACAGCCACGATGACCTTGTCCTTTCTCTCTCCCCTTATAACTCATGGCTATTATTAGTCTCACCACGCTACACGAGCTTAAGTCATTGGTATTTGTCCGTTGCCCATCCGATCAATAGGGCATGCACAGTGTTCATATATTTTTCACAGTTTAGCTTATATTTTTCAAATTCATTTTTAAATGTTTTCCCCTGCCTATTAGTGTGTGGCTTAGTTATTATCACCTGTTTAGAAGTGTGATTCCAATCTAATAAATAAGAACCAACACTCCAAGGCACATTTCTCTGAATTTCATTATCTATCCATCAATATGCAACTGAAGGCACTGTGTATCACCTTTTAACAGAAAACTAGCATGAAATCCCATCGCTGGCCTTAATAAAAATAACCATCCACAGATTACATAGCTAGGGAATTATAACTAGCAATATAGGTACAATATTGACAATGTGTGTAAAAGGATTTTGCGAAAGTAAAAAAATGGAAAGTTCTGCACATTGGAATACTGATTTGAACTAGTGGATAGATGATGGTGAGCATTGGGGGCAAGGATGGTTTGATTAAAGCAGTCTCAGAGAATGTAAAGTGTTCTCAAAACTCTGTGCAAAGCTTGGATTTTTTTTTTTTTTTGAGAAAGGCCTAGTCAAAATAATTCTGTGACATGACAATTCTTAGATATAGAAAATGAAGACCTTGAAGAACTCTATGAACTTCATAATTTGAAGGAATATTTAGAGCTAATCTCACTTATGCCCAGTTAGTAAGTTCTTCATCACAGTATCTTCGTTATTTTATACTTATATTGGTACATTTTAATTATTGAGAAAAAGCAGCCTTTTAAACAAGTGGTCCTTGGAAAACTGTATATCCATATGTAGCAGAATGAAATTAAATTCCTATCTTTCACCCTGCCCAAAAATCAGATCAAAATGAATAAAAAATCCAATAGATTAGACCAAATACCTTGCAATTACTAGAGGAAAAGACAGTATTTACTCTCCAGCACATACATATTGGCAGAGAATTCCTCAATAAGACCCCTAAAGCTCATTAAATAAAATCAAGAATCAATAAAGTTGGATGACTTCAAATTAAAATGCTTCTAAAGAGAAAGCCTTCAGAATGGGATAAAATTATTATTAAGTGCTCTTTTGTAGAGGACTAATATTTAGAATATACAACAAACTTTAAAAGTTTAATACTAAAAAATTATAACCCAGTCAAGAATGTTAGACAATTGAACTGAGTAGATATTTGTCATGAATATCTTTATCAAAGCCACATCTCCTTTGTTTTAAAATTACTACTTCTCTATGATCAGTTATATTCATAAATACCTCTCATAATTATACATGTATTTGTATAATTCAGAAAAAATTTTCGGTTTGATTTCTTAAATGTGAACCAAGTTATCCTCTCTGGAAAATTACATAATAGGTCTCATAATAGTTCTGCATGTAATCATTTAAAATACTTAAATTATCCATCTTTTTAAGGTTGTTTTGTGCAATCTATTCATACATAATGGGATGCAAGATGGTAGAGACACACATGCACAGATCACCCAATTAGCCCTTACCCAGTACTCCCATTCCCTCCCCATCCTTCCTTCTCATGTTTGGCTTAGTGATTGACATAGATATGTTTGTTCAACTACATCATGTGCATTAGAGAATTTCCCTCTTCCCCCTCTCCCATCCCCTCAGTTAGGTCACCTTATTTGCTCATCTAAAGACAAAGAAGGAGATTCTATAGAAAATATCCATCTTGACATGATAGAAGAATAAATTTAGTAAGTTGCTTTTTGATAATGATATATGATAAATAAGTCTTATGAAGAAAAATTTATCTGTGTCAGCATTCAGAAGAAATCAAAGCCAAGATATAACCAGAAACAGGTTGAAGAGACAAGTCTTAATGGCGTCCGGAACTGAGGATCTGGCAGACAGGGCTTGGATATTGATTTTGAAAAGAGAAATGCTTTGAGGAAGGTAAGTTGAGAAGAGTTGTAGTCTCTTACATTAGAGACTAAAAAAGAAAGAAAAGACAAAGTCCAAAGTCTAGGAAAAGTATAAGTCAAGTTCAAATTCGGTTGTTTTAGGCATTTGGATTTCTAGGAAGTTTAATAAAACACATACCCAGGACTTTATGTTTGGGAAAGTAGTAGATATAGTGAAGAGGAAGAGATTCTAGAAAGAAGAAAGGCCCTAACATAGCCTGGAAGATCGTAGAATTCAACTGTAAAGGAGGTCAAGAGACTGCTATTTGTCAGTGACTTTAGAAGTAAATTGGAAGCCACAACAAAACATTCAGAACTCTTATAAGATTGAATTCTCTTAGACTTTTTGACTTAAAACTTTAATTCTTTCTTCATATCTTTATCTGATTAACCCAAGTTAGGTCATCAAAGAGCTTGAGAAGACAAAAGGAATGAATCAGAAATTGAGAATTAGAGGTAGTTAATTGCAGGAACATACAATCCATCTGAAGAGACACACTCAACACCCAAGAATAAAGTTGAATATTAATTTAAAAATATATGCGATTAATAGCCAAGTGACATATGAAAACACACTCAATGTTACTATTTGATAGGGCAAATGCCAATCAATACCACAATGAGATATTATCTCATACACATTAGTATGGCTACAACCAAAAAGAAAAAGAAACAGAAAAGAACAAGTGGAAAAATAGAAATCTGCAAGAACATTAATCACACCTGTACTCAAAGAGGTGACATGCTTGTTCTCTGAATATAAATAATTGGTATGAAAAAACATGAGTATTTTTTCTTCACTTACATGTAAATTTAGGACATTTTTCCACCACTCCCAGTGAGAAACAGCCACTCTGCTGAATTTTGGTCTATCATTTCTGGCTTATAAAACATGCATGACTATTTTTGTCTGCAACATGTGGTTCAGTTTGAATTGCTTTGCATATTATAAAATTCCTGGTGCATCAGATTTGCTTTTTTCAGTCAACAATGTTTCAAAGATGCAACTCATGGTATTGCTTGGAGATCTGTCTCATCAGTGTCTGCTGGTGCATAAAATACCATTTTGTAAACACATCACATGACTGTGTTCATTTTCCTGTATCTCAGATTTTGTGTGCAGGTTTCCTCTTGCTGAATTATTCGCTATTGATAAGGGAGTCTGTGGCTATATACTTCAAGCCACACATCACTGACAGTCACCTATGCAAGACATTCCCTCGGATGCCCATGACTTCTGGTAGAATCACAAGGATGTTGTAGTATTTTTTAAGTGGCCAACTGTTTCTCCAATGGCTGTGTCAATTTTCACTTCAATCAGCCCAGTATGAGATTTTCCACTGATCAACCTATTTCTTACACACTCACACTCACTATCGCTTCAAGTCATGATATGTGCCATCTAGGGACTGGCATGCAGCATTAAGGTTTTTAATTTTTATTGTCCTGATTTATAATTACACTTAATTTTACTATATTCAATATAATTATTGACTAGTGTGGCTTTTTTAATGCATCAAAAGAGAGTGTTGGATATTTTCTTTTTTTGATGTATCAAAAAGAGTATTGGTGTCAAAAGAGAGTACTGGATATTTTTCTGTTATTTTTTCTTGAAATTGTTGCTTATATATTCTGTACTAATCACTTGTCAGTAATTTTTGCTGAGAGTATCTGATCCTGGTTTTTCCAAGATTGTGTGTGTGTGCGCGCACGCATGTGCGCGCGCTGCTCAGGATTGAACCCAGGAGGCATTCTACCTCTGAGCAACATCTCTAGCCCTTTTTCTAATTTTTGTTTTGAACTATGGTCTGGCTGAATTGTTGAGCACCTTGCTAAGTCACTGAGCTTCTCCATGAACCTGTGTCTCTCCTGTCTGAGACTCCCAAATACTGGAATTACAAACTTGCACCACTATATCCAGGTATTTATTATATTTTGATGACTAGATTTTCTTAATTTTGATTTATTGATTATATTTTCTCCTACACTTAGTGCTATGAACAATTATGTTTTATTTAAGAAATCCTCATGCCAAAGACAGATACATATTATTTAACTCAAAAGTTCTAAAGTTTACTTTTCATATTTAAGTTATCAGTTTATCTGTAATTATTGATTGGTTTAAAGTAGGGAGTCACATGTTTTAAAATATGAGTGCCACTTGATCCAGTACTGCTTATTGAATGGCCCATCCTCTAGTCCAATACATTTTCCTGCAAATGACATAATTTTGTTAAGAAGTGTTGTTTTATAAGTGAGGTCAGCCAGTCTCAGAAAGTCAAGTGTAGAATGTGGTATAAAAAATATGTGGAATCTAGAGAAAAAATAGGAAAAAAAGAAAATTTCAATAATTGAGGAAAGAGACTAGTAAAACCATGAAATGGGAGAGGGGCAAAGGAAAATCTGATGAAAGAAACATCTGAAATGATGCTGTGCCCATACATGAAGGTATCAATACCCATCTCAGTGGTATGTATGGGGCGGGTAAGTAGCAGATGGGACTGGAAGGAAATCTCACCAAGACCTCTGCCATTCCTGTATGACTTTGTACAATTACAAGGCACCAATAAAATAACTTACAAAAGTCCCTCCTCTTTTAATTGATCTGTGAAGCCATCTACGGGTAAATACTCTCCATGACTCACTTGTTGATTTAAATTTTGCTGTTCTTTTTTATGGTTGTCTTAGATATAGTTAACACATTTATCTTTCACAAAATTATTTTGATTTGTCAGGTTGCAATAAAAATGCATGATTTTATTTTTGGAATTGCATTGAGTCTATAGATTTATTTAGAATAATGGATGCATTTTTTATACGGAATATTTGTATACAAAACTTGTGACAATGTCTTAGTTACTGAAAGTCTTCCATGAGTAATGTTTTGAATTTCATTTGTAACCTTTTAAACACTGGTGTTGTAAATATATTGCCAATTTATTCCTACTAACGTTATATTTAATTGCCACTTTATGTGGTGGTATGAAATGTGAACTTTATTTAAGCAGGGACTTGTAGATGAAATAATAACAATTTGTTTAATTTCTTTATAATTTTGAGATTCTCTTTGCATCCTTGAATCTCCTAATTTCCCGAACAAGAAGCTTCAGTATAAGTTTCTTAGAAAAAGTAGAGGTTTTTATCTTTTGATTTTAAAGGAAGGATCATGTTTTTCCATTAAGAATAATTTCTTCTACAGATTTTGTTAGATATAATTTTAGGTACACTTTATATAGCAAAAGTGATATAATTTATCACTTGAAGGAAGCTTCCTTCTGTTCCTACTTTTCTAAAGGTCTTTTTCCTAAATGAGTGTAAAAGTTTTTATCACATGCTTTCCTTCTTGCATTGCAATGGTTATGTGACTTGTCTTTGTGAATTTAGTCTGTAAATACGGTAAATACGATGGTTTTATAATATCAAAATACCTTTGTATACTTAGGATAAATTCAGTTTTGCATGCTGTAAAACTGGCTTTTCCATTATTGAATTTGCTTTGTAATTAACTGTTTGGGGATTTTTGTGCCTGTACGTACAGATTATAATGAGCTGGTATTATTTTTTCCTCACAATAGCCATTGACTGGATGTGGAAGTCAGCTTGGCCTCATGCACTAACACTCCTTTTATTTTCTTCTTTGGAAGAACATACATAAAATTGCAGTGATCTGTACCTTCACCATTTGGTGGCCTTTTCCTAGGAAACCATTTGTATACAGTCTTAGTGGAAAATACTCAAGCACGGTTTCTACTAACTCAATGGTCCTTTTCTAGAAACCAACACCTCCAAGGTCACAAGTGCCGCCCCCTGCAGACATTACTAGTTGCCACTAGACTCAGTGGGTATCCTGTGGTGCTACTGAACTCTCAACAATGTCCAGGGACTGTTCCTGCAGAGTCCCACTCCAGAAGAAGTTAGCCCAAAATGGCAAGTGTGACAAGGTTGAGAAGTCCTACATTCATTAGAGAATAGTTGAGAGTGCTTCTTGAAGCAGTTTGGTAAGTTACAGGACTGATAAGGCTGAATTCATTAGAGCATATCAGAGAATGCTAATTGAATCAATCTGGCAAGTTAATTGATTTCTAGAAATTTGCCCATGCCACCTTGATTTTCAAACAAATTGACATGTTTCATGGTATTCTGTAACCTGGTATCTCCTGTAATATCGAGCAATCCTGAATAATAGGATATATAAACACATTAGTTATCTCTAAAGGAACAATATATATATATAATTTTTTTGTGTGTGGTACTGGGGGTGGAACCCAGGAGCTTTCTACCTCCGGGCTATACTCCCAGACCTATTTTATACTTTATTTGGAAACAGGGTCTCACTAAGTTGCTGAGAGCCTCACTAAGTAGCTGAGGCTGGCTTCGAACCCGTGCGATCCTCCTGTCTCAGCCTCCCAAGCGTGGGGATTACAAGTGTGCACCATCACACCCGGCCTCCGGGAACAATATTTTAAATCCTTAGTAAAATTGTTTTGATCCAACTCATCATGACGATTGGTTGAGATTAAAACAAAATAACTTGAAGAATAGAGTAATGAGGTGTCTTAGCACAGGCTTGTAATCCCAGTACTTGGGAGACTGAGACAGGAGAATGGCAGGTTTGAGGCGAGCCTCGGCAACTTCGTGAGGCACTCCACGACTTATAGAGACCCTGTTTCAAAATAAAGAATAAAATAGGGCTGGGGGTATAGGTTGGAGGTAGAAATTAATACACAGACACACAGACACACACACACACACACACACACACACGAACACGAACACTGTAATAGCTAAGGAAAACACACGGGGATGAAGATTCATAACTGAACACATTTCAGTCCTTTTTGTTCTTATGTTCCTAGAATGCAGGTAACTTTTGAGTAAGATTGGGCTATCAATATCCTTTGAATCAAAATATTGTGAAACTATTTTATGATTATTTGAATCAATTAGAATGCAAAGTACATAGTTTATGCCAAACAAATATTTCCATCATACTATGGTTTAGTTCATCACAAATTAGATGGCTTTACCAAGTGACATTTACAGTTTTCTTTTAAAGAATTTCTTTACAAAATTAAGCAAAAATGATTAACTTAAAGACAGTATTGCCTATAAAATCTGCTTTAAGTTTGTCATTTTAAATACATAAATTTAACTTTTAACATGTAATACAGTTACACAGAAGAAATAAGAGATAAATGAGCCCAATATACCAAATATAGACTTTTATTTATAAAACTGTGATTGTTTTTAGTAAAAGTTCCATTTCTATAAAGTGATTTACATAATTTTTAAGTGAAGAAGCTACATCGTGGAAAATAGGTTTCATTTTCTAGATAGTCAAGGACTTCCAGAAGGAGAATGTAGAGGTTATAATGGCAATAATTGAGAACCAAAGGCAGCCGGCATCCATGCCCTGTTCTTTCAGACATCATAATATCATCGTGCGTGAAGAGCATCAGGGTCAAGTCATACAACCCTCTCCCTCTTCGGGGCATCATTCAGTCACACCTGCTCGACCCTATCTAGTCTTCATCAGGGGCACAGGGTGCAGCCTAAGATACCCATGGTTTTACCAGTCTTGACAAATAATTGAAGTGGTTGCTAAACTTGAGGCTCTCTGGCAAAACAAAAATATTGCTATGGAATGGGCCTGTAAATAGTGTAACTCCAAAATCGACCCTGACAAATGCAAATATTAAATGAAGAATGTGGCTATTTTGGATAATTTCTAAGACACTGAACCATGCAACTGGAAGCCGCCATGGGGAAAACGGTCCCCTCCGGGACACCTGCCTCAGGTCCCAGGATGCCCTTGTTCTGCAGCACTCAGCATCCTGAGGCAGAACTGCATGGTGGGTAACTCGCTCCATGGTGCTCCACACCCATCTATGAGGAATTTACCCCTCCTGGTCATTATTGACCACTCTTAGTCTCTGTCTGTGATAGAAACTGCTCAAAGCACTCTAGCCTTGAGCATGAATTTTTTCAACTATATTTATATCACTCCAGCTATTTCTGCTCTTAATTGCTAATTGTTACAGCTAGAGGAACACTGGAAGTGTGTGTGAGTCTCCTTCAACAACAACAAATAAAAAATAACAACAACAACACAACAACAAATGTAAAAGTCCTGTTGAGAAAAGCTTATAAATACTCAGCAGTGACTTTTATGGATGTGAGGTGTTGTAGGTCATTTTCTTACTTTAATGGAACATGAGTAATCCTTGAACATGGCAATACCTAGAAGATTCTGCCCATATTATTGATAAGTTATTTATAGTTCCTTCCCTTTCCCATCCCTACCCCCCTGGATCTTTTCTTAAAACTCCTAGTACAAGGTAATTCAGAGCTTCATTCTTATAGTCTAAATTATAATAACAGTTAATAAAATGTTTGAAGGATGCTGTGTATATTAAAGGTTATACAATATTAGGATTGTTTTTATTTGTAGATTTAGAAAGAAAAGTCTTTTTTTCGCCCAGATATAAAATTGGTGGATGCCAAAGAAACACACCTGTGAGCATTATTTGTCTTGGAAAGCTTTAACTATATACAACACATAGAAATATATACATCAACTAAGCTTTACTCAATATTGGAGACAAAGCTGTTGCTACATGCAGATATTATTCCATCACAAATAGACTTGAATAGTCCTAAAGTCATTAAATATCTTGCATAAATTGATGTCTCCTGACACCAGTTTATCCTATACAGAAAGAATAATTTGAACAAAATGTAAATAAAAACATGTTTGTTCTATGGAGTTTTCATTTGTATAATGTCTTGACTGTAAGATAAAAGTAAATAATTATAGATAATTAAGTGGGGCAGAAATCACAACATATAGCCTTAGGAAAAACAATAGTCACTTAATTTCATAGCAAGTTAATGAGCTAGACTTTCTTTTGGAATAAAAGGGAAGTCTCTTAGTGAAACATGAAAATTGAATTACTTATTCATGGATTCAAATGCCCTTATATTATCATGTTTAAAAATTATAAAACAGTGCTGGGCGTGGTGGCGCACGCTTGTAATCCCCGCGCTTGGGAGGCGGAGACAGGAGGATTGCGCAGGTTCGAAGCCAGCCGTGCTGGCGTAAGAGACCCTGTTTCAAAAATGTAAAATAGGTCTGGGAGTGTAGCCCGGAGGAAGGAGGGCTTCCAGGAACCCCAGTACCACCAAAAAAAAATTACAAAACAGAAGACTCTGTATTAGGGAGCTCCATGTGTTGGATTCCAATTGCCTCTATCTAAAGTGAAAGACAATATTTTAAAGGACATTCATTGTATTAATTACTGCAATTATTTTTCTCTAATATTTCCCTTGATATTGATGGAAGAAAGAATTCAAATGATGGTAGGCACGCATATGAAGTTATCAATCTCTATCTCAGTATTATGTAGAGGGAACAGGCAGGAGACGGAGGGAACACAGCAACGCGCGTGCATTTCTGCTTCTACACGCTGAACTGAGTTATAATATATAGTTACAGTGCATCAATAAAAATGACTAATCATTTTGAAATCTTAGTATAGTCTGCAGTATGGGTTTATATTCAGTGTTTACTTAGAAATACATCATTTGGAGATATCTTGATAGAGGTTCAAATACAAATTTTAAAATCAATCAGCAAAACCACAGGTAAAATTACTCAAATGAGTATCACAAGAATAGCAAATCCTGAGAAGTTCTAATATTTTTCTTTGAAATTTCATATAACATAAAGATACAGCTAACACGCTGAAGACACCACCACACTTCTCCAGAGTAATCACTGTTTGTAATAACTGAGTATTTGCGACTCAGCCTATGGATGCAGGTTGTTATGTTGTAACAAAGGAACATTTTAATACTAAGATGTGTACTGAACTCTGAGTCGTGGCTGCATACAACTTAGTATTACTGCTATTAATGGAAAGCTTAAGCTATTTTTATTCCACATCCACCCATTCACATTTACATTAAGTGTCCCCACAATTGATATAAGTGACCCTTATTACATGAGCCAATATCAGGGTTAAAAAGGTGCGTGTTCCTTAGACAGGTGCAGCAGTACACACCTGTAATCTCGGTGCTTGGGAGGCGAAGAAAGAGGGGTCGCAGGTTCAAGTCTAGATCATGGCAAACTAATGATATACTCAGAAAATTATCAAAACCTGATTTTAACATAAAAATAAAAAGGACTGGGGATGTAGCTTAGAAGTAGAATGCCCTTGGGTTCAATCCCCAGTACAAACACACACACACACACACACACACACACACACACACACACACACACACTCCTTAACTGGAATATCTATTCAACAGGCTTGAAAAAAGTATTGATGTAAATTAATTGAATCTGATTTCATGCTAGAAAATATTCTCATGGCAGAAGACATCACTCCCTAGAAAAACCTTTTATTTCTTAATAACTGCTTTAGTAGTCTCCAGCCCTATATTCTGAACACACACACACACACATATATAAACGCTCTAAGTAATTCAGTATTTGAGAAAGTACAATATCTATCAACATATGATAAATTGTGACGCACCCATTAAGGGAGGTTCATGCTACCAGTACGGATGACAAATATATCACTGTGATTAATGCTAATCTTTTACATACTAAATAAATGCTTTGTGTGTAGCATTTCTATTTTTTTTTTTTTTTTTTTTTTTGGCTATACTGGGGATGGAACCCAGGGGAAATCTACCAGCCCTGTTTATTTAATTCTTTACTTTTTGAAACAAGGTCTCACTAAGTTGCAGAGGGCCTCACAAAGGAGCTGAGACTGGGTGTGAAACTGTGATCCTCCTGTGTCAGCCTCCCAAGAACTGGGATTACAAGCATACGCCACAACGCCCAGCTACGTAGAGCATTTACTGATAACTTCAATATCATTCTCAATGACAATGTACATAACTTGATGACATCTCCTTTATGAAGGCTTATCTCTGTTAGTGACTGAAATCATTGTTTCTTGCCCATAAAATTTGGCAAAAAAGTTTTAAATGTAATGCTCACAGACATGCATCAAAATTATCAGAATTAGCCGGGCATGGTGGCACACGCTTGTAATCCCCGCGCTTAGGAGGCAGAGACAGGAGGATCGCGCAGGTTCGAAGCCAGCCCCATGCTGGCTTAGGAGACCCTGTTTCCAAATAAAAATGTAAAAATAGGTCTGGGAGTGTAGCCCGGAGGTAGAAGGGCTTCCAGGAACCCCAGTACCACACACACACACACACAAAAAAAAAAAAATATATCAGAATTAAATGTTAGAATATTTTCGAAAAGAATCATCAATATTCTCTCTGTACCTGTTTTTAATGCCTGTATTTAACCTGGATCTGGACGCAGCTCCACACCTATCTGTCTCCTGTCTGCCTCCCTCTGTCTTTAGTGACCTCAAGAGTGGTTCCGGAGCCCGACTGCATCAGGGAGAATTACTTAGGATCCCGGCTAATCCTGGGGGCCCTGATGCTGGGCTGAGCAGGTCCGACTGCCCAGAAACAGGGTCAAGGGTTTTTTTTATATTTAAAAATCCCCCTGCTACACTCAGCGTGCACTAATTTTAAATCACCAGCAAAGCTAAGAAAAACATGGCATAAATGAAGGTTTTTACCACTCAAAAAAAGGGAGCACTTATTTTCTCCAATTTCATAAACATGTCTTCCATGTTCCATGAAGATCACAAAAAACAATTAAAAAACTGTTACTTGGTATTAGAACAAACATTAATAAGCAGTAAATATATTTAGTGTTCCCTCCCTCAGCAATTCATAGTTTAAGGAATTATTTTAAACTAACAATTACCAGTGACAATATGGTGTGGTACATGCTGCAGCTAGACGTACCACTAGTGGGTTTTGAATAACAGAATCTTGTGGTTTAAAAAGGTGATGTTTCTATTCATAGTTCTGAAATTACAACTTTTTTTGTTCCAATTTAAGGTGTTGGGTGCTAGGTTAGCACGGCATATTCTGTACACAAGTTTCAGGTAGCTGACATCATTTGCTGATTTGAGTGGCAGTCCGATTACATCATAGCAGAACATGGTGGCTCACCCTTGCCATGCCAGTAGTTGGGAGGCTGAGAACAGAGGATTTAGGTTGAGGATCAACCTCAGAGTGTTAACAAGACTCTCAGAAACTTAGGGAAACCCTGTTGCAGAATAAAACACAAAAATAATCCCGGGTGTGGCTCAGAGGTAGAATGCCCTTGGGTTCTATACCTAGTAACCAAAAAAATTATCAGGTGTAATAACAATTATGGATTAACCCATTACTCATCTATAGTGCATTTTCTTTTTAAAAAATATTTTTACATGAAAAACACATTTTATTTACTTGTATGTTTGATGCATTTTGAAATAATGAATATACCATAGAAAACAATACTACTAAGTGCAAAGCTTGAATTTGCATCAACAAAAATAAGTGTTTAAAAGCATGATTGATAAACTACAATGAACTATATAAAAATACTGAAATATATAGAGAAACAAAAAGAAAATTACAATATAAATAATAATTACTGGTATGTACAATTTCCATATTTGCCTTTAAGGGGAAAATTCATATATATATATATATTTTGGTTTTGTTGTTAACAAGATTGTTCACGGTAACTAATTGCTTCAGAAATTCAGATAATCTTTGTTGTAAACCACCTGATTGAAATGATTATTGGAATGATGCTTCTCTTGATTTTCAACAATTTCATCTTTAAAAGTAGCCCCACTTAATTCTTCAGTCTTTTCCCTGGCCCTTTTTCAGAAGAGAAAGGCAGTTTATGGCCTCCAGGCTTTTGTTGCTATGTGTCAGACATGGCCTAAGACAGGAAGCCGTGGTCTCACCAGAAAAGTTTTTAAAGTTGGGAATCTATAACATACTCTCTTCTCACTGCATCATAAAACCTGTGGGGGTGTCAAGTTCGTTCCTGCTAGCTCATGAGAGTAGAAGTCTTCAGAAACTCTCGAGCTATTTGTGAAACACGAAATAATCACTTTTACAAATAAAATTTTAAGTTAACATTAAATAATTTTGTCTTGAAAACCAAAGTTATGGTGACTGAAAACATCACTTCTGTGCATCTCATGACCCTTTTTACTCTTGCTGTTATCGACACCAGTTAGCCCCGCCATGGCTGCTGGGAGGACATGCTACACAATACTGCGCTACTGCTCACCTCTTTCAAAATCCACGTTCGGTGGCGTCACGGCAGTAGCTGGGAACTGGCCAGGGTGTGAGTGTTTACAGCACCAGGAATGGCCAACCTCAGAAGCTAGAGCCTCCCCCACCCCAGGAAGTGGTTGTTCTACACTGATAGAACATCATATCTGGTAAATCCTGCAGGACTGGTGAGCTTGAGAAGCTGTGGTGTATGATCTGCTGTCAATACGTGAAAGGCTGCAGACTCTGCTTCTAGAATGTACTGGTTGAATGTGGTTAGCTCCCCAGGAATATCTTAGGGTCGCACGGAACCAGCGCTGGTCTCTTCCCAACAGGACAAGGTGGTCTGGGAATCAGCCTGACCGAGCAAGGCATTTCTTGCTTCGTAAGAAATAAACTGCTTCCTTGTGTTTTCTTCTCTCTTTTGAATTTTTTATTGGCGCATTGTAGTTGTACATCTTAATGGGTACAAGATGTTGAAAGCATACATGCACACATCACCCACTTAGCCCTTACCCAGTCCCCATCCCATTTCCTGCCCCTCTCCATGTTTGGCTCAGTGATTGGCATTGGTATGTTTGTTGAAGTACATCATAAGCATTAGAAAATTTCCCTCTTCTCCCCTCCCGCCCCCCTCAGTTAGGTCACCTTATTTGCTCATCTATAGTATCTCATCCTCTGTCTAGAGTTCCTCCTATGACCCATTTTCTCCCTAGTTTCTGCATATTAGGGAGAGCATCAAATTTCTTATTTTTTTGTGACTGACTAATCTCACTGTTATCTTCTTTATTATTGCTCAGCACTTACAGCCCTCATTGATCTCTGATAAAATTATCACTTTAAATTTAAGGAACAGGCTGGGCATGGTGACACATGCTTGCATCCCAGTACTTAGGAGGCTGAGACAGGAGAATCTGGACTCTCGGCCAGCCCCAGCTACTTAGTGATGCCCTCGGCAACGTATTGAGGCCCTGCTTCAAAGTAAAGAATTAGAAAATAGGGCTGGGGTGCAACTTGGAGGTAGAATTGTCCTGGGTTCAATCCCCAGTACATTAAAATAATAAATAAATAATTTAAAAAATAAATTTAAGGGACACACCTTTATGGATCCTATAGCAAATGAAACAAATATGCAAACATATGAATGTAATTAAATTATAAATGTATGATTATTTACATACGATATGATACAAAGCATGTATATCATAACAAAGTTATAGAATAAATGTGTCAGTTTAAGTGAGTTTTGGGGGAGAAAAGTGAGCATTTAAGATAGTACCTGCAGTATACCTGGCCTGGTGGCGCACACCCGTAATCCCAAGACGTGAGAGGCTGAGACAGGAAGACCATAGGTTTATGAACAGCTTCAGCAATGTGGCGAGACCTTATTTCAAAATAAAAAATAAAATAAGGCTTAGGATATACTCAAAGGTAGAATGCCCCTGGGCTCAATCTCCAGTGCCACAAAACAACAATAACAAAAAAAATGAAGAAGTAAAGAAGAAAATAAGGGAGGGAGGGAGGGAGGAAAGAAGGAAGGGAGGGAGGGATGGAGGAAGGGAGGGAGGGAGGGAGGGAGGGATGGAGGAAGGAAGGAAGGAAGGGAGGGAGGGAGGGATGGAGGAAGGAAGGAAGGAAGGAAGGGAGGGAGGGAGGGAGGAAGGAAGGAAGGGAGGGAGGCGGGGAAGGAAGGAAGGAAGGAAGGAAGGAAGGAAGGAAGGAAGGAAGGAAGGAGGAGCCAAGCTAAGGTAGGATCCAACTTCCAACAAATATGAACACAGTGAGGCTGAACTGCTGCGGGGAAGGAGGCTTGGCAGGCGACCCTTCTAATGCGTCCTCAGAAACTCTTCTTCCACCGGCGGTATTGTGACCACGCTCACCTCTTGAGGATCTCCACGAACTGTATCCCCAGGGGGCAGGGCCCTTCTGATTCTAAGCAAGCCCCTTTCACTTCACTCAAGAGAAGAAAGCCACTCCCTGGGCAGCCGAGCCAGGACCCTGCTTCCCACCTGGGCCTCAGCAGAATCCCAAGTCTAGCTAAGAACCTGAGAGGGATATGAGGGAGACCCCCACACCCCAGGGGAGAAGAAACTTAGTAACGTAGCACTTTTACCAGGTAAGCCAGAAATGAAAGTTTAAAGTATATATTAGAACATGAAGATTAATGAGAAGGGTAGGATCTGGCAACTATGTGGAAACACCCTTGCCCTCCTTGGAGGCCAGGCATTTCTGCCCCGAGGCCTGGAAGCTGCGAGCAGGTGCCCTCTGCTCAGACCCTGGAGACTCTGTGCTGTCTGCAGAGATCCTGGGCTCAAGCAGGGACCTCTCACCTAAACCAGGCACAGAGACCCAGTAATTCTTTTTATTTATTTATTTATTTATTTATTTATTTATTTATTGTATGTGGGGGGGGCGGGGTACTGGGGATGGAACCCAGAGGCCTTCTACCTCTGGACTATACCCCCAAACCTATTTTATTTTTTATTTTGGAAACAGGGTCTCTTAAGCCAGCTGAGGCTGGCTTCAAACCTGCGCGATTCTCCTGTCTCAGCCTCCCAAGCGCGGGGATCACAAGTGTGCACCACCACGCACGGCCAGAGACCAAATAATTCTTAATAATAATTACAGCGAAGGCATTCATAGGAAAAAAATAAACTTTGGGGTGTGTTAGAAGTTGACTTTTTAAAAGCAATCAACACACATGATAGTGCCCATGGTCAGAGGCCTGACTCGATAGAGAATTCTGCATTTTGCCTGAATTCCCTCTGTAATTTCAGGGAAGAAAAAGATGTAAGAGTGGAGATAACTACTTTCTGTCAACTTTTCTCAAGTGTTTTAAGTGAGAAACGAATTGTGACATCCATGTATTTGCGGAAGATTAAAAATAATCTTGTAAAAGATCTTCCTATGAAAGAAAAGTGCAGTGAAGGGCTGACTTTTTTCTTTCTAGAGTCAAAATTAGCAAAACCAGGAAAAATAACTGCTATGGTAGATTTGTTTTCTTTGCTTTACTTTGCCTACTTCCTCTCCCCTTTCCTACAAGGGCTCATTTTAACTCAATTGAAACTCATCCTGAAAATGAACAGGATACATGGATCCTAAGTCATCGATTGTACAGTTGCAACTTCTGGTCTCATGCCTAAGACCGCACCAGTCCTTGCAATATGGAAGTGTAAGTTGATAAAGCTGGTGCCTCTAAGAAGTATTTTAGTCATTGACTTGAAGCAATCCTTCTGTTTCTCTCTCTCTCTCCTGAGTAAGATGTTATATTTTTCCATAACTCAGTGATGTCAACAGATGGTACGAGTCACGAAATTGAGAAGAAAAATCTCTAGCATTCGCTTGGTATGATGGAGCAGGAAGTAGTTGGTAGTTCATAACACGGGTCCTGGGGACCCAGGCAGGGTTCTCTGTGCTTAGGACCTGTCATCCCTGAAACATCAAGTTTCCTTTTGATCAGCTGTATGTAACATAGCGTTTTTAGGTTATTACACTCTTCACAGTCTTCATGACCAGTCAATATATTCAACACGAGATTAGAAAATCGGGTTCAAAAAACAGTACAGGTTTGATACATTCCCAATTGTGGTGATTTTTTAAAAAACATTTCTAATTGTCAAAATCAAATCAAAAGCAAACATGGTACATTTCCATGAACGTAATTTAGACCACAATTTGTGGATTTTATGACCAATGGACACATTTTTTTATGAGTCTGTAATAAAGGTACATGAAAACTAACAGTATTAAGGGAAAAAATGGGTAGATATTGAAGATTCCAAGACTCAGAACCAAGAACACCACAGCTCAGCCAGAAATATTCCCATAGTTAATTTATAAACTCTTGAAATGAATAGAAATTCTGACAGCTTCTTAGGCAAGGCAGTGTTCTCCCTTCTGCTTCAATAATGACGAGCTATTCAAGTATGGAATCTATGTGAATCAGTCTTGGAGGTTTTGTGAGTTACCATGGAGTTCTTTTTTTTTTTTAAGAATAATAGACCTAATTAGATTTAGTGACTCAATAAATAAATGAAGCTTTTTTATAAGTCATCAGTAAGTTTTCTCTGTTTTAAACTAGTACTGGAAAAAAGCAGAGGTTTTATGCAGAAAATATATCCAATGCTCTTGGCACATATCTAAAAAAATATGTGTCATTTACGTAAATAAAGTAGATACTTTATTAACTTTTCATTCAACAAAGAGAAAAGAATATTTTAAAAAAAATACATAAGGAAGGAACTGCCTTCTGCTTCCCTAATTCTTGTGAGAAATATCACATTAAAATTTAGGAACTTCTGAAACCTTAAATCTTTTTTTTTTTTTGTAGTATTGGGGATTGAACCCAGAGGCATTCTACCTCTGGGCTATATCCCCAGCCCTATTTTTTATTCTTTATTTTGAAGTAGGGTCTCTATAAGTTGCTGAGGCCCCAATAAGTAACAGGATGGCTGCGAATATGTGATCCTCCTGACTCAGCCTCCCAAGTATTGGGATTACAAATGTGTGCCACCACATCTGGCTTGAAACATTAAATCTCAACTGCATGCCTCAGCTGAGATAATTTAGCTACGTTACACAGTATTATCACATCAGATAGAAGATGACTTTACTTGCAGGAGAACAGTTTAGGCTCTGCTTAGCTGCAATGTAGATTGTAAATGGTATATGACAATTTGGAAAGAAATTACAAATTTTATTGGTTTCTATGACAGCACTCCCAAGCATGTTCTGTTAAAAATCAGTGCCACAAAATAATGGTTGTTATGCATTTTCAAAAAAAAAAAATCTGAGCTCATAGATCTTGGAAAAGCTAAGTGAAAATATAAAAGATTTGTTTATGGGAGGACTTCTCGGGAACCTATGATTCAATAGGTGAAAAAAGCAATGCCCACAGGAGGTACAGATTTTTAATGACCAAGCATGTCCAAAGTCTAGCCCATCTTCAGCTGTTCACTGTGTATACCTGTCTACCTGAAGCTTCTTCCCAGCTCCCTGGATTCTTGACATGGCTCTTTGATCATTATTCAGTCTGAGCCCAGCAGCCATTGTTTCTACCTTGATTCAAAACCCTCCCATAATTTTTAGTTCACCTAAATGCCCAAATCCTACCCATCCACGTCCTTCCTGCATGCAACCTTGCTCTTGCTGTGTCATCTTGTTACTGCAACATGTAGCCACAGAGCTGAATACCTGGTCTCTCAAAACTGCAAGAGCATCGGTTTCTCAATGAGTGATCCCCCCTCCTTGGTCTTGGAACAGCTTTCTCTTTATGGCACTCTACATTTTCCTTTTTTAAATAACGCTTCCTCTCCTCTAAAATGCTAAAATGTACTCACTTGAGTATCATGTTACTGGCTATGTTTCCATCTCAATAGAAGACCTGCTCAGGGATGCTAAGTATCTAATTTCCCAGAACAGTGGGGATGGTAAAAATATTTGCCAAATAATGAATGCATTTGACCAAAAATATATGCTATATTCAGTCTTCTGAAAATGTATCAGACCCCCAAAACTTTTCTTAAATGTTTTATAATGATTACTATCTGACTTAGCACAGTTTCATTTGGTAGACTTAAGGAATAAAAGGTAAATAATGTATACAGGAAGGTGAACAGAGGATGAATAGACTGGAGTATAATAACACATCTGATTTGGGAAGGTTCCTGACTTACAGATATGTTTCATGGTCTGACATTCTGCTCAAAGCAGTAGGCTAAATGAGTAGTGTGTGCATGCATGCCTCTACCATATTGTACTCCATTAAAATATATGATTACAATGTACCAATAATTAAAAAAAAACAGTAGACAGAATACCTGTGTGTAACTGCACCTGAGTGGGCTGGCAGGCTGCCAGGCCCCTCCTGGTCCACTGAATCCCAGGGCTGTCCCTCCTGGGCACATCTCTGCTCTCCCCAGGCTTTGCTAAATCAACGGCAATCCTTTCAATCAATTTCTCCTTTCCAGAAATATAGATACTGCCTGTATTTGTTACTGTGGCTGTTTTATTTGTCCTTGTGAATGTATGCAGTCATTTTTGTGATTATCATTTATTTACTGCAACTTAGGCCTCAGGAGGGGAGTTAAATGATGAAGTGTTTGCACTGAAAGTGCGTTGTGATGTCCCCAGTGTCTAAAAGCCCTTCTCTGACCCTATAAATTGAATGCTCAGCCAAATTCCTTTTGGTCACTTAACAGAATAACGTTACTCTAAATGGCAAGTAACCTAATTACTGAATCTGTCACTAGTTACAGGAGGCACCAGCAGCACCTACTTAACAGGTGATAGATACCTGCATATTCCAATTTTTATTAAAGCACTTGTACACTTAACTTATTGAGTTAAGAAAAATGAAGAACTGATCTGAGCAGACTCTGAATGCTGTCTAGCTGCTGACGGT
Source organism: Muscardinus avellanarius (assembly GCF_963383645.1). Lineage (NCBI taxonomy): Eukaryota > Metazoa > Chordata > Mammalia > Rodentia > Gliridae > Muscardinus > Muscardinus avellanarius. The sequence goes on from NC_137800.1 coordinate 3,330,363, forward strand.
CAAAGCCTAAAATCTGGGGTATGGTGGATATGGAAACCATAACACGTATGGCCGCCCTGGTGGCTGGGAGATCTGGCAAGGCGTTTCCTGGATCCTCGCTTCATTCCCTTTTGTTCTTCATTTATCCCAATGGCCACATCTTCACTTAATCCTCCCAATGTTTTCAAATGTGAAGAACATTAATGAAGAACACAATGATCAGGTAGCTGGGGCCATAGAGCAAAGGGTTGGCATGGTTACCCTAGGATGCAGAGCATCCTTCAGGGATGGCATCCCAAACCTCTCAGAGGCGTCTCCTTCCCTAAGTTCTGGAAATGCAGTTTGCTCCCTACACTAAGCCAAGAAAAAGAAAGCGCTGGCAGTCAAGTCAGACAGAGATCTACCTGGTAAAGAGCTGTTCTTTTATCATGTTCTTTGCGTCGTCCTTCAACTTTATTTGAACACCAGTGTGGTCTAATGTGATCACTAACTACACATTACAGTTATAACATGGGATTAGGGCACCAAGGATTCCCAGCGTGTTATACCTTGACAAGTTAATCTCAGTCTTTCTTCATGTTATGCCACTTTGTGTATTATTTGGTTTGGGGTCATTTCTTCACTTCAAAAACTGTCTTCTCCAACATACATTTTTCTCTCCTTTAAGGAAGGAATAAAACATACTTCAAAGGCCTCAACAATCTATTTAAAGCAATGGATTAAACATATTGGCAGTACACACATATTTTATATAGTATACAGAATATCATAAGATATGTAGATATATATCTGTCCTAGAAAAAAAACATATGCAAGGGTTCTAAAATAAGGATTTCTAAAATATTTCAAATTGAATGAAGCAACTGTTGATATTAGCTAGCTAACATTTACTGAGTATGTAACTCTAACGCTAACACATAATAGGCATGGTTAGAAATGATTTGTATTCAAGTCTTTACATGAATCACTTAAAGACAAACTATCCATTTAAAGCCATTCTGTACAGATCCCACTTGTGTAGCCATTTTGTTACCTGGCCAATTGAACGGTAACATCAACCACATGAGTATAATACGTGCTCAGGAGGATAAACAGGGTTACCATGAGAAGAACCTCTGGGTCGGCTCACTGCATGTCAGGAATGGACCTCACGAAACCATTGAACTTGAGCCTAGTGTTTTGCTGTTGTGGTTCTTCTTTATAAAAGAATCGGGTTTATACCTGAAGTTTACTTAATTTTACATCACAAATTCTATGGTTAGAACGTCTGCTTCAAAACCCATGCTAAAATTCAACTGCCATTGTGACAGTGTTGGGAAATGGGACCTTTAAAAAGTGATTACATCGCCGGGCGTGGTGGCACACGCTTGTAATCCCTGCGCTTGGGAGGCAGAGACAGGAGGATTGCACTGGTTTGGAGCCAGCCTTGCTGGCTTAAGAGACCCTGTTTCCAAATATAAATATAAAATAGGTCTGGGAGTGTAGCCCGGAGACAGAAAGGCTTCCAGGAACCCCCAGTACCACACACACACACACACACACACACACACACACACACACACACACACAAAGTGATTACATCTTGTGGGTTCTGCTTTCAGGAAGGGATCAAAGCCACTCCTGGGAAATGTGTTAGTCATTGTGAAAGCAGGTCCTGGAATAAAGGATAAGTTGAGTTCCCACCTTAGCTCTCCATTATACTCAGATTCCCTTGCCCTTTGGTCATGTTAAGACCTTACAAAGACCTTAACAGATGCCAGTACCAGACTGTAGAGTTCTCGGGCTCCAGAACCATATGTCACATAAACTTCAATAGTTTATAAGTGACCCAGTCTGTATTGTGTTTTAGCAGCAGATGATGAACTAAGACATCGCATGTGCATGACTGTCATGAGGGTACATGTTCTAAGTCTTCCCATAAGGTTGTCAAAATCTTCAGGTAATATTACAAAAGTATATGCACTTTTTAACTTCTACAGTGATACACCAGTGGCTATTTGGAAAAAAATACATTCTGGAATAAAATTTAATTTCATGGACTTCTACAGACATCCAAAACCAAACTGATGGATTATCACTCTGACTAAAGGAAGAAGATTTTACAATAGAGGGGAATGTAGACTGCAATATAGACAAAGGAGGTTTCAAGCAGGATCTCCTTGGGATTTAAAAATGATCTTTGTGTACTTGTGAACATAACCTACATTAATACCATGATCATTCTATCCGGAATGAAAGTCAGACTGACAGATCCTTGAGGGTAATGCAAATATACACAGTAAAGTCTGTGCTTGTGTTTATTTGAGACTCAGGTGGCAGATAATTTGATTTTTGTAAAAGAACAACAATGATTGTCATCAAATTTAAAATCGGAAGATCCTTGGACTACCTCCTGATATTTGGACTAAGTGGGCTTGTTGAGCCAATAGCAACTCTCACTTCTAGACCTGGGAAACACAACCCTTGTCCCTGACAGGGGCTGAAGACATCTGAAGGGCAAACTCTCAGGGCCTATCCTAAAAAGCAATGATGAGCAAGCACATGGCTGCCTTAAGGGCATCTGTCACCGGAAGTTGAGTCTGTTCACTCCATTGAAACAAAGGAAGGCGCAAAAGGAAATATAAGCTAGAATATATAAAGTGAGATCGTTCACATTATCCTTCTAATAATTTTTATTTGGAGAAAACACTGAAAAGAACTACAGAATGGGTTTAGCATGTGCCTTGATTAAAAATAACCCAGATCTACTTAAACTGTAAAAAATCCAAAGAATTCATGGTACGCTGTCAACATACCCTTCAAATAACTGAAGTGGATTATGTAAGAGCATCCTTTTCTTATTCACAAGCACAGTTAAAAATACCAGCCAAAATGACTGGAGCATCAGCAATCTGATGCTGCAAATTCTGTAGAGAACTTTGCTTTTTACAAATTGCGGTTTCACTTTATGTCATTTTATACTCTTGATGTCATTCCATGGGGGGGGTCAACCAGACAGTCCTGAGGTCTCTGGAGGGGAAGGGCTAGATGAATTAGCCATTGATTGGAAATGTTGGAGCAGATAAATGTGTCTTCAAAAAAAATTGAGGGAATCAATCAAAGGAAGAAACTTCTTGTGTTTAGAGACTAATTTAAAGGTTTAGAGCTGTTACTTCTCATTTGTGTTCAAAGACTGTACACAGCAGTAAGGAAATGATCAAAGCTAGAAGAAAATGCTTAAATTGAGTATTAATTTTTCTGTTATCTCCGACCTTTTAAATAATCTTTAAATTTCTCTCTGCTGAGCAATTAGTTGTAAAGTTTTAAAATTCTGATGAACAAAATAATAATATAGGTTATGATAAAGCCATTGTATCTATAACATATTGAAAATAATTACAAAGATAATAAGTATTGCTAAAGTAATAAATATACTTTATTAAAGTCATGAGAAGGAACAGACTAGGTGCTAGGTGTACACGCTCTCCTGAAAGTCTTATCCATCATTACAGCTACATCTTAAGCCAATTTGAAGATTACTATTCAACATTTAACTTTAACAAAGTCCATTGTCTGTCTATGTTGGGGCCTTAAAAGGATTTAGTCTCCAGTTTCAATGAGCATGAACCCGGGATACCTTTTTAACTCAGATGTTACTAGGTCTACCCATTTTCCTTTAGAATAACATTACTACATCAGCGATGAAACCTTTCTTGTTGTCACTTGATTCACAAAGCTAAAGATCTGCCAGGATGAGGAAGGTGCAGATCTAAAGTATAAAAGGAAGATGTAACAATTGAAATAAGAACTTCACACCTCAGAAGATACATGTGTCTGCCCTCCGCCCTGCACCTCCAGTGTGAAAGCCGAGTGTTCTAAACTTTCTAAATTAATTGGGAAGGATGTGTTTTTTTTTTCTTTACCAAAATTTATAGAGAGATATAACATGGTCACAGTTTCTATCATTTCACATAACTGAATCTAAAAGAAAAAATTAAACTACTCAGCCACTGGACTTCTGAGGTGAGCTGAGAGATAATTTTTTTTCTTGATGAATTTTCATTCAACTCTGGAAGATATGTGATTTTTATGAAGCAAGAAAAATGCAAATGTCATGTTTTGAAGCAAGATCCCATATGTGCAAATCTCTTTACTGAAAAGGTGGTGATATATGAAAATACAAAATTTTAAAAATAATTTTCACCTTCTGCCCTGTAAACTCATTAATATGGGTATTATTCAAACTGGCTGTGGTCTTTCTAAAGAGAAGTAAATGTTTGTTCCCCCTCAATTTATACCATAAAACAAGTTTCTACACGATTTTCTTTTCCACTTAAATTCTTCCATGACCCATTCATATTCAATGTTGTTCCTTGTTAAGAGCTAGTACAAAAGGGACAGCACAATTTCTGTTATCTATCAGGCCAGAAATAATTTCAGAGATTTTTGGAAGAATATTTAGGTGCACCTGCCTGCTGGAACCTGTGGGGACTCCCCTTCTCCAAACTAACTTCTCTCTGAGTGCAGGTGCAGATGGAGACTCGTTCACAGTCCTGCTCGTCTGGAACCCACCCTGGCTCTGCTCTGGACACTCTCCCGCCTCGGAGCAGGAGGCCAGGGTTTGCTCTTTAAACACACCTGGCCTGTTCTTTGCCCACCCCATCCGGGATGGAGGGTCACTTTCAGACTATAGTGCCTCACATGCAGCCCCACTCATTCTTCGGATCTCAGCCACCTGCTCCTGGGTACCCCAAGCATCTTGCCTTTCTCTCTAACACTTGACCAGCATTCAAGCCTGTGTATAAACATACACAGCATAAAGTGCTTCAAGACCAAGAACAACGAACCTCCTGTAAAATCAGTATTGAAATTTCACGATCATCCTGAATCCTGCCATCGCATGAAGCCATGCCCAGTTGGACCACTGGCCCTTGTTCCTATCTCCTCTATCACTCTCTGCACATTGTAGCATGTCCTTCCTCTTGGGGTCTGTGGGTCTACGTTGTCTTCCTTGTAAGCTCTACACCAATGACCTACATAGCAAACATAACACTCAGAACCTCACTGATCCATAAGAAATAGGTAGGAATTTTCAATCTCTACTGAAAGACTTTTTACATAAGGAATCATTAAATATCAGAACACTGATCTTCTTTTACCTAATGACCTATTTATTCACTGTAATTCAAACAAGGGGTCAGGGAGTGCTCACATCGGATCAGATGAGAACAGGTTCTCAAACATATTTAGGAGCTAGTTGATAGAATAATCTATCTATCTATCTTTCTATCATCTATCTCTCCACTCTGACTCTGAGAAAGTCAATCTCGAGGATGTTGTGCTGTTTTATCTTACAAAGGTCTAATTCAACTTTAGTCCTAAAACATTAGGATTTATTAAAGTACACAAGGATGACTTTCAGACAGTATTCTTACACCAAGTTCATGGAGGTCTCAGCGTCTGAGTAATATTGGGACTTGGCAAGTGGACACCTGTCTCCAGCATTCTCTTCTTCTTCCTCTCCTACCCATGAAACTTCAATCCATGGTTTTGGTTTTTGGAGAAGTGAGGCTCCTATCTGGAATTTTAACATAATCTAATTTTAACATCTTTCAGGAGTAGTATATTTTACCCTACTTTACTTAAACAAGTAGAATACAGCATTACTATGAGTGTGCCAAATAGAAACCGTGAAAACTCATACTTGATTCTGAGTTTTACTTTTAAGGGCATTATGGTTAACATTGTATGCGAATATAGGATATTTGTGTATTTGCTTTCTGCCATCTATAATTTGGTTATTTTGTATCCATAAATCTAAATACAATTTAATGCTCAATGTGGAAGCCAAAAATAACAATATTATTCAGTTTCATGTACAATTAGTATAAATGATAACTACATGTTAGAGTGCTATAAAAATGGGGAGTGCCTTGTTTTATTATCTGAATCACATGTAGAAGGAAGTGGACTTCAGACTTAAGCCCCATGCCTGACTGTCTTCAGGAGCTGGTAAGGAAGTGAACCTTTTGATCTTTCTGTAACAGAGTGATAAGGGAATGTGACATGAGAATGTTTATTAAAACATCCAGAAAAAACAATTCGAGAAGTGTTATCAATTCCCATTGCTAGTGTTATCAGTTTTTATCATTTTTACAAAGACAGTGTCTGAAATATGCCCCATGTGGACAAAATTAAACAAGTCACTTACGGCTTTCATTACAATCCTATACTCATGAAATAAGATTGTCTTAAAACCGAAAGTCCTACCATGGTAAACTTGGGCAGACACAATATGAACAATAAATACTAGTGATTTTGATATTCATTTACTAACAACAGCTCTACTATACAACATGACAGAAAGCATTGTTACTTAAGCTATTCTACATTAATACGTCATCGAATATTTAAATAAAATGTCACAAATAAATAGTTTGACAAGTGTTCTTTTCACTCAAAAGCCTGACTTCAGAAGAGTTTTTTATCTTATAAAACCAATGAAGAGTTATGATTTCACAACTACAGATTTTCAAATAAACAAGATAAATCTCCAATTTTCACCACCAAAATAAAAGTGCTCCCTTTTAGAAAGTTATTTCAATATTTAGTAACAACAGAAAGCAATAGAATGCACTGTAATGTGATAAAGTCTATTTCCCCCTGTGATGTCCGTGCTAAGAAAGTAAGAATAAAAACGTATGCATGTTCCTCATAGGGAAGCACCTGGTGGTGCCGGGTCCAGAGATGACCTGGAAGACCTGAGTCTCCATCCTAGCTTCTGTCTTCAAGGTGTCTGCCATTTCTTCCCTATCTTACTTCTCTCAAATTAAGACTTCATCAAGAATTCAAACAACAATAAATGCTTGGGAATGTGTGGGTAAATAGGAGCACTTTATACACTATCGGTGGGATTGCAAATTAGTGTGACCACAATGGAGGTATGTATGGAGAGTGCCCAGAAACTGGGAATGAATCTGCCATATGATCCATATGATCCGATGTACCACCCCTGCCACCCCTGAGTATCTTTCCAAAGAGATTGAAATCGGAATGGTATAGTGATACATGCATAACTATTGCAGCACAATTCACAATAGTCAAATGATGGAACCAAGGTAAGCATCCATCAGCAGATGAACAGAGTACAAAATTGTGAGATAGGCATACGATGGATTTCTACTCAGAAATCAAGAAGAACAAAGTCATGTCATTGGCAGGAAAGTGGAGGGACCTGTGTAACACTCTGTAGAGTAAGATAATCCAGTCACAGAAAGTCGTCTTTTCTCTCATATGCAGAAGCTAGGGAGTGATCTGGATACAAGAGGGACTTTAGATATAAGAGAAGGAGCCCGAGTGGAGCGAAGGTGGGGGTTGTACCAAGGAGGAGGGAGGAAGCCCAGTGATGCTCTGTGCATGTGACCCAAACACTCTGAACTACTAATTGATGTGAGCCCACAATGCACCAATAAAAGTACATTTAGCCGGGTGTGGCAGCACACGCTTGTAATCCCCGCGCTCGGGAGGTGGAGACAGGAGGATCACGCAGGTTCGAAGCCAGCCTCACTGGCTTAAGAGACCCTGTTTCCAAATAAAAATATAAAAATAGGTCTGGGAGTGTAGCCCGAAGGTAGAAGGGTTTCCAGGAACCCCAGTACCACAAATAAATAAATAAATAAATAAATAAATAAATAAATAAATAACTTAAAAAAAGAAATATCAACCAGGCTTAATCTTTAAGGTCTCTTCTAGTTCTTAAGATCAATCATCTTTTAGCTCAAAAACAAAGAATATGCTGCTGTAAAGTGGCATCTCTATAAAATTAGGCTTACATGACACCAAGGTGGCTAGATCTTACTCTGCATAAATCTCTTAAAATGGCTCCCAAAGAGATTTCTTCCACATCCATTCCTGAATCATGAATAAACTGATCTTACAAGGCAGCCTCAGCAAACCCATGTTAAAACAGATTCCATTTATGAAGGAATATGTAGCCAGAACCCTCCTGACAAACACTATAATAACTCAAATTTCCATAATCCAAATCCTTCATATGAAAGCTGGTACACAGGTGCTATTTGCTATAGTTATTACAAACCAAAAAAGGAAAGAAAGGGAGATTTATTTTTATCTGACATAATTTCTCAAGTTTTAAATCAGAAATGTATTTAGCAGTAGGCCTGTGTTTATGACACAATGACCATAATTTCCGATTGCAAACGCATGCATAAAAATGTAGAGTTCCCGTCTTACTTTCTTGTACATATGACTGAAAGGATTTTGAAATAAATGCAATTTGCTTTAGACTGCCACCTTCTTTATATAAATACTGTCCATCATGTGTCTCATTTACTCTAAAATTAAGGTATCTCTCATGACTATATGTGGAAAGAGAATGCAAAGGTAAGTTGCTTTGTCCCTTGTAAGGAGAAATGGCCAGGACACTTTTGCTATCTCAGACACCCTTGTGTGTGATATTTTATAATATAATTTCCATAAATTTGCTTCATCAAGTCTGGCATCATGTACTTTGGAGATAATAAATAGCTAATAGTGATCAAAATGTGTCTTCAAAGCCTTATGCAATTTAAAAAAAAGCTGAGGAGTAAAGGCGAGAGGGATGGTCTATTTTTCAGTATTTTCAGCACTGCTTGGTGACAGGGCACAAGTTGTTACATTCTGCCACTCATGAAGAAATTAGACCTCACATAAAGAAGATATGGGCGTGGAGACTCTGGATTGTTTTTAGTGATAGGGATTTTCCTCCCTAAGGGACTCATGAAACCCTTGAAGAGGACACTAAATGATAATCAGAGAGAGATGGTGCATGCTTGATTTCCTTCCAAGAACCCTGCATCAAAAATTTCTGCTTTAGCTCAGGAATTCTGTTCCCGAGATGGCATGGTTGAAACTTGTTTTCTAGCGATCTAAATTTTAAGCACCATGAAGTCAGGAGCTATGTTTTGTCTTGTCAATCACTCTGTCTCTTACATGTCACCCAACATCTGGAACAAAACCCTAAACACATGAATGTGTGTTCGATGAATGGGGGTACTGACACCTGCTTTTTGGTGGGTTACCTCACCGGCATAGCTGTTATTTTAGAAAATAAAAATCACTTGAATTCTCTGTGTGACTTGATCCTATCATTTTATATTCTGTATCATTCCAAAGATGTCACAGAGATGTTAAAATAGTGCATATAATCTCAATTATCCAGATGCTTAGGCAATAAAAGAGAATTCATACTATCATACATTTCTTAAATTTAATAGCACATGAGAAAGATCCACGCTATTTTGAAAATCTAAATCTTGCAGAACACTATTTTTAGTGCTTTGGGGATTACTCTAATCATATTATTGAGAAAAAAAATCATCTTCATTAGAATTTACAATGCTTGAGGGCAAGAACCTTAATCTCATCACTTAGGTCCCCGGTAAGGAGGCGAGGACTTCTTCTAAGTAATGCTCAATAAGGTGAATTGGATAAACATTTGGATGTTCTCAGTGATACATGTGAAATTTATTTGTAAATTATCGTCGCATGTACTAAAACCCCTGCTTTCCTCGTTCTGGGTTCTAGAACTCTTGCTGGCACCTAAATTAAAGCAATGTAACTACCGACAGACACTTGGCTACTTCCACGAAGTCCTACAGAATTTCTGTCTTGCCCAGTATAGGAAGCACTGGAAATATTTCTGCAGTCAGACATGAGACCGACTCCAAGTCTTGTCCAATGTGGTTCATTATAATCCCTGCTATGCTGGGGAACATCAGAACTTATGTCTCTGATCTAAGTATCACCTTGACCTGGTTTGCCAACTCCTCCTCCCTTATCTTCCTCCTGGCCCCAGTTTCTGATAAGAACAGATATTCCAAGTACCATTAAGAACACTGGGAAGAACAGCATACATTCTTTATCCTGCCTCACAACCCTTCAAGGCTCCTGTTATGGTAACAGGCTTGCTGATATGTGTTTATACTTGTTCCCCACCCAGAGACTGAGAAGAAAACTTGGGGTTCCCTGTAATACCATGGCTTCAAAACTATGAAGCACAATCCTATTCCTTTTTCATCAACACACCAAACTCAACAAAATTACTCAGTTGAATATGTCATTCATGTTCAAAGTTTATTTCCTTAAATAAATGAAAGAAGAGACTTTTTGTGTGTGTGTGGTACTTGGGATGGAAACCAGGGGCATTCTACCTCTGAGTTACAGTACCAGCCATATTTTGAAATTATTATTTATTTTGAAACAGAATCTCACTGCATTGCAGAGGGCCTCAGTAAGTAATAGAGGCTGTCCACGAACAGCAATTCTACTGTCTCAGCCTCCCAAGTGCTGGGTATTACAAGCAAGTATGTGCTACCATGCCCAGCTAAAAAGGAATATTTTTAAAGGAAACTGATAAGAGCTAAGTAGCCAGCTCAACAGGAACTTCCAGATTATCCTCTAGGGCACAGTTTTATTTCACAGAGATTATACCACAGTCTCTCAGTGAATACCTTGCCAGATAACACTTAGCTACAGCCTTAGGAGGATTTCCTTGCATATTCAAGTGCGTATATGTAGAGTATACACAGATTTAAATTTTTAACAGGATGTTAGAAGATTTTCCATCCCACTATATATACCATTAGGTTTGGAAGAACCATCATCACAATAAATTATTTTAAGAAAAATAAACCAAGAGCCAGTCCAACACACACAGTTCTTCAGGAAGAGACGTTCATCTATATGTGATTGTATAACAGATAAACATTAATGTGGAACTTTTTAATTCTGTAGATTGGAGAAACGATGAGTAGATGCAGAAACCTAAGAAGACAGAGAATATCCTTGGTCTTTGCTCTGCAACACAGAATCATGTGGTTCTGACAAGGTGACTCTTTGAGTCTGGAATTCTTTTTCAGGAAAATGAGATGATAAAAGACAGCACTGAGGTCTCTCCTAAAGATGCTGCATGCTCTTAAGTATTATAACCATGCTGTGACTGTATAAACCCCCTCATAAATAGTATATGAATGTTAATGTTGATGCTGGTGTTTTAAAAAGATTCCTAGACTATAGAGCTAAGTCCAAAATTGACATGGGAAGTCTCTAGGAAAATGGATTTCCCCCACAGTTCCAGGAGAAAGTATTCACATCTAATAAAGAAGTGGAACAGGAGGCTTCTACCCCAAAGCTGCTATAAACATTGAGCTTCCATGAAGGGCAAGGGGCATGTGATAAAGATTATCAGTGTGACCCAGAGGTCCTGGGGAGTCAGCAGAGCACCAACACCTTGAAACTTCCAGTGCTCCAAGGTGACTCCTAATTATCAAAGGGGTTGTGAAAATACCAAGAAAGGAAAAAGAGACTCAAAGGGTAATTAATTTCAATTTGCACCAATTAAAGGAAATGTCTGTGGCATATTGTGTGAGGAGAGAGATTGCAGATTAAAGTTAACCACACTAGAAAACACACACACACACAAACATACACACACACAGACACATACACACATACACACGCACACACACATACACACACACATGCACACACACAGACATACACACACAGAGACACATACACAGACACACACAGACACAGACACACACACAAACATACACACACACAGACACACACACAGACACAGACACACACAGACACAGACACACACACACAGACACATACACACACAGACACACAAACACAGACACATACACACACAGACACACACACAGACACACACACAAACATACACACACAGACACACACACAGACACATACACACACACAAACACACACACACAGACACATACACACACACAGACACATACACACACACAGAGACACAGACACACAGAGACACAGACACACACACACACAGACACATACACACACACAGACACACACACACAGACACAGACACATACACACACACACAGACACATACACACACACATACACAAACACACACACACACACACACACACATCATATTTTTTTTCTATTTCCTGGCTGTATGTGGCTTTTTTTGAATTTAAATTACTCTGCTGAAGTCCTCTGAATATACACTGATTAGCCAAAGGCCACTGTCCTTAGATTAGAAGTCAAAGAATATCAGGGTTGATGGTGGAAGATCCAAAGCCATTTCTTTTCAATGAAGAAACTAAAACCCAAAGAGATTCCAAAGCAGGACAACGGCAGAGGTTGGAAGAGAAACCCCTCCTGCAGGCCCCAGGTTCACAGGCTGCGTCTGAGTAAGAGGTGGCCTTCTGACATGAGGTCACGGAGGAGGAAGGTGGCTCGGGCGCAGCTCCCCTCAGGTCCCCCGGCTCCCTCTGCTGCACTGCGCACACAAATACAGCAACCTCACACCAAGGAGGGAGGACTTGGGCAACCGGTGACAGGTGACATAAACTGTGTATCACGATGTATAATAATAGGAAAGAAAAATCAGAGGAGATACTGCTCACAGAGCTTGGAGCAGTCCAAGATGAGCCAGCCAGGCAGGGATCAAATATGGCTTCTCCTGTGTTTCAGATGAGCCATATCTGATAAGAATCATTTCATTTAGTAGGTCTGATAAAAATCATTTCATTTACTAGAAGAAACCTGAAAAAGGAAATGTTGTGCCATGGACGTTCATGTCAACCTGAGGTGAGTGGAGCTTTGGGATAGTTGTAGGTAATGGCTTCCTAGATATCAAAGTCAACGACTGGTTGGTGATTATTATGAGATGATCACAAATCATGATGTTTTCCCTGTAACAATTTTTTTTTTAACAAATACTCGGGCTAACTGTCTAAATAGCTATTCATTTTGGTAGCTTATTTTAATATGACTTAAAATATTTAATTTTCTCTACATATACACTTCACTAAATTAGCAAAGAAATTTGAAGAAAATGTAAAATAAATTTCTTAAATAGAATTTTAATAAAATACCCATAATGAATACATAATATTTCCATTTCGCCTAAGATTTTACTAGCTCTTTGAATGCATATGCCTCAGTGAATATAGAAATCTTCAGGAGAGGTATTTTAATAGGTCTTAAAAAACACAATAATTTAGAAATAGCTTATAAACAAATGCAGTGTGTGTCAAAACACATCTGTGATTCTTCTCACCATCCCAAGTAAGCTGAGACGGCATTCTGCTTCAGCATTTTTATTGGCTTTAATAACCCCCCCCCCCCGCCATGTCCAGCGTGTCCTTGCTGGTAATGCCTTCCACTTGGGAAGACAATCTGATATGGTAGGGGTGGTGGACATTACTTTCTTCCCCTGGAGTCTTTATGAAATATGCACTTAAAAATTTGAGTGCAGTCTTGCTTAAAGATGTGTGGAGGTGCACTGCTAGCCAGCTGTTAAAATAAAGAAAAGCCCCTGGGGCCCCAGGACCGCAGGGAGAGGTGGAATGAACATGGTTGGTGCTGTCTTTTTCTCCTAATTCTGCAGGTATCAGATGTTTTCCATAGTGGAACTCACCAGAGCAAACATAAAGTAGTCCTCCCTATGCATCTTTTATTATTATTTTTTTAGATTTAATTTTTATTAGTACATTGTATTTATACATCATAATGGGGCAAAACACGTGTATAGACATAAATGAACACATCACCCAGCCAACCCACACCCAGACCCCACCTCACTTGCTCCCCGTCCCTCCCTCCCATGCTTGGCTTAGTGGTTGACTTTGATATGAATAAGTACATCATGCGTTTTAAAGCGTTTCCCTCTCCCCACCACCCATCCCCACACTTAGGTTGTCTTATTTGCTCCTCTATAGGATCTCCTTTTTCACCTGGAGTTCCTCCTATGACCCCATTCACCCTAGCTTTCACATATTAGGGAAAGCATCCGATTCCTTACTTTTTGTGACTGACTAATCTTGCTTAGCATAATGTCCTCAAGATCCATCCATTTCCCTGAAAATACTGCAATTGTATTTTTTTATGGCTGAGTAAATTCCAGTGTGTACATATCTCTGTTTTGTAATCCATTGATCTGTTGGTGAACATCTTGGCTGATTCCACAGTTTGGCTATGGTGAGTGGTGCAGCTATGAACATAGATTAACATGCATTAATTTGGTAGTTTGGTTTCCTTAATATTATCAAAATGGCCATACTTCCAAAAGTAATCTACAGATTCAGCGTAATGCCCATTAAACTACCAAGATCATTCCTCACAAACATAGAAAATCAGTCCTTAAATTTATTTGGAATAAAAAAAGGCCCAGAATAGCCAAAGTAGTTCTCAGCAACAAAAACAATGCAGGAGGAATCACAATACCTGACTTTAAACTATACTACAAAGCCATGCTTGTTATAAAAACAGCATGGTACTGGCACAAAAACAGATACATAGACCAATGGAGCAGAATAAAAGATCCAGAAACAAGTCCACACACTTTCAGCCAATTGATTTTTGACAAAGAGGCTAAAAACACACACTGGAAAAAAGATAGCCTGTTAAACAAATGGTGTTGGCAAAACTGGTTAACCATATGCAGAAAATTAGAAATTAATCCCAATTTCTCACCCTGCACAAGAGTCAATTCAAGATGGATCAAAGACTTGGAAATTAGACCAGAGAGCTTAAGGCTCCTCGAAGAGGGCATAGGTCCAACACTGTAACACATAGGCACAGATAAAAACTTTCTCAACAAGACCCCAAGGCACAACAAAAGGCGAATCAATGAGTAGGATTGCATGAAATTGAAGAGCCTCTGTTCAGCAAAGGAAGCTGTCAAGAACCTCAACTGAGAGCCAACAGAATGGGAGAAGATTTTTGCCACCTACCCCTCCGATAGAGGACTAATATCTAGAATATACAGAGAACTCAAGAAACTCAACACTAAGAAAACAAAGCATCCAATAACAAAATGGGCAAGTGACCTAAATAGACACTTCACAAAAGAAGAAATTCAAATGGCCAATAAATGCATGAAAAAATGCTCAACATCACTGGCAATCAGAGAGATGCAAACCAAAACTACCCTAAGATTTCACCGAACTCCAACTAGAATGGCAATCATTCAAAACACAAACAACAACAGATGCTGGCGAGGATGTGGAGAAGTGGAAACTCTAAAACATTGTTGGTGGGATTGCAAATTAGTGCAATCACTTTGGAAAACACTGTGGAGAATCCTCAGAAGAATGGGAGCAAATCTACCATTTGATCCAACAATACCTGTGCATCTTTTAACATCAGTGTTCATACTCATTCTCCATGACCATCACCATCAACCACCTGCCCTTGAGCGTTTTATATAATTTTGACTGTGATTTGTTTTGATTATTAGTTGTTTTGATTATTAGTTGTTTTGTGTTTCATTTTGAGTGTGTTTTGGGGTGTGTGTGTGTGTGTGTTAATATAGCTTGAACCCAGGGGCATTCTACCTGTGAGTCACAGCCTTGACATGGTGTCATTCCTAGAAACAGCATCCCGATAAGCTCCGAGTCAGAGTGGGATACATTAGGAAGCCACACCTGGAATGTGAAGGCCAGGACACACTGATGTCTGGACCATACTGGCTTCTCCAGGTGCGGCGGGGAAGGCGGAGGGAGAGGGAGAGGAAGCCTTAGTCATTGAATGGCCCCAGCCATTTGGAAGATTTGAATAACTCAAGGGACTCAAATCCCCCTGATTGCTCTTACCTTCAAAACTACAATCAATTGACAACATTGCCTAGAAATTAACTTAGTTAGCTGCACTTTCGACCAGCTTAATTGGCAAGTTGCTCCATTTCAAACATTCTTTGTTAAAAGTAAAACACACACACACAACAGCCGGGCATAATTGCACATGCCTGTAATCTCAGTACTTGGAAGACTGAGCTAGGAGGATTGCAGGCTGTCAGTCAGCCTCAGAAACTTAGTGAGGCCTTCTGCAACTTAGTGGACCCTGTTTCAAAATAAAAAATAAAAAGAATGGGATCATAGCTCAGATGTAGAATACACCTGGGTTCTATCCCCAAAACATACACACACACACACACACACACACACACACACACACACACAATCTTGATCCAGAATTTTTATCTAGTTTATAAAAACTACAGATAGAGGTTAGAGGAAAAAGTTAAACTATGTCAGAAATTTTGAGGTTTTTGAAATCCCAAATATCCAAAAGTCTGAAAATGTGATGGATTTAAGCATTTTTTTTACTTCTTAGGTGTAATATTAGTATTGTGATGCTAATGGGAGTTTAAAAAAACTCAACTTTAAGAGGCATAACAAAAATTACCAATGATACAATATCTGGGACTTGTGGTGAGGGAAGGATTGGCTATTGTTGGTTAACCATTGTAGATGCTGAGTGATGAGATATGACATTTTATTGATTATTTACATATTTTGTATGTTTGATAGTCTCTATAATTGAATACTTTTAATGTTTGAGAGTAATTAAAAGTGCTGAAGAATTACCTCATCACCAAAGAAAAATAAAAATGAGAAAAATAGACAAAATTAAGTTCTTGGAAAAGTCTACGTGTTTATTCAGACTGCATTGCTCTTGGGAATACTTGTAACTGATCTTTAGACAAACTGACTCTTTTTGAGTAAATTTCAAATGTTTTCTCCTGTTTGCTGCATTGTTTCTGTCTTTCCTGGTCACTTCTGTAGGGAGCCATTAAGGCTTTCCCCTACAAGAATATTTCTGACTCAGCTGACTGTCCTTCGCCCAGAGTCAACAAGGTTTGGGGTCATGGAAAGTTCAGAGTAAAAGGTCTGGGAGAAGATCAGATGGTAATGGCATGAGGGTGCTGATTAACCTACCTGTAATATATGTGCTTTGGATTGGTCTTTACTGTATTCTGGTTGACCTGTAACTGAATAAATACCTCTGGAAAACATACCCAGGGTCCTCCCAATGGAGAATACTGACCCAGGAGTACTTGTCGACCAGTAGAAAATATTGACCCAGGAGCAGGGTTCGGCCAGTAGAGATAGTGGGCTGGCAATCCCCCCACGTTAGAATAAATTAAATATTCTGAGAATCAAATTCTTAAGAGTAGAATTCTTCATCCTCACGCCTCTCTTCAGAACCCGTACTTTGCCGGCTGGCTCCGGCACACTTCTGACTCCCATGGCTTCCTCATCGTCAATGAAGTCAAAAACACGTCCTTCTCCGCAGCTCAGGCTTTCATGTAATTGAGGCTGAAGCCGATGAGCACATTCAAGTGACTAGCTTGATCGAACGTGTCACTGCACCTTATTGATGTGCATTTTTTTTGCATATGAAGCAAGATATATAAAGGCATGTTACATACTTCAGATGACTCCAGAAGGAGGCTTATTAGGCTCCTTGAGGATGCATTATTACTCACTACATCTAAGCATAATTATTCATATCCACCTACAAATAATTTCTCCACCGAAAAATACTATTTACCCCGATATTGCTTCTGAGGGTACTTTGCATGGAACTGAGGGCTTTTATTGTTTTGGTTGCTATAATAAAAGAGGTGCTAATAAATATCTAAGCTTGGCAAGTACCACACCATGTCCTATGCTTTTTGTCTTGTTCATCTAATCCTAACAATATAGACTTCAGCTGACATCCCCTTTGCAGAGATAAAGAACAGGGTGGTTGAAGAGTTTAATATTTCCAAAGACACATTGTATGAGGGTTGGATGAGGGACCTGAACCCTGATCATTCAGGCCCATAACAGCTGCTCTCTTGTACAAAACACAGAGCCCTCCTGTCTAGCTGTCTTCTCCTAGGAGGGCCCTAGGCACATAGAAACTGAAAATTATTATTTCTATCATGCGATATTAACTGTCAAACTAAATAATGAGCTGGTTGTTATTTCTTTGAAATCTGCTGGTTCATCATTCAATTTATTTTAATCGTTACAATATATAAAAACGTGATCTCATTGTACCAATCGGAGCAGGCCTCACACACATATTTTGATGTGGTGAGATGCAGGTCCCGGGTTCTTCAGAATTAAGTATTTTACAATGGCAAATACGTAGTTCAGGTTCTGCTGATATAAAATACATTAACAAGTTCACACAATGGCATCAAGGAAGCGTGTTTTTTGAAGGCCTCAAGCAAATTACTATAGTTAAGTGTTTAACAAAGCTACAAAATCCTTTAACACACCCATCCCACTGAGGGCTCTGTGCCACAAGTAGAGGCCGTGGGGCTCTGAGCTTCAAGGTTCAACGCTGTGCTTCTGCAGCTGCCAGGATAATCTGGGGTTTAAATTTAAGCCCAAAACTTCTCCAGCATTACATCAGGAGGGAGAGTTGCTGCTTGCTTTCCCTTTATCAGTGGTAAAGTTCCAAGTGAGGTGGGGCCAGACAGGTGGGTCACTGCCTGCAGGATAGACAGATGGACCAAGGGTGCAGGGGAGGGGGTTTGGCCTTCAAGAGGCATAGTCTCCAGACTGTGTTCTGCCTCCATTTTCTCTGAAAACTTGGGGAAGACACTTTGGTCTGGACACAAGAAAACAGAGAAATTTGGACCTAAAACTTGAAGTTCACTTGAAGTTCATACATTTTAGAGTCTGTCTCCATTTTGTTGCTTCTCTTTAAGGTAATCTTTTTAAATTAAAATTTTATTATTCTATTTAGATGTATTTACCGCAGTCACACAAAAATGCACACACCAATTCTGAGATAGGTCTGCGTTCCTCAACTATTCTTAGCTGTGAGAGTAGAAGTAGCTTGCTTTCTTTTCCCACATGAAAATGGAATGTAACTAGGCAGAGTGTTTCGAATTTCCAACTCGGTGCTTTGATAACACTTTCATGCAAGTATTCCAGTGTATAGTACAAGAATTTCTCTACCCATGTTAGGGTGATGGACATGTAAGTTCTGCCCAGTTTCTTGCTTTCAATGAGGCTCCTGAGAGGAGTAGGCATTTGTTGCAGCAGGATATATCTCATTTCTAAGTTAAAACATCTGTAATTTAGAATTTTGGTTGGTCAAAGGCTCTCCTCACACACCACACTAATTGTTCCAGATTATTCCACAGTGTGGAGATGTTCTCCCCATACACCTGCCAAAATTGAGTATATCGAGCATGGCCTCAAAGTTCCCTGGGGGAAAAGATCAGGGTTTCATTTGTAGTCTTTTCATTAATAAGTGTGGGTATGCTTTCCTACATTTACTGCTGTTCTTATGTAAATTATATATCTATATCTATTGATGCTCTTTAGGCAGGTCCTCTGGGCTCTTTGCTTATCAATTGTAAAGTTCCCTTTTGTTTTCCTAGAAATGTGTGATTAGCACATTCATAAGAAAACTTTCCCTGCTGCAATATATGCCCTGCTGTGCTTCTGCTGCCTGGCGTTAGGAATAGGACTGGTGACTTGGTGTTGAGCAGTAGAACAGGGCAAAAATGATGAGCTGCACAGGGTTAGGAGTATAGGCTATGGGTTTAGGATTTATGTAAAATTTTATCGGCCCATTTTCCCGGTCTCTCTCTCTCTAATCTTCCCCCATCTTCCTCTCTTCCTTTTCTCCCTCCTTGCCATCCCTTCCCTTCTCTGGCTTTGGATTTTCTAGTCAAATCTCAGGTAGCAAAGAGCTCTGAGCAGCCTCTAGGAACTGGAGCAAAGAGCCAGCAGAACCCGGGCGTCAGTCCTCCAACCACAGGGACGGCCCTGCCAGCTGCCAGAGGGTCTAGCAGTGGACTCTTCCTTAGTATAGGTCCCAGCCAACACTTGACTGCTACTCATAAGACCTAAGAGGGACTTAGTTCCACTGTACACAGAGTTCTGACCCATAGATACTGTACGGTAGTCAACAGGTGTTGCATGAAGCTGTGTATGACCAATCACTAAGAGAAACATCATCCCAGTGGAAGCAGCCCCACCCACCTGCCCTTATTCTCCTCTCTCTGTAGCTTCTCCTGGTGGCATCTGGTCCTGCCCAGAAATGAACAAGGAATTGAGGATAGCATCAGATTATCTTGCTGCAAATACCTTGGGCTGTCTCTATCTCTTATTTCGGGACAAAGAATGAACACTGTGGTCGAAGGGTGTAAAAATCACATCCGATCTCTTATTCTGGTTTTAAGGCTCTCATAAATGACACCAAGTCTCTAACTTATATCCTTTTCTACTTCTCATACGCTCTGTTCTTAAAATCCAAAATAGAAGGAACCCACTTCAGAAGAAATGATAGCTCCCTCCCCTTGTCATGGAACACTTCATGTAGTATTTTTCTACCGACTCTTTTTAGAAGGCCTCTTATTGTCCATCCATCATACAAATTGAAAGAAAAACACATTTGCTAGGATATATAAATCATAGCACAAAGTTCAGTGGGGCCATCTTCTCATCCTCGCAGGTCAAGGGGTGTCTCCTCTTCGCAGTACCCTGACAACATGCCCCTTCCGCATCTCTGCTTGTTGCCAAAAAACACTAAAGAACACACGAAAGATAATTCTGTAATTGTCCTTGTAAAATAAAGAGACTGATTAGTTTGTCTTTGTTCGACATTTTTTATGTAATTTTTTTAATTAAAAATCTCAGAGATACAGCAGTCAAAATGCCCATTGTGGAGAGACATAGGTATGGGTGGAGCAAGCTCTCAAATTATTGTCACTGGAAAAGAAAATGCAAACACCTGGGGTACTTTCCTTTGTATACAAAGAGAGATAGTCATGGAAAAGAAATTCAAGGCACTCAGATAAGCATGGTAAGAGAGCAGCTGGGATAAAAGGTTCCAAAGCTGGTTGTTTGGGCAAGTTCGAGTCTCGGTGTGTGAATAAATATGTCATGTGCATTTACTTGGAGAAATCATTCTTATTCATTTTATAGGTCATCCCTCTTCTGTGAGCATTTCAGCAAATAGATACAACATACTAAAAATTGTTATATAATAATACTAATTATTATTATTATTATTATTATTATTATTCACTAAAAATTATGCCCAGAATGGCATGAGCTGATCATATGTGCTTGTTCATTAAAGAAGCAGTAAGTAAGAAGCCAGGCCTCTGCTGCTCACTGTCTGCCCTGTCTTTGAGTTCTATGGAGTTCTGTTTCAAACACAGCAAACCACACCAACAAGCAGGAAGAGATTCATAGGTATTTGGTATTGGAGGTTGAACCCAGAGGCATTCTATCCCTGAACTACACTCCCAGCCCTTCCTATTTTACTCTTTTTATTTTCTTTGAAACAGGGCATCGCTCAGGTGCTGAGGCTGACCTCCTGTGACCCTCCTGTGTTAGCCTCCAAGTATTAGGATTACGGACCTGTGCCACCATTCCCAGGTAAGAACATTTTTCTTTTTGAACATCTTAAACTTGTGGTTTCCTACATTATTACTAATAACTGTTAAATGTAGTAAGTGATAACAAAACATTGATGAAAGGTGAAATTGGGCCATCCAGCTGAGGTAGAGATAACAAGGGGTGGACTGGAAACTGCACGAGGTGAGTCCGAGACAGAGCGCTCAGGTACAGGTAGGTACCTTCCACCTGGTTTAGCAGAAGACCCCAGGGGCAGCACAGGGGAGAGCTGGGGTGGCTGGGGAAGTCAGAGGAGGGCGGGCTCTGCAGGACTGTGGGCGGGCACCTGGCTGTCTTAGAAGTGTGCACAGTACTTCCGAGGCCAGGATACACCACCAGGACGCCATGTGGGGCTTTTTCTTCCACACCTCAGGTTCTGTTGGTGTGTCATCCTGAGGTCATTACAAAAACCCCAGAACAGTGAATGTAGTCCTCATTGGGAATTTGCAGAACAGAATAACAGGTTTTAAAAAGGGCAAGGACTCTAGTATCAGAGAAATACATGACTTTCAAATGAGAGTGTGACCAGTCTCCACTCAGCTCATTGATGCTTCTCCATCCTTTGCTCCTCCATTCCTGAGACTCCGTTAACCTTTACCTCCTGAGAAACTGCCCTTCAGTACAGGGCGGACATCGATGCCCTTATCATATAGGCTACTGATTAGATGCAGTGACTTTCTTTCTATTTTCTGCTACAGTGGGATTGAAAGCTCGGACTAGGCAAGCTAGTTCCTCTAACCTCTGTGAAAATGGATGAGTGAGGAGCCTGCGCTCTGGAGCTCTGACTGCACTGACCCAGGTGCCTCTGCTCAGCATCGGCCGTCACTCTTCACCTGCACAGAGTGATCATTACTATTCATCTCTTCTGAGACATTACCATACCATCCTCTGCCGTGGGCTCCGCATCTTCATCACTAAGGATCATAACAGGCTGAAAGTTGTGTATGTTCGCCAGTGATCTAGCTCTACCCAGATACTTACTGATGTCAGTCAGTGAAGAGAATTCTTCCACAGAACAGTAACACTATGGCTTTTTAAAATGAATTTATCTTGATATGAGCAACAATTTGTTAAAAGAAAAGCATTAGGAATACTTTTTTATTTTTGGGGGGCGCGGTACCAGGGGTGTTCTACCTCCAAGTTACACCCTCAGCCCTGTTTTTATTCTTTATTTTGAAACAAGATCTCACTAAGTTTCAGAGGACCTCACTAAAAAGTTGAGACTGGATGAGAACCTCAATCCTCCTGTTTCAGCCTCCCAGCTACTGGGATTACAAGCATGCACCACCACGCCTAGCAAGAATATTTCTATTTAAGGTCACGTTGTCTCCATGTGAAATGAAATAAGTCTGACAAGCAATGAACCTGCAACCTGAGGACCTCCAGAAACTAAAGAAAATCCCAAGAGCTGGGTTCACCAGAGTTGCCACAATAAAAATATTTTGTAAAGGAAGGAAAAAAAGAATTAGAAAGAGAAGTGAAGAAATCATGCCAAATAAATGTATGGAGCAAAAAGAAAGAATCTGATCAATTTTGTTAATTTCTTGTAAAAACTGTGCCTCTTCTCCCCTGGACAGGGCCCCTTTTCAAATATAAAGCACCTATCACAGCCTGAGAGCCCAAACTAGCCCCAGCTGCCCTATGCATCCAAACAAAACACTCTCCTAGACACAAGCAATTAAAAGATAAGAAGATAGTTTGAATGATGGTGGCAAAGTAGTTGATGGTCTGTATAAATATGCCTACTGTCTATTTTTAAAACAAAAACACTAGCTCTTCTTGGAGAACCTATCTTTGCCATAGGGAGCAGCTTCCTCCCGCCCTGTAGACTACCAGGCTTGCATAAGAGCCACCACAGAGTGGCCCTGGCAATTTGCTGATTGGATGACCAAGTGGACTTTCCTCAGAGAGCCACGAGGCAGGACCAGGAAGCGCAGCGATGTCACTGAGGGTCAAGGATGGCTCATTTCCTAATAACACAAATGAACGTCAAATTCCTGGAGAAAATTACCAACTTGTAAGAGATCAATGAAGACACTTCCTATTAAATCAAGAGGAGAAATAAGTTTCTCTGGATAAAGGCATAGGGATTCTCCAGGCATCTAGAAAACGTATGCTTAGAATTCACAATTAATTTCAAAGGCTTTTAATTCATTAGAGATCATTCCCCACATAATTCAAATTTTAATCTAACATTTAGCTCTGTCTTACATAACACTAATCACATCAGAGTATACTAAACAGTAAAAGAAAAAATAAAATAATTCATTCGAACAGTATTTTTATATGAAAGAGTATAATTATCCCTTGAAGTCTTTCTGTAATATAAACACTACGGACAAGGAGCTTGAATCTTAGGCTTTAGAAAAGACTCAGTGGCATAACACGGTGAACGCTGATAACAGAGGCATTGGCAATATAGAAGGAGCCCTCTCAACAACTGCATGGCTTCATCCTGTAGTGTATTCATCGCGAAATCACTGCGGGCTAATTAGTCTATAAAGGATTAATGATTGGTCTATAAATAATTAAGATCTTCATGCATTTTATTGAAAAGGAGGAAGTGATAGAAAAATTGATAAAATCTATCTGCATTTAATATAAAGCATACATTACAATGATAGATATATAATATATATAATACATGTATAATATATAATATATTATATATCACATACATATTACAGCCACCTTGAAGTTTAAAATCATATTTAACCATGCTTCTGGAACTCAGAGTATAGCACTATCTGTGTTCTCAGTATCAGGATTTCCTAAGGATAGGTGGTCAGGGTATTAATAAAAAATACATACACTTAAAGAAAATCCCATGGAGGAGAGACCATGGGGTATGCACTGAACCAAGAGTGAAACACATGTTTCTCAGGCTCAGGAAGTATACACAGGCACATTCAATGGCTCTACACCACAGTCATACTGTCCTCTTCCGCAACCACCAAGGTGATGAGCAGGGTCAGTATATGAAAAGCCCTGTTGCCCGTCAAGACACCTGGCTTCAAAAGCTGCCCCACTTCCCCTGGGGCGCGTGTGGCTTACGATTTTCTGGATAATTCAAACAAAAATGTGTGTTTTTTTCTTTATAACACCTACATGTCATATTAGTTTTTCTTGAATTTTATTGAAGCTGAGAGTGTCTAAAATTAAAAAAAAAAAGCACTTAGAATCAAGACCAGTATCCTGTATAATTTTACTAGGTGGTAAAACAAACAAATAAACATACAAAACTGGAAAGTGATACAAGCAATCTGGTTCCTTCAGATATACACTTCCATTGTGTCATACCAGTGGCAACTAGAGTCTTTAAATCATATTTCAAGACTTTCCTGACTTACCCTTTACAAAGCACAGTCAAAATTAAATGAGGACTGCGTGTACTGCGGCAGAAGAACCCCTTCCATCCACATGTATTTGGATGCAATGACAAGACTAAACTAGTCCTCCCACTTCCACTACTGTCCCTGAGTTAAAACTAGTATAAAGCAGGAAGGTCTTAATCAACAAATCACAAATTATATTAATGACATAAGGGTTATAGTAGTGATTTTTACCTGGGATATATTCCTGTATGTATTTTTGTTTGTTTAGTTGGGTTGGATTGGGTTTTTTCTACCAGAGAGGTTTTAGATGGAGATAAATGTTGTCATCATAGATTCAAATAACATTAACTCTAACTCAAGTTACTATGTGAAAACGTTAGTCTTCAGTGGAATGTTTGCAAGACATTCAGTAGGGTGCCTAGTGGAGAAGGCATCTTTCAGGTACCTAGGACAAAGATGCTTGAGGATCGAGAAAGATCTGGAAATGTCCCTAAAGCATTGGCAATATCTTCCTATCCCCAAAATGCTTGGTTGTTAAAAATGGTTTAAAGAATGCTGTAGCTGAACTCTTAAAAAAGAACTGATTCATAATCTGCATCCTCAAAGATTGGTTTGCCTTCGGGGAAGACAAGGTATGCCTTACTTCCACAAAGCTTCAGTCCATTTTAGCCAGCTCAATTACACAATTTCTTCTTGCTCTTTTTTTATATATAAGAAACATTAATCCTGCTATTTATCAACTGTGATACTAGGGACTAAGTTTGACCCTAAAATCACACCTATCCATAAACCAAAGGTCAATTAAGGTCATCATAAGGATATTGTGGGAAAGACTTTTCCTGCAGTTGGGGCAAAGTACCTAATCTCATTATTGGATTTCTGTAGTAGAGAGTAGTTTGGAATAGGTACACAGTGAGCTAAATACACCTGAAAGCAGTATTCGTAGGGGTAATTCATCTCTGCACAGCCAAGACAGCTGTTTGCTTTCTTTCTTTCTTTCTTTCTTTCTTTCTTTCTTTCTTTCTTTCTTTCTTTCTTGCCTCAGATTGCATATCCATGCCAGTCCTCCTGGTTTAAAAACTGTCTGCCTCTGTTGATATGGTGGCCAAGCCACAGAATCAGACTGATCTGATTTGATCATTGCCCCGACTCCTCTTGAAGTCTAAGTTTCTATTGCCTGGCCTAAGGGCCAACAGACCTTCAATGCACCTGTGCATCTCAAAGGCACAAATAGTGTGGCCTACAGAACATCTACACCTTTACTCAGATCTCTTCCCCTGATTTATTAGTTATTAAGTAGAATTCAGATAAGATATATCTGTATCGCTTTCTATGTGCAAGGACTATCCATGTGACTTCTGAATTGTCTTAAAAGAGGGGAAAAAACCAACAGGGAGAAATATATATATATAAAACTGTAGACAAAGCATGAAAATACAGCCTAAATCACATGTATGTGAGCTGAAAAGAGAAAGAATGAAAGAAAGAAAGAAAAAGGCTAACAAGCATAATTAAAATTCAGTTGCACATAGAGTATTCAATATGCCATTTGCATTTTGACAGCTCAGAAATGTCTACACTGGATTTGCTGGATCCTCCCACGATGAGCACCAAGTGGCCACTGAGCCTTTGTTTATCTATTTCTTAAAGGAAGCAGAACCAGTTTCTAGACATTTTCAAAGCTGTGTTTGTGTTTGTTTGAGATGACAAAGTGAAGGGTAAGGAAGCAGAGTCCCAGAGGAGAAGTCTTTGCTGAAGGAACTCTCAAGCACAGGCCTTGTGACAGTCTTCTTGCCAAGCATGATGGGCCAGCTGAAAGCCTGTATGAGAACAGCCCCTCCTCCAGCCTCTGAGAGCCCAGGTGCTTGGGGCCTGGGAATTCTACCACCCTGACACTACCTGCTCATTCCTTCTCTGGACTGGTGCCATGAGATATCATGTGATGTCAGTACCCTAGCCTTCAGGTTTGCAAAACCTGTCACATCAGATAAAAGATTCTCCTTTTTTTACTTTTATCGGGGGATTCTAGTATGTGCTGGATTTGGGCTTTTCTATCCAAGTTTTTCTGCACCAGAGTCTCCTAATCTCATCAGGAGACACACAAAGGTAAGGTCCTGCTACAGAAGAATTTGACCAGTAAATTAGCATCTTTTTGGTCACATGAAGATCTTAAGACCTAACACAAGTGGAAGCTTGCAGGATGGGGAGGAACTTTCTCCCTGGCGGTCCAGTTACATGGTTTCTGTGGAAACTCCACAGTGTGTGTTTAGAAGTGTCTTTGAAGGCTGGAAGAGCGACTGTTCCAGTCACCTGAGCGATGCCCCACTTCCTGGCTCCCAGGCTTGGGCCAGTCTTTTGTGCACTTTTAGGACGCTTTCCCAGCAATGTCTGCCAAGGCCTATATTCCCTTCTCTGCACATATGTAAGCCAGGACTCGGAAACAAAGTTTGTTTGCTCAAATATCGGATAGTCAGCCCTGGATTAAGGGCACAGATCTAAACTAGTGACCACAGAATGAACTATTCCACCGATCTGCCAGATGAAAACACTTCAAAGCTTCCTCCTTGACTTGTGATGTCTGGCAACGTGCTTTTACAGAGATGCTTGCATCTGAGATTGAACCTTTACAACACCATTAATTACCAGAGAGGAAAAGAAGACCCAGGGGCCAATGCTGGGTGTGCCCCACCTTGCCTGG
Source organism: Muscardinus avellanarius (assembly GCF_963383645.1). Classification (NCBI taxonomy): domain Eukaryota; kingdom Metazoa; phylum Chordata; class Mammalia; order Rodentia; family Gliridae; genus Muscardinus; species Muscardinus avellanarius. The sequence goes on from NC_137800.1 coordinate 3,357,617, forward strand.
AAGAGTGCAGAACAACCAGATGCAGCTCCTGCTCCGCAACCCACGGGAAAGGGTTCCCCCGACCTCAGCAGGGCCGCCAGCAGCCCCTCACGACTCCGCAAACAGGTCACGAATTGTGCCCCAGGTACCCAAAACTCCGCGCCTGCCTCTGCCACCGCGCGAGCCGCCACCTGGGCGCGCGGAGCATCTGCGGGTGCTGGTGATGGCCTGAGCCCTCCCCGGAGCGCTCGGATGGAGGAAAGGCCCTGGGTGCGCAGGCGCCGGCGACCCCGGCGCGGGCAGCGAGCCCGGAGCCAAGTGGGGAGGCCCGACCTTGGCCACCCGCCTCTGCGTGGCCAGCCCCAGCGACTCGGGCGCCCGCGTCACCAGCCGCCGCCTTCCACCTGCTGGCGGCCGCGCGCCCCACCTGACCTCGCAGGGGCGGAGAGATGCGGGGACCCAGGCCCGCCCCGCTCGCGGAGGAGCCCGGCACCCACCACCGCGCGGGCCAGTGGCGGGGCTCGGCGTCCGTCCTAGCACCCGGGTCTCCCTGGGCGCGAGCACGCGCGCACACGCACAGAGACACAGACACACGACTCGGCCCGGGCGCGCAGGGGCCGGACCGCTTCTTGGTCTCTCCTGCCTGGATCTGCAGTCCTGGCCCGCAAGAGGCGCATCAGCGTATCCATCCATCCATCCATCATTTATCTATTTCTGGAAGCTTTCCTTCAGGGTCCGGGCTCCCCCAGACTCTGTGCCCCCTGCCCTGCCCAGCCCCCGCCCACGACCTGCCCCTGCGCACCCCGCCTCCGCCTGAGCCGCGCGGCAGCCCACCCGCGTGGGGGCGGAATCCGCCCGACACACACGTGTGCGGATTATTAAGCAGCCGAGCCAGGGCCGCGCTGTCTCCACGCAGCCACCCCTGCTAATTGCGGGGGAAGGGAGATCCGAGTGTGCGGAACTCCCAGGGAACCGAGCCTGAGCTCAGAGGCCAGGTCGCCTCCCCGGGCCTGGATGGTCTCGGGGTGCGGGGAAAGGGCGGGAAGTTTTCCAGAGTTGCGTGGCAGGTGTTTCCCCTCCCGCAAGCGCTCAAGGGCTATGAAGCCGGGCTCCATCTCCTGGCTCCCTTCTGCCTGCCCCAGGGATGCACACACCTGCGCCCAGCTCCCAGGACGCAGCCCTCGCTGCCCTCCACTTTTCCTGCCTAGCTTGCCAACTCCCAGCTACTCCACGTCGCGGAGGCCGCTGGCTGCCAGCCTGGCGCTCCTGGGCGGTGGTGCCTCCGCAGCAGGCAGGACGTCTTGACCGCACCGGTCAGGTGGGCAAGGGTCGGAGTCTGTGGAGAGCTCCCCACCCCAGCGACCGCTAGCTCCAGCCGCTGAGGCTGGCGGCTCGCGCCCCGCGGGCCCCGGGGCGCATCCCACAGGCACCCTTGGGGTGGGAGGGTGCTCCGAGGAGAAGCCGGCGCGGCGGACTGGGCTCCTTAGCCCTGCGCGCCCAGGGAGGAAGCCGCCGCGAGCCCAGCCCGCCTCGGTCCTGCCCAGCTCCCTCCAGGCGGATCTGGAGTTTCACAGACCACACGGAGTCCTCCTCGCTTCTCCAGCGCCCTCGCATCTGGACCACTGGAGAAATGGGGCCTCGAGAGAAAGACGAAGGGTGTCTAAAGGCAAAGGGGCTTTCCTGGGAACCAGCGAGTGACCGTCGAATAAATACATATAAAACAAAATTTTATTCCATCCTTAAAAGAGAGAGAGACATCTAGATAGATATCCCCACGAGCGTGACGACGACGGGGTGCTGACTGATTGGGGAAGCGTCCTAGGATGGCGAAATGAGGGAAGGGGGCAGCTACTTTCCATGTGAAAATCGATCGATATTCTCCCTTTCTCCTCTTCCTGTCCACAGACTACAGAAGTGCCCCAGCCTCGCCGAGCCAGTCTGTGCAGCCCATAGTCTACTGAGACGAGGCATTCCCTGGCTCATCTCAAGGAGAAAGCCCAGTGCCCCAGGACGCACCCGGAGGGACCCTTCCCCGCGGACGTCCAGAGGGGCGCCCGGCGCGCAAGCCCGGCCACAACTCCGGGCTAGCCTCCCTCGGGTTGCCAGCTCCGAACAACTTGCAAATAGCAAAATCCGGCGGAAAAGGAAAAGGGGGCGACCCCGAGGCTGCTGCCCGAGGCCCCTGGGTCCTGGAGGGGGTAGAGGGGCGCGGGGATGGGGCGTGAGGACGCGCGGGAGGCCGGCCCCGGGGAGCTTGGCTGCTGCGCCCCCAGCCCGCGCAGGGAGCCCCAACTCGCCAGGCCGGGCCGCGCTCCCAGGTGCGGGTCCGAGGAGAAAGTCCTGGGACGCGGGGCGGCCACCGACCCCGCGCGCCCACCTCCGGGCCCCGCCACGCCGCGGGGTCAGCCCCACTCGCGCGGGGCTCGGCTCTCCCTGACACCCCGCGCCCGGAGCCCAGGGACCCCCGGTTCGAGCCCCGAGGGAAGGGAAGGCGGGGGTGGGGCGGGGGCCGGCGAGGGCGCGAGGGGCGCCCCATCCCGGGCACCGCGTTCCCCGAGCGCCCTTAATGGAGAGCCCGCCGGCCGGAGCCCTGCGGACCCCAGACCGACCCTCGCTCGCGGCGGAGCGGGGCCTCGCTGGGGTCGGCCGCCTCCCGGGGGACCCGATCGGCCTCTCTTACCCTTCGCTGCGGCCAGGAGCCCCGCGCACAGAGCCAGCGGCACCGCGGGCAGCAGCAGCAGCGACTTGAAGCTCCTCCACGCAGCCATGTCTGCAGATATTCCACACGCGCACGACGCCCGCGGGCTCTCCTCGGCGCCGGCGGTGCACCGAGCCGGGCTCAGCGGCGAGGCGCGGCGGAGAGGTCCGGGTCCCGCGCCCCGCGCAGCCGCCGCCTCCCGCAGGTCTGGGCGCCCGGCTCGCTCCGCGCTCGCAGCATCTGGTCCGAGCCGCTGCGAGGCTGAGCTGCTCCGGCCGCCGGCCGCCGCGGGCTGGCACCAGGGCCGGCCGGGGAGCGGCCGAGCCGGGCAGGGAGGCTCCGCGGCCCCGCGCCCTGGGGAGGGAGGCGGCAGCTGCTGCGAGCCGCGAGTGGGAGCGGGGAGGGCGGGGGAGGAGATCGGAGAGGAGAGAGGGGAGGAGAGGCAGCGCCAAAGACGGGCTGCTAGCGGCGCAAGGAGCCGCTGCCGTGGCGGCTGGACGCAACCATCCCTGCCCACAGAGAGGGGAAGGCGTCTGGGCGCCGGCTCCCCGGCACCGCGCAGCCTCGGCCGGCTCCCGCCCGCCCCGCCGCGCTCCCCGGCCTCGGGCCTCTGCGCGCAGGCGGGCGGGGGACTTGTTGGGCGCCCGCCGGGGAGGCCCGGCCGCGCGGGGGACCCAGGGTCCGCCACGCGCCGGACCCCAGGTCTCTGCGGGGCACGGCCCGCCGGCCTCTGTCCACTGGGCTCGCGTTCGCAGTTGACCAGGGCGAGCCCCCCTCCGCCCCCGGGTAACTCTTGGGAAAGAATTGCAGTGGAAAGAAATAGGACCCCCCCCCCACTCTGATCCCAGGAAGAAACACACGCGTATCGTTTTTTAATCTGGGCAATTATGGTGAGCAAGCAAGGTGAGGGTTTGCAAGGAGTTAGAGAGCTTCCCCCTGTCCTCACTTTGGGGTGTGTTGGGGGTCTCCACGCACAAACTCTAGGCTTAGTTAAGATTAGAAATAAGGCAGAGTCTCTGGAATTGATATCCGGGGTTAGTTGAGAGTGTGGGCAGGGTGGCACGCCTCCACTCAAACCAAGGGCCTCACCAGGTGGGGCGGAGAGGCCTCAGAGAGGATGAGCTCCTCCTGGCCTTGCAGAAGGATGGAGCCATGGAGGGCAGTAACTGCCACAGTGAGCTGGGTCTCACCCAGCTCCTCGCACACAGGAAATCTTCCCGCAAGTTCTAGGACCAGGACACACACGCCCACGAGCACACACTCGGTGAGACATGAAAAGCAGTGAGTAAATAGAAAATGGAAAGCACAGGTGAGCGTCCGTTTTCACCAAAGGACCTTTAGAGCCTTTATCATTCTTAATCAAAAAGGTGTAGGTCCTTTTGGAGGATTGGAGGGAAAGGACCAAGGAAGCCCCACGCCGAGGGTTTCACGTAGAAGCTTTATAGCACGCTGGCTACTCAGAAGGGGAGATTTCCCAGGTCAGGAATGTCCCTGGGCAAAATGGGAGCAGGCTGGCGGCAGGGGGTCGCTGCCACATTTCCTTGGTCTTGGAGGTTATGTAGGTCAGCAGATTCAGGTGTTTTGACCCCTCTGGTTTTCTTAGATTTTCCTGCTCTCTAGACTGCCTAAGGATGTGATTGTAAACCTAGAAAATGAAAGACCACGGGAACTGTGGCCCCGAAATGTAAGCATCGACAAACAAGTCCCTTGGTCTCCTCACAATCTGTCCAGCAATTGGTGCCATCACCCAAACGTTCTCCCATGGAGCCAGGGATTCCTAAATACAAGGGGCCCAATTGGATTTTCCCAAATTCTTTTTCCCTTAGTTTTCTCTGGAAGGAGAAGAAAACAAAGTACCTCAATGAAGGCAGGAAGCTCTAGCACAAAACCCTGGATCCTGGTTTAGCTGATCTGGGCCTGGAGAGAAGAGGATTCCCCCTCTGTGATTTTCAATCAGACCTCAGATCGCAGCTGTAGCTCAGCAAGTAACAAAAATGCTTTTCAAGACCCACGAAGAGCTTGGAGAATTCATTTCGAGCTCCTCATCAGAGAAATTGATCTCCTTCAGGAGCCAGAGAACTTATCTTCTCCTGCAGAGAGAGTCCTGTCTTTGCATGGTGATTCCTAATGCTTCAAGCATTGAAGATGCTTCCAAAGACTACCCTTCCTGGGCCAGGATTCATAGATGACTTTGAGGTAATTATGTCACACGCCATGTAGGCAATCAGACACCTGCACACATAATTGTGGCAGGTCCCAGGCTCCTGGCCCCCAGGGCCCAGGCTCAAGCTTCTCCTTCATCATGACAAGCTTAAAATTTTCTTGAGCTACCTTCTCTCTCAAGAGAAGGAAGATTGATTCTACCTGATTCAAATCACTGAGAAATAATGCTTCCCCCAAACCAGTATCCGCTTATTTTTGGTGCTACATATAATGGGGCATTTTCTTTGGCCATATCATATATCAGGAAGTTGCGATGATTTGTGCTACGTTGTTTCTTGATTATGGGCTGATTTTGTAATATGGTCACATTTGGGTGTTAATACTGCCAATTTTCCCCCAGGATCCCAAGCTGGGCTCTGTCCGGAAGGAAACGGTGGGGCACTGCTGCCATCTAGTGCCCGCTATTCTTGCTTAGGGTTTGCAAGGAAATTGGTGGTCTCTTAATCTCTCCTGTGTTTTCCCAGCTGTTTTGCTTTTGATTTTTGTTTGTTTGTTTTTCGATGCCTCTCCAGGGTACTTTTTACCCTTCACATAATCAGGCCATGCATGAAGTTTATTATTAGGCTACATAAGGTTTTTCCCATTGATTTTTTTTAATTCGCTGCATTAAAATTTGACATCATTTGAGTATATTGAGTTACAGAAAAATACATGCACATACTGAGTCCCTCCCCATCCCTTCCCCTCTCCCCAGGGCATGTCTTTGAGATTGCAACTGATAATTTCGTCTGCATCCATGACATTATTTTCTATACAAAATTACCTATTGATTTTTATTTTTATTTATTTATTTTTTTGGTAGTAGTGGAAATCCTGGAAACCCTTCTACCTCCAGGATACACTCCCAGAACCATTTTTATACTTTTTAAATTTGGAAACAGGGTCTCTTAAGCCAGCGCGGCCGGCTCAGAACCTGCGCGATCCTCCTGTCTCTTCCTCCCAAGTGCAGGGATTACAAGCATGCCTGCCACCAGGCCAGGCTTACCTATTGATTTTTAAATGAGAACACTTGGTATCTATCCACTGTGATTCCCCTGTGTAGAGCACCCCTGCTCAAATGCGATTTTAGCAGTGCCATCCTGGCCAGGCAGGGTCCTGGCACTTCTCCACACTGGTCCTCAGTGCCTGGTCTGCCCAGGTTCAGCATCCTCAGGGCTGGGTGGCGAGTTGAGCCGTACAGTGATTAAAAATCCAGTGGCCCTGGCCCTGGCACACTGGGAAGAATGAAGACTCTCCCAAATCAGCCAACAGCTAAATGGAGACCGGGCTGCAAGGGCAGCAAAAGCATCTGAAAAGTTCAGCTACGGAAGAGGCAGAGATCATCTTAAATGAAACCCTGTAGAGAGGGGACAGAGAATAGGAACACCATACTTGAAACAAATATAGGTTCCTTTGCATACACAAAGGAGAATGCTAATTAGGTAGAAAACCTGTACATGTGTGAAAATCTTGGGAAATCTAGTATGTTGCATGATAGCTAATTTTGTCAGTGTTTGGCTTAATTTCATTTAGAATAAAGAGATGGGGGGGGGGCTTCTTGCCTTCGTGGCAGGGTGGCAGGGTCAGTATAATGCAGTGCCTGCCTTGAGAGAGTTTATTCCTAGAATAAACCTGGAAGTCCAAATTTCCACTTGTTGTTTGTAAAGGCCTTTGACCCACTGCTCCATCTCAGGCAGTTGCCTTATTACCCCTGCAGGGTAAGAAAGCGAGTGATTTGTAGAAGGTCACATTTTGCCGAAAGCCAGAAATTAATCGATCAATCAATTAATCAATTTTTTATTTAGCGGTATTGGGGAATTAATTCAGCATTCTACCTCTGAGCTTCACCTGTACAACCCTATTTTTATTGTTATTATTTTTAAAATGTTGAAACATGCTCTCAGTGAGTTGTGGAGGGCCTCACTAAGTTGCTGAGGCTGGCTTCAAACCTTCCATCCTCCTATTTCAGCCTCCCAAGTACTGGGATTACAGGCTTGTGCCACCACACCCAGCCAGAAGCTGATTTACACTCAGGCTTTTGCTGAACAGACATTTACAATGCACCCCGCTCCCGAGGAGCACACTGGCTGGGAACCAGGGCTGAGGCTGTACTGGCCTCTGTGCACCTGAGCTGCTTCATACAAGAGCAGAATCCACATGCACATCCTCTCAGTGATGGCAGAACATACATCCAAGTGCCCATGGAACATTCTTCACCAAGGGCCTCTCCTAGGCCACCATTAAAAAACAAAAACAAAGGAACATATGATTATTTGCAACTGTCTATTCAGGCGAGTCTAGGTTTCTATGACTATTCACATAGGCTGAATTTATAAATAAATATTAAACATTTTGCCATATTTTTAAATATATCTTTAAGAAATATACATGAGAGCCGGGTGTGTTGGTGCACGCTTATAATCCCAGCATTCAGGAGGCAGAGACAGGAGGATCACAGTTCGTGGCCAGGCTCAGCTTTGCAACTTGGTGAAACTCTGTTTCAAAAATAAAGAATAAAATATAGGGCTGAGAGTGTTGTTCCGTGGTAGAATGTCCCTGGGTTTCATCCCCAGTACAGAAAAAAAAAGAAAGAAAAAGAAAAAGAAATATACATGAGAAAATCATAGTATCTCTCTTTTCATAACCAGTGGTCTAATTAAGCAGGTGCCAAGTGAACTGCCACTGTTGGCCTGTGTCACAGGGACCCAGAAGGCACATTAGGGCAAGACTGCTGTCCCCAACCCCAAGGTATCTGATGCAGCCAATCTGGGATGGTACCCAAGGGTCTGCATTTCTAATGAGCCCACGGTGACATGGATGCCTTAGAGAAACACTGGCATAGGAGGTTGACTTTAGAGCCTAAAGGACCTGTTTTTGAATCCCATTTCTGCCACTCCCTAGACAAGATCCCTCATTGAACAACCACTTAGATAAGTGCATTTATCCAACTAAAATGCTGATAAGATCGAGATCTTCATAATGGACCTGTTGAAAAAAACCAAGCAATATAGGCACAATGCCGAATACACAGGAAATCCTCAAAAATATTATTTTACTTTTCTATGCAGTAAATCTCTGAAAGAGAAGAGAAGAAATGAAGCCCAGATGGGGAAAGGCATTTCCATCTGCTCTGATCCGTATTTTAGGAGTTGCAAACTGGATTTGAGGAGAAAAAAAGAAACACATTCAGTCAACAGCTCCCAGATTGCTCAAGGTGAATCCAGCAGGAATCCTCATGGGAAAGACACAGGTTCTACCATATAGGACCTTTCAGATCAGCCCAAAAGAGCCACGTGTGGTCCTATACACCTGTCATTCCAGTCCTTAGGAGGAGGAGACAGAAGGATTACAGGTTCCAGGTCAGTCTCATCAACTTAGCAAAACCCTTAACAACTTAGTGAGATTCTGTTTCAAAATAAAAAATAATATAGGGATAGGGATCTAGTTCAGAGGTAGTGTTTCAATCCTCAGTACTCTACCCTTGAGAGAGAGAGAGAGAGAGAGAGAGAGAGAGAGAGAGAGAGAGAAAACGAACGAACTAGCAGCTCAAAGGCTGCCTCCTACCTGGCTCCTTTCCAGTGGGCGTGGAGTACTGGGGACTTAGGGAAGCTTGTCAGGAACTTGGGATGTAGCACTCTGAATACTCATTAGTGATGCTTTTCTTCTTGCACCAAAAAACAGTCAGGGTAGAGATGCCCTGGACAGCTACCAAAAGGGTCTGATTCTGCGCGTCAGGGTTCTCCTAGATCCCACGTGGAGTCCACCACAGCTAACTGACCTCAGAGAAATGCTTCCTTCCACCTGGCCACACAGCTACCTTCTCTTGCCAACATCCCATGTGGGTAGGATACGGACCCTCACCCACTGGAGCTAACATTTTAATTTCTCCAGTTGCTGGCCAGGCGACATGGTGCATTAACCAGCTATGGCCTCTTTTTTTTTGTGTGTGTGTGTGGGGGGGGGGTCTGGGGATGGAAACCAGAGGCATTTGACCTCTGAGCTACACCCCCTGACCTATTTTTTATTCTTTATTTTCAAACAGGGTCTCACACAGATACAGAGAGCCTCACTAGAGTAGCTGAGGCTGTCTGCGAACTGTGATCCTCCAGTCTCAGCCTCCCAAATGCTGGGATTACCAGCGCGGGCCACCACGCCTGGTTCTATGGCCTCTTTTTGAAAAGAATATTGTTGTGAGAATTAATTTACATGATATATGAAAGATGCTGAAAAGAAACAAAAGCTCAGTTCTCTTCCTCTCCATTCTTTTAAGCGTTGATACTGAATGGACATGTATTTTGATTGCCCCCGAAGGGTTGTCATTCCTATCTTATTGATTGAAATGTGAGCTCTTAAAATATTTTCTGAAATTGTGTATGCAAAATCTTCCCTGTTGGCAAAGCTTCTTTGAAATGCATGTTGTCATCTTTTGAGTCAAGGCGGGACCGTCAGCTTTTGTTATCCCTTTTACATCGTGAAAAAGTACCATAGTCAGAGCCAAAATGGCAGGTGACTACTACCAATGCTAAACAGGAGGAAAACGCAGATGAGACTGTCTGAGCATGAAATACTCTGCAATCAGTACTGTGATACAAGGGACGAAGGGCCAGGAGCTTTCCTTGGTAGAAGTAGAAAGACTACGTACCTATAACACACCTCACCTGAGCCAGGTGTGTGCCCTTGCATATGCTAAGATTCTGCACGGTTAATTACCACCTGTTGGAACTTGTAAATAATAACTGGAAGAAGATAGAAACTGAGGCTGGAGTCTGGGCCTTGTTCACTCCATCCTGCTGCCTCTGCCCTCACACCCAAGGTTCTCTGCTATGGCCAGAGCTGGAGTGAGCTGGAGAAGGATATGAAAGCCCAATGTGGGCTTAAAGGATGGAAGAGCGCTCTAGGCAGAGGGGAGCATCTGCTTGGATTTGGAGGGGTATCTACCTGAAGAGTTCTCAATGAAATTTATATTTGGTGAGAAGATTTGTCTTTTCCAAGCTAGGACTTAGGTTTGCTGAACTTTCCAGGAGTTTGAATTTACTGAGCATGTAGCATTTGAGCGCAGTGGGAGTCACTCAGCTAATGCTGTGTCACAGGGAAGTGGTTTACAATGCAGTGATGATGTGGTGAATGGCTGGGGAACAAGAGCTGCTTGCCCGTCACGGAGTTCCAACCATCCCTCCTTCTCTACCACAATGACCCATCTCAGCAGCCACAGACTCTCATCAATAATGCATTCGGTGCTCTTCCTATCCTTCTAGAAAAATCTTGGTTAGCAGTAATGGCAGACAGGTATATGGAGAAAATGGTCAGCGAACCACCAGGCAAATGGGAATGTTCACTGATCATCAAGGGGAGTGTAAATCAAAGCTACCATGCAATTATCATCTCGCCAGTCAGAATGGCAATTATCAAAAGCAAACAAACAAAGGAATAAGTGTTGGCAGGAGTGCAGGAGAAGGGCTGCCCTTGCACCTGGCTGGTGGGAAGGTGATTAAGTGTGACCATGATGAGACCATTAGGAGAGTCCCCCGAAAACTAGAGACAACTCTCCCATATGACTCAGATATACCGCTCTGGGTATCCATCCGAATGAAATGAAACCAGTATGTCAACGCCTTACCTGCACTGCAGTGTTTACGAATGCACTTCTCACGATAACCAAAATACAGACTCAGTTGAGGCTTCTGTGGTATGGGCAGAGGAGGAGATAAAGAAAATCCCATATGTATACACAATGAGATGCTATTTGGCTTTAAAAAACAAAGATGAAATCCTGTCATTTGCAGCAGCATAGATGGCACGTGTGGATATTGTGTTTAGTGAAATAAACTGGGCACAGAAAGACAAATATCCCATGTTTTTAACTCGTGAGTGGAAGCTTAAAAGTTGATAACACAGAAGAGTAGAATAGAGGTCACTGGAGGCTAAAGAGGGGCTGAGGGACTGAGAGAAGGTGGATAACAGGCAGGCAATACAGTGAGAGAAGGAGGAGGCGTTCTAATGTTTTATAGCATAGTAGGTGACTATTACCTACAACAATAATGCCTTTCAAATGAACTAGAGGAGAAGCATTTGAAGCTGTCAAACACATAGACTTTAAATTATTTGAGGAGATAAAGTGTTAATTAGCCTGATTTTATCATTACACATTGTATACTTATATTAAGTTACAAAACTGTGCCTCAGAGATAAGTAAAGCTCTTATATGGCAATTAAAAGCAAACAAAAAATAAGGTTTTTGTTAGTGAGAAGTTGAAAAGCTCTTGTTCACTCTGGAAAGGTGGAAAGGTAGTGGCTGAGGACCACTGATCTCTCCATCACTGTGTTATTTTTTTACCTGAATCACCTCCTGTGTAAAATGGAAATAAGTGCACCATATTCATGGAAGGCAGCCGAGGGTCCTCTCAGCTGCCTTCTCGAAATCTGTGATCTGTGATGTAAGATGACCTTTTTTCCCATAGATGATGCTGTAAGTGACATCATAATGATGTGGGGAACATGGTGTCCAGGCGCTGCAGAAGCAGCTGCCGTCATGGATGTCCAGGAAGGTATCTGCTCCTTTTCAGGTGAGCATCAGGTGCGGACCTGAGCCTAAGAGACTCTGAAGCAGGTGGAGGTGAAGAGGTGCAATCCTGCCTGTGCAGACACAAGCTTACTTCTCATTACTCATCTTGTAAGAGAGTCAGCTCAGACGCCAGACAGAGGAAACTGCTGAGTGAGACTGAATTTCTGAGAGAGGAAAACAAAACCGAGATAGCTCTCCATAACCAGTATTGCCGTATGCTGGAAATAAGATCGGAGTTATCTTGCTACTCTCCAGGGAGCAGGTGGGAAGATGGTCTGACCAGACTCTGCTCATACATGCAGCTAGAGGACAGTGCCCTGTGCTGTGGGAATGAGCAGGGTGAAGGACGCCTCTCATGCTTTGGGGCATATAGGATCTTTGAATTAGGAAACCCAGTATCCAGTCTCACCTTGGTCTGCGTCTTCACACTTTATCTGGGCGGAGTTCTCTGTTCATGATCCCATAACCATGCAGATCAAGGACAAAAGAGTGGCCTCTCATAGTTGGCAAAAACGGGCACTTAGAGATTGCCCATTAGCAAAGGCATGGCATTTCAACACAGCCAAGAGGATGTCAAGCAACTGGAACATCTCAAAAAGTGCAGGCAATCTGTAGAGGTTGTCATGTCTACTTGGACCATCTCAGCTGAAAACAGACTGGTACTCACTCTATGCAGTCTGTGTCCGATCCGCATGCATGGCACAAGCCCTTAAGGAGACTCGGGGCCTCCTGGAGACAGAAGGGGGCTCTACGAGAAGCAGGACAGTCACACCACTTGGACAGGATTCCTTGAGCCTGACCCAAACCACACTAATGGTTACACATGCATTCCCTCTCCTAAATCTAAGGTCCTCCTAGAGAATGGAGAGCCAGACAGGACTGAGAAATACAGATTTGGGGTGCTTAAGCTTGCTCTTGTGGGGGAAAAATTAGAGGGTAGAGATGGGTCTGCGTAGTGGGATATCCAGCTTCACAGAGACACATGTTCAGCAATTAGATGTGACAAGTGGTGCAAATAGCTTATCCCTGTGAACTAAGCTGTGCATGTGATAATTCCTGGCTGGCCACAGTAGTTGATGTTGGCATGATCATGTGGCTCTGAACACACACATATAGCCAGAAAACATCCACACCCCTTTTAAAGACCCCACGGTCCCACACTATATTATATTCTGGAGAATTGGTCAGCGCTAGTTGCCACTGGAGTCACTTTCAAGATGCTTTCCTAGAGAAATTCAGTCTTCAACTCCAGGCTAAAAAGGTCTTCTTTCTTCCCCTGTTCATTCTGTGTGTGAAGCTAATTCAGAATATCAAAGATGGGGCTTCACCTAGGCTGATCTCAGGAAATTAAGAAATAGTGCACTTAAAGCTGGCGTGATGGCGCATGCTTGTAATCCCCGTGCTTGGGAGACGGAGACAGGAGGATTGTGCAGGTTCGAAGCCAGCCACGCTGGCGTAAGAGACCCTGTTTCAAAAATATAAAATAGGTCTGGGAGTGTAGCCCGGAGGTAGATGGGCTTCCAGGAATCCCAGTACCACCAAAAAAAAAAAAAAAGAAAAGAAAAAAAGAAAAAGAAATAGTGCACTTAAAAATGGAGGCAGAAGTTTATAATACATGGAAACAACCATCTCCAAACCACCACACATTCATGTCCTCATGCACACAGGACTGAGAGTTACATATGCTCAGCTGCTTCTTTGATAGTAGAAGGCCAGGATCTTTTATAGCCTCTCCCAGACATTAGGAGACCACAACTCTGAGATCTCCGTGCAGTTCCCAGCACTGCTGGAAACTCAGTCAAAGGGGTCACCAGCCATATTTTTATCTGAGACCTTAGATAAAATAATCAAGCTGGTTGCTGTTGGCTTCAGCAAGGTCTTGGACAGAGTGGATGCTGGGGAGAGATAGAGAGGAAGAAAATGAACTTGGAATAAGCAGTGTTGCTGAGTCCCTGGGCCTCAAGGTGGGCCATGTGGATTCTGCAACGGTTTTGAATCTCACACTCCCATAATGCCATTGGCTCTTCCCCTGTTATGCGGGAAATTCCTGTCCTTCCCACTCCCTGGGTCACTTAGGGAGCAGGATGATTGCCACAGAAGGAAATGCTGTTCAAGTTAAAATGTTCTGTACCAATGTTAACTTATTATTATCGACATGGCTAAAGTTCATTAGCAAAAGATTTGGAACTTTTCACATGTCACGCAGACATGGAGTCGACACAACCAAAGCTAGTTTTACTGTGGCTGCCCACAAGATCACAGAGTTAAGCCTGCATCAGTCCAATCTGTGCATCACTATCATTTTAAATGAGACAAAACCCCAAGAAGAATTCCACAGTGTCGCACAGAGCAATACTTCTTTTTATAGGTGAAGAAACTGAGACCTGGAAAGGAGTGTTATTTTCACAGATTCTCTCCAGAGACCTGTGTCCAGCACTAGCCATGTACTGGTCCTATCATCCCCCACTGCCCATGACCGGCTTTGCATGGTCATCCCCCACTGCCCGTGACCAGCTTTTCATGGTCATCCCCCACTGCCCGTGACCGGCTGTGCATGTTCTCCCATACCTGCATTGTGCATGTGTGCTCTTGACCTCACCCAGCACCCCTGAATCCCTGACCGTGGGTTTGGATGTGCTTTGTTACCGTCAAATCCCTCAACACCGAAGCTTAAGGAAGCAAAGTCTCTTATGGGGTGCCCCTGTCACGAGGGCACTCTCTTATGAAGGGACTAAGGTCTTCCTTGAGAGGCTGAGCTAGGATGCCCTGGACTTGATCAGTTACTGTAAGCGCAGGTGCTAGAAGCAAAGTTACTCGTCCTGCCTGGGCTTTTCCCTAGGTCCCACCCCTCCAGGTGCTGTCTGCCAGGTGATGGCATACTCTAAGATCCTCTTCAGACCCAGCTGCCTGATCCCAAACGAACTTTCCAGCCTCCATACCAGGAGCAAAATGAGCCTCTTCTTTAGATAATACCTACCTGGTCTTCTGGATGCAGCTCTAGCCGTAGAAAACAGACTGGGGCACTGGCTGCAGGGATGACAATTTGAACACAAGGAAATGAGGCTTGCAGAGCAGGTGACCTGTCTAGAACCACAGTCCTAATCACTGTGCTGGTCCCTGAACTAGAGTTCTTCTCAATGACACTTGAAAATTGCACATCTCAAATGGCTAAGATGGACTTTGCATGAAAATAAAAAAATTGTGGTAAACATTACAATAAAATATCTTGCTGTAAAATATCAAGAATTCTACTCATTTTAAAATACCATCCTGATAAACAAGCCAAGATTTAAAATATCATGGAAAGAGGGAGTTTAACCCATTTCTATGCATGATGTTTCCAGGGAATGATTGACAGGTTATATGCAAACTTTTGTGTCTGTGGGATCATTTTCCTGAGGAAATGGTCCGTAGACCCCCCCCCATGTCAAACCATCCTGATGAAAAGAGGTGTTTTGTTCAGAACCAAAGCCAGAAATGAATTTTGTCTCATTTCCTTATCAAATGCTTCATTTAAGTTGGGTAAAACGAAGCAACCAGAACTTCGGCAAATAAAACATGCTCCTGTGAGTAAGGGATCAGCTGGTGAAGCACCAGAGAGAACCGCTGCTTTTCTGCCATACACTCATAGTGTGTAGATTTAATTCCTCTTGCCTGCCAGGACAAGAATTTCCTCTATCACAATTCTAGAGCTCTGTGCAGTCTAGCCTTAAATGTCAAAGTGACTGAGTTTCCGTCACTTTTATTAGGAAGCAGTTATTCGCCTGGAATATCCCACTGTGAACGTACAATCCTGAGAATCAGAAGCTTGCTGCCCTAAGTTTTATGAAAGAGCAAGGAGAAAGCCTCAATAAACTGGGGCCTGGGCCACTTTGGCCTCCTGCGGTCAACAGTTCTTCCATGCCAGGTATGTCTGAGGGCTGAGAAGTGTGGATTTGTATGATGAAGGGTTCCATGAAGGGATCAGAGAAATGTCCCTACAAGCACGTATGCATGGAGTCCAGGGGGAAAATCAAGACCCATAATGGCAGAGCCACAGTCAGCAGCAGCGTCTTCACCCTCGAAGCCCATGGAAGCACTGGGTTTGGGCTCCCACCTTCCTTGCAG
Organism: Muscardinus avellanarius; assembly: GCF_963383645.1. Lineage (NCBI taxonomy): Eukaryota > Metazoa > Chordata > Mammalia > Rodentia > Gliridae > Muscardinus > Muscardinus avellanarius. The sequence goes on from NC_137800.1 coordinate 3,373,165, forward strand.
TGCTCAGTGACCTTTGATGTTCAGTCCAAGCTGACTCAGAGACTGGCTGGGATCCGTGCCTCTTTTTAAGCTATTATTTTATGATGTCAAATCACTTTGTGATCTTCTCCTTCTACCATTAATTTAAAAAAAAATGGCCAGAATGTTGGAATTAAGAAGGAGGCTCTGGAGTGTCTGTGTGGGACACCATCCAGCCCTGTGCTCCTAGAAGATGGGAACCTCTGAGAAAAACCCAACCCTTTGTGTTTCAGAAACCTCTGTTATGAAAAACCAACTTTTCCCATATGGCTTAGATAAGACTCAGGAGGCCCCCTATTTGCCAAGGACAAACCCAACTCCTTTTCGTTGCATGATTATCACAATGAATTAGTAAAACTCTTTCTTAGTAAAACTCTTTCTTCCCATTGATGAACATGAAACAAATGCCTGCCAGATGGATTTGACCTGACCGGCCCTGGCTCAGGATTCACCTATATCACTCAGCCTCCTGGTCTTGGGCCCATTCTTGAGAGCTGGAACACAGAACAACGTCCAGGGTGCCTCCCTGGGTTTTGCCATCCTCTGATCCTGGAGGAACATTCCCTGTAGGGAGGATCACATCTCCACCTGTGGGGCCCCATCACCCCACTGGGTGCTTCTCACCTCCTTCCCTCCTCTCCACCAGGAAAGCCCACTTCTACCTGGTCCTAGAGACTTTTCCAGACATTATGGTCAAAGTTCCCCCCATACTTTGCACAAGTCCCTTTATTCAAAAGTATTTTAGAATAAAATTTATCTTTATTTAAGTCTGGGGATTTTTGTTTTTGACTGGAACCTCCTGGGATTGAGTCCAGGCTCACCAGCTCTATGATACTAGTCCCCCTTGGGGGAAAAATCTAAATAGTTTCTCTTCTGAGGGTTTTGGTCCTCTCTCATTACATTATTATTTTATTTTATCTTATTTTACATTTTTGGGAAGGTACTCATATCATTTGCAAGAAAACGTATGGAACTAGAGAATATTATGCTAAGTGAGATTATCCTATCTTAGAAAGCAAATGAGTGTGTTCTGTCTCATATGTAGAAGCTAGAGAGAAATTGGGAAAGAAAAGAGACCTCAGATGAAGAAGTAGAGAATCAGTGGAGTGATGGATGGGAGCTGGGGAGGGAGGATGGGGGAAGGAGATATAACGAGGATAAGTTTAAATGGTGCTATGTAGCTGGTTGTGCTGGTGCACGCTTGTAATCTCGGTACTTGGGAGGCTGAGACAGAACCATCATAGATCTGTGGTGAGCCTCAGCTTCTTAGTGAGGCCCTCTGCAACCTCGTGAAGCCCTGTGGGGCCGGGGGTGTGAATTGGAGATAGAATGCCTCTGAGTTCAATCCTCAGTGCCGCAAATAAGTAAATAAATGCATTAAGTGAATAATGATACGCACATATATAAAATCATTAATACCAATCTCAGTGATGTGCATGGGGACGGGAGGGTGTGGGGAGGATCCACAGGGAAACACACCAAATGCTGTGTGGGTGTACGCTCCTGTCACTCTCTACCTCATTTTGAATATAATCGTACCGATGCAATAAAGCAAGTATGAAATGAAAAGCAAAGGTAAGCCTGCACATTCTTTTCTCTATCAGAAATTACTAAATTTCCAGCCACGCAGCCCCTTTTCATGCGTCTCTTCCCTTGGTAGAAAGGGGCTGTGCTCTTTCTAGACTTAAGGTTGGTAATGCTGGATTCTTGGTGTTCCCACATGTGGCCCACCAATCTGAAGTGTTATACTACAATTTCTCCAACAAGCTATCCATTCACAAGCAACTTAATGTGAGTTTTAAATTACAAATGATGAAACCTTTAGACAACTCTCTAAATGAAATATTGGGGGAAGCAGCTATTTTCTTTTAGGTTTACTCTGCTTCTTGGGGCTGTAATTTATATTTTATCTCAAATTTGAGGTCCCTCCCTTAATTCTTCAAGTGCCTTTCAGCCTTATTCTCTACTCCTCTCCCCTGGAGCCTCAGAAATGAGAAGGTTGGATTTGGAGTCACTGTTCCACAGGTCCCTGGGAGTACAGAAGTGACTAGTAAGGGATGAGTTGAAGAGCGAATGCAATAGTAGCAGAACAGGAACAGAAGGACTGCCATGGCGTGTTCAGTCAGGGGATGAGACTGCATGTCCCTTCCTCTTGCCCATGGAACAGAATGTGTTTAAGAAAAATAACAAGAACAGGAGCTTTAAACTCTTACCTGGAGAGTAGGCACTTTCCACTGCGCTGACAAAGCACCTGAGCAAACCCACTTGAGACACTTACTTGGGCTCATGTTACAGAGATTTCGTGCATGGTTTACTGGATCATTGTGCTTTGATCTGTATCCGGGCAGAAATGGAGGAAGGGCTTGGGAGAGGAACGGTGCTCACCTTAGGGGAGGGGCTGGGAGAGCACAAGATGCCCGTCCAGGGCCCACCTCAGTGGCCCTCTTCCTCCACCTCCACCATTCTGTGATTCTGGATCTATTCATGGATTCGTCCACAGAGGAAGCTAGAGCCTTCACGATGCACCCACTCTTCATGTGCCTTACCTCTGCACATGGCTGCATTCGAGACCAAACCATTAAAACATGAGCCTTTTAGTAACACTTTAGATGCAAACAGTAAAGCTCCCATGAAATTAAATATTCTTATTCATAAAGGAAGAAAGCAAAACTGTACAAATGAAGAGGGACTTAGAAGGTGGTGAAGATTAGGATGGCTATGTCCACAATCCAGGAAGCAGGATATAAGTGATGGAGAGGAATACTCATGGGAAATATCAGCACAGGATGGCTTTAGAAAATCTGCATTTCAATGCAGAGGCATGGCATGTGAGACTAGCCTGCGTCTGGTCCAGAGAGAAGCCAGGGCAGCTGCTCCCTCCCTCCCTGGGTTTTGTCTTAGTACTGTGTCCCACTGGCCTAACTCAGGGTCTGAGCTTCCCTCCTGGTTTCTCTATCTCTGGGCTCTCTCAGGTCACCTCTGTCTCTTTTCTCCCCTCCTTCTCGATGACTTTTAATGGATTCCTTCATGTATTTGATCATGCTGAAATGAAAAGAAACTGCTTATTTGTGGAAATTCTTCCATAGTAATTTAAGAAATTTGAGTGTCTTTCTCCTTTAATTACATAAAGTCAATGCTCTTTAATTGATGGTGCAATGTCTATGTACTTGTGTACATATGTTTCACTTTCTTAGAAGCTTTTGCGCCAACTAAACACTTATCTTTATCTCCTACCAAGGAAAACAAGCTTAGACTTGAGGCGTTGCCTAGCAGGAGCCCAGGCACAGATGGGGTCAGATGCTCTCTCTCTCAGGCTTGGATGGAAGGCGCATTGGATCAGGATAGAACTGGTTTGTGTGGTGGGCTGAGCTTAAGAGGATAAAATTTAAAAACGGAGGAAAAGTGGGTCGAGCGAAGCAGCTCAGAGAGCTCATAGTAAAAAAAAAAAAAAAAAAAAATATATATATATATATATATATATATATATATAATCATGAGCCACTGAAAAAACCAGATGAATGTGCATGATGTGTGTGTGTGTGTGCACATGTGTGTGCCAGTGCATGTGTCTGAACATGAGGAAAGCTATGCCATAGAGACACTGCTAATGTTCATGGGGCAACGTCTCCATTGCTTGGTGTTTCTAGTTTTTTCTTCAGTATTAGTTGTTTTTTATTTTTTTTTTATCTGTTACTATGACCCAAGTCCTGATACTGGGTATTTGGGGTATCTATAGAGGATTGAGGTTTCCATTGGCTTATGGTTCTGGAACATAGGAACTTTAGAATTGGTTGGTCACATTTGGTGAGGCCATTCAACTCATGGTAGAGAGCAGAAGGGTACCTGAGAAGGGATGAGAGGGAAAATATAGCCATCCCACATCTATGAGAGAGGCACTGATCTACTCAGGATGTGTCCACACCATGGCCCAACACCCACTGCGCCCACCTCCCAACAGTGCCACATTGAGGAACTGAGCTTCCAACACAAAAATTTTAAGGGAATATTCTACAACAATACGACCTTCCCTGTAGAAAGATCTGCTTTGCTACAATATGCATTTATTTAAATTAACTCACACATATAGAAAAATATATTTTTAGAAATTCTGTTTGTGTATAATTTTTTCTATCCTATTAATAATTTGAAGATTTATAGTTTGGTTTTCTAAGGATTAAAGATAAGACATCAGTAATAGTTCAGACCTGAAGAGCAACAAACAATAAAAACAAAAAAGTCTTGCAGAAATATCGTAGTTTGTTATAAGCAAAGGTGACAGTTATTAATTTCAAGTATGTCAAACTGTCTGATGAGACTGTAAGGGCAAATAATGGCAAAGAAAATTATCCCCTGTGTTAGAATACTAATCAATACAGAAGATTACCCAAAGATGCACTTTTAATTTTGGTGAAAGTGGTTTCCATTAGACATGGGTACCTTCCATAATATTGGTGGTGGCAAGCTACCTTGAGTTTATGAAGAATCTGCTCAGACTCATAAGCCCTGTGGTTTTCAGCCCATAACTTTTCAGAATATGATATTTTCCTAAAGTTCTTTTCCCATGTGACATTATAAAAAAAAAAACTTACTTGTTGAAGGTTGTGACAGACACCATTATTCTATTTTATAGCAGTCTCTGTTTAGAGAGACAGGTTCAGCTATTTTAAATAATCCACTGAGTTGAAATGGTCCATCTCCTAGGGATGCAGAGAGGCCATGTTATGGGCACCCCTTTCCTCAGCTCCGTCATGAAGAGGAAGGTGAAGCTGGGTTCTGTAGCGTCCTAGATCCCCAGAGCTCAGCAGGTAAGGAACTGGGAAGGGGGTCAGCATTCAGAGTTTCCAGCCCATCAACCTGGCTGTAGATATGTAAGTGCCTTTGGGTAAAGCAGAAGGAAACATCCACTCCCTTACATTCTCTCCAGATGTTACAGAAGAAGAGGAATTTTAAAAAATATTTAGTATTTAGCTTTATCAATCTTTCTGATTCATGAATGTTTTGTTGAAGATGACAGTGACCGGTGGTGAGAAGTGACCAGGACACCCAACCTAGGCTCCCATACTCCAAGTGCCCCTTAACCTCGGAGCTGGGCCACAAAGACAAGGGGCTGCAGCAAGGTGGAGCAGATGGCGGGGTGGCATTATGGACCTGATATTTACGATCCCACAGAACTAATATGTGCACTCTCTAACCCCTTTTATGACTGTCTTTGGAGATGGGTCTTCTAAGAAAGTAAGATTCCATGAGTTCATGAGGGCGGGACTCTGATTAATTAAGATTAGTGTCTTTACAACAACAGAGCTGAGCTTTCCTTACTCTGTTTTTCTCTCTCCCCTTTTCTCTCTTTTTATTCCGTGAGGACACAGTGTGAACTAGGAAGGGAACTCTCCAGCAACCATATATGCTAATACCTCAATCGTGGGCTTCCAACCTCCAAAAACATGAACATTATAAATAAATATCTGTCTCAGCAACCTGGTCTGTGGCATCTTGTAATGGCAGCCCAAGCCAACCAAGACACACGGTGTCACACATCAGGAAAGCCAGGAGTGGTAGACCACTGCCAAAACCATACTCCTTCACTCTGACGATAATATGTGCCTTCCTGTTAAATATTCTCATCATTAGGCATTTGACTGATAAAAGTGCTACTTCAAATTCAGAAGAAGAGATGCATAATCATTAAAAACATAAATACCACGTTACTTATACTCTTGCCCTGCGAAATTCTCAGCCTAAGAATTTCTTTGGAAATTGGCCTTTTAATGTGTGCAATACAGGAGTCTCGTCTTTGACCAACTATAAATCAAAGTGCTGTGCTATTTCCAGATGAATTTGCTGCCATGGGAACATGTGAGGTCACTGGGAGACCCCCATTGCTATGCAATATGCGAGATTCGGGCTTACATTTGTGCACAAGAAGCAAAAATATTACCTTGGATGGAAAAAATAATGCTTACACAAATGTGAGCAGCAGATATTCATTGTCAATTATTTCACTTTTATTAACTGACTCCTGAATTTCTGAATGGAGAAAAACATGTGGGCATGTGGCTATCTAGCTAATGGCATTGAAACACTAATGCAATGTATTGATTTAGTGCAGGTTTCACAAAGGTTAAGAATCCATTGGCTTCTGCATAAATAGCAGGTGTCGGGAAAATATTTAAAGTGTCACTTGATGAAAACCCTAATCTACACATTTCATAAACACAGAGAAGTTTGAAGGTTTTATTAGTTTTGCATTTCTACACTTGAATTAAGTATTTGGTTATAGCAAAAATGCCTTTAAAACCAACTAAACAAAAAGCACCAACTTCATATCTTTAATCAGTCACGTGCTCTTTGGATATCAAATCTCCAGTTCTCGGCTGCAAATGTCGCAGTTTTGTTTTCTCCTTTTTTTGCCAATGAAATCAGAACTTTGATACTCTGCATCTTGACATTTGGCCCACTGAGAAAATGCACAAAACCCCAAGACGTCCATAGTCATCACATCAGGAGCCGTTTGTATGGGCAGATGCCTAAAAATGTTGTGCTAGTTGCTGTCTTAATTATCACAAAAAATCCCTTAAAACACGAGAGGGAACATTATATCCAGCTCCGGAGAGCTTTGGGTGGTACAGAGAAGGAGTGAATCACCGTAGAAAGCGTTGAGTCACAGCCTGCCTGTGCTGCTCTGGGCCCTTGAGCAGGCCCCTTGCTCACAAGAGCTCATTTCCGATGCAGGCATGTCGCAAGTGGAGACCCCAAGGAGAGCTCATCACAAGATCTGTCTCACCAGGACCACTCAGGAGGCCCCTGGAATCTTAAGGACAGGCCAGCGTCCTGGCCCTCCGCAATCACAGTTCCCAAAGAGTCTCCAGATACTAATTTAATTTCCTTATAAAGCAGTCCCTTGCTTCCTTCTGTCTTTTTACTTAGGACTGCATCTGACAGATAGAAGCTCAGATATCAGATTATTATGTCGCAGCTCAGTTATTTGTCAAAATATATTCTTTCTTACCCTTCATATTACCTTTAAATTGTACTGTCTGGGGTTCAAACAAAATAAAATAAAACTCTGCATAAGAGAAGAGTTATGGAGACAAAAAGGAAGATTTTCAGAGATAGAAATGTCACACACACAGGTAACAAAAAAATAATTCAATGGACTATTTGATTACGTGTGTGAGCATGCATCTGTAAGAGTGAACATTCGTCTCTGTGTGTGTCTACCTCATTCATAGACATGTGGATACACAATCAGATACAAGGAGAATCGTCATACCACTCTAATAAATATTCCATCATTGCCAAGCAAGCCCACCATGTTGGTTTTTATTAACATAATCGGAGCCAATCTTCTGAGTACATGCACAGAAGCTTGGGGGTCAAGATTTCAATGTGGGACGAGCCCGGGGGGTGAGTTGAGATCAGTTGCATAATTTGGGAGTAAAAATGAAAATGAGGAGAGGAGCCCTGGCCCACTGTATTCAGAATCTCAGTCTAGGGACAGGAGATCATGCCAGTGAGCATGAAGGCTCTCCTGGAACAGGGCCCTCGCAGCCCACAGGAAGCAGAAACCTGAAATGTGCTCAGAGGAGCTCAGATATGTATGCTCAGCAAGGTGGCCGGATAGAAGCAGCCTCATATGAGAAGAATGAGGAACAATTGTGGTGACTCTGCTTGAAAGATGTGGTGGCCACATGGCGGACATTCCGCATTCCACTGAATTCACACACACACACACACACACACACACACACACACACGTGGAAATTTTGTCATCAAAAGATTTTGTTATTAAATTGACAATAACTTCTGGACTATCCAGGTATTTCTTCAAAATGGTACCTTCTTTTAGCTTATTTTTACTTATAAATTATAGAGTGCCTAATCATATCTGAGCTTAATCCACTGATTATGAAATGTGCTGTTTATCATTTACATTTTTGTATATAAAAAGATGCATGAATATAGCATTTTATTAGAGTTATTTGCACAGCCAGTCTTCAGTGGCTTTTTAAATGGACTTATTACCTCTTTAATTTCTTAGGCATGTTTTGAACTTTGATTAAATGCCTACTGAGAAATTCATTTTCAATGCATTCTGTAGATTCTAGGAAGTTTATCTAATATGCACGTATATGTAGTTGCTCTAGATTAGACATTAAAATAGATCAATTTTCAACTTGTGAACTCAAAAGTAATCAGCAATCAATAATAATTTTATGAACCATGGGCTCCCCATAGGTGAGGGAGTGTATGAACTCTACTCTGATATAATTTAGTCATAAGTAACTGGAGATCAATGGAGCAAGCCTCTCGTCAGTTTCCTGGACTCTACCAGCAGCTGAAGGCAGCTGCCTCTTGCAGATATAGAGGGTAGAGGACCACAGGGTTTGGAACTCTGGCGTGTGGACCCTGAAGGAATTCACCCCACTCTGGGCCCATCACACTATTTTTCTTTATTGTTGTGTAATGATCTCAGCCCTTGTTTCTCCATGCAGTTGGGGGAGGAGGAGTCTAGTACCTCGTTTTCTCTTGATTTCAATTCGTTTTCTGTCTTGTAGCTGGGAAAAGTAAATCATTCATGTTGTCAAGTAAGGTGGGAAGGAAGGAGTTGTTAAAGTGTTCATGAGTTTGACAGATTTTGAACCAGTCGTCCATTCCAGGGTGTAATAACCCTGAGGGCCAGCTAACACTCTGTAGCTCTCCCAGAGGATTACAATGCACATTAGCATTCAGGAGTTCTCAGAGGCTCATCAATAAATAGCCCTGTTCACGTTGTTGTTATAGTATTTACCAAATTCATCAGCCAGAAAGCTCTTCTCTGGCTCAATTAATATTCATGAATACACTTTGTGTGCCTTTGACAGAGTGGGTGGGGTTAGGGGTTTTGGTTTAAGTCTCTGAGCAGAGATGGACTAAGATGAGAACAGCATTAGCTTCACAGAAGTAAATTATTGGTTCTGACTGAGAAGACCATGAGCTTAATGTTGTTGACAGCTGACACCCATTGGAGGACGCCTTTGGAAAGCTCTTCTTTTATTATTGGTGGCCTTTGATATAATGTGAGCAGGGCCTTGTTCTCCTCTGAGTCTGGATTGGCATCATGATAATTCTGGGGACCCTCATTTCTATCATTATTTTCAGATGTCAGAAGAAGTAGGAGATCATATTGAAGTACTAGTTGGTAAGACATTTAAAAAGGGACAAAAGTAACTACAGCCAAAGTTTTTATTCACTGGGAAGTATGCCTTTGAGCCTGGCTGGACACTGGCTAGTGACCTGACCTCCACTCTGCTGTGAGCAAGGGACCCTCACTGCCCAACTCGACCCTGTCAACCTCGAGTTTATCCAGCTCTCCAAGGCCTCTTTGGATGGAGGATTCAAATATGGCTCAGGTTAGACAATTCATTCTTCCCAGCTTCTTTTACAACCTGCTCCAGCAGAGCTTTGATTCTGTTGAAATATCTCCCTCTAACTCCCAGAAGAGGAAACATCTCCCATCAGTCACTTGGTCACTGGCAGCAACTGCCATTTCTTGCTTTTATCTATGCACACTGTTTCTGTCCATCCAAAAATCCACTAGCCATCACACTAGCAAGGCCAAGTATTATCCCCTGACAGCCCCAACAGAGAAATCCCTAGAGATTTAATATTATATGCCCCCCTGTAGTCATTTTATTTAAGCATCAATTCACATTCTGCTGGCTATGGGAGAATAATATGACTTTTCTTGGAAAAAAAATCATATATCTAATTTTATTTTCAAAAATCTAGAGTCTCTGGTGTACTTTTGTTACAGCCACCAACGTATTGGGAAGAATCTTAAAATGTAAATGACAAAACAAATTGCCTTTCACCACTAGGTTCCATATGTTGTAAGTCATTCCAGGTAAGAACCCTGATGGTTGGTCATGCTGATTCCTCCTCACCGTCAGCAGGCTGGTCCCAGGATAGACCGTCAGCCATGTAGTCTAGAGATGAAAGCTCTTGTGTTCGCTTTGGAAAATGAAAACAAAGACAAAAATAAACAACAAAACTAAGACAAAAAATATGCGATGAAAATGAAGACAATATCCAAAGTACCAGAGAGATAAACCATATGTTGTTCGTGGCGACACTAAAGAGCTCATGAATTATCTCTGAATGATGGGAGCATGTTTTACTACTTTAGCAATAAATCAAGTTTAATCCTTGGTGGGCCTGCACGGTGATCTTTGTTTGTTTCTTGCAGGTTTTAGAATAGTGATTGTTGTGCTTAACTGAAGACTGAGCTTAAGTGGGGATTTTTCAGCTACATTGACACCATGGCTTTATTCCTCAGACACTTTGAATTTATTGTTGATTTATCCCATGGAGTACCATGTAGACATGAGGATTGTTCTACTATCTCCAGGTAATTCCAGGTTATACTCAGGTGAGAGCCACTGCTTCAGAACTCTCAGTTTTGGGTAATGCCAAGAGCTAACCCCTCATCTAGCCTGAAACACAAGCATTCATGTGAGCCTCAGGTTCACTGTAATCAGTTATTAAGTGGACCCTGTGGAGGTGTACCCCCAAAGTACAGATTCACCCTAAGGACCCCAATACTCTTTCACGAAGAGACTGATTTTCACTCTCAGCCTGCCTCCCATTTTCTCCAGTTTGGTAGCACTAAGATAACAAAAAGGAAATACTAGCCAGATGCAATTGAAAAAAAAAAAAAAAACACCTTTTGGGATGTTTAGATTCTGGTATATAAACTTTTTTTTCTTTTGATGTACCGAGAATTAAACCAAGGGGCATTCTATCTCCAAGCTATACCCTCATACCTACCTTTTATTCTACATTTTGAAACAAAGTCCCACTAAGTTATGGAGGGCCTCATGGCGTAGCTTAGGCTGGCCACAAATCTGCAAGCCTCCTGTCTCATCCTCTCAAGTTGTGGGATTACATGCATGAGCCTCCACACCCTGCCTGAAGTATAAACTTCTTAGAACTCGTCACTCTTAAACATAGGAGCGTGCGCATGTGGGTGTGTATAAAACACATCTGAATAAAATGAAAATTAGAAAATCTATATCGATCATCAGATAAATGAGGTCACAGTGCAAACCTCTAGCATAAAAACTAGGGTAATAGACAAGGTTGAGACCCACGGCTGGAGCTTTTTAGGTGGAATTAAAGGGTAATTGAATCATCATTGGAGATGGAACATCAACTATCTTGAGAGATTAGAAATTATACCCTAACACACTTGCATGTGTTTCACAACAAGAAGTTCCTGTCAGATTCCCAAGGTAAAATATTAGAAAAAATTTCCTTTATGCTTCATCAGAGAGAAGGAAATATCAAAATTTTGTAACATACCTAGAATGCTCTGACATTATTAACAAAAGCTTGCCTTCTAAAAAAATGCTTGACAATTTGGTAAATTTTACTAGATCCCAAACACATGGGGGAAGAAAACTACCCATGGTAGGCCCATCTGGTCTTCTTGTTCACCTAATTTGAGGCAGATCTGAAAAGCACTTTGAAAGTTCCAGAACACTAAAAGACTCCTCCTCCTTAACCATGAAAGTTCTCCTCCCTCCTCACATTACCACTCTGCCAACTGGGATCCTCAGTAATAACAAGAATTATAGCTGAAAAGTTCTGCAAGACTCTACCTAAGGAGGAGTCACTAGGGAAACATAAAGACAATAATGAAACCAAATTAGGACACTAGAGTAAATTAGCTCTGACAGCTGCAGCTATAACAAACAGGAAAAGTCAACCTCCATTTAGATAAATGAAGCCTCACATTAAAAGATTGATACCCGTGCTCCTTTTACTCAACACATCATGTTTCACTTTCATAAAAAAATAAAAGGCAGGAGAGGAGAGGAGAGGAGAGGAGAGGAGAGGAGAGGAGAGGAGAGGAGAGGAGAGGAGAGGAGAAGAGAGGAGAGGAGAGGAGAGAGATCAAAAAGACAAACAAGAGGCCAGGCGTGGTGGCGCACACTTGTAATCCCCACGCTTGGGAGGCGGAGACAGGAGGATCCTGCAGGTTCGAAGCCAGCCACGCTGGCTTAAGAGACCCTGTTTCCAAATTGTAAAAACTGTATAAAATAGGTCTGGGTGTGTAGCCCAGAGGTAGAAGGGTTTCCAGGAACCCTAGTAACACCAAAAAAAAAAAAAAAAAAAAAAGACAAGCACTAACATGAGACTCATATGTGACTTCTGGAATTTCAGACCAGTAATTTAATCCAAATTACTAACATGCTCCATGTTCAGGGAAAAACTCTTGAAAAAGTGAAAATCATATGAGAACAGAGGGTGAATGCAGAGATGGAAACTCAAGCACTAAGTCAGCCAACATGTCCATCAACAGATGAATGGATTAAGAAAGTAGACTGTAAATAAGATAGAGTTTTACTCATCCTCAAAGAAGAACAAAATTATCTGAGTGTGGTGGTGTACACTTTACCAGTACTTGGGAGGTTGAGACAGGAGGATCACAGGTTCATGGCCAGACTCAGCAACTTGTGAGACCCTCCACAACTTTTTGAGACCCTGTTTCACAATAAAGAATAAAAATAGGGCTGGGGGTACAGCTCAGAGTTAGAATGCCCTGGGTTCAATTCCCAGTACTACAAAAAAATTATATAATTTCAGAAGAATGGATGAAATTAGAAAACATTCTGCTAAGTGAGATTAGAAAGTCAAGGGTCATGTTTTTTTTTTATTTTCTCATGAATGGAAGCTATAGAGAAAATTTAAAAAATGAAAGTTTAGATGAATGAAAAGAGAGTAGAAAAGTGGAAGAGGATGGGGAGGGAGGTGAGGAGGGTAAAAAGGAGAGTTGGGGAAACAATTCAAATGATGTTATGTCTGTACCTTATATGAAGGTATCATTACCAATCTCAACAGCAGATATAAGGAGGCAGGAAGGGGAAGTGAATTGGGTGTGGAGAGAAATACATCAAGTTCTATATTTGTGTGGGTTCACACATCAGTACTGATTTAGTCATTTCTCATAACAGGTAGAGATAAATGGGATCCAACAGTGACATGCTTACTCTAGAATCAGTAATTCTATGTAGGTTTTCCCCGACAAATGGTACTGATTTGTGTTTTTTCTATTAGCGGATACAAACTAAGAAAACCTTTCTTTTTATATTTCCAATATTTTGTTCCTTCATTTTACTTAGCTTTTAAGGAGATTCATAATTAAAGCTCCTTTGTCTTCTAAAATGATCTTAAAAAATAATAAAAAACCTTTTTACCTATTTCTAAGGGCATGTTTCTACTAAAGTAGTTCAGCTTCCTGTACCTATTTATCCCACCATATTCTACGTTTCTAATGCGGCTTTCCTTGCCATGTTGGTATAATTGTGCTTCGATTTGACCTAAGTTTTCCCAGCTCACATTCTACTTTCACTTAGAGTTTTATCTTCTCTTGATGCATCTGAAATTTGCTTAGATCTCTCGCTTGTAACTTTATTTTTTGAAGAAGAGTTCCGTTTCATGAAGCATACATTTTGTAATTTCCTTTATTTTTCTTTATGCAGTTGAACTCTGGAGAACGTTTTGCATTCTAATGCACAGTGGGTGGTCCATCTTTTGATTTAGAAGGATGCACTCTCTAACACAAGTCTCCTCTGTGGGCACTTGTTCTTTCTCCAGAAAGTGACAGCAGAGTGGGAAGGACTCTGGGCTTGGAGACCATCAGACCTGGGGCACATCCCCCTTCTGCCATTTCACTAATGAGCTTCATGACACCAGACAACATTAAATGTGCTGGATCTTAGTTTTTCTTCTGCAGAACAGGAATTAACTCTCTATCCCAGAGTAATGTTGGAGGTAAAGTTGTGCACCTGTGAAGGACATTGTAAGTGGGGAATGCAGGATAGAGACTTAACAAAGAGCAGTCGTTTTTGGTGTGAAAAGATAGAAAGGAATCAATGCCCAGAATTTGGTTGCTCTATGGACCAGGTGGAAGGAATTATTTTTGGACCTTGAATCTTACCAGTCTTGTAGGTAAAGATGCTGGTTTGTCACACTTATTACATGCCCTGGCATTTGACATGGTATCTTTTTAGATGATTATTACATATTTGGAGATGTCTGACAGGAAGTTTGGCTAGAACCAGTTAAGAATTTAGGAGAGGAATGAAGAATTGAAATCTAAAAATTGAGAAGTTTTGAATATAAAGATAGTATTTAAAGCCTAAGAATTGCTATTGGCTTGAAAAAAGTGTGAGTATAGATAGAAAAGATTAAAAGAATAATAAGAAAAGAGACTTAGGACCTTCCATTACTAAGGAGGTGGGAAAGGTAAGAAAATATCATAAGGGTTTAAGAGGAGACAGTGAGATAGGAGGAAAAGCAAGAGTATTTGATGTCCCAGTAGCCACGTTAAAAGTGTATTTCACAAAAGAGCACATAATTACCAACGCCAAATAGAGAAAAGCAGAGTGAAATCATAACAGAATTGATCGTTAGACTTGACAACATGTACTTCACCAGTGACCTTGGAGAAGGTGTTTCATTATTAAATTATGAGTTCAAGATTGGCCTGGATTAGAGGAGCAGGAAGTGGAGGAGTTGATACAATGAACAGAAAACAAAGGATTATGAAGTTTCGCTATAAAGAAAAAAACGAGAACAGTTTTGAGAGCTAAAGGGGCATTTGAGGAAAAGAGTTTGAAAATATGGGAGAAATCAGAAGAGCTATGGGATGTGCTAGTAGGACAGGAAACCTGATGATTCAGAATGTAACAGAAAGAGGAGCACAGGTCTTAAGGATGGGCGGGCCTGAATGGACCACAGTTGTGAAAGAGCAGCCAGAGGGTCTTAGAGGATCGAGCCCTCTGACAGAGGACTGAGTGGATTCAGGGAAAGTGTCACAAGGACTCTGATGATATTTACTTATTTTCTGTTAACTATGAATCAATGTCAACAAACAGAAAGCATGTGGGATGTTAGTGGTTTATAAAGAGAAGTCATATAAAACAGTCACTTCAAAGACAACTGACGAGGGAAAAATGGTAGAACCAAGAAATAATGTGAAAAGTGTTGCCAGGATCTAAAGTTAGACCAGTTGATACCATTGTGTATATTTTTTCTAATTTGTTCCGCCCCGTGCTATTCTTCTTGCAGGCATAATGGCCAAAATAAGAATTTAGGGCTGGAAAGACAAAGATTAAAAGTGGTGAGCACAATTCATAATGGCCAAGTTGTGGAAGCAACGCTGGCGTCCACGAACAGATGAACGGATAAAGGAAATGTGGCATTTCACACACTGAAATTCTACTCAGCCGAGAAGAGCAATAGCATTATCTTATCTGCAGAAAAATGGGTGGAACTAGACAATGATACGCTCAATGAGGCCAGTCACAGGAAGTCAAGGGTTGGACGTTTGCTCTCATATGTGAAAGCTAGAGAGAGAGGATAGAAAACATAAGGGACTTTAAATAAGGTGGAGAAAGACCTGTGCACAAGCAGAAGTGGATTGGGAGATGAAGTGGGAGAAGGCAAAAGGAAGAGAAAGGAGGGAAGCAGTTCAGACGAGACCATGGCAATACAGGAAGGTATCACTATCCGTTTCACTAATGTGCAGAGAGCGAGAGGAGGAGATGCAGGAGGGAACCCAGCAAGAGCTGCATGCATGCAGGCATGCATGTGTGTATCGCATTGAATCTCACTATGGTATGTGATTGAAATGCACTAATAATTGTGTTAAAGCGTTATATGCAGAAAATATAAACTCATTTTCGTATTCTATCAGTATTCAATAAACATTTACATTAAAAATATCAAAGTCAATCACTAAGCCAAACATGAGAAGAAGGGAAGGGGGAGGAAATAGGGTGGGAATTGGGGAAGGGGTAAATGAGTGATGTGTGCACGTATGCCTCTACCACCTTGTACTTCATCTTGTACAACTTCAATGCACCAATAAAAATATTAAAAAGTATTTACTGAGAACTTGAAATAAAAGGGAAGTAAAAGTGTGTAAAATGGTTTCTTTTTAAATAAAGTGATGGATCATGGTGCCCGTGTTGGGTATCAATGGGAATAAACTATTAGGAAAAATTGATAATATAGAAGATAACATATTCAAAAGAGGAGTGGTCATAGAAAGGAGGAGTGTTTCATTAGATTACAGGTCTTAGAGGCATAGAATATTTGTTCCAGTCAGGGTACTTTAACAAAAGACCTGAGAGGCAGGGTCATAGACGGGGAAGGAGGCAGCTCCAGTTGGGATTGTGGAAATCATAAAGATGGGATGCTTAGCCAAGACCCCAGAGAAGCCAGAAGATGGTGAGAAGGTAGAGGAGCTAAGGCGCTTGGGGTGAGACGTGTTCTGTACAGGACTGACTTCTCCAGCAATGGGAAGGGCAGTGATGGTAACGGTAGCCAGGTTGACTTTGTTCTGAGCATTTACATCAACTGGTTCACACCTGGCTAGAAAGAGCAGGAGTCACAGAAGATGGTTGGGCCTTCTGTGCTTCCCAGGGAAGGGTGTCTGGGGGATAGTGGGGACAAGTGCCTGGCACCCTGCTCCTCCTCTTTCTCAGCAAACCAGAGGGCAAAGGGGAGGATGGAGGCTGAGCAGTGTCTGCAAGGGAAGCTTAGAGTTGGCTCTTAGAGCAAAGGTATGCTGTGCTGAGTTTGGTCCTGTGAGCTATCAGGCATCACAGGAGACCTGCAGGCTGATGGAGCTGCAGGATCTGATCTGAGGCTGGGGATGCAGGGGGTGAGGTGCGAGGAGGGATGGTGGGAGAAGGCTGGAAGCAGAATGGTGACAAGAGCTCGATGGGAGAGATAGTGGTGAGGAGAGAAGGTGAGTGATACTTGAGAGAGGGAAAGGGAGGCAGTGACACTGATGATCGAAGACCAGAATGGAGGGGGCAGGAAAGGCTCAGAAAGGGTGAAATGGACATGAAGGGGTGGCTTAGTGTTGGGGCCACAGTTGGATAGGGAGGTTGGAGAGGGCTTAGGAAGGAGCCTCTACCTAGGAGGATTTGGGGTTTATAGTGAGGAGTTGGAAAAGGGGTGGCCAGATACATTTATTATCGCTACACTATCCATAGAAGCATAAATGTGCACATTCGCACCAGGGCCTCCGCAGGACCCTGGCTAAGGGAGACAGAGAGAGAGAGGATGTGGATGGAGGCCCACAGAGAAAAAAATATTTGGAACACTCTTGCAAGTGTGCACGGCTTCTGTGATACCCTTCTTTGAATTTCAACTCTTTAAGCTCACCTTCTAATCTTCTAAAATTATTTTTGATGTGTAAGGGGGAAGGAAAGAGATGGGAAATGTGAAGTGAAATGGAATAGAACCAGAGGCAAGTCATTTTCATTTTTAAAGATATGTGAGCAGAGGGGAAATACTCCTTTCATGCTTAGCCAGATCGTTTTCTCTGTTCAAATGTCTGGAAATCAACAGAGCCAGAGACCTGAAAACATCACTCTGGGGACCTAAATCAGGGAGGGGAGGCCCCAACCAAGTCAGAACAATTGGAACAGAAATGGACTAAAATGTTTACATTTAAAAATAAGAAGGTTCCAAGCTCCAAGTTTTAAGTACTTTTTAAAAGTGCGTTTTGCATATTTATGCGATGCTGAAAAGGGCAAAGTTAAGGGGAAATTTAATACAAACTATTTTTCATTGTAAATGTATAAAAAATGAGATGTTCTTCCAGAGTGCTTACAAAACCTGAGAAAATATTTTGAGATTATAAAAAAAATGGAATGGCAAACTCAATCATGCAGAATTTATTTTAACAAGGATATCTCCTATTGCCAGGGGCATCAGGGGCTGTTTGTGAGTAATCCTGTTGGTGGGAACAGAAGACCAGCCTAAAGTAGCAGAACCACCTTTTTTTGAGGGAGGTACCTTTTGAGTACATTGTATTTTTATATAATTAAAATGAGAAATAATATCACTGCCACCTCACCCTTTCTAAAAGATCAAGGATATATAAGTATTTGGCACTATTCATAAAAAATTCATATAGAGCTGGGCGTGGTGGGCACGCTTGTCATCCCAGCATTCAGGAGGCTAAGACCGGAGGATTACAGTTCGCAGACAGACTCAGCTACTTAGTGAGGCCCTCCGCAACTCAGTGAGACCCTGTTTCAAAATAAAGAATAAAAAATAGGGCAGGGGGTGTATCTCGGAGGTCAAATGCCTCTGGGTTCCATCCCCAGATCTGCAAAAAAAAAAAAAAAATTCATAAATGGCAGCAGTGAAATATGAAGGACTTTTTATTTATTATTTATTTACTTGTTTATTTAGTTATTGTGTGATACTGGGGATTGAGTCCAGGGGCATTTTATCTCCAAGCTGCACTCACAGCCCTTTATAAAGTTGTTTTGTTTTGAAACAGAGTTTCACTAGATTGCTGAAGGCCTCCTTAGTTGCTGAGGTTGTCCTTGAGTCTGCCGTTCTCCTGTCTCAGTTTCCTAAATTCTGGGGTGATAGGTATGTGTCACACCATGCCCAGTGGGAGGATTTTGTTTTATTTGTTTTGTATTTGGAAACGGAGTCTGGCTACAGTGCTGAGGCTGTACTCGAACCTGCAATCTTCCTGTCTCATCCTCCCAAGTACTGATTATAGTTGTGTACCACCACACGCAGCTAGAGAACTTTAAACTAAGGAGCCTGTGTGAACTGTGATCTGCTTTTCAATGACCTTTTGGTGCCGAGCACACTACTGAGCACAAACCAGATACCAGGAGTGGGGCAGGGGGTTGATTAACTCTTCAAATATGGCACCTTAGCAGATCACTCGAGATCAGTGAAATATGAAAATCCTGTAAAGAATGGAAATTGTGCATGGCTCACCGCAGTCCCGGGAGGTGTCAGGTGAATACTTCTTGATGCTTCTCTTGTTCACGATCCCCATTACACTCTCCGTGTGCCGGTCTCAGAAGTGCGATGTGGGGCTCCTACAGCTTCATCCCGCCTTGCTGTAAAATAATTAGGAGCTGATCAATCAGGGGTGAAGACATGGATCAGAAGGAAGCAAGAGTGCCATTTGGGGGAAATAAAATTTAGAGTAGATTATATCTGGGCCCAGTTAAGGTGTTATCTCCTCCACTGGACTGTGAAATTTCCAGACAAGATAATAACCCCGGCCCTCCCTCCTTCACGCAGCATTGCCATGAATACCAAGTGCATTCGTGTATATGGAAGGACTTTGTAAAATGCACACAATTCTAGAGATTTGGTTTTGATTATGATGGTCTTCTTATCGAGGGGTGGGAAGGGACACTATCCAAGACCCTCAGTGAGGGCCTAGAACTGCAGATAGTAATGAAACCTATGCATTCTGTTTATATACCTAAGATAAAGTTTCATTTATAAGCGAGGCAAGATAAGAGATTAACAATAACCAATAATTAAATAGAACAATTATAATAATATGCACCAATAAAAGCCATGTGAAATGCTGTCCCTCTCTCTCTCTCTGTCTTGAAAGACTCATGACAGATATTGACGTTGTTCAAGGCAGTTGATTTTAGGGTAACCAAACCCGCAGATGAGATGGGCTAAGAACTCTCCAGCGCTTTGCAAACAGCTGGTTCTCCTGCTTGCTGTTATGTTGGCTGGAGCTAAAATTAAGTTAAACCGGGACTCCAGGACTGTTGTGAGTAGAAAGTGACCAAGAGCAGACCCACAGTTCATGACAGTGCACACCAGGACCTGTGCTGAATGCACCTGGGGAGAGAGTTGGTTCTGTGAGAGAATGGAGATTTTAAATTGAGAAGAGGGCCTTGAAATCCTGTTGGATTTCTGCCTTTCCAACGTAGAGATAGGCCCTTCATTTAGCTGAGCCTACTTTTTTTTTCTTCTCAGATAGATAAGGAAAATAATTTCACAATATGGGGCTCACTTGGGATCGGTGGGAGCAGCCTACTCTTAATGAAACTGGCTGACTTAGAGATAGTGGCAGCCATCACAGACCAAGTCCCCACAGGTGTGGCCCTACTTGGACGTTGATCACAGGACCAGGCGCCCCAGAGGCCTGCTCCAGTCCTCATGCTACCAGAGACTTAGAAAAGCTCCCGTCCATGATTATGATGTATTCTCAGCTGTCAAAACTTAGTAAACAACAAAAAAAGTGAAACGCTTTTGTCTCTTTATGTGTTTTATGTGGCGGACTGAGCGGGATCAGATTGAGTCATCGTGCCAGTGTGTGTCAGCGGCAGAGACGCCTGCATCTCTGGGCCTGGCTGAACATCCTTTCTCGTTTCTGTTCAAGTCAGTCCTCCACAGGCTGGCGAGACAGTATGTGTAGCAAACTGAGCTAATGCAGAAGAACAGTTGAGGTGTTCATTTCTCTGGTGCGAATGATTTCCCAAAACACCCCGTCTGCCGTGTTCTTTTTTCTCCATGGTAGGGCAGATCTGGGAAGCCGTCATCGTGCCCGGCACAGCTTTGATGCTGAATTTTCAAACACGTACAACTCTGCTCCTCTGTGGACGATTCCACAGCATCACCAGTGCACGCACAGCCGAGCGTGTTTGCAGGATTAGCTCGATTTCCGGTGTGTGGGTGATTCAGGTCTTTCTTACCTCTTCCCCTTGGAAGCCTGTCCTTTATGGGTTCTCCACCACAGAGCAAACAAAGACCATGAGAAACAAATCGTTTGTTGCCCATTAGCAATTTGGAAAATATCTGACAGTTTTGGCTAAAACTGGCTTTTAAATTATTTATGAACTCGAATTATGACTGATTCCCCAGGCACAAATTCAAGAGATAAGTGAGATAGGTGGAAATATACGGATGGATGCTGAAAATATAATTTAAATAGTTTGCATGATGAGCTGGAGGACTCAGTTATCTGTTATTTTTCAAGATTCTGCATTTTCTCTAAAAACAGGAATTTTTCATATTTTGTCTCTCTTTCTGTATTTATTTATTCAGTTAATTGTTGTTGTTTTTTTTTTTTTTTTTTTGTAGTACTGGGGGTTGAACCCAGGAACATTCTGAGCTACACCCTAGCCCTATTTTATTCTTTATTTTGAAACAGTCTCACTGAGTTGCGAAGAGCCTCACTAAGTAGCTGAGGCTGGCCATGAACCTGTGATCCTCCAGTCTCGGACTCCCAAGTAATGGGATTACAAGCGTGTGCCCCTACACCCGGTTGATCTTCCTGTATTTAAAATATTCGATTTGCTTCTGATCACTATACATGGTGACATAAAGAACACTCAACCGAGCTGGATTTACCTTCACTGGCGCACAGGGGAGCACAGCCACAAGGCGAGGTGCTCACACGCGGCCATGCTCTGACTTCTCCTTCTGGGATTCCAGTCTTTTCAAAGCCAATGCAGGACGCATTTAGTGAGGTGGGAGCTGAGGGCGGGGACAGGCAAAGGCCAGCTGCCACCCAGCCCTGGCTCGGAGGCTCCGCAACCCATGGAGGCAGACAGTTGACTTTTCCAGAATACCTAAGAATAAAAAATTTTAGAGTAAACTATGTTCTTTATTTTGCGTGTGTGCATGCGTGCGAACGCATGTGTGCGTGTGTGTGTGTGTGTGTGTGTGTGTGTGTGTGTGTGTGTATGTGTGTGCAATCTGAGCCACCAAATGAGTCTGTGAGCTGAAGGACCCCAGTCCCAGGTCACCTCCTTGCTTCCTGGTTAACCCCTACCTTGCTGGTCTGGGGTCCTCATGTTACCCTGTTTATCTCCCTCTGAAAAATAAATAGCAACTGCTTTTTCATATAGAAAACCAGGTGGGGCAGGAGGAAAATGGGTCTAATTGTTCAAGAAAACAGATTGTGACTTCCGAGCAAAAGCAGACCATAGGCAAAGTGAGTGATTTCAAACAAAACCCACCTGAGCACGGTGCACTGCACGCTAAGTCCCATCTCACGCAGGGAGATGGTGTCCCTGCCCTTCAGACGTCTCTTCTTATTTCTTTCCTGCACACCTCCCTATGAGGCCATTAGCCTCACAGAACATCTGGTGCCACACATACTTCTTACGATGGTTTCCTCCTACATTGCTTACTTTATTCCCTACTCTATTTCCCAGTTTTTCTGGTACTATAACAAATCACGTAAGCCTTGGAACTTTATGAAGACAAAAGGGTTATTCGGCTTATTCGGGGGCTCACGGGCATGGCGCTGGCTCCTCTATCCTGCCAAGGCCCTCCAGGCAGGTGGCATCGCAATGGCTGGAGCAAGTACGAGAGGGAGAGAGCCGCTGAGAAGCCGGAGGCCAGAGAGCGCCCCAGGGTCAGGCCTTTTCTAACAACTCATTCATGTGAGGATAAACTAAGGGTCCTTCTAGAACAAACTTAACCCCTGTTAGGCGCAGCACCTGGTGACCCGGCCAGCTTCCACTAGCTCCACCTCTGAAGTCAGCACCCTGGAGACCAAGCTTGCCACCTGTGACCCTTTGGGGGACGCCCAGACTGCATCCAAGGCTGGAGTGTGGCTCAGTGATAGCCTGAAAGAAGAAACCCAAGCCTCAGCAGCCGCTGAGAGCCTCAGACTTCCTCTCAAATCGCTTCTCATTCTTATTAAAACATGCAGGCGCTTCCACATTACGCTAGCGTGAGGTGAATCCTTTTTAAAAAATCCATTTCCCTCTTGATGGGTGTTTTCGTGGGTCTCTTCTCTCTCCTGTTGCGAACAGTGCTGCACCGGCTCCCCTTGCTTACATGTCTCGGGATTTTTTAAAGTATATCCATAATTTACATTCCTTGTACTGGAATTGCTTATCAAAGTTTAATGTGCATTTTAGATGTGGGTATCTATTAGCAGTCATCCTCTGAAAGGCCCCTGCCAGTCTCCCTTCCTGCCCTGCGTGCCTGGGCGTGGCATTGGCCCCCACATCAAGAATATCCTTCAATCAAAAAGTCCTTAGTACTAATATCTTTTCTACATAGTAATGTTTGAATGTTTTCCCAAGGGTTATCATCTTCCAGAATGTTCAGTCTGGTTGTCTTTTTTTGCGAATTGTCAGTCCATATGAACTGATCATTTTCCTGTCTGTGTATTTCTCTTTCCTACAAATTTTACTTGAATTATTGGTAAAGAAAGGCAACAGACTAATCATGCAATTTATCTTATTGATGAATTTTCTTAAGCTGATGTTTTGGCAATATTATCAATTTTGAAGATATTTAGTAAAAGTGTAAAAAATCTCTAGAATAATTAGAATAACTCATGTTTAATAACAAATAGTAAAGTGTGGCTTGGTATTAACATTAAGGAACTTTTACGCATGCTCATGAATACATATGAATATATACGTGTTCTTACGTATCTATTCTAACATACATACGCAGTTGTATTTTTATACTGTTTAGGTGTCTACAATTTTATAATAATATTTTATTCACCTGGATGAATATGTTGGGCTTATCACTGTGTTCTCCAGCTTTCTGTCACAGTAACAAAATATCTGAGGAGCACAAGAGAGGAAGGTTGAATGCGGCTCAGAGGTCCAGAGATCTCAGTCCACGGTGGGCGGGCTCCATTGTTTCAGGGACGGTGGTGAGGCTGGACATCATGGCAAAAGAAAGTGGCCACTTCCTGGACAAGGGGAGAGGGGCCAGGGACGAGGCAGACCCTTCAAA
The DNA here is from genome assembly GCF_963383645.1 of Muscardinus avellanarius. Taxonomy (NCBI): domain Eukaryota; kingdom Metazoa; phylum Chordata; class Mammalia; order Rodentia; family Gliridae; genus Muscardinus; species Muscardinus avellanarius. The sequence goes on from NC_137800.1 coordinate 3,396,745, forward strand.
GACAGGCCCCCAGAAAACTACTTCTGCCAGCGGGGCTCATCCCCGGAGTTTCCTCCACCTCCCCACAGCACCGCCCACTGTGGACCGAGCCATGGCAGGCTCTCCTTTGGCTTCACATTCAAACTACAGCAAGCAGCTGAGCCCAATATGCAAAGTGCATCTCCTCACCCTCCAACGCACGCTTTAGAGCCGTCTCCAGCCCCACACACAGCTGGCGTTGTTTCTGAATAATGACGCTATCGATAAACATGAGGAAAAAGTAAAATTATATTTTTCTGAATTTTGGTAATATCTATTTAATCTATGATAGGTTAATTTTCTGGACTTAAACAATGTTTTTTATGTTTAAAATTCAGTTTGCTTATGCTCACCTATTTTTTTTAAAAGGAGAGCAGTGTCACTTTGTAAGATTAAAATCTTCTTGGCATATTAAATTTAAATTTTCCATCTTTATTCAATATCAGTATTTATGGTGAAACAATATTTTTCCTTAGCTTAGGTTTTTTACTGTCCCTCAGTTCCAATGCTGTTCCTCCTCAGCTACGATTCCTTGTTTAAGCACATCACCCTTGCTTTCTGTTCCCGTAGAGTCCTATGCCACCCTTCTCTGAAATTATTTTCACTGATTTATAGTATAAATGAAATAGTACTTACTTTTTTTGCAGTACTGGGGTAGAACCCAGTTGCATTCTACCTCCAAGGTACACTCCCAGCCCTTTTTTTATTATTTACTTTGAAACAAGGTCTCACTAATTTGCAGAAGGCCTCACTAAGTAGCGGAGGCTGGCCGCAAACCATGATCCTCCTGTCTCAGCTTCCCAAATGCTGGAATTGCAAGCGTGCGCCACCACGCAGGCTTGAAATATATTTTCTTACGAGTCATTTTTAGCATCACATTAGTTTTTATATTTTATTTTCAGACCCCTTTAATTACTCTGAATTTTCTTGTAGATTTAATGGCTGTTCAAAGAAATAATTGTGTGTGTGAGATACGATGATACTACATACAATTAATGAAGATTGTGCCATCTCTTTCAGACATTTGTCTTCCATGTGTAGCCCAATCTCATGACACACAAGCTGAAGAGGAGCAAGCGGCATGGATGGACCGTGTGCTGAGTGCCTATCACTCTCTACCTCATTACAATGCATAATTACAATGCACCGATAGAAGTATTTCAAAACTATTCATAGTTCAAACACTGAGAATCATTGTTTTGTTCTAATAAATAGCAGTATTTCTAGTCCTTTAACTTCAAGTGTGATTCAGCTTTTGAGATATATTTTACCATCATATTTACCAGTCCATTCCTTCTTCCTCCTTTTGTTTGAAGGTGATGGATGGGAGGTGAGTGTTCAGGATTGATCCTAGGGATATCCCTTAGTGAAATCCCTAGTCCTACTCTATTTTTTATTTTAAACTAGGGTCTTGCTAAGTTTTGAGGGTCTTTCCATGTTGCCCAGGATGGCCTTGAACCTGTGATCCTTTTTCTCAGCCTCTCAAGGACTGGGATTACATGTGTGCGGTACCATGCCCAACTCCCTGTTTCTAAAACCGGAAGTCTACAATTGAGAAACAAGACAGAAACTGAAGGAGATCCAGGCTGAGCACGGCCTTGGACTAATGTAGCCCTGCTAGCACGAGCTGCTCCTGTGCGAAGCATCGAGACTCCCTACGGTGGACGTCGGAGTTCGGCCATCCAGGTCCCCCGTCACGGTAGGCTCGGGGGAACAGAGGTGAGAGGGGTCTGTGCCAGCAGGGCCTCGCTCACCGGAAGCGACCGACCCATCCCACACAGGGCACAGGAACGCAGGAGCAAGGCTGCAGCCAGAACTGACCCCGCTGGAGAATTTCTAGACTTCGAAAAGGTTGGTTTTGATAAACCTCCCCAGAGTTTTCATGGCTTCTATGAAGGTGTGACTGTTTAAAAGTCTTAACTTCAACATTTTCATTGACCTCATTCTAATATATGATTGATTGATTGATTGACTGATTTTATTTTTATTTGAGTGAAGGAGGAGTACTGGGGATTGAACTCAGGGTCATTCTAATTCCAGGCTACAAAGCCCAGCCATATTTTATTTATTTATTTATTTATTTATTTATTTATTTATTTATTTGGAAACAGGGCCTTACTAAATTGTGGAGGGCCTTGCTAGGTTGCTGAGGCGGCTGGCTTGGAACCTGCAATCCTTCTGTCTCCACCTCCCAAATGCTGGGATTACAGACAAGTGTCACCACACCTGGCTCCGAGGCCTTATTTATATTTCAGCTATTTATCTTGTCCCCTGTATGTAAAACAGTGGTTGTATTTTGTAATTCAGTATACATAGATTTTCTTATATTATGCCTTTGCTTTTACAACTTGCTTTCATTCAACATTATTTTCAAGATTTACAAATGTTGATTTATTTTTTCAATTGTTTATTATTTATGTCTATATAGATATGCAAATTGCATTTATTATTATTCTATGAATAGACATTTAGACTGTCTTTCTTTTATCTACTATGAATAATTTCATACTAAGCGTTTTTTACTTATTTTTGACTGTGTGGCCAAATTATTATCTTAAGTAGCAACATACATAAAAATTTGTGGGTAGAAGCCCTGTGTGCCTGTAATATTTTTGCCATTGCTGTTTTTGACTTTACAAGACCAGCGTGCCAGCTTATGGATTCTTGTTTTATATGCCGTTCATGGGACTCTTAATTCTTTACATTCTGTGAACACTGAGAATTCCAATAGTTTTATTTTTCTCTGATGTGTGTGGAACTGTATTTCTATTGCTTGGGCCTAATGTCCTGATTTCTGATCGTGTCACAATTGTTTTTTAAGTGGACAGTATGTTTGCATGTGTATGTGATACTGGAGATTGAATCCTAGGGACATTCTACCTCTGAGCTACACCTCCAATCCTATTTTTTTTTTCCATTTTTTAATTTTGAAACAGACCCTTGCTAAGTTTCTGAGGCTGGTGTGAACCTGCGATCATTCTGCCTCGGTGTATATAACACCGAGGTGTCTCTAATGAAACTCGGTCTTTTCCTGCCTGGTTGATAGGAAGCCCTCTACAGTTCTGGGTGGCCATGCCTTCCAGCTACCTGTGCATGCCCAGGACCTAGAATGCTGTGTGACGGCCATCTGGGCCCGCCTGGGGAAGCCCTCCCAGCACCGTGATTCCATTGGGTACTCAGCTTGGGGGACCCTGTGCCTGGTCTGTTCATGCCATCCTAACTGCCTACTTTTTTTTTTTTAACCTTAATCATTCCCCCGGGCATGTGTCTTGCTTTGCTGAAGCTCTTTTTCTTAAAATTCACTGTCTTTTCTTCCAGTGGTTTTTCAGTCTATGTATCTCTGCAGGTAAGCCAAAGTTATGATTTGTTTTTCTTTTCAGAGTGAAGTCAGGTTGTACTCTGGCTTTCTGTGCTTCTGCAATATTAAAAGAAAATGTCCCCGCTGTTGAAGTTCATGACTGCTTGTCCTGGCAGATCAAATGGGTCTTCATCCTTCTTCTTCCATCCTGGGAACTCTCTGGCCTGGCTCCACTGTTGAGTTTCCCAGACATTCTTGAACAAGAGAATCTTGGGAAGTTCTGTAGAGTCTAGTCTACCTATCCCATCCCCTGGTAATTTGATTGCCGGGTCCGAGAAAAGGTTCACGCGCCTGAGTGCTTGATGATATTTTAGGTAATTGTAAGGATCAGACAAGTTTTAGAAATAAGTTGGGCTGAATTGAAGTATTTTTCCAAGATCTATATAGGGTATTAAAGACAATTAAAAAGATATAGTGCTTTTACTCTGAATTTGCCTTGCTAAGTGTGTTTTAAATGGAAATAAATCTCTCCTATGTACTTGGATTCTACCACTAAATTTATAATCTGTGCACACAATAAGAAATATCACAAGGACATAATCGACATCATAGTAGCTCTGGTGCAACCCACAGAACAAAAAGATGAGGATTATTTTATTATTTTCAGATTATACTATTTTTTTGTGGTACTGGGGGTGGAACCCAGGGACTTTTCTACCTCCGGGCTATACTCCCAGACCTATTTTATACTTAATTTAGAAACAGGGTCTCACTAAGTTGCTGAGAGCCTCACTCAGTAGCCGAGGCTGGCTTCGAACCTGTGCGATCCTCCTGCCTCAGCCTCCCAAGTGCTGGGATTACAAGCGCGTGCACTGCCATGTCTGGCTAGATTATACTATTTTGGATACATAAATTGGAATATAACACTGATTAACATACATCCAGCACACACATGCATTTTTCCTATCAATGCAGTGTACATCTATCATATCTAATCAATAAAGTAGACCATTCAATATTCAAAAAAATAAAGTTTCTTTCCCAAATATTAATTTCCATAAGACAATACAAATTGCTCCTCTTTGTTAAATCTTAATCATCAGATCCAGTGTCTTCTTTCTTATGGTGGAACCTCAGGTTGTGTGGTGAAAGACTAGAATTGCCTTCCCAGAGTGAAGGATGGACACCAAACCACAGCCCCTCAAATGACAGCCACACATTTTATTTACATGAAACTCATGTTAGACATTTTACAGCATTTTGGTGCTTGAAGGATGCCAGCACTTTTATTATGTCATAACTCTAGATAGCTTGAACAAAATCACACTTCGCTTACTGTGCTCTGAGCTAGGTTACCTTAGAGTGAACTCTCTCTGCACATTTTTTATCACAGAAATTTGTTCTTGACAAGTTTGAGAATTGTCTTCACACTCTCCTCTTCCTGAGAAATAGGCAGTCCACCACACAGTGGTGGGATTCCAGAGTCGAGGCTTCTAATGTGAAACCCTGCTTTCCTGTGGACTGGAAGGTAGAAAGGTGCTTCACCTCCAACCATCTCCCCTTTGTGCTCACTTTCGCTCTGGCTGTGAGAGATGGAAATAAAATTAGGAAAGTAGAGAAATGAAGATGTGAATTTATGGGCTAGAAAGAAGGGAATTAGAAGCCACAGTCCACAAACTCTCTGGACTCTGGTACTTAGAGAGTCGGATTGGTTCTGCCCATCATGAGGTGGTTTCCAGAACACCTGATTGAAGGTGATCATCATTAAATATAAATGTGGCCAGTAAGTCAGAGTGACAGTGGTTGTATCTACAATTGTGTCCCCAAGTGTTATGGTTCGAGATTAGAATATTCCACCCAAAACTCATGTGTTGAATGCAACCATATTCAGATATGGAATAATTGAATCAGGGCTATCATCTCATCTGTGGATAAATCCATTGAAGGATGCACAATTTTAGTGGACTTACTGAGTGCTCACTTAGGCAAGTAGAGCATGGCTGGAGAAGGTAAGTCACTGAGGTGTAGCTGGGGCCTACGTCGTCTGTCTCTGCTTCCTGTCTCTTCCTCTCTCTGTTCTCTCTGCTTCAGGCCATGGTGATGCGAAGGTGGTGTCCCTCTGTCATGATCTCTGTTGCTGCTGAGCTGACCAACCATAGACTCTGAAACTGTGAGCACCAATAATCTCTTCTTTCTTTATGTTGGGCTTGTCAGACAGATATTTTAATAAGGAAAAAAGCTGACCTAAAATACCAAGAGAAATTATAGAGTTTTTTTTTTTCATATCAGTCTAGAATTACCAGAGATGTCTTGAAATAGTATTTCACTTGTAACTAATAAGTATTGTAGTTATTGGACAAGCTTCCAAGTTTTATTTAGCACATTAAGTAGAAGTAGATAACATTTAATTTGAAGCAATCAACTAAAACCATATTCGAATATTTTGACAATTATAATTTATATTCTGAGAAGGTCCCTTACCAGATTTTTAAAGATGTTTGTGTCACTGAAAAATTTAGGAGCTGATGGGTGTGGGACCAATTCAAAGGGGGAGGGCAGTGCTCCCACATGGGTGATCTAGGTCCCTGTGACCCTGCTGTGACTTGGCGGTGGCATACCGTGTTGCATAAGAAGTAGAAGGTCAAAGTAAAAGCAGCAGGGGGGTGTCACTGATTCTGCTTCTCAAGGAATCTCCTTGGAGGACCTTCATTTGGCCAAACTGGATATGCTCCCAGCTATATGCAGACGCATGTGTTCCGGGAACACCAGGTTTCTATCAAATTCTATTACCTTGTAATTTTATCTACACATATGGTTAACTGCTAATTTACAAGATAGAAGTCTGAGTAAGTTCTTTGCCTCCTCGGTGGTATCCAAACTGTTACGTGCAGATGGATCCCCTCTGCTGTTCACAGCAGGAGTGTTTGCTGGATGACAAAATCCTTCTGTCTAAAAGAGTTTTCTGGATGGACAACACTTCAACATTCCTGAACATATATTCACACGCACATACATTTTATAATTCTTAAGTATTTTAAAAATGTTAACAGATTCCCCAAAGTTGATACTTTTCAAAGCTGCAACTTTTGTGCTATATTTGGATAATAGACTTATATCGAAGTTAATTAAAACACTACCTTCCTTATCGAACTCAAGTAATGTGTTCATTAGGTCTTCTGTGGAGTTTGCAATAATTGTGTTTTGGCATTTTCTTCTCTCCTCATGAATCCATCCACAGCTAAAATAAATCTAGAAATACATTCGTTGCATTTGTAAAGTTGAATGGTACTGATGTACATATGCAAAGGAAACAACATTGGCCTAGTGAGGCAAGGCGCTTCTTTGGGCTGGCTAATTTTTTTGCCTGACATCAATGGTTTATTTTGTAATTTATAGTCAACTATTGCCCTAATCTCTCTGTGTGCAGCTCATTATAAAAATATTGAAATCTGTATCAATGGCCTTCTGTGGCTTTTAGTGGATAAGTTGGAAATTAGTGATTTCCATCAAGAGATCTTGAACCACAACACTTTCAGGAGAGAAGAGGATTCAGGCATCCCTGCATCTAGAGTCGCCAGAGCTCCTTCCTGTTTTCATAAAGTTCAGGGTCTCCGTACCTTTCCCATGCCCACAGCCTAACAAGGCTCAGTCATAACAATGTGAAGATTTCCTAACATTAGCTCGACACTGACCAAACCTTCCCAGGCTCCCCAAAAGAAAGTACAGTAAAATGCTACCTGACCTATAAGTTTCAGCAATAAAGAAGAACACTGAAGTACTCACCATAGTGTAGCTGAAATTGTGGGACTGGAATTGAGAACGCCATTCTGTAAGCTTGGTGAAAAGATCTAATACACTCTCCTTTTCTGGCCCCTCTGAAGAATTCCTTCCTTCCTTCCTTCCTTCCTTCCTTCCTTCCTTCCTTCCTTCCTTCTTTCCTTTCTTTCCTTCATTCCTCCTTCTCTCCCTCCCTCCCTGCGTCCTCTCTCCTTTCCTTTCTCTCACCCTTCTTCCCTCTTTCTCTCCTCTCCCTTTATCCTTTCTTTTTCCTTCTCTTTCTCTCCTTCTCCCTCTCTATTTCCCTTCCCCTCTCTTATATATGTTTTATTTTTTATTTTTTATTTTGAAGCAGAGTCTCCCTAAATTATTGAGGTTTCTGCTAAGTTGCAGGGGCTAGTCTTGCAACTGTAATCTTTTCATCTTGGTCTCCCAAGTACTAGGATTAGAGACATATGCCATCATGCCCTTTTGCTGATTTTCAGTGAGCTACCTCTATACAGCACTTATTAAGGATGCTGTGTTGGTTATCATTCCTGCAGGAGCTGCTCAGGACCAGCCTTGCCAGCTTGGCATACAAGCGCCTGAGTTCAGGTGTTTTTTTATTTTCAAGGTCTGGGACACTTTTTACCCTGCTCCACACCCGCTGACCTCATCCAGGTTAATTCCCAGGTATGCTTGTGGCATCTGTTGTTCAAGGTTAATACAGCTACTATCTGTAAACCAAGAATATGGCTTCAATCCTGTGTGGTCCTCTTGCCTCAGCCTCTGAAGAACTAGGATTACAAGTGTGCGCCACCACACCCGGTGCTACTCTTATCCTTCTGGGTTAGAGAACAGCACTGGGTCTTGGAGAAATGGCTTGACTTGCCCCAGGCAACAGCCAGCAAGATAGGAAGACTGGACCTGGCCAGCTTACTCCTACGCCACAGCTCCTAACCGCTGCCAGCATGTGACTGAGGAGTTTCCTTCTTTCCATACATTTTTTTCATGTCAGGCTTATGCTTAAAAAGTATTTTCTCTTAGTTCATCCACTAATAAGAGGTGATCATGGAAAAGTTTCCCTTTTGAGAGTCTAGCTATCATTAAAAAAATTCCAGTTACTTATCCAGGTGACATTAGCATCCTTAAAAAAAAAAATGACAGGGGATTAATGTTAGATGAGCTTCTGTCCTCAGAGTTCCCTTTCTCTGCTGATCAGGCAAATCCCGGTCTTCCCCACATTATAAGATAAAGCAGGTATAAGTATTTAATTGGAGAACATCAAAGAAAGAAGTTTCTGCAGCCTCCATCTCTCTTTTAACACCAGACTGATGTTCGTTAACAAACCCTTTTTAATGTTCTTATTTATTAAAAAAAAAAGTCCTCTTGAAATAAGCAAAGTGTTTTTTTAATGTTTTTTTTTTATCTTTGTTTTCAAATATTTAGAAATGTGGGATCAAATTAAATTTGATGGGAAGGCAATGTTAAGATCACCAGGGATTCTGATTTAATGACCTTTGGAGAAATTGCCTCTTAACACAGTCAGTGGACTTGAATGTCTATCAGCCATTCAGTTCTAGTTCTACATTGTCTCTGACCAAAACACACTCTCTCTCTCTCTCTCTCTCTCTCTCTCTCTCTCTCTCTCTCTCTCTCTCTCTCTCTCTTACACACACACACACACACACCCCAAAAATGCATATACAGAAAAGATATATTCACAAATATGCATACACAGATATACAAAAACCACATATGCACAGAAAAACACACATACAATACAAAGAGATACACGTACAGACACCACACACACATGATCACAGACACACAGATACTACACACTCTGCACACATATACACATGCCATATGTGCACACATCATACAGATACACACATATACATAACTTTATTGAAAATTATTTTATTTACATAAGAATAGCTTCTTTCAACTTTCATTGCAAAAGAAACATTTTTGTAAATATATAGAAATATTTACCACCCAATCTTCACATGCATATTTCTCAACTTAGACACTGTTAATCAATTTCATTTGTAACTTTTCTTATAAAAGTTTGTTTAGGGATATCTTGTTTTTAAAGTTATTTGAACTGCATTATGTAAAATAGAAATATTAACTTATTTTTCCTGTCCTGGATTTCTTTATCCTTAACCTTATGAATTTTTCATTAGGAAAAGGAGCAGATTTTAAAACTTCTAGGAAAATAACCCAATCAAGAAGTGGGGACATGAATAGACATTTCACAAAAGAAGAGATACAAATGGCCAATAGTACGTGAAAAAATGTTCAACATCATTAGCAACCAGGGGAATGTAAATCAAAACTACACTGAGATTCCATCTACACTCAAGCAGAATGGCAACCATAAAGAAGTCAAACAACAACAAATGTTGGTGAGGCTGTGGGGAAATAGGCACTCTTTTATATTGTTGTGGAATTGAAAACTAGTCCAGCCACTATGGAGATTAGTGTGTGAGAGTCCTTGGAAAACTGGGAATGGATCCACCATATGATCCAGCTATACCGCTACTGTGTATCTTTCCAAAGGGGTTGAAACTAGAGTAATAAATCCATACCCATGTTCATAGCAGCATAATCCACAATAGCCAAACTATGGAACCAACCTAGATGTTCCTCAACATATGAATGGATTAGAAAATTGTAGGAATACACACAATGGAATTCTACTCACCAATAAAGAAAAATAAAATTACCTCATTTGAAAGCAAAAGGAGGACCTGGAGAACATCATTTCAAGTGAGATTAGCCAATCACAGAGAGTAAGGGTCTTATGTTTTCTTTAGCTGGTGCAGGATAGGGAGTAACTGGAATGCAAGAGAGACTACAGATGATGAGAAAAAAAAAAACCTCAGAGGAGCCAGGGAGGAGATGTAGGGGTAAGAGTGGAGGGAGGCATAGGTTCATTAAAAGAAATCCTACCATAGACTATGCACACACATGTGAATATATACTAATGCCAGGCCGGGTACTCTGTATTGGGAGGGTTGGGATGGGAAAGCAGGGGGCACCAAGAGTGTGTGCATGTATGTCATTATCAACGTGATTTACATCATAATGTGAGACTAGAATTCGCCAATAAAAGCACAATATATATATATATATATATATATATATATATATATATATATATATATATTCACTAATAAGAAAATCTTGTAATTTTGAAATAGTTACAGACCTACAGGAAATTAGCAAAGCAGTAGAGGAAGGCTATGACTTGCTATTCAGCCTCTGGGTGACAAAGTGGCGGTGGACATTTCCTCTTCTCCATCTCTTCACAGCTCTAGAAATTTGCTCCTCAGCTTCCTGACTTTTAAGCAAGCTATAAATGTAGCACCTGAGGACTTGTGTGTGAAGGCAACACAGTAATGAGAAGTCTCTTTAAAGGTATCTAATTAAAATATGTCTTCCAGTCCTTCCAAATAGACCTCTAATTAAAGCCTATACAAGTTACAGACACGCGAGGCTGTTAGATGTACAGGAACTTTAAAAAGTGCACTTTTTTTTATCCCAAATAGTAGCTCTTTGCCACAGGAAAAAAAAAGTTGTTTATGGCCAGCTTTTGTCAAGTGTTAAGTGTCTCTACCGTGAAAAACTCTAGGGAAAAAAGTCTAGAGTTTACAGAGAGGGAGATAAGGGGGAAATTTAAGACAGAAATTTAATGCAGACAAGAATAGGTTGGAATGTCATGGCCACTTCTACAGAAGTTGCACCAAAACATCACCAGCATCGCGCTGGGGAGCCTGACTCAGTGGTGTGATTAAATACAGATATTTGTTTAGGAAGTAAAGGGGAAGGAAACAGAACTTAAGAGGCACTGACTACTATTGTCAAGCCATGTTCTTACTCCAAAAGTGCTTCCCTGTGTGTGCTGATTGCTCAGGCTTTGAACATGCTTGGTCTACGACTTCCTCTCACCTCTGCTCGCCAGCCCTGAGTACTTGGGTACCAGGTCACCACAGCTCCCTACACATCCTTGTTCTCTCCTGGAAGTGGGTTTTGAGCCAGGGCCGTAGCAGTGAGAGGAGAGCCATGCAATTCCTGGTATCCCACAACCCCCTGTAGGAAGCTGCCTTTGCTCTCAATCGCCTCTGCATCTTTGAGGGTCATGACACTTCTAATTGGATTCTGGTTCTAAGAGACCCTGGACTCTTATAGTAAAAAAAAAAAAAAAAATCCTCTCTCATCGGGTCCTCGTAGTTATACATCACAGTGAGGCTCAAAGTAACAAAAACACACATGCACACAGCACTGGGCGTGCTTCCCTCAAGATCACATCTCGCTCTTCGCTCCCTGCACATGTTAGCGAGCTTGGTAGTGACGCCTTCATTCATGGACATTGTGCGATTTGGACTGTTCCCTTTATGGCGCCTTCTATCTTCCACAGCTCCTTTCCCCAGCCTTCTCCCACTATTCTGCTGCTCTCTCTCATCGTCAGGCTGAAGTCCCTTTATTTTCTGCTTTCTCTAGCATCCACATGTGAGAGAAAACATAGGACCCTCAACTTCTAAAAGTGGAATCCCTCACTAAGCAGAATATTCTCTAGTTCTACCCGTTTTCCTGAAAATTATATAATCAAGGTTTTTATGCCTTTGTAAAACCCCATTGTGTGCATACGTCACAGTTTTTTACCCAGTTGGTCTGTTGATGGACACACTGGTTGGTGCCAGGATTTGGCCACTGTGAACTGCGCTGCTTGGGTGTGAGGAGTCACATTTCACTGCTGCGGTCTGGTTTTCATTCTTCCGGAATCACACCGAGGGGTGGTAAAGCTGGGTCGTAGGGCGGTTCCATTCCTAGTCTTTTAAGAAACCTCCATATTCTAAGAGTCTCTGTACTTTTGAGATTTTTGTTGTTGCTGCTGCAGGTTTGGTTAAATGAACGTCATGATCAGGTGTATATGCTTAAATTCTAGTGTTTCATATGAAAACAGATGGTACGTTAATGAATGAGTGAGGTGAGCAGTGGAGGGCACAGTTCCTGCCAGGCCCTGTCTAGGGCTAGGAGAACCCTCCCTGTCTTCCCTGTGCACACCTGGCATGTTAACTCTCCAGCCCTCCAATCTTTACTCAGAAGCACGCCTCCTGTTCCCTGAGGGGCTCCGCAGTGCGGCGGTGGTGAGCTCACGTTCAGGGATAGTGGTGCTCCAGCCCCTCAGATCTGCTGAATTATCTCCGTCACCCGGATATCAGAGGCCGCACCTCTGCTGCTGTGATTGTTACAGTCTTACAAGCACAGATAGTTACGTCACTTTCTTTACTCCTGAATATGCTTGAATAAAATATCTGCCTGGGAATAGTTGTAGAAGTTTCCTAGTGATAGTGATTAAGCAAATTTTTAAAACTTTGAGAAAAAAAAATCAGATCTGACAAAAGTAGAGCAAACAGTACACTAAGCTCAGCGGTTTATTACTGACTCAACTTTTAAAAATGTTTGATGTAGCATTTTATTTTCAAATTTTTAATAGGATATATTTGATTTATGTATCCATTTTTTCTTATTCTCTTTAATATTATATTTTAAAGCAGAAACTAGATATAATACCATTCTACTCATGCCCACATAAACACATCAAAATAGCCATTTTATTTCATAACTGTAGTGTAATTACTACATTAATAAAAGCCTATTGCCCATTATATAATCACACTTTTGAGATTTCTAATATTATACTATTTTCCATTGATTTATCAGAGTTTAAACAAGCCAACAAGCCTCTCACAAGAATATTTTTTAAGTGAATGAAGGGACTGAACATACACAAGATAGTGACAGAAAGCTGGGAATGCATCTGTAGGCTGGACAGCAATGGCTTCCCTACAGGTCCATCCGCTGTAATATGGAACTTGGCCAGGAGGGGGAGCAAGGCACCAAATAGCTTTTTTTTTTTTTTTTTTTTTTTTTTTTTTTTCCCTTGGCCACCTCCTGGGTGCTCCCTGAATTTGGGAGGCAATAAAATACCTGTTGGAGGTAAAGCTCTGAGACATGTAACATCTTCCCTCTTTGGCTGGTTTAAACAAACAAAAACAAGCAAAAGAACCACATGAGAATATGAAATGGAAACTAAGGAGCAATCAATGTTAATTGGCAAAAACAATCATTCATATTTGTGTCTGCTGTTAGTTGAGAATTGTCTGAAAACTATAGAAACAAAGCAAAAATAAGGACTATTGAAAGCACGGTGTTCAATCACACGAGACGCTGGACACCATGTAGTTATTTTAACTTTGAAAGTCATAAAATGATGTGAACCCTTTCCTCACCACTCACAATTGTACCAAGTATATTTCACAGAGTAAAACAAAGTCACAGGGAAGCATCATTGCTATAGGGCAAAGATGAAGTCAACTCTAGGTGTTTCCATTCACTAAATAAACAATGGGTAAACTCTAAAAATCTTGCTAGGCACCGACTGGGCAGGCATGTAAAGAAACTAAAAGATAATAAAGTTCATTTTACAATAGGGATCATACTTGGGAATTTTCAGTAGAGGAAGAGTTCTCTTTCATGCTGTGATATTGACATGCTGTGTCTAGGTAGAAAACTGCTTCTGCCAAAATCTTAACTTTTGGGAAAGTTGCATTTTCAGTTAAAAGTATGCAGTGTTTTTAAAGGAGCAAATCACCCTGAAGACGTGCCTTACAGAGTTTAATTAGTTGACCAGTGTACGCGTGAATGCATGGAGAAATTATTAAAATGAGCAATCAAATAAAAATGAAGATGCTTACTGCATGAAGAGCTTTGAGTGGTCAGATGCATATTAGCGTCCAACGTGTTGAGGGAATTGCCCTCTTCATTGGGGTTGAACCAAGCTCCATTTTGTTAATTAAGATACACTTCATGAAGCGATGTGAAGATAAAAATTAAATTTCTGATATTTTCTTTATTCCTAAAATGTTAATACTTTAAGATTTTAAATTCTCTTTATCTACTAAGCATCAATTGGGTGCTATCCCCATCATTTTCAGAGCTAACCAAATTATCTTTAAAGTTAATAGGAAATTTGTTCTTAGAGAAAATAGGTATAATGAGGATATTGTTTTGTTTTTTACCTTATTAGCTTACTAGTTTATATAACTCTTACGACAAAATTGATCATCAAAATCAAAGTTCTTCAAAATCCTAATGGCTATTAAATTACATACAGAATAAAGATACTAATTCCATGAAGATGTTTGTATACGTTTCTAAGGTATTTTAAAAGTTGAAATTACTTTTTACCCTAATTTGTTATCTGATCCCAGTGAAAACTGTCACACTCCCTAGGTTGACCGACATTTGAAATCCTAAAACATTTTTGGTTAACAACAGATCTTGAGACTGAATAAGCATGAGTTGTTTGGAAACAAGCGGTAACCAACAGAGACAAGAGGATGAAGCCAAGACAGCAATTGTAATGACATGCAATTTGAGTCATCAGGGCAGAGCAGTGGTGTTACCCAAGTCAAGATGTCCAACTCCTCAAGGAATAGTATAAATGTTGGGAATATCTGTGGCTGGCGTCATGTTCACTGAGGAATAATTCATTACAAACTACAGGAGGCCAGATGATTAGATTCTACTTAGTTATGTTCAAAGAAATGAGAGTAGTTTGCAAAATAACTTTGCACAGAGAACCAAGTATTGCTGGGATCCTGTTCCCCCCAACAGAGGTATTGCTATGCACGTGCTTACAGGAAGAGCTGTGTAAGAGCCTAATGTCGCCTCCACAAGAAAAAAGAGCTGCTTTCTTCTGCTCTGCAGCTCCTTTATCTAGCACAGCACCTGGTATCTAGGTGTTGTGTGAATACTTCTTAATATGAACAAATTTTAGAATAAATGAATAAGCTGCTCTACATTGATATGGAGAGCATCTGAGCACTTTGAAATAGCTTTTGGTGGCAGGCAGAACTGCTGGAATCTTAGATGGATATGTTAAGGTAAAAGAGAAATTAAAAGGAATCAGAGAAGATTTCTGATTCTGAGTTTGGGAATTGGTTGATACAGGCATTTGCCAAAGTGGAGAATAGATTCAGGTACAGTTAAAATGTTTAGTCAAGGGGAAAACATGGCATTCCAGTGTAAAATATTGAAAGTAATATGTCATTTGGGGCCCCAGCGGGAGCTATTGATTGACATGAGTGACATGAACAGTTGATAACCAGCTATAGCACGTTGATCCAGAAGAATACATGGGATCTCCTGATAACGAGAGGGTGTGTGCAGAGAAAGGGAGGCCTCTCAGCAATCTAAGAAAAGCAGATGGAGGAGGAATAGCTGAGAGGAAGGATTCCTAAGCTAACCTTGTGTGCTTCCTCTTAGCAGTCTGCCACATGCAGCCCAGACATGCTGTCTGGAGGAAGGAGAAGTGGCGGGAAGTCTTCTCGCACAAGTCTATGGGCGATAGCTGCAAGGTGGTTACCATTATATAGGAGAGGTATTTCTCAATATATGGAACTTCACATGCTGAAATGGGTTACCAACACACATGATGTAGATCTTTCCGTTTGGACATCCTAAAATGGAAGAAAGACAACTACTTCTATCCAGAACAGAATGATGACTAAAAACTGAGATGAAACATATTGTCTCAAAATGAATCAAGAATTGGAAAACTTTCTGGGGAGGTGGAGCATGTTTGTAATCCCAGCATTTAGGAGGACCGCGGTTCTCAGACAGCCTCAGCTACTTAGTGAGACCCTTTGAAACTCAGTGAGGAGTTCAAAATAAAGAATACAGAACTAGGGCTGGGGCTGTAGCTAGGTAGCTCAGACATAAAATGCCCCTGGGTTCCATCTCCAGTACCTCAAAAAAAAAAATTGTAAAACTTTAAAAGTCGCCTTTTTTTATTCTAACATTTACTTAAAATTTAAATCCTATACTCTTAATATATTTATATTCAACCTTCCAGGATTGCTTTTAAGAATGAAACAAAAAACAACAACAACAAATAAACTGCAATTTATATACTATTGACAACAGTAATGACAGACAATCATATTTAACTAAAATTTATGAGTGAAAAGTAAATTATTTGCTAGGAGTTTTTGTCTATACATTTGAATTTTAAATTGCTGCAATTTTGTCAATATTGAGAATTTTTTTATTATTAGGGAAAATGATTCTGTAAACAGCAACTGGTGGAGAATTTCCCTGGGTGAACGAAGCCTATATTTCTTAGTTGATTTAAAAAAAAAACACACACATTCTTTTTCTTTCACTTTCTTTTTGCTTTTTATTGGTTCACTGTAGTCATACATCTTAATGGGGTACAAGATGGTAGAGTCATATAGGCACACGTTTCACTTAGCCCCTCCCCATTTCCCAGGGCATCCTCCCCCTCCCCCTTCCCATGTTTGGCTTAGTATGTTTGTGAATGTGCAACATGTACATTAGGGAATTTCATTCCCGCACTCTCCCATCGCTCTCAGGTCACCTTATCTGCTCATCTATGGTTTCTCCTTCTTAGTCTAGCGCTCCTCCTACGACCCTTTTCTCCCTAGCTCCCACTTAGAAGGGACTCACTTTTATGACTGACTAATCTCACTTAGCATAATGTTCTTCAGTTCCATCCATTTCCTTGTAAATAACAGATTTTGTCCTTTATGGCTGAGTAAGATTCCATTGTGCACATAGCCCATAGTTTTGTAATCCATGCATTTGTTGACGGACGTCTTGTCTGGTTCCATAGTTTGCCAACCATGAATTGCCCGGCTATGAACATAGATACGCAGGCATCCATTTGGTAGTTTAGTTTCCATTCTTTTGGTCTTTTTTTTTAACAGACTATTTCAGCCTGTTCTTATTCACCAACTATTTCCCTCCTCTTATATGTCCTGAATTCATTTTTATGAAGAAGTTGACCTAATGCCCTCAGTATTTTAACTAATTGGACCTGCTTATTTAGTTTTAGCAAGTGTTCTATTTATAGTCATGTTAATTATGCTAATACCATTTGAGTTTCATTTTGAGACTGAAACAGAGAACACTTAAAAAAGAGGCTATTTAAAAAGTCTAAAGCACTAATTCTTCATTATATTCCTATAAATCACAAAAATATGATACTTCTCACAATATGGCAAAGGTACAAGCCTGAGAAATGTTGAATTTTAAGAGAATTTATGATCGAGAGAGTAAGAAAATATTATAATTAACTTACTTTTTTAGGTTGATATGGAGAAAATATAGTTTATAAGATTTAGCAACAATAAGATAGGAATTAAATAAAATTTAATACTTTTATAATTATTTATTTTAAAACAATAAATAAGTTTCCTGTTTTTTTTTTTTTTTTTTACGTTGTTATTGTTAGATTTTTGTTTTCTTTTCTGGAGTTCTATTTCCTCTGTTCAGGGTTCTTTCCTGCTGGGATGTGGGCTTCCCAGGGCAGGAGTAGGAGCTGGCTTCCTAGTTCTCTCCAGGACTTTAGATGTGCCCCAGGCTTGGTAGAGAGAGAGGCGGCCCTCAGATGTGGCCACCTGACACTCAGAAAGACAGAAAGAAAGCCTGAAAGGATAGTGAAGCAAGGAAGGTCTCCCACCTTGCAACTGACTATTGCTTGATAGGCGAGCAAACATTTGACATTTAGTAACACATTCACTGAATTCCTACTAATCCATCTGCTTTTACAGCACAACTCTAGGGTTGTCAAGAACTCTTTTTTTTCCCCAAGAAAATGAAACATGATTACTGAAATGAAAAAGATGTTATCAGCTCTCTGTGTATCTCTGAGCACTGTCAAGGTGGCACATAAATTTAACCATCACAATACTGTTAAACACATATATAGAATATGCATATATCGTATACCACAATATATATTAGTATGTACAGAAGGAAGTTAATATGTAATGCTGACTGAAGAAATTTCAGTATTTAGCCAAGTTAATAAAATTCTTAATATAAATGCCTTCAGAGCAAAATCTTTGGAGCAATTGTCCAGCTTGAGGAGTACTTGGTCTGTGGTCAGTCTTGTAAACAGGTCTGTCCCTCATTTATTTAAATGGTAAAGGGCACAGACATTTGAGGAAGCAATTGTAACTCTAGAGATTTCATCTCGCTAAGTAAGAAGAAAGGTGCTTCTTCCTGTCAGTCAAATGTAAATGAAAAGATCAAACAGAGGAAGAAAGGCTTTCTAAGGAGAGGGGCCGGTGTTATCCATCATCCCCAGGGGTCCTGTGCTCATAAGCATAGGGCTTCAGAGCAAGCAGAGAACACTACTCAAACCCTCCCTTGACAACAGGTGAAAGCCTGTGCTTTATAGGCTGAAGTCTAAGCAGTGGAAATCACGTGGGACTATCTTTTAAGTCACTCTGTAGGGACTTCAATCTCAGGTGTCTCCCCTCAAATATAATTCCATTCAAATTTTATCACTGTTTGTGAGGCAACTAAATGTTACATTTCTCAAAATGATTGTCTAAGAAATACTTAGTCCTCTAGACTTTATAAAGCGAATTCTTCCCCCCTTCCTCCCTTCCTTCCTTCTTTCTTCCTTTTTTCTTTTCTTCCTTTCCTATCTGGGGATCAAACCCAGAAATTTATTTAGAGGGAGCATCATAATGCATATGATGTACATTCATAAACATATCAAAGTCAGACACTAACCAACTCCGGAATGAGGAAGGGAAAAGGGAATGGGGTGGGAGATAGGGAAGGGCTAAGTGTGTGATGTGGGCCTGTGTGCCTCTACCATCCTGCACCTCATAAAGATGCATGATTACAATGCACCAATAAATTTAAAAAATAAGAGTGGAAATGTAAAAAAAATTCATATATATATATATATATATATATATATATCATAAATGACCTAACATTTACATACATATTTATACAATTAATTCAGTTGTGTATAGCCAATACAAAACATTTGACTATCTTCCCTTAGCAGCTAGATACAGTTGTCCACACAGATTATGTAGTACCATATAGTAGTTATTTTATACCAATATCTTCTTAAGGTTAATTAGTTTCTTACTACTGTTTAGAGGGAAAACAGAGCAATGTAAACTCTGATATTGGGATATTTTAGTGACATTAATAATTCAAAAAAAAAACTTTGAGAAAAATATGCATTAGATGATAGCATTCTCAATTTGGAGCCAAGGGAAATAATCTGAGAGTGAGATTTCATTGCAGTGTGAGAGATCATGGCTTTACTTGCCTCCTGCACTGTGGGCTCACCTGACTACACACCCTGCAGGATCCATCTACGTGGCAAAACACATTGCCCCCACAAGCACACGAAAGCTGTCATTTTAACATTATATGTATTCTTGAAATATTTAAAGACATGAAGTATGCAATTCCTTTTTACTAAGAATGTTTAAGAGGTAATTTAACACAGAACTCAAAACTTAGAATATTTCAAGTGTTGAGAATAATATATCCGGTTCATGCACTAGTCATCAACAGATGAGTCACGTTAAATTGTTTTGGGATACTCAGTTGTATATGATTTGAATTTTCATATTGCCAACTAAAAATATTCAATTTATCTTATTTGTCTAATTCTTAGAATCTTTTTTTTTCTTTTAAATTTTTTTATTGGTGCATTATATTCATACAACTTATTGGGGTAAAAAACTTGTGTGTACAAACATGTACTCATCGCTGATTTAACCCCTACCCAATTCCCACCCCATTTCCTCTCCGTCCCTCCTTCCCTTGCTTGGCTTAGTGGTTAACTTCGATATGTTTAAGAACATTGTGTTTTAGAGATTTTCCTCTTCCCCCCTCCTTTCTCCTCCTTTAGGTTGTCTTGTTTGCTCTATAGGATTTCCTCTTTCAAGAGTTCCTCCTATGACACATTTCTCCCTAACTCTCACATATTAGGGAAAGCATCTGATTTCTTATTTTTTGTGACTGACTAATCTCACTTAGCATAATGTCCTCCAGTTCCATCCATTCCCCTGAAAATGATGTAATTGAGTTTTTGTTTTTTTTTTTTTTTGATGGCTGAGTAAAATTCCATTGTGTACATATCCCACAGTTTTGTAATCCATTCATCTGTGGATGGACATCTTGGCTGGTTCCATAGTTTGTCTATGGTGAATTGTGCAGCTATGAACATTAATTCTTAGAATCTTGAGGAATGTTAAGATTTGCCATCCTTGTTTTAAAGAAAAAAAAAATGAAAACATGAGGATTCCCTCACTGAATCCCAGAGATGGTGGGATTCACGAATGACCGCAAACTTCCTGGTCTGAAAAAGCAAAAGATAAATCTTCATCCACCAAGACTGAGAAGAGCAAGTTAGAGGCAGGTAAAGAGATGCGGGTCATGTGAATTGCCCCTTTGGGGATGGGTTAAAGAGAGGTGCTATGAAATATCTCCTTAGAAATGTTAAGAAAGTCTGAATGCACGATTCTGAAGTGAGTCCGTCGGGAGGTCCAGAAGATGGAAAAGCTCTCTCCCTCTGTGGAGCGCATTTCCTGGGCGTGGCCTCTCCCTGTGCGAGTTCTACCTCTGAATGCTAGTGCTCATTCCCTCACTACATGCAGTCCCTCCTCTGATCTTGTTCTTTTTCTTAGATCCACCGCCCAGTCCAAGCATGACATACATGCATAGAGATCTTAAAGGCGCTATACAACGAAGCCTCACTCTAGCAACAGAACTTTAGACATGAGCAACAATCCATTATGAGAAATTATTTCAGGCACCTCCTGCCCCTCTGCAAAACTCTGAATTTTAATTTGTCTAGCCATTTGTGTTTATACTGTCATTTATTGTCACCATGATAGGCAATAGTGCTCTTGAAATTAGTTCTCCCATCTAATTGAAATTGTATGACCTTTAACCAATAACTCTCCTCTCTTTCCCAGCTTCCAGCCCTGGACAACCGCTGTTCTCCTCTCTGTTTCTGTGAGCTGCACATGTTTTAATTCAACACACAAGCAGGTCATGCCATACTTCTCTTTCTCTACCTGGTTTATTTCACTTAACATAACGTTCCCGAGGTTCAACTATGTTTTCACAAATGACAGGTTTTCTTTCCCTCTTTCATCTTTATTTGCATGCTGAATGAGTATTGAATTATGAGCACAGGCCAAGCTTTCTTCATCAACCATCTGTGAACCCTTGGGTGGATTCCATGTTGGCCGCTGTGGCTAAGCTGCAAAGAACACGTGTGCACAGATGTCTCTTGGACACACCCCTTTGGTACACACCCAGGAAGGGGCTCTTAAATCTCATGGTAATCCTGTCTTTAGGTTTTGAAGAAACTCTGTAGTGATCTTCATAATCAGTGCTAGTTTACACTCTCAGAGTGTATGGTTTATCTTTTCTCTAACATCCTCATAAGCACATGCTATCTTTCATCTATTTTATGATAGCTATTCTGAAAGGATATCTTATCGTGGCTCAATTTTGATGTCTCTGATGATTAATGATAGTGAACACTTTTCTAATATAACCACTGGCCATTTGGATATCTTATTTTGAGAAATGTCTATTGAGATCTTTTGTTCATTCCTTAATTAGGTATTTGTTTTCTTACTATTAAGTTTTTTGGGTTTCTTATATAATTTCTAACGTAAAGTTTTTTCAGATGCATGGTTTAGAAAAAATTCCGTCTTTCTATGATTGATTTCTTTATTCTGATGATTGTTTCCTTGACTCTGCAGAGCTTTTTAGTCTGATATAATCCTGCTTGTCTATTTCTATCTTTGTTGTCATGTATTGGAGATCATAGGTAGAAAAGCATTTCCCTTAACAACATCATGAAGAATGATATTTATTATTTCAATTTAAGCCTATACAAATAAAAAATCATTTTTTTTCTGGAAGTAGATGTCATATAATCTCTCTCCCTGAGCCTGTGCAATGAAGAAAATTTGCATCATAAAATTCAAAATAGTGCTTAAAACCTTAAAGATCAAACACAAAAAAACACAAAGATGTAGCCACTCTCTTGGAGTGTCTTGTGGTAAGAATTATATTTGACTAAAACTTTATATCTAGAGCCGGGCGTGGTGGTGCATGCTTGTAATGACGGCCTTTGGGAGGCTGAGACTGGAGGATCCCGTTTCGCGGACAGCCTCAGCTACTTAGTGAGGCCCTCTACAACTCAGTGAGACCATGTTTTAAAATAAAGAATAAAAAATTGGGGAGGGGGTGTGTAGTTCTGATGTCAGCTACCTCTGGCTTCTGTCCCCAGACCCACACAAAAAAAATTATGCAGATTTTTACCTTATTTCTCTCTTTAAATACCATTAAAACAAATTTCTTGATTATCTATTACCACTCTGAGATTTCCACATAAGACTAAGAATATATGCTTTCATGTGTATGATGAATAATTTTATTCTGAATTTATTAAAACACCATGCTGAGTTCTCCACTGTGTATGTAGGATAGAATATTACTATAAGAGGGGTGAAATAGGGAAGCTTTTTCACAACTATCCCAGAAATCCATAAAGAAAGGCACAATGTACTCATATAAAATACTCTCCTAAATTCAACTAGAACTACAAGGTCATATACTTTCAGGTGTAGACATGCAGTCATCCATTTTTTATTATTTGAGCTCTGTTTGTGTGATCAATTAAACTTGTACGCATCATTACACTTTTCTTTGTGGTCAGCAGGAGAAAAAAAAAAGCCATTTTAGAAAATTTGCTAGCATCTCTGCACTACTGGAGCTTTCATGTCAGCTTCAAAAGGCCCTGCATCAACTGGTCACATCTAGAAAAGTCCTTGGCTAACAAGCTTATCCCAATACAATCTGATGTCTTGATAGGAACATACCTGAAATAAATAGTATTTACACTTTTCAACCTTACACAAAACTCCAGAAATGCCTGGAAAAATAATTTTCCTTCAGGTGTCTTTCTGAAGATAAGGACACATGTTCAAGCAACATCTGGCTCCCAGACCTCTCTGGATGGAGGTCTCCTCTTCATCTCCGCCCTTCCATGATTGTCCAGGCTTCTTCCTGAAACTGCAGAGGGAGAGGTCTGTCCCTACTTTCAAACAAATCACAGATTAAGACCTGAGAGATATTTAAAATAATTTCTCTTAAATAAATTTCAAAGTTGGATCTCCTGTATTCATACACACACATTCATACACACACTGTTCAAAACAATGGTGTTCTCATTTGCCTCAAATGCTTTAAATTATTTTTCAAGAATACTAGCAAGCATCCCCTTTATAATGTTGATATAGCTAAAGTTAGATGAATTGTATAAATGACTCTCTGATATTTGAAATAACAAGCTAGACCTATTCCTTATATTAAATGAGAGACTCCAAACAGCTACACATTCATCATGCACATATTGTTATTTTAAATATCAACACCTTTTTTCTTCACCAATGGAGCATTGTATTTCCTTAATGAAAAATTTCTTAAGCAAATTTTGCCAGTTTAAAAGACTGTAGATATCCATTATTTTTCTTTTTTTTAACCATATCAGTTCCAAGGTCACTGATCAGCCTTCTGGCTAGACTCATGTCAATAGTGCTCTTGCTCCTGCTAGAGAGAAGGGAAGCATCAGCTTCCAGTTATCCACCATCCCAGTTTTGTTACAAGTAGAAACTATCTGGTCTCTTTAGAAGCAGAGACAGGCCTTTCTTTCTTCCCGAGAAGAGATCATCCTAACAGTGAGAGATTATTAAGCCAACACTAGCCCTTTATGGCTGGCCCAGCGTTCTTCATTTCCTAAGTTATTAGATATTAAAATCAGAGTAAAATCAAAGGTCTTCGTGTTCATTATCTTTCCTGAGATCTGGCCTGGGTGCTATTTACAGGTATCTCTATCTGATTGAGACATTCTTAGGCAAGGGAAGGATTTTTAAGAGTACTTAAGGGAAAACAATTGGTATTTTTTTCTTATACCCTACTATGGAATTGGGTGTTCTTTACTAGATCTGCATTAAATTCTCCAGTATCTATGACGAGTGCATTCTCCTGGTGAGATTTGCTCTCTTATAAGTATTTTAAAATGTCTTGAAGGGTCTTTAGAAAATTAAAAATTCATCATTATCCAGAAATTATTATTACTGGCTCTAAACACTCATGGTTTCTAACCCTAATGGCAGATGAGCATCGTTTAGAATTCGAGTGGACTAATGCTAATATTTTATACCTCTATTTGAAGAGGAAAGAAGAAAAAGTCTTAATATGTGTGTCTGAAGTTCTGTTTCAATCTCCCTTTATTCTCAGGGATAATTTCCAAACATGGAATTAAATGAATCAGCTGAGACAGAGAATAAGCTTCTATGGAGCTCAGTTATGAAACTCTTCTGAGTTTAATCATTCTTTCTAATACTCATTTTTCCACCCACTAAATCATTACCTTCATTAACAGTGATTAAAACTAAGCCTCAAAGTTGGCAGAGTTGCACGGATTCTCACATCTTCCTAATGACCAGACTCTAAAGCACCCTTCTGGGAAAACACATTTTTTTTTCAGAGCCTGTGGACATGTCAGAAGAACAGCTCATGGTGACTCACTGTGCCTGTGGATATAAAATAGACTGAGGTTCATTCCAGGGTGAGGTCTTCCAAGCTCAATTTAGAAAAATACTCAATGCCTAATATAACTTTGTTTGCAGGGCCTGATTTCATGTGTAAAAATTAACTGATAGCATCAGGATCATGAGAAAGCACCAAGGAGAAGATACAGATGTCAATAATGATTCATTTCTTTGGGCTGCAGTAAAGTCTAGTGTGGAGCTGCAAAATTAATCACAACTTTATTTGAGAGGTCATTAACCATTCTTGAGTGCCATGACAAAAGTAGCTTTTAAAATGTTTTAATAAATTTTGGGGCAATATCTACCTGTCTTCTAGTCTAATCTGATGTATGGTTTTTATAAAATGTGAAGGCTAATACATACTTGATATAAGACCCATGCATGTGTGTTTTGTTCAGAAATCACACAGCTAACAGATGATTTATGAATGATAATAGTCATAAATTGACTTTTCATTCTGTAAAATATTACAAATATATAATAGAAGAATTTGCTTTTCTAGTAAATATTTCTCTTAAAAGTGGAACGATTCCAAATTATCTTTGTACTTGGGACAGATGGTTTAATGTAGCGATCATATGATAGTGATCAGGGTACATAGAACTGGCAATGATAATTAGAAGATAAGTATTTAAAATAAACAGGATTTGTTTATTGATATCATCAATAGGGGCAGGAAAAAACAGAAATAAAGGAGGGATATAGTAACTGAAGGAGATTTTAGAAAATATGTCTGAATATGTGTATTTTATCTTTAAATTCTTCATTGTCTATAAAAGTTGAAATAACATAGCTACTAGAAAAAAATGGCATATTTAAAATTAAATTCTTTTTTCTTGATTTTCAGAGTTATATCTCTGTGAGAGCAAACAGCTTCCCTGACCTATTATCGTATGATTGTGTCTTATCATAATTCCAGTCTGCAGAATTATCAGGCTGGGAAAACAGATGTGAGAGAAAATTTTAGCATGTGTTTTTTTTTTTAATAAAATGCTAATTTGGCAACACTACTGCTTGACCCAATTGATGCCATAGCTGTAGGGACAAGACAGAAGTTTGTGAAGGGATATAGAATTTACTACGAAATGTGCTCATTTACCAGTTCCATTGTGTTAACTTAAAGGAGTGAAGAAATCTGCACCATCCTGGGATTTGCATTCAAACAAATTTCAAATAAAATGGCTTCTTCTGTAACTCTTGTTGAAATGCTAGTTGTAAAGTTGTCTCCCTGCAGACTAAAGAACAAAAAGCTCCCGAGTCTTTAGAATGGCGTACCACTCCCAGCCCTGTGTGCTCAGAGAGCAGCTGTGAGAACCTGGAGAGCTGAGAGGAGCATCCCTGGAGCGAGAGGCTGGGGACCACAGTCAGGAGGTTGGGAGCTTCGGCAGTGACATAATATTGACAGACAAGGTGGGATGAAGAGTCTGGGTGGTGTTGGGGCAGAAAGCAGGCAGGTGCAGACAAAAAGGATGTAAATGAGAGACCATAGGAGAAGAATTTCCATGTACAAGTCAAATTATCTTTTACCCCAGGCTTGAGTTTGTGCCTGAAAACGAGTGTCTTTGACAAACAAGATGATGTAAGATAAGCTGAGAAAATAACAAAAGAAAATGTGAGTGGTGAAATAAGGGGCTGCACCAGGGAATCCTCATCCTCAACCGAGCTAGAGAATGACAAAGACTCACAGAACATGGACACGTGCCCAGCCACTAAGGTGTGCGGGAGGGGGCGGGGCGGCAACCGTAGAGGTATCCTTTAGCGATGGCTTTGTAACCATAGGATGACCAGAAGATGAAAGTGTTGCACAGCTGGAAATTTGAGGGGAACCTAACTGGGGAGATGGCAGATTTCAAATGCTAGAGAGGTTTATGGGGCCAAAGATGGGTTATAACAGAAAAAAGTATAAATGAAGAAAAGGGAACAGTAGGTTCCATGCATGGAAAATGAATACATGATCATGAAGGCAAAATCTAGGTTGCCATCTGGGCAAACACCGTAATCTCAGTACTCAGGAGACAGGATCGCAGGGTTGAGGCCAACTACAGCAGCTTAGTGAGGCCCTCAACAACTCAGCGAGTTCCTGTTTCAAAATTAAAAAAAAAAATTAAATAAAATAGGACTGAAAATATAGCTCAGAAATGTAATGCTTCTGAATTCAATCTCTAGCACCAAGAAAAAAAAAATGTGGCCTGCCCCACTCGATAGGATCTTGCTTTTAGTAAGAAGTTGCCATTTAGAAACCATGCTATTTAAAGAGAGAATAGATAAGGGATTATAGAACTATTTGAGTTCAGGAATTAGATTTTGATGATAATGATTTAAGAATGAAAACCCCTGAATCCAATTCTACTGTATCTTTCTGCTAGATTAAATGTTCCTTGGAGGACATCTTTTCCCCCTGGGTGTTGGAGGAGGGTTTTGGTTTAAGATGGTGTGAGGTGGAACAGGAAGCCTCGTCTTGAAGTTATAAAGTCATAGTTTTCACAGGATGGTAGTTAGATAGCCCAGGACAGAATCACAGAACCTGTAAGCAAAGATAAATCGCACCACAGAGTGCTCAGAGGAGCAGCTCGGAACAAGAACACTCTGCCAGGAAGTGAAACGGAAGGGGAAGGACAAAGTCTAAATTATGCCAGAGAGATCCTGGGGAAGAGAGGCCTCCCCCTTTGAGGTGGGTAGGGAAGCAATGAATTGACAGTTTCAAAGGAGTTGTCGAAACTCCGCGGACAGCTGAGGGTGGCCACCTTTAGGCCATAGAAGAGGTAGTGGGGACTTTCTTTTCATGACAAAGGCTCTGATGATAAAAAGTGCTGGTTTAATAAAACAGCCAAAGGAAAAGGGTGGAATGAATTCCTTGATGTAAGAGAGCAAAACAACGATTACCATCTTCAGACTTAAATAATGAAGGCCCAGAATGGATAAAAGTGAATAAGGAGAAAAAAAATATAATTGAAAAAAAGGAATGTAAGAAAAGTTCCCACTGAGAATGCACCGAGTTCCTACTGAGACCTGAAGGAGCGAGCTCCTGGAGCAAGCCAGGCTCTCCTCGCACAGAACAGCCTGGGAGGCCACGGGGACGGAGTTGTGAGGACCAGGGAGGTGGAGGAGCCTGACACTCAGGGTGAAGTGCTGAGAAGGAAGAGAAGAATCCCTGTTTAATGCTACATATCCTTTCCCAAGCAGAGGGACAGCGTGATAAAAGCAGAGTGCAGCTCTGAACAGCCACGCTGCGCCTTTGGGCTAAGTTCTGTTCCTGATAAATTCAAAGAGTATGGGTTTTTCAAACAGAAAGACTCAGGCTCACTTTCTAAACTAGATTTATTAGTGGCTTGAAACTAAGCAAAGCTCTTCTCCTTTCTCAGCCTCAGTTTTGCAGCTAGCAAAGGAGGTTATTCTCTCTATCCTAGAGTGGCCTTTCTGGACACAGCCTCAACAGGTTTGCCACGATTTCATTCCTGACCTATGGTCTGAGGAACATTCATGAAGTGCTGGTTACTGCCTCCGTGCTGGACACACCTAGAAATAAATATGGTGGAATCCGTGAGTTTGCAGAGCTGAAATTTGGTAGGCGAGGCAGGATGATATTTGTTTAATATGAAACCATGGGAAGTGTTGTTAAAGAAAAGAAAAAACAATTAAGGGTAGTATTTAGGCAGGGATTTGATACATTTTCCAGGAATAAAGTCAGGTAAGGCATGAGTATATGTATGTAGGTATGTACACTACTAAATTTTAAGTAAATGAGGTTTAAGGCAGAACACATAGCATTGTACCAGATGGGCAATAAAATGTTGGCCTGCTGATAGTGGTGGCAAACACTTGCAATCTAGGTACTTGGAAGGTGAAAAGGGAGGGTCACAGGTTCAAGATCAGCCTCAGTAACATAGCAAGACAACTATTCACATAGTATTTATATTCTATTAGGTCTTATCAATTATCTAAAGAGAATTTAATGTAAACAGGAGAAATATGCATTGGTGATATGCAAACACTATACCATTTTTAAGAGAAGAGACTTGGGCATCTGCAGAATTTGATATCCATGGCGAATCCTGAAACAGGCCTGTCTCTGACAGGAGGGATGGCTCTAGCCTTTCATGAGAACTGTTCTTGCCAGTAATGAGGTCCTCCTCTGGTCTTGAGGAAGAATGAATATTCAAATAGTTAGGGCAGGTCACCAGAGGGCTGTGCCCCACAGTTCCACCAGACCCTACAGCACATGAAGAATCTAAGAACAGGGTGGGAAATTGCCAGGAATTGTATATATTATATATGCTATGTATCTATACCTATAACAAAATAAAAAATGCAGAAGCTAACAGGGAAAGTAAATCAGTGCCTGAGGTACGAAGCTGGGATATGACAGTGCTGGTCACACATGCTCTGCTGAGAGCTACCCTGGAATCCTCCAGAGAGAATCATAGCTCCCCAAAGGGGGCTATTTGGTCCAGGAGAAAACAAACAAACAAAAATGTTAGAGTCATCTAGCAAAATAGGTCAGATATAGTCAACAGAGCTATTTTCAGTGTGCGGCTGTGTTTCATATTAAGAAAACAAGAGGATAAAGCAATGGACCAAGATGCTTTAAATTATATCTTCCTGAGTTTGGGGCAGGAGAGGCAGTGAACATCTGAGAGGATCATTCAAAACAGACAAAGGAAACACACAAACAAGAGGACCCTAAATAAAGCAACCCCATTCCACGGTGTTCAAGGAAGGCTTATAGACATGCAATGCCACTGAATGGATAAGAAGATTTAAAATACTTTTAGATTCTGTAGCAAATCACTAGGATAAAGTAAACCCCATAGAGAGTGGCTATTCAAAGTGCTAGTTAAAACCATTTCAGCATTTCAGAAAAAGAAAGCACATTTCCAAACAAAAGTAGGGAAAAGGTAAAATGTAGTACACTTACTTGTACGTTGGCAGTTCAGGGAGCTTCAGGGAAAACAAACAGTGATTCTGGGTAGAAACGATCACACTACATTTATGTCGCCAACTTAATAAAACATCATGGTTTGGGACATACGTGGGAATCTAATTACTATGAGAAAGAAAGAAGTACACTCACGCATGCATTTGACAAGTGTTCGTTCTAGCTTGGCACTGCGTATACAGTAATGAATATGTGTACATAGAAATATGAGGGTTATGACATCTGGGAACTAAAATTGTTGTACAGTAAAAGAATTTTGGTGGGAAATCATGAACACATGAACAAGTGTTCAGGGCAGTTGTCAGCACTTGGGGACCCATGGAGAAGTCTAACGAGGATTTGAAAATCAGATGAATGAAATTGATCTTGTTCTTTTAAAATAAAATCAATGTACAAAATCAAATAATATAAAAATTACTCTAGATGACCAATAAGACCTGGGAGGCAACCTGGAAGATAATATGCAAACATCTCCCTATTAAAAACAATTATGGCCGGGCGTGGTGGTGCACGCTTGTAATCCCCGCGCTTGGGAGGTGGAGACAGGAGGATCGCGCAGGTTCGAAGCCAGCCGCGTTGGCTTAAGAGACCCTGTTTCCAAATAAAAAAAGTATAAAAGCAGGTCTAGGAGTGTAGCCCAGAGGTAGAAGAGTTTCCAGGAACCTCAGTACCACCAAAAATAAAAAATAAAAAACAACAATTATGAAACAAGTATATTGTCAGTCACGGAGACATAATTTCATAAAAAAAAAATATATATATATATATATATATATATATATATATATATATATATATATATATATATATATATGTACCAGTTTCCATCCTAACGCTATCTCTAAGCTCTGGCTCGTCTCTGATGGGTAGGCAGTTCTCAAGAGATGTAGGCACATCATGCTGTCCTGGCATGATGCATGACATTGAATTTTCAGATCTCGTTCCATTTCTTTTGACTCTATGTTCAAGAAACGGCCTCTGGTTTGTCTTCTGCCATTGCTTAACTCTAGGGGCGCATATGAATTTAGTGGTCTTTTGTCCTTAGAAATTTCCATCAATATGTAGCCATAGTTTCACTATTGATGACAATGATTTAGTAAATTTTCTTTTTATTTCATTTTGGGTACTGAGGATTCTAACTTCTAACTCCAAGCTATACCCCCAGTACTTTCTGTTTATTTATGTTTTTTAAATGTGAAACAAGATCTCGCCAAGGTGCTGAAGGTCTTGCTAAGTTACTGAGGCTGGCCTAGGACTTGTGATTCTCCCATCTCATTCCCTCAATACTATGATTACAGGCATGTGTCTGTGTCTGATTATGAATTCAGTGATTTTTAATCTGCACCAAATTTTAAATTTTTAAAAGCTTTCATCTGAAACAGCTAAAATACAGAATAAATATGTAAAATGACAATTTTCATAACCCTATAACTCAGGAAACAAAAAATATGTATCTTCTGAGAGGAGAGGAAGATACCACAGTGTGCAAAGAGTTCATTCTAGGTTATTGTGTTTAGAGTGATTTTTTTTTCTACTTATAATTTTTACGTTATATAGACCTCTGGTCCTTCATTTCCTTCCTTCCTAACTTCTACTATGTTTAGTTGTCTCTTGTAAAGATATATTTTGATTCTCTTCTCATTTTATTTTGTCTACATTGTACATATGATTTATTTATGATCATTGTAGGGATTGACTCAAAGTATTCTAAAGTTATAAATACTTGAATGCATACAACATTTAATGTTAATCATATAAAACTATTTTATACCATTCTGTTTTAGCTTTTTATGTTATTCATGTAACAAATTAAACATCTGTACATTGTGTATACAACAAAATAATTTTAGGATTCTTTTCAATGCATATCTCAGCTCCACATATAATAAGACCAAGATTATGATAATACCAGCTTTTCTATTTGCCCATGTGTTTACCTCCAGCTGAGGTCTTTACATCTCCAGCAACTTTGAGCTACTCTTTAATATTCATTCGTTTCAAACTAAATGATTCTATTTAGCATTCCTTTTAGGCTAGGTCTATTGGTAATAAAGCTCCACTGTTTTTATTTTTCTTGGAAAATATTAATCCCATTACTCTGAAAATAAGTTTTTCCAGACATAGATTTATCAGTTGACAGGATTGTTTCCAGCCTTTCTGAACTTAGGTCACTTCCCTGCATTCTGGCCTCCTTGGTTTTGGCTAAGCAATCCGCCCATTGCCTTACTGAGGTGCTTTATACACAAGACGTCAAGCTGTCTTTGCTGCTTCCCGGATTCTTCCTTTGTCCTGGTCTCTCTGTGTCATCATTTTATAGGTTTGGGTCTGAAGTTTTAGGCTTAGACCACCTGGAATAGTGTGGCTTGGTAAGCCCTTGTCTTCCATCTTACCATGCAAGTTGTTTTACTCCTTGATGCCCTTGATACTCTCTTCACTTTCCTTTATATTTTTTTCCTTCTGTTCCTCACTTCCCACCTTCAAACTTGTCCTACTTTCAAATTTTTCCTACCTTCAGATTTGTCGATGAATGCATTCTGCTGCATACTCACATATGCACTTGAATATCTCTACTTTTTTATTTCACTAATTGTACTCTTCAACTCTAGAATTTGTTTTATGTTTAAAATTTATATTCGCTTATACTCTCATTTTATACATATACAAATTTCCAAGTTTTGGGTATTTTTTGTCTGTATTTTCCTTTTATTTTGTTAATATTTTTAAGAAAGACTTTTTAAAAAAATTTTATTGGTGCATTGTAGTCATACATCGTAATGAGATACAAGATGGTGGAGACATCCATGCACACCTGACCCAACTAGCCCTCATCCAATTTGTTGATGAATCCAATTTGTTGTTAAGAATTAGGGTTTATTACAATTTGGAAAATATGAAAATCTGATCTTTCCACTCTCTCATAGTTTATTTTTTCTGACCTTTGAAGACTTCAGCCCATTTGTTTTTAGATTTTTAACTTTAATTTGTATTTTTAGTAAAATCTCTGTTCTTTTAGATTATATTCAGAGAATATATTGATAAATATTGTCTTGAATGCAAAAAGCTGAAACAGACTAAATAAGAACAAGAACAACAAAATGGAGAGAGAGAGAAAAGCAGAGAGAGAGAGAGAGAGAGAGAGAGAGAGAGAGAGGAGTGCGAATTAAAAAGAGAACAACTACAGCTCCATTTTTGCAGCTGACATTTATTTTCAGACAGATAACCTTCTATCAGTTAGCTGAACCTATTGTGCGTGCATAACAACTCATGTTTTTAGAATATGTTTTCCTAACTGTGTACATGGATTTCTTAATCTCCTTGTACGTGGCTATGTCCTGAGTGTCCCAAATTCCCAAAGACACTCATTCTCCAAGTCTCAGGTGGTCTATTATATGTCTTCATCTAGGATACCTTATACCAAGCATTGATTTATTTATAGTACCATAGCAGTTTCAAATTAAAACAGCTACTACAACGTTTTCATTAGTTTTAGCAAAGTACACAGTTCTCATTTCTTTAATTTTATTCTGTGTCTTTGAATTTAAAATGGTTGTTTTTAAGATAAAATAATTGACATTTAGGGTGAGTATTAACTTAAGTCAATCAATTTCTACCTTTATGTGGTAGTAGGTATGTCTCAGGTATGTCCGGATTTCTCTCTCTCTCTCTCTTTTTTTTTTTTTTTTTTTTTTTTTTTTGGTGGTACTGGGAGTGAAACCCAGGGGCTTTTCTACCTCTGGGCTATACTCCCAGACCTATTTTATATTTTATTTGGAAACAGGGTCTCACTAAGTTTCTGAGAGCCTCACTAAGTAGCTGAGGCTGGCTTCGAACCTGTGCTATCCTCCTGTCTCAGCCTCCCAAGCGCTTAGATTATAAGTGTGTACCATCACGCTCGGCTCCGATTTCTCTCTCTCTCTCTCTCTCTCTCTCTCTCTCTCTCTCTCTCTCTCTCTCTTTTTTTGCAATGTTTCTTTTTTGTTTGTTTCCTTTCTGTCTCACAGTATTTCTATTTTTGCATTTTAATTCAGCCTTTTTCATGATTTTATTCTCTCCCCTCTTTGCATATAAATTATACTTTCATTTTTGCCTTTATTACTGTTTGCTTTAAGTACTTATTACATAATTACAACTGTATGAAGCCTTCTTTGAGTAACATGATCTCTATTAGTAATCTATATATCCTATGACAGGTTATTTTCAATTTCTTCCTCACATCTTCCTTGTTATCAACCATTTCATTGATCTGTAAGCTCTAATCACAAATGCATTATTGCTGTATTTTACAGAAAGTGTTTATTTCTCGCATCTGTGCTCCAAGTTTTCTCAATGTCTTCGATTTTCCAGAGTTCACATATGATGTGCATAGGTGAACAGTTTGGGGCATTTATCCTGCTTCTTTTTCTCCGAGCTTCTTCAATCTTTGCTTTGGTAACTATCATTAGTTTTGGAAAATTCTCCATTATTGATATTTCAAATATGTCTTCTGCTCTTTTTTTGTCTCATTCTTGGACTCCTGTCATGAGAATGTAGTCTTTCACTCTATGGTTCTTAGATATTCCGTTACATCCTTTTTTATTTTCTTTACAATTCAGCTTTAGAGACTTCTATTGACATTTCTTCAAGGTTTACTATAACCTCCTTGACTCTGCCTACAAAGTATATTTTGGCATCAAAGGCATTCTTCTCTGGCACATTGTTTAAACAACTAACATTTATTTTTTGTTATTTTATAGAGTTTCCATCCCTCTGCTTTCCCCATCTATCAATTCTTGTATGCTATCCACATTTTCTATTAGGGCTCATTACAGAATATTAATTTTCCTAAATTGTCAGTTTGATAATTCCAGTATTTCTTTTATATATGACTTTATCCAGATACCCTCTGTCTCTTCATTCTGTTTTTGATCATATGGTATACTTTGTAATTCTGTATTAAGAGGAGCTTATCATCAGTGGAGTACAAAGAACTGTGGCAAATAGCCTATAGCATGAGGAATTATGTCCACCTTCTAGCAGCCGAGCATTTTACTCTTTTCTCTACAGAAAGTCTACATGGCAATGCCAGGGACTAGAATTTCCTCTGATGTCCTTGTTTCCGTCTTCCCCATTGTCTTTACATTTTCCTGCAGGCTAAAACAAAAAATCTCAGAAGAAGAGCCCTTTCCTTTGTGTTTTCTGTTATTACACAGAAGCTCTTGTATTAAGGTGGCAAACTGTATGGAAGTAGGAAGGCTCTGTGGTCACAGGATTTGTTCTCAGCCTGTGCTCCTGAACTGTGACTTTCATAAGTTCTTCTCTGTACCATTTCCCATCCCTTAGCTGAAGCAGAAAGGCTGAAAGGCTGGAGTGAGCTGTTGCCCTCTCTCCACATCAAAGGCTAGAGTTGGCCACTGCTCAGGATTTCTTTTCCCCCAGATCAGCTAGGCTGGTAAGATTAATCCCCAGGATGGTAGCTGTGGCAAACACTTCTTCTGAGGGTGTTTCTTGCTAAGAGACCCGAATGCTCTGAGTTATTTCAATGGTTGTTTTCTCTTATTTGCTAGAAGCTTGGGAGGACCATGTCTAGCTCCAAGGGTAAAAGCTGACAATTATGGGAATCCAAATAATGGTGTCTCCCTGGAGCCTCCCTTAGACATGTACACAGACTTTGATGAATGCTCTGAGCAATTACATAATTACAGTTTATGTTTTCTTGCCCCAGTGTAGACATTTCTGTTCCTGCTATTCTGCTTTGATGAGCGGTACCTCTCTGTGTACCCATCCACTCTGTCACCCTGGGGCTGTTTCCCTCTACCACCTTACTTCTCTTACAAATCTAAGAAGGGCAGGTGACATTCTTGTTTAGATTTCTTCTTCTTGTAGAGAGGAGTAATGGCTTCCATTCTCCTAAACAGGTTGGTTGGAAAACTCAGGTATGCATACAGCGAATAGTGAAACTCTGGTAGTCATTATGACACTGCATCAGAGACTCTTGTGGAAGAAACTGAACAAATGTCAGGTGTAAGGCAGATATTTTATACACTGTTTCAGTCAGTGTTCTCACTGTCGAATTACAAAACAGCTGACCACTATGACTTAGGAGAAGGAGGATTTATTTATTTACCATTCTGGAAATTTGGGGTATTTAGTCCATGTCCAGTGAGGTTAAACTGGTGAAGCTCAGGGCATGAAGGTGAGAAGAGGATAGATTGATAAATTAGATGATAGATAGATAGATAGATAGATAGATAGATAGATAGATAGATAGATAGACAGACATGTAAACAGATCTGTTCCCATAACACGGAGGCTGGAAATAAGAGAGCAAACAAGGGGATTCAAGAACACAATCACAGTACCCAAGTTGACATCCACAGGACCATCTCTTCCAGTCATTCTCCAGCTGCCTAGATTACTACCTACTAAACCCACTGCAATGGATTTATACACGATGATATTATAACCCTTATGTTTTGATTATATCAACCCTGAACATCAACACAGGGAACATTCTGTAAATCATAACAAACACACACACACACACACACACACACACACACACACACACACACTTGAATTTTTATCTCTGTAATATTTCCACTAGCTATTGTTTACTTTTAGATGAATATGACAGTTTATCAGTTACAAACAAGCAATAATTTTTGTTGTTAGTTGATGCATTTATTTATAAAAGTTACATTATGCTTCATTTTCTGCTGGAATTCATTTACCAAATTTAGGTTTCAAGCTTGGAAATAGCATGGTAATGCTGCTGGATTTGTCAGCAGTGAGACTGCCACGGCTATTTCCTGATGTAAAAGATCCCAGTTGTTATAAATACTCAAAGAAATATTGCTCATGAATTTGTGTTCCATGTAGTGTAACACAGTTTTATTTTGCTTATGAATTCTTTCACATCCGGTACGACATATTCTGAAGACATACCTGAGAGTCCAGAATTGTACACAATTATCATGTGATTAATAACTCAATTGTTTTAAATGAGAGATTAAAACATCTAGAAGATTAAAGCCAATATAGCATTTGGAAACCTTTAAAAAGAAGTCACACTGATATCTAAATGGGTAATAGTTTCTCTCTAAAAGCTGAATTGAATCTTATAAGATCCAGATTTTGACGAGTCCTTTTTAAACTAATATTTGGTTGCTTTTAAAAATAATGATGTGCATGCGTGTTCCATCCCAAAGTTAATATATTAAGCTTAATGAGAAAACATTACAAGCACAACCATGAAAGCTGTGAATAGGAAAAGAAGGTCATGATTACCTTAATTATTCAGCCTTCATCCCGAGGTGCTATGAATACAATTAGAATAAAGACATGATGTTTACAGGTTGGGCTTTGTAAAGACTGTTAAGAAAGAGGCAGCTCATAGATGTCTTTTGCCCCATGTCATTACTCAAGGAATGCTGATTTTCTTTCTCAAAAATCAAGAACAAAACAAGAAATTGTGAAAATGTTAACACGATAAATGTCTTTTAAAAATACACTACTTGAGAGGTCATGTTGATTTCTCTCAGATTTAGGCTACATAAACACTAGGTGCAATTACTGTAATGGAATAATTTAATTATTATTTTGGTGTAATTGATCAACCTTCACATTGTGAGGGTGAATAAGTTGAGGCGATAGTAGCAAAGAACAAAGTGTGTTACTTAGACACTAATTGTTAATTTTACACTGATGTTTTTAAATCTCATTCTAACCTTATTTTCCTGCCTATCCGTATACATTTAACCCAAGACCTTATCTGTAGAATAGATAATCAACTACATTTTCAAGATAAAATCAGACATCACATAGATGTATTTTGAAGTTATGGTCTTCAGCTGTCATTATCCATTTTAGGAAAACAATTTTAGAAGTTTTGGTGTTAATCATCCAACATGCTGTTACATATGCATATCGTGGGATTAAAATGATCATAAAGGAAGTGACTTAAATTATTTATCACCCCCCAAAGTTGGTACCCTTCACTGCCCTGCAGCAGGTCTAACACATGTGTTCATTTGTGAGCTGTGAGACTCTGTGGGATTAGTGGAGAGGTGCTGACAGCTGCACCCGCTCTCAGAGAAGACATCCGAGAAGAAAATAACTGCCTTCAGAAGATGAACTTTTCAGGGCTAAAGATGCTGCCTTTAACACTTTACTATAAGCATATTCTCCACTACTTTATAACTTTGGAAACTTATAGCTGGTGAGTCAATACTCAACACATTTTAGAAGAATCACACTTCTAAAATCATCCATCCAAAAACTAGAACTTTGACTCAATTAATTTCTGATAAAGGGATCTTGAAATTGTAAAACTAAAGTATATTAAATTTTCTTTTAAAACAAGGTTTTAGGATCTTTGTGCTCCTGAGGCGTAATGCCAGTTGCTTAAGATGTTGGAACTCTGTGGCTGCTTTCAAGTTCTTGGATTATTTTTCTGGATTTCTTGGGGCTGCCATGTCAGCTGGAGCTGGGACTGGAAGTTTGGGCTGGCAGCTTGTGGCCTGCGATGGCGCCTTCGGCTGGACCCAGTCTGCAGCAGATCAGTTGAGCCCTCGGGATTTGCAGTGGATCTCACAGTTCAGAGTACTGGATTCCTTCCACCGTGTGGTTCCGGGTTCTGTTTTGGTTCGGGAGCTTTATTTATTTTGTTTGTCAAGATGCTGCCTTCTGGGTAGTTGAACTTTATTTGATTCAGCTACTGAGATGTGCTGCGTCCAGAACAAAATCAGGCCATTTGCAAAAAGATGGAAAGACTTGTAGAACATTATGTTAAGTATCAGCCACAGAAAGAGAAGGGACATATGTTTTCTCAAATATGCCCAAACTAGGGAGTATTAGGAATACCAGTGGGATTCCACATAATGGAGGGGAAAACTTAGCAAAGCTAGAATGGAAGGGTAGGATAGGAAGAAGGCTGAGGTTGATTAATGGAGGAGCTACATCCGAATATGTGTAAAAGTATGAATGTAGCGTGATCAACCTGGACATTCATTGATAGGAGGGGGGGGATGGTGGGGAGAAGGCAGCAAACACAGTCTGAATGTATGCCATTTTCAACATGATCTATGTAAAAATTAAAAAATAATAAATTTAAAAAATAGTAAAAAAAAAAAAAACCCAAGGTTTTACTATTCTGGAACTGGGA
Organism: Muscardinus avellanarius; assembly: GCF_963383645.1. Lineage (NCBI taxonomy): Eukaryota > Metazoa > Chordata > Mammalia > Rodentia > Gliridae > Muscardinus > Muscardinus avellanarius. Next base: position 3,435,399 of record NC_137800.1, read on the forward strand.
TTACTGCACTAGCCAGCTCTTTCCTTTGTTGCTGTACCTGATGCCTGCCTGTCCTGATGGTCCTTAGAGAACAGAGATTCTGGCAGCGAGGAGGTTGAGGATGCTGGCAGAGGACAAAAGGGCTCTGGTTCTAATCCATCCTGAAGATAGAAAACTTCCACCCACACGATTCTCTTATCCTGCCTCAGCATCCTAGCTGCTGCTGTTTCAGAAGGCCCCTCTATCGGGCTGGGTCCCAGGGCAGCCATCTTTAAAAAGTGTGTATTAGACATAAGAGGTAGCAATAAATTAACACATCTTGCTAAGCTCCTCAAATTTTAAGGTTGAATTACTTGGTTCATTCTGACCAACGCCTGTGCTGTGCCATACATGTGCTCTCCATACTGACAAGAAATGCCCTCAGAGAGCAATCTCATGTCAGACTTAGAAACGGATAAGCCAGCTGAGTAGCAGAAGCAGAAATCATTTGCAAGTCACATGGTAAACTGAGTTTTAACACTGCTCCATGTATATGACCAGCTCCTTCCAGAATACTCTCAGGACTTGCCTGATAGGCCCAACAGAGGCTGCCCCCAAAATGGAATTAGGGCACCAAGGAATCCTACCTGGCTACACCAGGGAGATGTGATCCATGAGAGATGTACACCAGGGAGATGTGATAGTGATAAACAGCTGGCAGGTGGTTCTGGAGAGGAATGCTGGTAAAGACAGTATTACCTCCGTCTGTGGCAGGTATTTTCTTCTTCAGTGCTTCCTTATTATCTTTTTTCCACCGCTGTTTAAAAGGTTTGCTGTAAGATCCCATCAACTGGCCAGAGCTATCCTTTGCTGACTTCTTTCTAACCTCACTCTCTTTCCTGAAAACCGTAGCTTCAATTCTGCTTCACCTTCTAACGCATGTCGACTAGACGATTCTATCAAACACATTGGTCATGACCAAACTCATTGGTCATGAGGTTGAGGATGCTGGCAGAGGCCTCCTGGAGGATGCAGGCTGAAGACAGAAGGGACCTCACGTTTGTCCATCCTGAAGAGCATCCCTAAAGTTTAAAATTGCCTAAAAAGCATTTATTGCATGAACATAAGCTACACCCTTCCACACAAGTAGGCAACTTATTAGATCCTTGGAGCAAGGAGGCACACTGGGCTAGAGATGAACAATGGGATGGAAAGACACAGGTTATAAAGGCCCCCGAAACCTGTGTATTTTGAGAGTAATCCCTTTTCCTGGGAGAAGATTCTTTGGCTGCCCGAGTCCATTGGTTTTTCCTATTGGGACCATTTTGTTTTGGGATATAATGATTTGCACAGAAATAACTTATGATCTAACACTGTCTCTATCTTTCTTCCTTAGAACTAAGAAGCTCAGTTGGATTTGAAGCCTCCAAACCTGGACCTTCCATGTAGAAAAGACCTGGTAAATCGTGTGCAGTTGAGAGCATGGAGCAGATGCATGTGTAGGGAGAGGGGCACGCTTCCGAGGAGAATGCCCTGGTTTGTGCTCCACAGAGCTGAAGCTGGTCGGTTCTAAATGGATCCCTGATTGATCTTTGTTTCTACCAGTTTTCTTGCTGTGTTTTTAAATAACTTATTTTCTCAGCTTTCTTCCTTGTGTTACTTTTTTATTTTATATTGGTCTTGGTTTAAAAAAAAATCAAGTTTCTGACTAATGTGAGCTGCATGCAATGATATCTAAAAATGAAGCAAAGACACTTAAAATAAGGCTGTGGGTCTCAGCCACCTCTGAAATAATCGTCACTGCCATTTGAAGCATGTTTTAAATGAGTTCCTGGTGCTGAAGTTTCAGGTGACTTAAGAATGATAGAACCATTCTAGTTGGCCCTGAGCTCTTTACACAGAGTAAGGAAAGACATATGCCTCCCTGTGGAAGCAAGTGGCCATGAGGAGTCCAGCTTTCATCTGCCTCCATGTTCACTTCAGTACTGCTCTCCCTGATCCTTAAATATTGTGTCTCAGAACTGAACCTTTGCCCTCACTTCAAGGGTAGTACCGTCTGAATTAGTTGTTTTTGTCCTTCATTACTACTAATTTATCCATTAAAAAACCCATAGTCCTCCCTAAAGACCAGTTTCCATTGTTCTGAATTGAGAGGACACCCTGCTGGACTCTCCTCCTGTCCCAGCCTCTGTCAGTGTTCTAGAATCCTGCATCACGTTAGCCAAATACCTGAGATAACCAACTGACACAAGGGAGAGGACTTACTCTGGCTTACATTTTACATGTTTCAGTCCATGGTTGGCTGGCTGCATTGCTTTGGGTCTGTAGCCAGGCAGCACATCTTGGTGGAAGTTTGTGGAGGTGAAACCTGCTCACCTCAGGGTGGCTGGGCAAAGAAAGAGGAAAGGGTTGGAGACCCATAATTCCTTTTGAGGGCATGGTCCCAGTGGCCTAAGACCTCTCACTAGCCCCTATCTCTTAAAGACTTCACTACCTCCAAGTAGGCTACAATGAGGATCAAACCTTTAACACAGTGATTAGCCCTTGGAAATGACCAATGAGAGACTTAGCAACTCTCCCTGTTGGTAAGTAGGTGGCACAGAAACAAGAATGGAATTAGGGCACCAAGGGACCTTACCAGGCCACCCCAGGGAGTTGTGGCCCATGAAAGATGCTATAGTTGGTCAGAAACAAACAGCTGGCAAAGAGAATCAAAGAAGTGGAATGGAGACACAGGCTCAGATAGGTATCATCTTTGATAAGAAGTGTCCCTACCTCTTTAGTGAGATGCCACCATGATATAACAAGATATTTTACTCAATTCCAAGACACCAGATTCAAGATAACTAACTTTGTTAGCTGTTTTAATTGTTCAATTTTGACACTTTTTCAGAGTTTATAGAGATTCACTCTTGCATTAAAAGTATTTAAGTTGAACTAAAAAATCCAGGTGAGCATTTTCTGACTAGGCCTTTTCTTAATCTGGAACCCAGGGCATGAGTATATTCACTGTTTGCAGAAAATACGAAGTAGAAAGCAACCAAGAACTCAGGAGAACTCATAGAGCCAATGATTGTAAATGTATTCATGTTTTTCATATTTTTTTAATATTTCTGTTTTCATTGCTTAAAGTAGTAAACGCTATAGAAAATCTAAGCTAGGCATGGTGGCATTGGCCTCAAATCCCAGTACTTGGAAGCTGAGACAAAAGGATTGCAAAATAGTCTCAGTATGTAGAGGGACTCTCAGAAGCCTGGTGAGATTCTGTTTCCAAACTGAAACTGAAAACAAAATGAAACAAAACAAAACGAAACAAGAAGCGAAACAAAACAGAGACTGACAGTCTAGTTTGGCAGTGGAATGTCACTGGGTTCATCAGTATTTCTCCTTTCCTCTTGTCTTCTAAATGGTCCCTGGTACTTAGGAACACAGACATTTATTGTTGGTCCTGAGAATAGGTATAGACACAGATAAGCATACTGTAGCCAGAATGGTGGTCACTTGTCATACTTAAATTTCTTTATCCACTAAGGACCTGAAAAGAATTTGGGAAAAAATTAGGGAAACTTTGATCCAATAAAGCAGCCAGACAGTCGCCACTGAATTTTTAAAATGCTGTTAAGCTGCATGACCTGAGAGAGTTCTTAACTTTACAAGCTCACGGTAGTTTGTGAGACTCCGACTCACTTAAGTTGGCTAAATTATAAATGCAATAAAATAAGATTTTTTTGTACATTGAGGGTGCATGTATCTGAAGCAGTTTCCTTTGTTGCCAGATGTGAAAGTTATGTATGTAGTTTATCCTAAGCCGGTACAAAGCACCAACTAGAATTAATAAGTAAATTCACCAAGGTCACAAGATTAAACTACAAAAATATGTGTTCTAATGTCCAGCAATTATAAAATATTAAAGTGAATAATTCTGTTTATACCAGCATGATAAACTGATTCAGTTTTAAAGTAACACACCTCATGAAGTAAATGCAATACATCTCCATTGAGATCAACAAAAATTAGAGGTGGAGAGAGGTCACACACTTGTATAGGAAGCTTTAATACTGACAAGACACCATTGGCCTGCAAACTGGTCTTTAGACCTACGACCACCACAATAAAAATATAAAAAGGCTCTAGTAAAAATCCCCAGTTGACTCTTAAGTTGATATGAAAATGCAAATGACCTCAAATATGTGAGACATTTAAAAACAAACAGAAAAGGAGATCCAATTTAAAGGATTTAGGTATCCTGATTTCCATATTCTTGAAGCTTCAGTAAACCAGAAAGTGGCCTGTTGACTTGCACAGAGACATACAGATTAACAGAACAAATCTCTAAGTACAAAATAGATCCACAAGTTTGGACAATTGATTTTTAGTAAGGATGCCAAGGTAAGTCATTAAGGAAACAAAATTTAAACAAAAAGGTAGAGAAACAAATTAATGCGATATATATTCTAGACGTAACTGGAAAAAGTAAAATTATAACTATTCTAATAAGAAGTTTAGATTAAATCTTTGAAACTTCGTATTAGAAAATATTATTTTTGGATGTGATAAGCATAAGTTAAAAAAGAAAATTGATAAACTGTACCTCACCAAAATTAGAGACTTACTCCTCAAATGTACCCTAACAAAGCAAATTTGATCAAATTGCAGAATAGGATAGATTTTCATAATAAATATGTCCTGCAAAGGCCTTGCCTTCATCAGCTTTTTCATCACTGTGACCAAAATTCCCGACAAGCACAACCTAGGGGAAGGTCTTCTAAAGCAAAGTCAGAACAGGGTTTGTGTGCTCAACGCTTACCACCCAATATTACAAGCTAAATAATGAGCTGAAACATCTGGAGAAATTATCAGGGTAGACATTATATAAAAGGAAAGATATGGCTAGCCAATGGGCACATCAAGTATTCATGCTGTTATCAAGGAAATGCAAACTAAAACCAAACAAAGATATGAGGATATACCCACAATTACAGCTAAAGCTAAAAAAAAAAATATATATGATGCCAGCTTTTGACAAGGACATGGAACTGGATCTCTCACGCACTGCAGATGAGTGAGTACATCCCTGCTGGCACTGGAGCCCAGCTTGACAGTTTCTTAAAACATTTCTAAGCACTTCACTCTGAAATTATGAGAGAGAAATAAAAATTTTCATTTCTAAGCTATCTGTGTACAAATATTTGTTCCAGATAGCCCCAAACTATAAACAAATACAGTGTGCATGAAGTAGTGAGCGGCATGGGATGTGGTTTCTCTGCGCAACACTTCAGGCCAACAAATAGGATGAGCTGCAGATTCACGTGATAGTGAGGACCAGCCTCAGATTCGGTACTGCTTAATGAAAGAAGCCAGTGGAGGGAATGTAATGCATGATCCCACTTGCATGAACTACTGAACGATACAAACTCATAGTTAGGGGTGCAAAACAGATCTTTGCTTGCCTGGGGCTAGGTAGAGACAGATCTGGACCCAAGGACTCTTTAAGGGGATGATGAAACGCCTTGTGTCTTGTGGAAGGTGGTGGTTTCCCGTGTATGAATAACATTTAGGCTCATCACAGTCTACACTTTCAATTGGCACACATTATCATACATCAGTTATATTTCAACAAAGTCAAACTTTAAAAAGCAATCTCCAAAAAATCATAAAACCCAAACTGAATCTGACTACAATGCAAATGGGATCGGTGAGGGGTGGGTCGATGAGGAATTAATGGAAAGAAAACAACACACTAACTCCGTGATATTAATGATGGTGCTTTTTTTTGTGTTCCAACGCTGAAAATATTTTACACTTTTTAATAAATATTATCAGTCAGAGGCTTGAGCACACCACGACTGAACATTCTGTCCTCAGTGTCCTTACGGAAGCAGTGTCTGTTCCTGTGTGGAGACTGGGGACAGGGATTGGAACAAAACACTTGGTTGCTTCTGAGGCTGGGACTAGAGGGGTTGGTCTCTACTTATCGCCTAAATAACAGAGCAGACAGGGTCTGTGTCTCATGTTCATGCCTGCTTAAACTGAAGTCCTTTTTATTAGTTTTCTCTGGTTTCTAGAAGCCATAGATGCTACGTTATCCTGTCCTGGTCCTTTGCTCCAGATGGAAGGCTTCACTCTCACCCCTGGGAACAGCACTGGTGACCAAAACCTCACAGTTTAGTCTCACATGGAAATTGTCAGTCTTTTGTTTGGAATCATGATGCCTCCAAAGAGAATATCTGCACCCAAGGTTGTAATTCCCCCTGCAGCAGCCACAGCCAATGGCTCTTACCAGGATGAAGAATGTGCTTCAATGCTGAGCAAATGTTAAGAGCTACCTAGGCTCTGGGCTCCCTGGAGATTGACTCAGTCTTTTGTGCAAGATCATAAGACCAACCCTGTTTCTTCCACCCCTGACAGCTGCATTTCCCACTGGGGTATCCCTATTCAAAGGCTGACTCCCAGAGGCTCCCACCTGGGCTTGTATTAACTTAGCCCGACAAGGATGATTTATAAAGATTTTAGTGATACATACTATTTCTCGCTAATTTTCTGGTCATCACTGATCCAAAGTAGACTTCTGGGATCCCTGGGAAAACAGTAGCCATGTGTTGTGAAACCATTCCTGCTGTAGAATACAAAGATGTACAGTGGAAGAGAACATGCTGGCGACACGGGAGCTCATAATTGAAGGGATAACGGGATCCAGTGATTCTTGCTAAATGCTCTGAATGTACTGAAAGAAAAAAGCAATGGAGGACAAATGTAAGGAACAAAAAAGTAATGCGTGATGAATTTAAGAAATGAGTGACAGTCGTTTGGACATCCAGAGTGGCTACATAACCAATAGCAACTTATTCTTACAGAGGTGAAGTCAGGAAAGGTTGTATGAGCTACCATCAGCCAGGTGGATCTTTGCTGAGGGCATTTGTCCTTGAGTTGCAGATGTCTTCTTCTCCATTTGTCTTCATATTCTCTGTCTCTGTCTCTGTCTCTGTCTCTCTCTCTCCAAGTCTGTTCCTAATTTTTTTCATATAAAGACAACAGTCAGACGGGCTTGGTGGTGCACACTTGTAATCCCTGCTCTTGGGAGGTGGAGACAGGAGGATAGCGCAGGTTTGAAGCCAGCCGCGCTGGCTTAAGAGACCCTGTTTCCAAATTAAAAATAAATAAATAAAGTATAAAATAGGTCTGGGAGTGTAGCCTGGAAGTAAAAGTGTTTCCAGGAACCCCAATACCACCACAAAAATAAAAAGAAAAAAGACACAGATAGGACCATGGCCACACTAATGGCCCATTCTAACTTAGTCACCTCTACAAATCCTGTGTCCAAAATGTCACATTTTGAGTCCTGGGGGCTAAGGCCCAGTTTACCCTATAAGTGTGCCAGTAAAAAAAGATGGCTATGTGGTAGAGAAATTCCAGCAATGTTGAAATCATTATTATCAGTGACCACACTGCTAATCCAAACATTTAACAACAACAGCAACAAAAATCACTGCTGGTGGGGTGAGTTGCTAAGAAACAGAATGCCTGTAGTATTATCTGCTGAAAACTACACAGAGCATCAAAACGGACCTCTGAGAAACAGCCATGGAAGACACAGGATTTCTCACCAGAGGAGAAGCACAGCACTGCAGGGGTCACTGGAGCCAGGCTGCCTGTCAGGGAGCATGCTCAAATGCAGAGGAGGAAAGGCTTCAAAGCTGAAATGAGGTGCAGGGAGGGTTAGTAAGCTCCCTTAGAGGGAAAGGGAGGTAAATATAAAAATCATGTTCCAGTGAGAAGCAGGGTCAATGGCTGGGGGGCCATACTACAATCACTAAGGATACTGAAACCTAGTTTAAGTACCCCAAGTCCACACATGTGTGAATGATATGCCAGGAAGGTTGCTGTGAAGCGATTGGCTTTGGGCTCACAGACACATACCTTACGAAGGTGCAAGGAGAGGATATTGTCAGCTTTAGATGACTTCTGCTGGCAAAATCAAGGGACAAAGGTGATGCTTTTGTCTCATTTAAATAACTATTTTTCGCCCATCGGGTGGCTCACGCTTGTAATCCCCCACCCCCCACCCCCGCTTGGGAGGCGGAGAAAGGAGGATCAAGGAGGTTGGAAGCCAGCATCCCTGGCTTAAGAGACCCTGTTTTCAAATAAAAAAGTATAAAATAGGTCTGGGAGTGTAGCCCAGAGGTAGAAGGGCTTCCAGGAACCAGAGTACCACCAAAAATAAATAAATGAATGAATGAATAAATAAATAAATACATACATACATAAATAACTTTTTTTGCAAAAGTATATATATATATACAGTGAAATACTATCAAATAAATATGGTCACCCCATATTTAAAAGTGTCCATCAACTTGCTGTGAGTAGATTTGTTTCAGACTATATAGGTGTATCTGTCTGCTATCAAAGTTTTCACATTATAGTGTATTTTTCTATGAATGTTATGTGTTATTACTATTACAGATGTAGAAAAGATTCACTCACCTATTCTGTTTATGAGGTTTTTCCCTTTCTGAACCTTCTGACATTGAAAAGCTGCTCTCACATGAAAATGTTTTTTCCCAATAAAATATTTATAGGAAAATCCTCCCCACAGCCTCTGACCACCCTGTGCAAGGTTGTTCACAAAGGTGTCGGTGCTCAGGCTCCCGCCCCGCAGCTGCTATTCTTCATCCAGTATCTTCCACTCTGAGGTCCTTCAACCTGGGGGTCTGGGCTCATATCACCCCTTCCACTCCACTTACCACATCCGTATGTTTTTTCCTCCATGGGATCATAGATTCTTATCTACTCCTCGTCTTTGTTTTATCTCTTTATGCATTTATAGCACTGAAAATGTGACTCTGAGATTCCTTCCAGGCTTACATGGGTGGCACACACCCATTTCCTACTGTGAGCCTTGGGACCAGTACTGGATCTATCGGTAGCTGTTCTACTGTGTAACTGGTGTGGTCCCTTTTGCACTTTGGAGTGGTTTGCTCTAGAAGTGAAGAAAAAGGGATGTCTGAAGGCTATTTTGTGTATTCTTCCCTTTCAGTTTTTTCTAATTAACAAAATTCAATGTTTTTTTTAACATCCAGTGACTAGTGACTTATCAAATATAAATACCTGAAACCTTCAATGCCAGGGGTCCCCTTTGTAAAGACACATTTTATTCCTTTAGTTTCTGGAGACAGGAAGAGATAATCTCCTCCATCAGGAGGCCCCAGAAACTTTCATTTGTATTGATTGTTGGAAATTTTTTCTTGAAGTAGCAAAACGTGTTCTGACTCTTAGACATCTTTGGTTTTCTGGAGTCTAAGTGGTCATTTCAGTTAGACCTGATAACTGCATGGATCAACATGTTTCAAACAACTAAATTCTGGTCCTAATGATTCATTCCCAAGGTGGCTGTCTGTCTCTCAATTTTGTAACAGTCAAACATCACAATTATTCTTCTCTGTAAGCTTGCTCTACCAGCTGCCTTCCAAAACTCAAAATCCTTCCATTTCTGCTCAATAAAATACACGGTCTAATCTGTTAGTTTCACTAATGCAGAGATAAAAGTACAATCCACGGGGATGCCAACTTTTGTGGTAAACAGCCAATTGAATCAAACAATAGGCATTGTTTCTAGAAAACACCCAAATAGCATACTCTATAGAATTTGGCAATATTCAAAAGCCAAAAAAATGCTTCTCTCTTGATTTATTCTGCAAGGTATTTACTGCACACTATTAACTCCTTTCTAATTAGTCATCATAATTATAATTGAAAACAAAACATACTGTATACTAAGTACTGATGTTACTTTAAGGAAAATATTTTATATTGAAATACACAGAAATAAAAATGTGGCTTTTAAATTCCACATAACTTACAAATAATCATAACAAAGTATACTGCACAGAGCTCAAAATGTATTCAAAGGCATTTAATTCTTCATCTGTGTTAGAAAGCATTCTTTGTAAGGAAATTCAAATAAAATTTTAAAATGCTTAAATATGTCTTATTGCACAAATGTACTATAAATTTGACTGAGTGTAGAGGAGAGATAAGAAGAGATTCATGCTGAACACTGAGTAAATATTACATAACATTCCACTATTTTCTAAATTTATGGTGTCATAAGCTCCTAGTTCTTACCCAATTAAGCAACATATGTATGACTGGTAAAGTTTTCAAATAGGCAATTTACACCATACTGTTTTAGTGTCAACTAAAATTTCATGTGATAAAAATATATCATCGAACAGCTTATATTAAAATGCAGCCAATAGTCTCATGTCTCCAGCAGGGAGGCCCATTTTGACAGAGCACACCAAGTAGCCCATAGGAATCAATTTGCCACAGAAGATGCTAACTTGTTAAATAATAAACTGCAAGTAGATGCTAGGTTCTCACAATGGCTGATCCACCATAAGGCACTGGCCAATCCCTGTGTTATAAGTTCTTGATTTTCTTTTCCATAAAAGGAATACGTTGACATGTTTTAGTCCTAATATCTTCTTAGTCATGTGTTTTGTTTGCATGAGGGAAGCTGGAGAGATGCAGATGGGATGTCAAGATAGAGGGTAGAATATGTTAGATTTCTCAGGCTCTTGGTCTACAACACATAGCCATTTGTACTTTACCATGAGTGATCTCATCTGGGAATTCCAAACAAAAACTGGAGACAAGGTTCTTGTAACATTGAACCACACAGTTGACCTCGCGTTTCTAACCCTACAGAACCCAACCGAGCGTTTTGACAAAGAATGAGTCATGAGGGACCAGCACCCATGCCAACCTCCATACTTGCTAGCTTTCTTCTCTCAGATGTTCTCACACCTCTTCACACAGCCTAAGATCCATGAAGTGTTTCTATGAACGTCCTGGACACTATGAGGAAGCTTGTCCTTTGTCCATGGTTCAGCTTAATGGCGATGCAGCCTATAATCAAAACATTCTGAGCAATTCATCAACTTCCTTTTTGTTATGTAAAGTAGGGCAGCAAGAGGAGGAATAAAATGGCGGCTGTGGGACATAGCACACCCCAGTAACTGTAACAAACAAAAATCAACTACTGAGAAGGCTGCTCATTGACAAGAAAAACAAACAGCGAAGATACATATGAAAAAAAAAAAAAAAACACAAAAAAGGAACCACAGTAAAATAAAATCTAATAGTTAGAACATGAGGTTCACAGCAAAGAGCCTGAGCATATGACTGACCTGGTATGGAACCTGGACTGCAACTGCCAGCTCAGCAGCCACTTAAAATTCCAGTAACTTGCTGGGCGTGGTGGCGCATGCTTGTAATCCCTCCACTTGGAAGGCAGAGACAGGAGGATTACACAGGTTCAAAGCCAGCCGCACTGGCTTAAGAGACACTGTTTCTGAATAAAAATATAAAAAATAGGTCTGGGAGTATAGCCCAGAGGTACAAGGTCTTCCAGGAACCCCAGTACCACCAAAAAAAAAAAAAAAAAAAAAAAGAAAAAAGAAATTCCAGCAAGTAAACCAGGGACCTGAGGTAAAATAAGTGGCGGCAGAAGTCCAACATCTTAAGTTACCAGCACCATGCTTCAGAGATGGAGAAAAAGATCCAAAACGTGTGTGCTCACCAGAAGCTGGCACCACAGCAGAACACTGTGCCCTCCAGATGCGTATTCTGCAGGAAAGTAAGTTAACCATGTTTCTCAGTGAACTACCTCCCAGAGTAGCTGGAGGACCCCTGGCAGGCTAAGATCTGGTGGCCTTCCACTGAGGTAGTCAGATTATAACTCACAAAGACGCAGGAAATGCCCATAGTGCCCAGGGCACAGTACTAGCATAGGGTCACAGGGCATCACTCCAGATTGCACAGGATACCCTCCACCAGTATGGGTAGGGAAGTGCAGACCTAGTACCGGGAAGTGCAAAGACCAAGCCAGAAGGTGTAGAGCCCAGGTTTGGGAAGCACAGAGCCTAGGCCATGAAAGTGCAGAGCTGAGGGCCTGGACAAGCAGATCCCAAAGTCAGAGAGTGCAGAGCCCAGGACCGGAGAGTGAGAAGTCCAGGGTCAGAGAGTACAGACCCCAGAGAGGTAAAACTCAGAACTCTGAGTTACATGGAACTCATTTGCAATGATTTCTGCTGCCCTGACACCCGAGTACAAAGCTGTCAGAGACAAGAGAGAGGCACAAACACTCCAGAAGTGGGTCCAAAAGTTGACAATAGGTTATTGAGCAAAGGAGAGATACTGGAATATACTCCATAATTTGCGGTAGTATATGGGCCCTATAAGTGTAAATTTGCAGTATTGCTTTTTTTCTTTCTCACTGTTGCTAGTTTTTTTTTTGTTGTTGTTGTTGTTTGTCTTTGATTTCCTCTTATTACTGTTAGTTTTTGCTGCTTGTTTTGTTATTTTGTTCATGTTTGTTTTTTCCCTCCCCCAGTCCTTTTACAAACTTCTTCCCTGTATCCAATCTACTCTCTTCTCTCAGAATTATTTTCTTACTCTATCTCCTTGTTTTATATTCAAGATATTTCATATTTTCTTACCTAAATACTCTATACTAACTATAAAAATCCTACTCTATTGCTATCTTTCATCTCAACCAGATACTACTTTATTATACTTAAATTCATACTCAACTTAATCAAATCCTCTAATTTAACTTACTCCTGTACCCATCACCCCAGCTCCTCCTCCCTTACCTAACTCTCACCATTGAAAACAACGCTACTTACCCATGCATGAACCTGCTGATACCTCTAAATCCCTACTGCAAAATTGAATCAGATATGATTCACAGGAAAGGACAATTAGGCAACAAAGATAAACTAACCACAGTCTTTAAGAAGAAACACTCAAGAGACTGCATGTCAAATTTTATGAAAAATGATAGTTCACAAATTATTCTGCCCACACCACTAAGATGACTTTTTATAAAGGTAGTGGCAGACAGAACACTTGACCTTAACACCTAAAACTCATCAATGCTACCATAACAGTAAGCAGAAGGTACCCCAGAGCAACTCAATTTTGATGATATATAGGTTAAACAACAGTGCAGTTATATTAGATATAGTCTTTAGAGTTAATATTAAAGTGTGAGAAATAGCTGGAACCATCTCTTCCAAAATGATCTGGAACAGCACCTTTTCAACAATGTATCCCACACCAAAAGAAGATACCAAGACAACAGAAATCCAAACCCATAAATTCTGAAAATATGAGAATAAAGAACAGTGAGGAGGTAAGAATTATAAATATTGACGTATAATAAATGCAAGAAAGAGAATTACAAATCCTGATCTTCAGTACGATGAAAGGTCTCACAGTAAGTATACAGGAAATAAAAGAGAAAATTGAGACATTAAGAAAAAAATCAGAAAGAGCCCTGGAATGATATGAGTCAATAAATGAAATGAAGACAGCAATAGAAAGAAATTCTGAAAGATTAGGTGAAATGGAAAACAGAATATCACTGTTTGAAGGTAGTTTATTCAAAACTGAAATCACCGTCATCGGTATGAAGAAGACATTATAACAATAGCACCTAGACAACTATGGGACAATATGAAATGTCCTAACTATGGACAAAAAGCATTAAAAAGGGGATAGAGGCACCGACCAAGAGTGTCCATTATCTTTTCAGAGAAATAATTTCAGAGAATTTTTCAAATGTGGAAAGAGGCTTGGACATCCACATACAGTAAATATACAGAAAAACCATTAAAACAAGATCAAAGAAGGACCTCCCTACACCATGTAATAATCAAAATGAGCAACACAGAGGCTAATGAAAGATATTTGAAAGCAGTGAGAACAAAAGAACAGGTGAAATTCAGGGACAAAACAATAAACTTCACTCCAGACTTTACAACCCAAGTCATGAATGCCAGGAGAGACTGGTATGATGTAATCTAATCCCTGGAAGAAAACAACTTCCAGCCAAAACTGCTATATCCAGCAAGGTTATTATTCAAAATTAATGGAGAAATAAAAGTGTTTCAAGATAAGCAGATTCTCAAAAAATCATGAATGCTAAATCAACCCTAGAAAAAAAAATTAAGGAAATAAATCATAAAGAAGAAAAAAGAAGCAAATTTCAGAACCAGAGAAAAGATCAATTTAATTGCAGGGGCAAATAAGAAAAGAAGAAATAACAATATATCAAATAGAATATAGAACACAAAATGACAGAAATCAAAAATCATATCTCAATAATAATACTGAATGTCAAAGACCTTAACTCATTAATTAAAAGGCACAGACTAGCAATGTACACTAAAAACTATAATCCAAATATATGCTGCTTGCCAGGCGTGGTGGTGCATGTTTGTAATCCCTGTGCTTGGGAGCGGAGACAGGAGGATCGTGCAGGTTTGAAGCTAGCCTTGCTGGCTTAAGAGACCCTGTTTTCAAATAAAAACATAAAATTGGTCTGGGAGTGTAACCCAGAGGTAGAAAGGTTTCCAGGAACCCCGGTACCACAAACAAACAAACAAACAAACAAACAAACAAATATATTCTGCTTGCAAGAAACTCACCTTATAGTTAAAGATATTTGTAGGCTAAAAGTGAAAGAACAGAAAATGATATATAATGTCAATGGAGACCAAAAGCGAACAGGGTGACAACGCTGATATCCAACAAAACAGACTTTAAACTAATACACAGCAGACTAAGCAGGGAACTTCCTGTTATTAACAGGCACAATTCAGCGAGAAGATATGATGATCGTTAATGTTTATGCCTGAAATGTGGGTGCACCCACATTTGTAAAACAAACCCTTCAGGACATCAGATCTCAAATAGACCCAAATACAGTAATACTTCAACATACCACTCACATCACTAGATTGATCTAAATGGCAAAAGATGAGTAAAGAACCTTCAGAACTAAAGAAAACTATAAACCAAATGGACCTAATAGACATATACAGACTATTTTTCATTCAGAATAGTAGAGTATACATTCTTCTCAGCTACTGGGGTGTGCTATGTCCCACAGTCACCATTTTCTTCCTCCTCTTGCTGCCCTACTTATAATAACAAAAAAGAAGTTGATGAACTGCTCAGAATGTTTTTGTTATAATCTGTATCACCATTAAGCTGAAACATGGATTCATTTCTGTAATTTAAAAAATTTTAAGGAAGTCCTTTTACACTATCTCTAATCTTCTATTGTTTTACAGGGAGGTCTTGTACACTCTCTCTAGTCATCTATTGTTAATAACATTTATTAACTATGTAACAAATATTGATCAAGTGTCTATTATGTGTTGGATACTTCTAGAGACTGAGTTGTAAAATAGGAAGAAATCACATGAACTATAAATACTAAAAAAAATTAAGCAAACAATAGAATTATTCACATAGTCAAATACATCTAAAGATTTTAAGCAAGAAAGAATCCACATATTAAATTATTTCATGTATTTTGTTTACCAGTAACTGTACCAGTAAACTCTAACATTTCATAAATTTATGGTGGTTTGCAGACAGGAGCAAAAAGAGATTGCCTATTTAGATATTATCCAATTGATGATGCATAAGATAATCCTATATGCATATCATGCTAATTATTTCTAGGCTTATTGTACCATCTTTGATATCTTTGTATCCCAAGCTATCATAGGCAGTTTGTATATAATTCTTTTGCTAACTTCTTGCTTCATGTTAATGGAAAAATAAACAGTGGTAGCCAGCTGGGTGAGTTGGTGGCAGGTGGATCTCTTGAGCCCAGGGGTTCAAGACCAGTCCAGTTTATTTAGGTTGTTTCTTAGTCACACTGTGTTCTGTATACAAGTTTCCTAAAGGAACCAAATAATATTAATCTCTTTATAGATGCTGTGTATAATGTTAATATTGATCTATGGACCATTCAGTTTGCATTTACTCTTTTTACTAAACAGCCCAAATGGACAGTTTCCTGTTCATCATGGCTACTATTATTTGTCTATTTCTTGCTGCTTTAAGTTCATTATAATGAATTAACTCCTTTCTTTTTTGAGCTACACTCCCAGCCCCATTTTGTTTTTTTATTTGGAAACAGGGTCTCAATAAGTTCCCTGAGAGCCTCGCTAAGTTTCTGATTGGCTTTGAACCTGCAATTCTCTTGTTTCAGGCTACCAACTGTTGGAATTACAAGTATGTGTCACATGCCTGACATTAATTCATTATTAATTTATACCAGGATTCTCATATTCTTAATTTGACAATATACCAAGAGATTATATAGTAGAAAATATAAAGCAAAACAGAATAGAGTTTCAGAAGACACCTGCTAGTATTTCTCTTTTTCTGGCATTTCTGAACGCTACTAGCTTATTAACAGCAAAAAATTTGAGTTAAATTTAGCTTCATTTCAAAAATAGAATAATTTTTATCTTTTCACTTGCATTGATGTGAATTCTTCATTAAAATCTAAATAACAGTCTGTGTTTTTCAGGAAGTTTTACAGAACCCTGAATCCTAGACTGTGCTTGTTATTTCTAGACATTCCACAGATCCACTGAAGCTACCCTCCATGTTTAATGACTTCTGTAAAATCTGCAAGCTTGTCTGAGCCTCCTGTTTAGTAGTGAGTGTAACTTGTCTAGGGTAATTTGGTAATTATTCAAGGTATTTTAACCACTTAGAGTGGAAAGCAAGGGGTGACAGATTGTGGGGAGAGGTAGGAACAGGGGAAAAATTACCCCAGAAGCAGTTACTCTCAGATTGATTTTCCCTATCAAATTTTTGTTTTATTATGTCTGATTTTATTAAATGCATGTAAATCAGTGACAAGGTGTGTCCTGAGTCTGACTGCCTTAGTAGAGAGTGCCAGTCTCTCAAAGAATTCCCAACCTGTCCTGCTAAAAGCAGGAGCTTTGAAACAATTTCTCCACATGGCTCCTTGGCCCTGAGCTGCATTATAAAGAACAGAAACTGCTGCCGGGTGCTTTCCAAGCAGGAACTCGGTGCTCACCTTTGGAATGGAATCGCCAGGCGCTGCAGCCAGCCCAGAGCATCAGAGGCCCCACGCTTCCCCTTAGGCCAGTTAAGTTCTCTGAGTCAAAAAACAAAAAGCAGTTTTACTTAGGAAATATTTCTTCCCATTGGCTCCAGAAAAGGATGCATTTGCGTACACTCAGAGCAGCACATATTAAAATTGTTCTTGCCCTGGAGATAGGAAACACTGAAAAGTTATTGTTTTTTTCCCCCCAATCCTGTGATTTAACAGGCTTCAGCTATGAAGAGAGTTTGCTCCTTAGTAGAAGGAAACTCTTTTCTAAGCCGTGTGTTGAAGACCGATGGCTCGGACGTTTTCTGAATGTCAGTAGTTTCTGATTTCTATGATCTCAGTCATTTTCTGGAACCACATTCATAAGCTGCTGCTCTATTGTTTATTTTTTAAATAGCTAAAATGGAATGAAACTCAATTATCACAAAAGCGGTGTGCTTCTGTTCTGCGTGTCCTTATACTTTTTATACTTGGAGTGTTAGCTATCATTCTCCAACTATCATATTGTCCAAATCAATTGCACAGCGATGTGCACACAATGCCAGGATGTTTTCATGAGTACGTAACGAGCTGGATGCCCAACTGAGCACTTAGGAACAGGAGGACAAAGTTAAAGCTGGGTTACTGCTTGTGTCTAGCCAAACTTTCCTCCATCTGGTTTGAGTTCCTCTAAGACCAGGTGATGGGCTTAGGACACATGACCTATAGCCTAAGAGAACCACCCTGGTCCTCTCTGGCCCTTCCTGTCATCACACGCTGCTTTTCAGAAGAAATATCAGTGAGGAACATTTAGCAAGAATGGTAATAAGTATTTCTCTGTTAAACTCCCATGTATTATTTTTGACTAGTGGATTGCATGGGCTTCTCATTTGCAGACTTGACCTTGCTGACACCTTCTCAAATAGCAGTGCTTGACTCTATCTTGAATATATTCCATTTATCTCAGAGATTAGGAATCGACCTTCAAGAACCCAAAGGCTTGAGTTCGCTGTTTTTGCCAAGTGATAATCACTTCGGAATTAAAAAGAAAATCCTTCTGGAACCATATCTCTGGATTACGCTGCTCGGTGTAGAAATTGTATTGTAGTGATGAAGAAAGATTATCCAATCATAGTATATACATCTTTGCCACAACTTTCATGGGAAAATAGGCTCTTTCTAGGAAGACTTTATTGTACATCAGAGTAACACACGAGCAAGTACTTACACTACTGTGGCACCATGGATGCCTCTTTTTTATTTCTTTATCTTATTTTTTATTTTATTTATTTTTATATATGTGGGTATAAAACTCAGAGGTTTAGAAATTTTATGAAAATAAACTCAAAGCACCTTAAAATTTACAAATTAAAACATTTGCAAAAGACACTAAATGCATTAAGAATGTGACATTTCTTTAAAATGGTCAAGAATAGGACAGAATGGCTTATTTATTCAACATGCATGTGTTAATCACTTCTGCTATAGATGGAAGAATAAAAATAGGACGTGAATATTGCCTGCCAAAGACCTTCAACCTGGTCATGTAGACAGAGAAAGTAAGAAAACCCAAAGTATGCTAAAGGCCTTGCTGAAGAGATGCCAAGGGTTTAATCAGTGCAGTGGGAGGAGGAGCCCCCACCTCATACTGAGGAATAGAGTCTGAGAGCAGAACTTCTGAATGAGATGCCAGATCTAAGTCCTTGAAAACCCATGAGTACAAATGGCCAATAAACACACGAAAAAGTGTCTACTACCATGGGCAATCGGAGAAAGGCAAATCGAAACTACACCGAGATTCTACGCAACCCCAATTAGAAATGGCAATCGTCAAGAACACAATAATAACTGCTGCCTGAGAGTTGAGGAAATAGAAACCATTATAGCCTGTTGATGGGATTGCAATTTAGGACAGGCTCCATGGAGATCAATGCGGAGGTTTCTCTGAAGACTGAGAATGAACATACCTCTGATTCAGATATAACACTCGTGGAGTGGGAAGTCTTCCAAAAGGAATAACATGAGAATATTATAGCAATACATGCATATCAATGTCTATAGCAGCACAATTCACATTAGCCAAGTAATGGAACCAGCCTAAGTGTCCATCCACAGATAAATGGATTACAACATCATGGGACACACACACAATGGAATTCTATTCAGCCATAAAGAAGAGACACACAAACATACACAAGGGTAGGTGTTGCACAGACTAAACACAGATGTGTTGGCATTGTAATAAGGCTGAGGCTGAAGCAAGGTCCTTAGTGGGTTGTGGTCCATCTGCCTATGTGGGAAGTGCAGCTGGAGAGCCTTCCAGGGATGGAGACAGAAGCAGGATCTCCTGCTCACTTCTGTCCTGCCACCGCAGGCTAAGACACGTCGCCTCATCTTTACTTTTTTCTTGGTTGTTGTATTTTTATTCCACTTTGGCAGGGACCCTGCCAGATGTATATTGTCAATAAATTTCTGAAAGTTGTGTGTGTGGTTGTGTGGGCAGACACACCGGGAGGCAGGGAGTTCACCCGTTTCTTAAGGAGTTCCTGTAGAACCTAGACCAAGGAGGAGCTTCAATCCTGGGCATTGATTGTGAGATAAAGAGGAAGGATGGAGTCCTGGTGTTATGGGATGTGACCCAGAAGAACCTCCTACCTGCTTAAATATGGGTTCTAGCATGGCATGTTTCTGGTAGGGCAAAGCTGGTGAGCTGGTGATGTCTCTCTCTCTCTCTCTCTCTCTCTCTCTCTCTCTCTCTCTCTCTTTCTCTCTCTCTTTCTCTCTCTCTCTCTCTTTTGTGGGTCTGGGGATGGAACCCAGTGGCATTCAACCTCCAAGCTATACCCCCTGCACTATTTTTTATTCTTTTTTTATTTGAAAGGGTATCTCACTAAGTTGCAGAGGGCCTCACTACGTAGCTGAGGCTGTCCTTGAACTGTGATCTTCCAGTCTCAGACTCCCAAATGTTGGGATTACAAGTGTGCACCTCTCTTAAGATGAGGATGAGGGGTGTGGTGATCATGGGTTCTGCTGAGGCCTCTCTACACCTGTGGAAGAAAAGCTGGCCACGGTGCCAGTGAATTATACCTTCCACAAAGATGAGTGCTCAGTGCTGGCCATCTAGCTGGGCTCGTTCTCTTTGTATTGTGGGAGCTGGCGGTGAACCACAGAGATCGGGTCAAGTGATGGCTTTCTATACCCAGGCATGCTTCAAATGACCCCTTCATGGCATAACTCAGCAAGATTAGGAGTAGATCTAGCCCACTCTTGAGGCACAGAGAGAGAATGTGATTTGACCAACACCACACAACAGATGCTATGAAAGTGTCCCTCGGATGCCCTTCCATCCAGGAGTCTGCTCTCTTAACCCTGGTCACAGCATCTGATGTGTCTGCAGATTTCCCAAAGTTCAGTCTGCTAACTTTCTTCCCAGTGTTGCCCCCTCCCAAGCAACCAGAAGTCAGCTTTAAAATTGTGGTTCTGGCTTCATTTAAGGGTTGCTGAAATGCATTTTTTTCCCCTCCACAGGACAACCTTTCTTTAATTTCTAATAACAACTACTTTATACGTGGCATGTATATTCATACTTTGGGAAGTTTATATGTTTATAAGTCTATTCTTTGAAATAATCAGGCAAATTAGTCTAATCATTTAGATGCATAGATTCAGTAAATGAATTAATTGTATTAGTTTGAATTGCTGTTTTGATATTTTTAACCAAATAGCTATCTTAACTAAGCAGTCATTCAGTTTTCTTAATCAAAAGTTGAATCATGTTCAGGTTATGAAAAAGGATAATATTCACCAAGGGTTAAAGTGGAGAATTGATGTATAATTTTGCATTTGTTGTGCCTCAAACCTCCTAAAAATGCATTTTTGAAAAGCCAAAACTTAACAAATAAATATAAATAGGACAGCAGTAGCAAGAAAAGAACAGTGATATAGGAAGAATATGGTGCCATGATAACCCATCGATCAGATGCTAGCAAACCAAATCCTGAAATGAAATTAGGGACGGCTAGGAGAAACTGTATTTTTGCTGAAGAGCTTCCAATTTTCTTCAAGTGGAAAAATAAGGCAGGGCTATAAAGAAAGGTTGGCTGAGGCTTACACAGCAGTTAGACATCCCTCCACCCTCTCAGTTCATCATGACAATTTCTGTCCTCTTTCTCAGCAGAAGACCAGATAATTATTTTCTGAACAAGAAGAGTCTCAGGATCCCTGGGATTCAAGATACCGGGCCTCCTGCAGGGCAGTGCTCTCATTTTGAAAATAAAGGAGTTGAGTCAGGACCTAAATTACGGAGTGTCAATGCCCCCGGATTTCTTTCTCTACTAGGATGCTCAGAGTTGTCACTCACATGTACCCATTGTTGGTTTAAAATTAGTAGTCTTTTAGTCACATACAGTGATGGCAAATTGAGAAGGGGGTTGAAAAATGCCAGTCTCAGCATTTCTATGCTTTAATCTACTTCAAGGTGTATGGCAATTTTTATCTGGTGAAACTCAATATATCCACCTGTATTCGTTTTCATGATTGTTCATATACTCGGTGAGATGTCTTTGCACTCCTGGTGTGTGGAAGCTCTTTCCAAAGATCAGTGGAGCCTTTGGGTGTGGATGAGCTCTAAGAGGTGTCTGTAAGTCCTCTAAATATCTTGATGGATGTCCATGATATTCCTGCTGTGACTGAATCTGAAGAAAACCTTCAGTCTTCTCTGTAATTCTCCCAGACCTGCAGCAATTTCTCTACAGAGCTGAGTGTGTTCACCAGTGCCCTGATTTTTCAAGAGCAGATGGTGTGAAGTTGACCATTAATTTTTAATTTAATCTATGGATATCAAGGCTATTACCTTGGTGATGTCATTCACAGTGTTCTTTCTAAGGTAAAAGTAGCCTCATATTTAAGAAATAAGATTATAGTATGAATGAAACTTTTAGTTTCTGTTCTAATACGCAACATCAGTGATGGCAGCCTCCTTCCTAAGGAGGATATGCGTTTAGAGATTTGAGCTCAAAGCAGCAGAGCTGTGGCTGATAGTCCAGGCTGCTCCATGTTTGTGGTTGAACTGTTTTAAGAAAATTGTCTTCAGAGAAAGGAATGCACGCACGAGCCACAGTCACCATCAGCCACCACCATCACCAGGGAAACCAGATCCAGGAACCTGGGTCCTCACTGCTACTGGAAGAGGAAAGTTCTGCATCCAACCTCCACCCCAAACTGCCCTATTCCTTTTTTTTTGTTTGTTTGTTTTTTACAAAAAATACTATCCTACTTTAATTTTTTAAAATTATGATTGAATTATATATACGAAATATGATGTTTTATATATATATATAATGTGGAATGATGAAATCCAGATAATAAACATATCAATCATATTTTGTAACAATTGTTTTGTGCTATGATATTTGAAATTTACTCTTCTACTCAGGCCAAAGGTATCCCATACATTATTATTGACCATAGTCATCCTGTGTAATAAATCTCAAAAGTGATTTTTCCAACCTAGAAAACAAATTTTTTCTCTTTCCTTGACACTCTAATCTGATAAGGTTATGATTTTATTTTTCTGTAAGTAAATAACTAATTTTCCTATTTCTAATAAATAGACTGTTTTTCTTGATTACATATTTTTGGCACTTTTATCAAAATCACTTGACTGAAAATCAACCATTTGAAATGTCTACCCTGTTCCATTGGCCAGTGTGTCTGTCTTTCTTCCAGTAGCATGCTATTTTGATAGGTTTCTAGGCTTCGTAATATATATATATATATATATATATATATATATATATATATATATATATATATATATATATATATATATAGTACTGGGGTTCCTGGAATCCCTTCTACCTCTGGGCTACACTCCCAGACCTATTTTATATTTTTATTTGGAAACAGGGTCTCTTAAGCCAGCGCGGCTGGCTTTGAACCTGCGCGATCCTCCTGTCTCAACCTCTCAAGAGCGGGGATTACAAGCGGGCACCACAATGCCTGGCAGGCTTTGTAGTATATTTTGAAGTCAGATGATAAGATGTTAAGGTCTCTATATTTGTTGTTGTTTTTTACTTAATATTGTCTTTGCTATTCAGAAGTCTTTGCCATTCTATACAAATTTTTAAGGTTTACTTGTTCGGTTTCTCTAAAACAAACAAAAAAACAATATAAAAGCCTTGATAGTGGTTGACTTTTATATGTTTAAGTACATTGTGTGTTTTAGAGATTTTCCTCTTCCCCCCTCCTTTCTCCTCCTTTAGGTTGTCTTGTTTGCTCCTCTATAGGATCTCCTTTTTCATCTAGAGTTCCTCCTATGACCCATTTCTCCCTAGCTCTCACATATTAGGGAAAGCATCTGATTTCTTATTTTTTGTGACTGACTAATCTCACTTAGCATAATGTGCTCCAGTTCCATCCATTTCCTTGAAAATGATGTAATTGAGGTTTTTTTTTTTTTTAATGGCTGAGTAAATTTAATTGCAAGCAAGGGTAGGAGAGATGGGGAGAGAATGGGTGGGAATTGGGTAGGAGTTAAATCAGTGATGTATACATGTATTTACACACAAGTTTTTTACCCCAATATGGTATATGAATATAATGCACCAATACAAAATTTTTAAAACAGAAAAATAAATAAATAAATAAATTAATTAATTAATAAAAGTCCTGATAGGCATTTCATTGAATTTGTAGATCACTTTGGATACTATGATTATTTTAACTAAAAATATGTTTCCAAGCCATGACATTGTATGCCTTGTATTTATTAGCATCTTCAGCTTCTTTCATTAATGCTTTATAGTTTACCATGTACACATTTAAACGTCCTTAGTTAAAATGAATGCTCTGTACTTTGTGTTTTATTATTATTATTATTATTATTATTATTATTAATTATTATTTTGAGGTGCTGGGGCTTGAACCCAGGGATATTTTACTTCCAAGCTACACCCCCAGCCCTATATTTCATTCTTTATTTTGAAACAGAGTCTCACTAAGTTGCAGAGGGCCTCACTAAGTAGCTGAGGCTGGCCATAAACCTGCGATCCTCCTGTCTCAGCCTCTCATGTACTGGGATTACAAGAGTGTGGCACCACACCTGGCTCTGCTGTTTCTATTTTAAAGGAAATTATCTTCTTAATTTCCATTCTGGATTGATTGTTATTAATATATAGAGGTTATTGATTTTTTGTATATTAGTCTTGTGTCCTTCAACTTGAGTGAATTTGCCTATCATCTTTAACATTTGTTTAGTGAGAAATTTAGGGTTTTCTATTTATTAAATCCTGTGGTCAACAAAGACAATTTCACTCCCTCTGTTTCTCTTAGGATTCTTCTGTTTCTTTCTCTTGTTTGATTCTCTGGAAGACTTTGTAAGAGTAGACATCCTTCTCTTGTCTCTAATCTCAAAGAAAATGCTTCCAGGTTCCACCCCACCTGGTATGAGAGCTCTAGGTTTGTCGTGGATGACATTTTCTGTGTTAAGGTAAATTCTTTCCCAAATTACTGAGAGTTTCCATCATAAAAGGGTGTTGAGTTGTGTTTTGTGTTTTTCTCTTTTTTATTTCTGTCACAGTGACTGATCTCAATTCATGACTTCTTCAGGCAAGAAAGTAAGAATTAATTATCATTACTATAATAATAACCTCAGTAAAGTCAAGACAGAAGTAAATTTTATTGAATTACAGGATAGTATGTGTGTGGGATATCTGTCTATCTGCATATTTTTCCGTGTCTGTGTATGCATGTTATGTTTCTGTTGTTATTTATTTATTTATTTATTTACTTGTATATTTATTGGTACAGGAGACTGAATTCAAGCACATTCTGCCTCTAAGAGACACCCTCAGACCTATTTTATTTTTTTATTTTTTAGGGTCTCACTAAGTTGTTAAAGCTAGCCTTAAACCTGTGGTCCTCCTGTCTTATGTTCCCAAGTACTAAGATTAAAGATGTGCCCCACCATGCCTGACTGTGTGTTTGTTTTTTTAGGTAGCAGCAAAAATGTTCCATTTGTCCCGCTCCATACAGCAAGCTGGCAGATTGCATGTTCCAGAGGTGGCCACAGCAATCGGTCCAATTCTGCATGCTATTTGCATGCAGAATCGACACTCTGCCTTTTGAATATGGGAGATGCTATGATTGGTAGAATGTGGCGTTGGATGCTGTTCACGTCCAGGAAAGCACTTCAAGGGTCAGACTCTGTGTCTCTGACTCACACCCACTCTTCTTTTATTTTTTACCAAATTCAATCATGCTATGAGAATCCCACACTTCAAAGAGAAGGCATGTGTGAGCACTTGGTTCAGCACCCCCAGATGAACCGACTGGCACCCCTGAACCAGCTTACAGCCTGGTTCTACCTCTAGGCCACATGGCTCCAGCCACTCCAGCTATAAATGCAAGAACAGCCTCTGGCAAGAACTGCCGGGCTCATTCCAGTCTACCCAGAGAACCAGGACACATGACAAGCTGCTGTCCTAAGACACAATGTTTTGGAATCATTTATTTCAGAGCAGTAAAACAGGGCACGTGCCAAGAAGGATACTGAGATGGTTAACCTGGGCCGCCGACTGGGCTGGATTATTGTGTGATTGGGGTTGCTAGTAAGAAGACCGGCATGTGGAAGGATAGAGTAGAAGCAAAGCCCTGCCTTGCATGTGGGTAGCATTGTTCTGCTAGGTTGTGTTGAGGGGATGCACGTAGTTCTTCCTGAGGACAGCACGTCTAACCTGGCCTGGGATATCAGGCTTTAGCCCAACTCAACTTTCAGCAACATTTCTCTGGAGAGTCTCCAGGCCCGTCCATCTTGGACTGGGACTGTGTTATCTGTTGTTCTTATTCTGAAATGCTGGGTCTTGGAATGTCTGGCCAGCTGCTGGTTTCTGGGCTCTCCACGTACAGGTGACCAGTTGGGACAACATTGCTTTGGGCTGTAAACCGATTCGATGAATCCCCTTTAAAACCCCGTGAGCTCTGTTACTCCAGTAACCCCGACTAATACAGGTATCTTACATTTTTGGAGCATTTTCCCTGAATTTCGCTTGGTCTCTGAATTTTAGGTAGTGCCTTTCCAATGTAGTGTCTACAAGCACATATCTTTTGGTGTCTTTGTTTGGGATACATGCATGCGAGGTAAGTTTCTATGCACACTTAGTCTGTGTGTGGAGACTGCTCTGTTGCTCTGGTCGGGGTAGGAGCTGTGGACAGGCTGCAGATTTGGAAGGCAGGCTAATAAAACAAAGAGGCTTGATGATGCTCTGAAGGTTGAGGCTCGCGGGCAGGACGCAGCACAAGGCCAGCTCGGGTGACAGTTCTGGGCACTCTCTCCGTTAGCTTATCCTTAAGTGCCTAACTCTTCTGTGATTCATTTAATAACTTTAACAAATATATTTTCTCCTTAATATATTGAGAATGAATTTTACTTTTCATTTAAGTTATTAAAAATAACTTACACTGAAAGCACACTACTATAAGCGAAATCTAACTTGGCAACATGGACAGTGTTTATATATGCCAAGTCTTCTTAGAGTCACCAAGAAGCATACTTGAATTCTGGTGAAAAATTTGTTACATGGGGCTGTCCTGAAAATTAGGAATGATGAGCTTGACACTTGGCACACACATACCTGATTCTGCAGAGGTCTCTTCAAATCCACCCAGTGACTGGCTTGTTTTGTAAATTTCTAAGTCCTACCATATACATTAACTAGATTAAGGGTGCTCCTAAGAATTCTTCAGTCATCTTGGCTTCTCTTCCTTTGAAACAGTTAATCTACAAATTTCAGATTTATATTATGTGAATACCAGAGTGGAACTTAGAAACTACTTTTATGAATTTGGTGAATTTATAAATGTTTATCATTCCATATGTATACCTGTTTAATAACAATACCTGCTTAATCATATTACAACTAATCTCAGTGTTTCTTCTGGAAGGCTAATTTCCATTTCCTTGTGAACTGCAGATAAAGCAAAAACATATGCTAAGCCAGGCATAGTAGCAAATGCTTGTAATCCCAGGATTTGGGAGACTCAGAGGGATCACAGGTTCAAAGCCAGCCTCAGAAATTAGTGAGGTTCTCTGCAGTTTAGTGAGACCCAATTCCAAAATCAAAGAATAATATAGGGCTGGGGGTATAGCTCAGAGATAGAACGCCCCTGGATTCCATGCCCACTGCCCCCAAAGAAAAGCATATGCTCTTCTTTGGTATGAGCTTTGTTTTTGGTACTGAGAATGGAAGCCAGGGCCATTCTGCCTCTGAGATACAGCTCCACCCCTTTTACTTTTTATTTTCAAACATGGTCTTGCTAAGTTCCCGAGGATCTTGCTAAGCTGCTGAGGCTGAACTTGAACCTGCAATCATCCTGTCTCAGCCTCTGAAGTACTGAAATTAGAAGTGCCTGCCAGCACACCTGGCCCAGAGGTGTCTGTCTGAGTCTTTAAATGTTCTCTTCCCCATCACAATCCAATTCTTCATATGCTCAACTCTGCCATTCTTGTATTGTGTTGGTTTTTCACATTTCCATCATTTCATATGTAAATGAGACCCTCACAGAGTGTCCTAGTGAGGCTCAATTAAGTAGTATTGAATATTAAATATTCTTTGTAAAGAACATAAAGTCAAAAAATGGAATACTGGCAAAACTATCCTTTTAATTTGAAGAATGTATGTATTATAGTATATTTATGACATATATAAAGCACATTACCTACAAACACTAAAAGTAAGGAAACCAGAATTCAAAGGAAACTCCAGTAGTGAAGATGTGGGGCTCTGGGGCTGTTCATGGCTGAAGGCATTTTGATCAAGCATCTCTCACCGCAGGGGCTAGCTATTTGAGTTGGTAAAATACTAAGTGTCACTAAAGTTAGGAGCAAGTTGATAGTAGATGGATATATCCTTTCAGGCCAGATATACTTGATTTTAAAATCTGACTCTCTCCTTTATTCCTTGTATGTGATTTGAGGAGGACAAAACAACTTTCTTGTGCATCCATTTACCCCGTTAAAGTTGAGGACACCTTATTTGTAACGGGTGTCAAGGAGTCCTCAAGGTCAGACCCACAGTGCATGACACATCCGTCTGCCCTGCCCCTCTAAGCAAATAGCCTGAAATCTCCGATGCAGCAGTGTTCAAGATATGATCCAGCCTTTCTTTACTGTCCTCAGGAATCTGCCAGCCGAAATGCTGTCCACGTGTGTCTGTATACGCCAACAATCGATGCTGTCAGTGCCATTAGACAATAATCCTAAACAGTGCCCGCTCTGAGAGCCCACTGACATGTCGTCACGATTATACTTTTCTGTCTCATCATCAATAGAAGGATTGATTCTTCCTCAGAACACTTTCAGTTGAAAGATATAGAAACCCTGCTCACACTGGCTTAAGAAAAAAAGAAAGGAAGAAAGACATTTATGAGCCTGAAGATTGAAACCTTTCTCTTTCCAACATTATCTTCTTTCACTGGCATGGATTTATTTTTGGTGGGTTCTTTCCAAATTGCCATCAGCAGGCCCAGGCTTATATTGCACCAGCTAGCAATTTGAGCAGAAAGATCTTCCTTCATAGTTGAAGTCAAATTGCATGCATGTCTCCATGGCTGAAGACGAGCATAAATCTATATAAAGTCAATCTTTTTACTGAATGTCTGAAGTTCCCTTCCAGAACTGCAGAGAACTGATCCAATATATGTACTAGGCTCACTGAAAGAGGGAAAAGGTAGATTTCAGAGTGAAATAGGCAATGTTAACAGAAAAGTCACAGAAGAGCAGGCAAAAGCAGCCACTTTCCAGCGTACTCAAAACTGAAACTTCTACCTAGTCAGTCTGATGAATAAATACCAGCCAGGTCACCATGGGTGGCCATGTTCTTGTTCTGCAGACTTGTTAAATATGAGTAAAATAAACAGCTCTCTGGTAAGATGGTAGAAAAATTGTCTTTCTCACTTCGCCAGCTCAGCAGGAAGACCAGCCTCTGAGTCCTGGCTTTTTCTGGTTACACAAAAATGAAGTATCTAATGATACCAGCAATGACATCATGCTAAGACAGAATGAAGGAGGTGGGCTTCACCACTGAGGTCAGTGGGGTTTTCTCTCCACAGATGCGAGTCACATTCCTGCAGCAAGAAGTGTATCCTCGATTATTCTCTTAAAGTGTTCTTTCAGTCATAAGAACCATTGGTACCTTTAATGTTTCTTTTTGTACTTTCACTGGTGCATTATAATTACACATGATGGTGTAATTTAAATCATTTAAAGTGATACATTTCTACATGCACCTATCACTTTATCACCAGTTTACTGCCCTCTCCATCCCCTCTCCCCCAATATGTGCTACTTTTAAAAAAAATTCCATTCACCCATATAGAAAAGGATTACATCTAATTCCTGGAAGAAAGAGAATTGTTCAATTACTAAGATTTGTAGCCAATTTCTTCTGAAATTTGGCCATGGATGTGGCATAATTTAAATAGAAATGTTTTTTAGGTCTAGAAAGTAGAAATAAATGCATACAACTCTTTGATGAAAAGTGAACGTTTTTATATTACCTTTATTGGCGCCTGGTAGTCTCACATCATAATGTAGTTCAGAGTATTAGGAAAATATATGCACACAACACTTGGTGAGCTTGTCCTAGGCACCCTCTCTAAACCTTCCTCTTCTCTCTAAATGATACGGAAATATTTAACAATGGAGGAATATAGAAACTAAGCAGTAATCTAGCTCTTATCACAATACAATTTAATAATATAATTAGATATACTATATTATTACTAAAAAGCACACACAACTCAATAAAGTTTGAAATGTTAGAGGTAAATCTCTTGAAAAAATTGTTTGAGTGTTTACTAGACATAGAAAATATCCCATATCATTAATAACCAGAAAAATACATATCGAAACCATTAGAAAACCTAAAAGAATAATAATTTATAACAGAAAAGTTCACAAGGATATGCAGAAAATTGAGCATCTGTATATGGTTGATGAGAATGTGTCCTGGTATACCATTTATAAGAAAGGCCTGGCATCTCCTTAAAGGTTAAATATATAACTCGCCTATGGCCTAAAAATTAATCTCTTGGATATTTACAGAAGAGAAAGAAAATGCACAATCATGCATACACATACACACACATACAGCACACACATATACCACACACACACACACACACACACACACACACACACACACACTTGTCATAAAATGTTTAAAATAACTTCATCATTCAAAGTGTAATCGAAAAGTATCCAAGTTTATATCAATAGAGGTTTGGCTCTGAAGATAGCCACACACAGTACTAAACAGTGAGCGGAGGAATGCAGGACTCGTGCCCAGGACAACAGGAGTGGATGTCAGTTGGGAATGTCTGGGTTCTCTGAATCATGGCAGTTTATGAGAGAGTGGATTTAGAATTTGCAAATCCACCAATGCTATCCTTGCGAGTCTTATTCCTTCTGTAGACAAATATCCCCTTAATTGATTCTGGTTCTTGTTTTCTTTGTTTATTTTCAAAGTTCATTTCAAATGTGTAGGGCTCATAGAGACTACAGGCTGAGTGGAAACAGGACCCTGAGCAGCCCCAGACACGTGTCCCACACAGCAGCAGGCACACACACCTCTTACACGTGTGCGTTGTATACAGTTATGCTCTATGGCTAAGAAACGTGCAACACACACGTCCACTGATTAAGCACAGCGTGACACCCATGTCAGCGTGTCTTTTTGTGGAGAACCCTACATGAAGAGCGGGTTTGTTAAAGTTAGTTTTTCTCTTCTAAATGGCAGTCCTGCGCGTTTTCTTCATCCTGTGGGTCTCACTGCGCGATCGCAGCTGGCCCGTGATCCGGCCCTGACATGATTAAACACTGGGCATAGTCAGAGACAAGAGGCTTATTTTGTGTTTATCCAAATAATTTTCTTTAAGCATCAGTATAGAGTAACTCTTACCCCATGTATATATAGTTATACATTTTATCATTTACAAAATTTTTATAGACTCTGTTGTTTTCTATATTTTTTGTCATTTGTCGCCATGTTTGAGTGACATTAAAATAGTTTTTAAATGTTGTAATATTTTTGTTAATTAGCATCAGATATGACCTCTTGTACTTCTTTATATAGTAGCCACATTCTTTTCAACCATATGTATTTCTTGCTGCCATTTTAAATTATTTATTCATTTATTTATTTGGTTATTTATTTATTGTAGTACTGGGGATTGAAGCCAGGGGAATTCTATCTTTGAGTTACATCCTCAGCCTTATTTTATTTATTTTACTTTATTTTATTTTTTGAAACAGATCTCATTAAGTTGAAAAGGACCTTGCTAAGTTACTGAGGATGGCGACAAACATGAGTCTCTTCTATCTTAGCCTCCCAAATACTGGAATTATAATTATGTGCCAACATGCCCAGCTTTGCCACTATTTTAAGAAGATGCTAAACTGGATGTGGTGGCACAAGCTTGTAATCCCAGCATTTGGGAGGCTGAGACAGGAGGATCACGGTTTGTGGCCAGCCTCAGCTACTTAGTGAGGCCCTCTGCAACTCAGTGAGACCCTGTTTCAAAATAAATAATAAAAAATAGGTATGGGGTGTAGCTCAGAGGTAGAATGCCCCTGGGTTCCATCCCCAATACTAAAAAAAAAAAAGATGATAAAGCTATTGATAAAAAAGAGGATTAAAACATAATAGTTTAATGCTAGGTTTTTAATTCATTGAAATTCCACACGTTATAAATTTGATCTCTTAGTTATTTAATAATGTACCAGTTTGGTAGAATGTAACTTATACATTTATATAGTAGACAAAGTCTTCTAGTTTGGGTGAAGACTACAGATATTCTAATTCCCTAATAGCTTTGCAGACAAGACAAGGTTTCTTTGATTTTAGAACTAAAAAGGCTCTTTGAGCCCCCTCATTCAAAATCTTTATTTTTCTAATAGATGAAAGTCAGATTGGGAGTAAACTGTGGCGCTTCATGCCTCTTCCATGTGGCTGAATCCATTTGAGAATCTGTGTCTTCTTAGAGCCTCGTCAGTCTTTATTTCACCCATCCAGCTGCTTCCAAGTAATAAACATACTGCTTTAAATAAATGTTGTTTCAGGATCGTACCTGCAGGGCCGGGCAGTTCTGAAGTCCCTGTAGAAGAAAGGTTAACAGGAGAGAGCCTGTGCCACCAAACAGAGGAATTAGAATGCACACAGGCTTGATGTGTGCAAAAGAAGGCGCTTTAAAGGAAGCCTGTGCTCATTAGCCACACTGGCTGCTCACCTGCTGACAGCGCGCTAGCCTCCCCTGCACCAGCCCCAAGCTCACTGCCTACAGCAGCCGCTCTGAGGTTGAAAGCTGCTGAGCCTGGGGTAACCCCTGGGCTGTCCCGCTGCCTAGGATGGAGAGATGGAAAAAGGTACTGACATTCCACCAGTTTAAAAATGCACTTTGAACACTTTGGAGAAATAATGGTTCAGGATCTGAACTTCTAAATCTCCAAGGCTGTGCCACGGAGGGAGACTTCTCCATCAAAGAAAAGTACCCAGGAAGGCAATGGAGGGCTGCGGACTTGGGAGAAAATTGCAGCACTTTCTGAAATGAGCCTTCAAGAAAATCACCTCCACACAGAAGGCTGTGCCCCACGGGAGGGTCTGTCATTTCAAAATGCAAGACTTAATATGCGGTTTAAAAACTTTCAAATGGGTATTGAAAGTTTGCCTGCCTCCTGCAGAAAGACTGTTACTCCAGGTGGCAAAGATATTTCCTTCCTGCTGTTGTAAATAAAATACACTCTCTCTACTAAAACCACAACTATTTCCACATACATCATTTTGTTTATAGGTTTCATTTTATAACCATCACAATAACTACATAACTACATCTATATCAACAATAATATAGGCAGTGCATATATTATTATTATATTATATTATATATTATATTATATTATAAATAATATAAGCTCGTTTTGCTTATTTTTAAAAATTTTACAAGATAACTTAATCTACACTCTGTTGAACCATCATTATAGTCTTAATTTTGCAGGTGAAAGAACTAAGGCCTATGAGACCTTGTTTATCTTAGGAGCTTCAGCTTAAAGGTTTTCTCTGATTTGATTGGTACACAAGAGAAAATTTGGGGTTCGTTACTGGTACAGGAAAAAGCATAGATACTTCTATGCTTGAATTTAAGTAATGATGTAGCTGCATGGATTTGATGCATCTTACTGATGATTACCAGTGCATGTGGAAATATTGGAGCATAGTAATGGCCAATTTCATATCCTACCCATATTTATGTCCTGAGTTTAGACTGATTCCAGAAAAAATATATGATTTTAGTGAGGAAAAAAACTAAGAAAATTTTGAAATTCAATTTGTAATTTTAGGATTCATTGATGCCCTCAACAGAGATATACTCTCATCCTCAATGATTTGAGAATAATCCTGGATGAAAACTGGGTTATCTTAGGGCAGAAGGTCTGCAAAGATCCATACAATTTATGGTCTGGATTTGATTGATTGATTGATTTTTGCTGGTCTGGGGATGGAATCCAGAAGCATTTGACCTCTGAGCTACACCCCCTGCCCAATTTTTTATTCTTTATTTTGAAACAGGGTCTCACTGAGTTGCAGAGGGCCTCACTAAGTAGCTGAGGCTGTCCACGAACCGCGATCCTCCTGTCTCAGCCTCCCAAATGCTGGGATTACAAGCGTGTGCCACCACGCCCGGCTAATTTTATATTATGTTTGAAAGAAACTGCCTATTTTTAAGAGAGCTGCAGTCTCTATAAAACCCTGCCACTTGATGTAAGTGTATATATGTATATATGTATGTGTACACACACTTGCGTGAATATATATGATATATACATTATTCTATTTTTAAAATAAATGCATACAACCTGAAATATATCTAGCTGGCTATGGGGCAGAATGTCAGCAGGGTGTGTCGGTGAAGTTTTTTGAGCTTTTACTGCCCATAGATTCATAGCTTTTAAGACTAAACTTACTTTCTGCAGGCATGATTAGGATCTTCAGATCTTTTATGTGTTAACCCACAGAATGAGCACTTGTCTGTTCTTAACTAACTCATGTGGTGATGTTACCTTCCAAGGCTACCCAGACCCCAAAGCCTCGCAGAAACTCTCAGACTCCAAAAGGCAAAGGCGTGTTTTCCCACCACTATCTGATCCATGAGCATAGCTCTCCTAGAAAAACTGTCCAGCATGGAAAGTAACCTAGTGCCTGTGGTGATAAGCACTGACTCCCAAGACTCTCTCTCTTTCTCTCTCTCGTCCCCCTCTCTCTCCCTGTTTCTGACTACACAATTATTTTATGATTATTAGCATGAGGAGTGCTTATTGATGATTCTGTAGAAATAAAAATAAATAAATATAATGAAAAATATTCACTGTTTTAAAAGTAATTCAAGAAGATTAATGAGAAGGTTGAGGTAGAATACCAATTTCTATTTAAGCTCTAATATAATATTATAGTCTTCGACTTAACAGCTAATGTCATACAAATACATTAGCATGGTATAATTAGTATCATAAAATAACATGCTTCGCCAAGTTGTTATAGTGTGAGCGCATAAGTTCTAAAATTGGTAAAACATCCAGGATGTGCATGTATTTTAAGTTTTTTTTAATGGACATAAATTAGAATGTTGTGCCAATAATACTTGAAACAGAGCAAGTACTTTAACATTATGTGACATAGGCATATGTACTAATTTCTACGTATCTCCTTTCTTTTAGATGATAAGGAAATCTTTCCCTGCCTAGTATTTTACAAATTGAAAACGTGAGGTTGAAATTAAATAGCACTTTAAGGCTTCATGTTTAGAGTGTCAAAGCTAGAGGGTGAACTTGAGGGTTTGGTCCCTCATATATAGCTTTCTCTACTATGTAACATTTTTTTAACAAGCAAAATAAAATTAGAACCCTGCAGTGGACCAGTGACTTGCATTGACTTATAAAGGTAAAAATAAGATGCATGGAAATATAGTAACTAAGCTTCAGAGGTTGAGATTCAGATAATCCTGTGAAATGGTTTAATCATTTTCAAATCAAGTCCTCAAATACCCACAACAAACGAGTAATGGGATAGTGTCCCATATCATGTTTTCTGATCAACTAATGATCCCTTGACCATGCAGAACTCAGCTGTATTAGTTGGGAAATGCCAGCTATTATTAAAAATGAAAGTTAGAGTTAGGTTTGTATGATACTAGAAACTGACCAGTTGTTGTTGAAGTATGAATAACACATTGTCTAGGATCAGGATGTTCAGGCGACCTTCATGGACAGGTGACTAGTGTCCCAGGTTCTTTCTATGTTGAGGCTCTGCCATCCCCTAGGTCCTCACTGCCCCTGCATTCTGCCTCTGGAAGAAGAAAAGAGTAGAGGAGACGAGAGAAGAAAGGAAAGTGTGCTTCCACTCCTTAAGACTCATCTAAAAGAAACGAGCCACATTAAATCAGTACCTCTGCTTTGCTTGTGATGTGTACACAGTAAGACGTGCACAATCTCCTCCTCTGCTCACTATGCACCTGTATGGAAGAGATGGACTATAAACTTGCTGTGACATGTCATTCTCAAAAGCTCATAATCCTTAGGCTTTGGGCTGGAGAAATCTCAAGTAAAAGCATAATTGAATTGTTTTTAGTTAATCAGATAATGAAAATGATGCATTCCGGGACATTCCACATATAACAGTGACCCAGGTTGCATATGCTATCACGTGTTTGTATATGACACCCACCTAATTTGCTATTATAATTCAAAGTAACTTCATTTTCCCTGATGGAGTACTGAAAATTACTCTAACTGATAATTTCCTGGTGATTATAGTGAGAACTCACATAATTAGTGTAGTGAGATCACTGTTCTACTTAGTTTCCCCAACAAATCAGGTTCCTAGCAGAGGAAACTTGTGACATATAGCTCTAAAGTTTCAAGTGCTATCTATATATTGAATAACATCTTAGTAATCAGTCATGATTTTCTGTTTTATTTCTCTTTTACAGTACTCTTCTTGACCAAATTGAAGTGGAATCTATGGAAAAGGTAGATTAATTCTAGAAATTCAAGTACATGTGGAATGCCGATGCTGCCTTTATATGAGTTGGAAAAGAGCTGCTGAGGGCTAAAGTACTTGCACATATTTGGTTTTAAGTTTTCATACATAGTCCAGGGTGAATATTACTAATCAGAAAAATATGAAATTCAAATTATTCCCAAATCCAAAACTTCTGAGCCCTGACATGATGCCATACATAGAAAATGTCATGCTTTGCTTCATTTTATGGTTCACAACAACACACAGACACAGTAAGAAAACTTTGGAAAATTTCTTTCAGGATATCTAAAACGTGTATAAACTGGACATGGTGGCACACACCTGTAATTCCAGTACTTGAGAAGCTAAGACAGGAAGATTACACATTTGCTAATGAGTTTGATAATAGCCTCAGCAGTGTAGCAAGACACCCAGCAACTTAGTGATTCTGTTCCAAAATAAAAAAAAAAAAATTAAATAGAGCTTGGGTTATAGCTCAGAGGTAGCATTACCCTAGATTCAATATTCAGTCCTAAAATATGCCCCAAACATTAATAGATTGCATGCTTAGACTTGGGTCCCAATTCCTAAGATATTTTATTATATATATGCAAATATTATTACCAAACCTGAGACATTTGAACGTTGGAAGACTCCCAGTCCCGAGCATTTAGGTCAAACTGTAGGTTCTTTTTTAACAAAACACTTCCATTCTGAGCACAGGACACACCTGCCCCCCTCTGTTCTCCATCTGAATCGGTGTCCCTACTCCCACCTGTGCTTCTCAGCCACCAAACTTGGTGTCTCTTTATGTGTTCCCTCTTTGAAGGTGACTGCCTCTCTCGCGTACCATGCTCGGTGGAGCTGTGGATTGTGTGTTGTTAGCCCTTCAAATCCTCCTTTAGTCGTGTTGTTCCTGCTTCGTTTCAGGGGCTCATTACTTATGGCTGTATTCAGCCTCCTTGAAAACATGCAGGCCTGGGGAGATAATCGATCCATTCTTCATGCCCCACGCATACCCACACACACCTTTAGAACATGCTGGCAAGAATTCCAAGCCACAGGGAGTTTCAGACTCTGCCAGTGTGAACCTCAGCAATGACTGGCAATTTGGAGAAAAATTTGGCAATTTTGAGTAGAGTCGAAGATGATTACATCCCACAGCCAGGACATTCCACTTAGAAGTTACGTTATTAAGAGTAACTCTCAGAAAGCTGCACAAGGAGAAATATATAAGAAACTCCATTGCAGTGTGGGCTCTAATATAAAAAAATCATATACCATTCATAGGAGAATGCATAAATACAGTGAAATTTTATAAAAAGAAATAGAGAATACACATTACAAGATATAAACAACAAATCATTGTGTCAATGCAGGAAAAATATGAGCTGCAGAAAAA
Organism: Muscardinus avellanarius; assembly: GCF_963383645.1. NCBI lineage: Eukaryota > Metazoa > Chordata > Mammalia > Rodentia > Gliridae > Muscardinus > Muscardinus avellanarius. The sequence continues at coordinate 3,472,765 of NC_137800.1, forward strand.
AATAAAATCAGACGCTCCTAAGATAATATTAGGCAATAGCTTAAATAAATATGTAGCGAAATATTTAGAACTTCTGGACACTTACTGAATGACCAGTATAGTCCTAAGCACGTTGCTCTTGGAGGAAAAACCTTAGAATTTATGAGGGCATTGTCTATGGTGAGAGAGTTCATGGTGTGCCTGTGCAAGTGAGGGGGAGAAAATAGAGCACAGGTCCAAAGAAGGTGCCGCAGCTTATTTATTCTTGTATTTTTTCTTTTTTAATGTGCAGCAGGAAGGGACATTTCTCCATCATCTTTGCAGTTCTACTAAAGTTTTGTCAAGTTGATGCCTTCAGAGTTTCAGAACTCACACCTCTGTCAGTGCTTTCTGAGAGAATATTAGAGTTTGAACATCATTTGACATAGATGCATAAATCTGAATAATATTAATATGGAAGAGTTAAGAAACAATAAAAAGGAGATATTCTCCTATTTGCTCATTCAATTTGCATCAAATTGCAAAATTACATAAACAACCAAGTGAATGAACTCTTGGCCCAGGGTAAATTTTTAAATAATTTGCTATATATAAGCAGAAAGTAAAATCTCCACGTGCATCATGTTTTCATGAAAAAAAGTTTCATAACTGGTAATTTTTAAAAGCTTTTTAACAAGGAAAACAATAAGCACAGAGGCTTTGCTGGTGAACCCTATCGGCCACCAATATAGGGATTAACATGAACTTTATGCAACTTTCTCCAAAAGTATTGGAGGAGAAATGTTGCTCAGCTCTTTTTATGAGACCAGGATTCTTCTGATGTTAAAACAAAACTAAGATTTTTAATAAGAGAAAACTATTGACTAATAACGGTGATCATCATAGAAATCATCACCTAAATAAGAGCAAATCAAAATCTAAAATTTCTTAAAATGCTAAGCAACTATGATTGACTAGCACTAATCTGAGGGAAGATATGCTACAGAAAAGTTTAAAATCAAATTAATTTAAATGTGCAAGCAATATGATAATCTCAATAAATGTGTTAAAATAGCCTCAATTCTAACCTAGTTAATGACACAATGTGATATCGTCAAACTGTAGTTAGGGAAACATTCACAATATGGAAGAGCATTTTGAAATTTATATAGAAAACAATGGTGGAATATTGAGGTTGGGAAAACAAAATAATGATGTTTGCCCTCACTATTTGATATTGAACAAAAGTGTATAGCCAGGAAATCATGCAATAAGATGAGCTTAGTGGATAGAGTTTGGAAATTAAGAGCATTGGATGTCACAAACAATAGGATTCTTTATGTGAAAATATAAATAATTTATATTTTTATAAATATATATTGGAAAACATATTTCAAGATTTAAATGTATTTTTATGTTATTTCAAAATATAGTATGAAGATGTAATGATCAAGAGTGTATTATTGGTGTAGGGACAAGCACATATGTTAATAAAAGAGACCAGATTCCAGAATTGATTCACATCAATGCAGCTAGAAAGTTTAATGGAAACGGCAGTATTTCACCTCAGCCTAACTTCATAACAAAATATAATTATCATTTAAGATGAGCCCTTGGTGAGCACTAAAACAAGGCTAGAAAACAGAAAATAGAGACAAAAAACTAGAAAATTATCTTCAGCAATCAGAATGGGCAAATATTTCTTATAGCAAAATATTAACTGCAGATATAAAACACTTAGTAATTGATATTTAATAAAATTAAAAAGTATGTTAATCAATAAATAATATTACAGAATAAAATGGTAAACCTCAAGATAAGAGAACATAATCACAATTCATGTGTGTATATTTTCCATTCAAAATATAAGTAGAACTACAAACCAACATGAATATAATAAGCAGAGCTGATCTTTGGGTCTAGGAGACAGAGAACACTGACTTACAGAATGAGGACTTTCTTGAAGCGAACATGAGGGCATTTCTGTAATTAGTGGAATGTTTGAGATCATGAGAAGGGGTTGGTTACACGTCTGTATCCATTTGAAATGGTAAGCCAGCATATTTAAGTTAATGGACTATTGAGAATGTCAACTATATTTGGTATGTAAGGCAAAATTATACTTGAAGAGAGCTTCTGTACAGCAAAGGAAACTATCAAGGATCTCAACTGAGACCCAACAGAATGGGAGAAGATTTTGCCACCTACTAGTCCTACGGAGGATTAATATATAGATTATGCAGAGAACTCAAGAAATTCAGCACTAATAAAACAAATAACCCAATCAAAAAATGGACAAGTGAACTAAATAGACACTCCATGAAAGAAATTCAAATGGCCAGTAAATGCATAAAAATGCTCAAAATTATGAGCAATCAGAGAGGTGTGAATCAAAACTATCCTGAGATTTCACCTAACTCCAACTAGAATAGCAATCATCAAAACACAAACAACAACAAATGCTGGCTAAGATGTGGAGAAATGGAAACTCCAAGACGTTATTGATGGGATTGCAAATTAGTGCAACCACTTTGGAATAGAGTATGAAGGATCCTCAGAAGAATGGGAACAAATCTACCATTTGATCCAGCAATACCACTTCTGGGTATCTACCCAAAAGAAAGGAAACCAAACTACCAAACTAATGCACGTGTATCTATGTTCATAGCTGCACAATTCACCATAGCCAAACTATGGAACCAGCCAAGATGTCCATCAACAGATGACTGGATTACAAAACTACAGGATATATACACTGTGGAATTTTACTCAGCCATAAAGAAAAACACAATTATATCATTTACAGGGAAATGGATGGAACTGGGGAACATTATAAGTGAGATTAGTCAGTCACAAAAAATAAGAAATTGGATGGTCTCCCTAATATACAGACGCTAGGAAGAAAATGAGTCATAGGAGGAACTCTAGGTGAAGGATGAAATTATATAGATGAGCAAATAAGGCAACTTAACTGAGAGGGACAGGAGGGGTAGAGGGAAATTCCTTAATGGACATGATGTGCATTAACAAACATATCAATGCCAATCATTAAGCCAAACATGGGGAGGAAGGAGGAGGGAGGAAGTGGGGTGGGAATCTGATTAGGGCTCATTGGGTGGTGTGTGCATGTATGCCTCTACCATCTTATACTCCACTGAGATGTATGACTACAATAAACCAATAAAAATTTTAAAAATAGTGGAAATATAAGTGTGTGTGTGTGTATATGTGTGTGTGTGTGTGTGTGTGTGTGTGTGTGTGTGTGTGTGTGTGTGTGTGGTGTGAGACTGGGGATTAAATTTAGGGGCAAGTTTATCTTCAAGATACGTGTCCAGCCCAATTTTATTTTATTTTTGAAATAGTATCTCACTAGGTTGATGAAGTCTCACTACTTGATAAGGCTGTCCTCATATCTGTGATCCTCCTGTCTCAGTATACCAAATACTAGGATTACAGATGGGTATCACCCCAGCTGGATTTGGAATACAATTTTTTAAAGGCACACCAACCAATGGTGGATGAATAGAATCCACTTCTGTCTGTAGAGGTGTTTTCATGCCACTGGAAATGGCTAGCTTTTCGAGAAAAAAAAAATACAATCAGAAATATAAAATGAAGGAAATTTATTTAGTGAAAAGAAATTAGATTATCTTCCTCACATTTTTGGTGTGATTATTGAGTACATTAAATGACTTCCTAAACATTTTGTTGATACTTGTCACAAATAACTGCATAATTTCTTCAGACAGAAAACTGAATCTTCATCATGATTGAACTATAACCAAGGATAGAAAAAATAACAAAAAGAATCTGAATTCTAAAGTTGGCATATTTGACCTATGGAATAGTCACGTTGGATTATAATCTCAATCATAAAGTGTGTATGAATTCAGAAGACACTGGTGAAATATATAAAAATTTCAAAATAATTTTTATTTTTCAAATTAAAGTATTCCAAATGACTTAAAATCTGTTATCACACCTTTGGAGAATAAACCCTAACCTTTCACTGTGGGCTGTGTATAACAATATCCTCCCAAACAGTGCAGTATAGAAATAAGTAAACAAAATACAATACAATACAATACAGTACAATACAATAACTTTACAGTGAACAGTGCTGATAGAGATCAACCCAGTCAAATGACTAAGCATTGATATGCCTATGTTGCTATAACATAGGTTGATATGATGGAAACCATCATTATTTTCTGCAGCCTTTCTGCCCCAAACTCAGAAAGGCAATGAATCTGAGAAAAGCACCAAAGTATCTTAATCGAGATATAGTCTTCAATTGTACTTGGCCATTTCTCCTCAAGATGGTGAAGGTCTTCAGAGACAGGAGAGTCTGAGGAACTTTTAAGGCCTAAAATATACTGAAAGAGACATAAAACTAAAAACAAAATAAAAGAGACATAAACATAAAAACAACATGGAATCCTGGATGAAACTTGGGACTAGAAGAAAATGGCATTATATTAAATCTAAGTCACCTCTAGACATTGGCTGGACATCAGTGAATAATGGTACATCGATCTTGGCTTATGCCTTGTAAAAAACACACCGGCGTAAAAATAAAGTTTGGCATGAAGTATAAGGAATTATCTGTGCTAACGTTCCAATTTGTCTGGAAAATTTGTAACTTCTCTAAAGCTAAAATTTTAAAACATAAATAGATTATATTAAACAAGAATCAAAACTGGTTTCTTATTGCATTGGTAGGCCTGGAGAAACAACTTCACAAAGTACTATTTTAAAAACACATTCTTTATTAGAATCAAAATAGCACATGTTCATGCATTTAAACAAGATAATGAAGATTTGTTAGTGTTATTTACCATTATAAAAAGTATATTGAAATAATTTACCTTGGTACAAATTTAAGTACTTCCTAAATTTCTTGTTATCTGACATTTATTTTGGAGACTTTTAAAATTATGCTTCTCTTTTCTCATGAAATCATGTTCCATATACAAAATTAAATTCTTTTTAATAAATTTAAAATTTGACACTTTTATTTTTATTAATAAATGAGAAAATATTGTTTCTACTATGCATTTAGGTATGTTAAACTCAAAGAAAATTATCTTAGAATATGTTATCTTATGCTTTACAGGGCATGTGCCTACGTGGTGTTGGGGAGTAAATCCAGCGCCTTCCTAAGTCTAAGTGAGTATTTTACCACTGAGTCACACTCACAAATTTACAAGTCCTTTTCTCATGTATCAAAAGGAGAATCTGTAATTATATAAGAAATAATATTTTTGGCCAGTATTTGCTTTTTTTTCTTTATTCATGATATCTTCCGCTAAGAAATATTTACAAGATAAAATATACATAAAGGTTTTTAGCTATTTATAATTCTTTAAAATGCTTCATCAAATTTAGGTAGTACAAAACCATCGGCCCTTCGTTTTCATTCCATTAGGATATAAGTATATACAGCTAAAATTAGAAGCTTTACCAAACAAATTAAGATATCCCATAGAGTAATGAAAGAATATCAAAATCAAATATTCTGGGTGGTATGGGCCCCCATGCTGTTTGCTAGGTTTACTTTTAATAGATGCAGATTTTTTAAAAGCATCAGAAGTTGAAGATTTGTGTTTATGTGTTAACTCTTTTTAATTGGTTGTTATGAACTGCAACCGACATTTAGAGAACTGAGTTATTAAAATTGTCAAATACTGGCCTGGAATTCAAAAACTGACATATGAAGTATGTGTTCAAGATTCCAGTGTTTATAAAAATATAACTGATCAATAAGCAGCAGAAAAGACAAATGCAAAGAATTTAGCTGATTTTGTATTTGACATTGCCATCATCACGCATACATAACTATAAACAAAATATTATTACAGTAATATGTATTATATATAGTATAGTTGTAGAATTTTAAATTTATGAATTTTGGTTGTTTTTGTATGCTTTGAGATGACATTAAAATTATTAAGACCTTAACCATTTAAAATATATTTATGACATATTACCTTCTTGATTTTTTTTTTTTTTTTTGTGGTACTGGGGTTCCTGGAAACCCTTCTACCTCCGGGCTACACTCCCAGACATATTTTTATATTTTTTATTTGGAAACGGGGTCTCTTCGAACCTGTGCGATCCTCCTGTCTCCACCTCCCAAGCACGGGGATTACAAGTGTGCGCCACCACGCCCGGCTTACCTTCTTGATTTATTAATGCTACTATTTTAGTATAATCTTTTCTGAAAGTCCTTGTACCTCTTTCATATTTCAAAGCAACTATTTTTTCTTTGAACTTAAAGTTCAGAATTCACTGTAGTATTCACAATCCTCTCAGCTCTTCCACCTTTGCAGAACAAAGTTCCCAGAGCTTTACCTTTCTTCCATAAATAAACTGACATTAAAAATTTTCTGAAAGTAAGCGTGATGAACACTGCTACTGAACGTATTGAAGCCCCACCATTCCTACTCAGCCAGTGTGTTTGTTACATTGGAAAAGAGATGAACTGGTAGACGGAAAAGTGTCATTTAAGTGAAAATGGAAGGTCCCCAAAGAAGTTCTTATGTGACCTTACTGCTGTTCAGCATGTTAAATGCTGACTTTGGGAACAGACTTGAAAATAACTAGCTACGTGTTACTTAATGACAGAGATACACTTGTTACTAGGAAATCTTGTCTTGGTGGGAACTCACTAGAGAGTGCCTACACAGACCTAAGTGGCGTAGCCTGCCACACAGGGCCTACCCGATACAGTTTCGCACATCTGGGCTTCGTGTCTGTATAGTGGGTACTTACCTGAACACTGCAGTTAGGTACAAACCAATGGTAAGTATTCCTGTATCCAAACGCATCCAGACAGAGAAGGCACAGCATGAATACAGCATCAGTGATGCCAAGTGTCTTATCTGCATCACCTTCATTTACACTTACAGTGAATAGAGCTGGCAGGATGGAAGATGCTCTGGGTACATGTGGAGAGGTAAATGATGAGCTGGGCATGGTGGTGTATGCTTGTAATTTTAGTATTTGGGAGGATTGTGGTTCACAGAAAGCCTCAGCTACTCAGTGAGGCCCTTTGCAACTTGGTGAGACTGTTTCAAAATAAAGAGTACAAAATAGGGCTGGAATAGAGCTCCAAGGTAAAATTGCCCTGAGTTCCATCCCCAGTACTGCAAAAAAAATAATAATAAAAATAATGAGCATGACAGGGAGGAACACGGCTGCACAGTGTTGTACACTAACTATAAATGCTATTGACCTGGGCTGCACTAAATTTAAAAAATATATTCTTTATTCCATAATAAGCTAACTTTTGCTTATTATAACATTTTATCTTTATAAATTTTTATTTTCTTTAATTCTTAACTTCTGTTAAATTTATTAACATTTATTAATTATATATACCAGTGGATTCAGTGTGGTATTTCTCTATATGCAACCTGCCCTGGTCAAATCTATTTCCCACCTGCTTCCCTTCCAAACCTGTAGCAATCACTATTTTATTTTTGTTTTAATTTTTTAGTTTCCACATATGAGAAAGAACATGTGGCACTTGTCTTTTTGTGTTTTTGACTCCTTTATAACACTTAAGTTAAAATGTGAACACAGTATACAGTTGTATAAAATATCTTTATATCCTTATTCTACAAATTATTTTCTATTTTTAAAGCTTTTTTTAACCTTTAAACATTTTATTAAAAGTAAGACACAGGCACACAGACTATCATAGGCCTTTATGGGTTGAGATGGTCACTACCACTGTCTCCACCTCTGCATCTGGTTCCTGGGAAGGCCTTCAGAGTTATACACACATATGAAATTATCATTTACTGTGACACAGAGACCTCCTTACCAAATCCTTCTGGGAGCTGAGGCTCTTCTTGAGGAGAGAACCCTCTCTTTAGAAATATATTCATGATGGTTATCCAGTGTATTTCTTTTCTTCATCAAATGTTGGTTTATATTGTCAATGCAGCATGAAAATTCTGCTATATTAAAAAAACACAACTTCTGCTGTTGGTGTCCATGTTTCCAAGACTTTTAAAGAGTATTTTAATGTCCACAAAATCTTTTGCTAAACTCATACCTGTGAATTTGGGCTAGATCCTTCTTTCTCTTGTCCTTCAGGTTCCTCTTGCCTTTTTAAAATTTTTAAAATTTTTATTGGTGCTTATATTCATACATCATAATGGGATAAAAACTTGTGTAGACAAATATGCACATATTACCCAGGTAGCCCCTACCCAATCCCCACCCCGTTCCCGCTCCATCCCTCCTTGCTGTGCTTGGCTTAGTGGTTGACATAAGTATGTTTGCTTAAGTACATCCTGTGCTTTAGAAATTTTTCATTTAGGTTGCCTTATTTGCTCCTCTATAGGATCTCCTTTTTCATCTAGAGTTCTTCCTATGACCCATTTCTTCTTAGGGAAAGCATCTGATTTCTTATTTTTTGTGACTAACTTATCTCACTTAGCATAATGTCCTCCAGCTCCATTCATTTCCCTGAGAATGATGTAATTGTGTATTTTTATGGCTGAGTAAAATTCCACTGTGTACATATCCCACAGTTTTGTAATCCATTCATCTGTTGATGGAAATCTTTGCTGGTTCCATAGTTTGGCTATGGTGAATTATGCAGCTATGAACATAGATACACATGCATTAGTTTGGTAGTTTGGTTTTCTTTCTTTTGGGTAGATACCCAGAAGTGGTATTGCTGGATCAAATGGTAGATTTGTTCCCATTCTTCTGAGGATTCTCTATACTGTTTTCCAAAGTGGTTGCACTAATTTGAAATCCCACCAACAATGTCTTAGAGTTCCCACTTGTCCACGTCCTCGCCATCATTTGTTGTTTGTGTTTTGAATGATTGCCATTCTAGCTGGAGTTAGGTGAAATCTCAGGGTAGTTTTGGTTTGCATCTTTCTGATTGCCAATGATGTTGAGCATTTTTTCATGCATTTATTGGCCATTTGAATTTCTTCTTTTGTAAAGTGTCTATTTAATTCACTTGCCCATTTTGTTATTGGATGCTTTGTTTTCTTAGTGTTGAGTTTCTTGAATTCTCTGTATATTCTAGATATTAGTTCTCTATCAGAGAGGTAGGTAGCAAAAATCTTCTCCCATTCTGTTGGCTCTTGATTGAGGTTCTTTACAGTTTTCTTTGCTGAGCAGAAGCTCTTCAGTGTGGATTTGTTTCTGAGTCTTCTATTCTGCTACATTGGTCTATTTATCTGTTTTTGAACCAGTACCATGCTGTTTTTATTACAGTGGCTTTATAGTATAGTTTAAAGGCAGGCATTGTGTTCCTTTTGCACATTTTTTGTGGCTGAGAACTACTTTGGATATTCTGGGGTTTTTTTGTTGTTCCAAATGAATTTAAGGACTGATTTTTCTATGTCTGTGAGGAGTGATCTTGGTATTTGCATATGACATGATACTATACTTGGAAGATCTAACAAACTCAACCAAAATACTTGTAGAACTGATCAAATTCAGCAAAGTGTCTGTATACAAAATCAATCTTAAAAAATCGTAATCTTTTCTGTACACTAACCATAAATCCATTGAAAAATAAATTCAAAAAACACTTCCACTCAGGATCTCCCACAAAAGAAATTAAATACTTAGGAATAAACTTAACTAAGGAGGTAAAAGACCTCTACAAAGAAAATTATAAAACATTGAAAAAAGAAGAAATCAAAAAAGATCTTAGAAGATGAAAATGTCTTCCATGTTCATGGACAGGCAGAATAAATATCATCAAAATGGCCATACTTCCAAAAGTTATTTACAGATTCACTGCAATACCCACTAAGTTTCCATGATCATTCCTCACAAATATAGAGAAATCAGCCATTTCTTTACATGTGAATTTATTCTTCTTCCAATTCTGGCACTTCCTCATACATTAGTTTCCTAGGATACATCTCTAGGAGAGCCCTAGTGTTGTTTTCCCTAAACCAAGGATAAAGTCATTTTCATCTCACCCACAGCCCTGTTGGTTTTGCAACCTCTTCACCCTGAAATCATGGGTAAAGCTCTCCAGTGTCTTCTTCCAGATCTTATTCATACACTCTAGGGTGACATCATCTTGGGCACAACCAAGGTTCTTGATGCAGTGTAAATGTTATGACACTTCTAGCTTTTCTCTGATGTCTTTTCAGTGTCTTCTTCATTTGAAGAAGTAGTGTTGGCAAAGGTCTTCCTCAGACCTCATTAGAAACTGCTGTAACTCCTAGATCCATTGGTGGAATTAAAAAGATAATATTTGAAGAAAGAAATGTCACTTTGATATTGGAATAAAGTTCACATAGTCACAGAAGAGGCCATAGATAATTTTAAATTAAAAGAAAGACCAGATAGTTGAAGAATTGGAGGGGGAGTAAAGGATTTATAGGAAATGAATGAACCCAATCGTTTGCAGAAGGCAATTGTCTGCAGATGATTCTCTCTGGAAAATAATTGAAAACAACAACAGACATTAGCTTATGATAAAATGTATACATTGGTGACACTCCTCAGTCTTCTTTGCTGTGAAAAGAATGTGAAAAATTGTTGCCCCTCCACCCTCCTAGTTTCTGTGCCTGGGCTGTGAAGTAACTTGACATTTGGTCAGATTAACATATGAAAAGTAGTCCCAATTATATATGTCAGCAGGGAGTCTGACAAAATCATGAAAATCAAAGAAGGGCCAGATGGTTGAAGTTTAGCCAGCATCCTAAAATACACAAGTGAAGAGGACCTTACCTCCTAAGCGTGAAGTAGTGACAGGTGAGAGAGGTCAGGAAGGGAAGGGGAGGAAATGCAGGGTGAATATGGGTTGTCCTGTTCTGAGGTGAGTGTCTCTGCTGTGATAAAATTGTCTTGGAACAGTGATCTTCAGGGTGCAGACACCCTTACTAATGACAATTTTCATTGTAGGGGTACATGTCCTTTTTAAAGGAATAGTAATATATTTTAGATAGTTAAAAAGAAATAAAAAACTAAAAAAGGGTCAACACATCAGAGTGGCATGTTCTGGTCTCCTGGAGTTATACCTTGAGGTGATGTGTCTTGCACCTTAAAATACCAAGGATAAGAACATATAGTATAGATGAGCAAATAAGGTTACCTAACTGAAAGGTTGGGAGGGAGGGGGGAGAGGGAAATTCTCTAATGCACATGATGTACGTACCCAAACATATCAAAGCCAATCACTAAGCCAAACATGAAGAGGGTGGGAGAGGGAATGGGGCAGGAATTAGGTAAGGGATAACTGGATGAGGTGCGCATATATGCCTCCACCGTCTTGTACTCCATTAAGATGTATGACTACAATGCACCAATAGAAAGTTAAAAAAAAATAAAAGGAACATATTTTGTAGTATGGAGAAGATGACATCAAGATGCAGTCATCATCCTCCAGGTTTCCTTGTTGATAGAATAAGACATCCTGGCCAATCAACTATCAGAACTAGATGATGATGGTGACGAGGTCTGTGGTGGACTGGGTTAGCGGTAACCACTGCGTGCCATGAACTCGTTGCTGGGTCTTACTGAGGATGGAGATGGAAGCACTGAGCATCTTATGGGCATCGGTACATCCCACCCACTCTGCTGTACTGCACCTCAAGCTCAGTGATTGCGTCATCGACACTAAGACAGTACATCTCAACTAATTCTGGATGCTATTTTCTTTTGGATATTTATTTGCTTTCTGATTTATCCATCTTTTCCCCTGTGATGTTTAACTGGAATCTAGTGCCAGAGATAGATGAACTCAAGGAAAAATTATACTTATCTGTCATATCTGGCTTATTTCCATGACAACTGAAAAATTTTACCACTTTTTCGTTAGTATTCTCCAAAATGAGGAGAAATATGCAGCATTTTCAAAGTATCCCTGAATTAAGTCCAATATTGCATCTTTGCAATCAGCTAAGAAATAAAAAGAAGACACAAATGAAAACTTAAAAAAATACTTTTTCAAAGTGTCCTCTTGAGTCAAGGAAAGCAGATTCTAATCTCATTGTGTAGTTGTGTCTAAATTTTTCCTTCTCATCTCTCAATTTTATAGTGTAGAGAGAAAACTGTGGCCTATAATTAGTGGCAACTTGGGGACAAGCTAACTTTCAGATCTACAAATATTTTTCTCAATTTATGTAAGTGGTAAGAAGACTCACAGATGTTTAAGGTCCATGGTTCAGAAAGCTGCATTTGGTTCCCGAGCTATGCGTCCCTCAGAAACACACAGCTGAGAGCATTTCCCACGTGTATGTGATTGATGTGCCTGGGGAGAGGGCCGAGGTCCTCTTTATCACCTCAGATGCTCCAGAACGGATGCCGCACATCAAAGCTGGTTAGAGGCCGAGGGTCGGCATTTTGTAAATGGAAAACTTAGCTGAAGGACAGAGTGGAGTTCCTTCTTTCAAGTGAGTTTTGGTTAAAAGTGTTGCCCATCTCAGAACGTGAGATCCCAAGTCTGGAACTTTGGTGTGCTGTGTGCTTTGGACAACACAGACTGGAAGAAGTTGTTTCTGCTTCCTTATTCCTCAAATACATTATTGAATACTTACTTCTTTACCTAGGAGGAATTTTCGTCTTTCATCAATTTATGAATTTTCTGTCAACACTGTATCCTTTCACTCTACCTATCACCATAAAGGATTTTTTCCACCATTAAATCCTAGGGAAAGATAATGCAAATTTCCCCAGAACAATTTCTGTTTACCTCAAATGGGGTTGGGAAAAATCTTCACATAACCAAATATTTAACTGTGCCTAGCATCCTGGCTAACTCTGTTCATTATCATTTATAGTATAAAGCACATATGACCTCTCTACCTGTACACATGTGTGCAGCCATTTTTTCTGTGCTCTTTCATTGCAAAACCTTTCCAGGTGCTAGTGAAACCTGCCATGTGCCACATTCCTTCTGGAACCTTTGCGTTTCTCAGGTGTTCTAGTTGTCCAGAAATCGATGATTGCCAAGGCGCAAGAACTGAACATGTCATCCTGACATCGACCCTTTCAAAATCTCTTGTAGTTACACCACATAAGCCGGGATCAGAGCCCAGTGGAGCATCTCCATGGAGGAAAGTGCGCAGTTCTGATTTGGAGGGCAGAGCTGGCTGGCTCCCGAGTGGTGTCTGCCTGTGAAGTGTGTGTGTGTTCACATATCAAAGAAAGCCAATGAAATCACCGCTGGGGAGAGGCCAAGAGGAGAGGAAATCAGGAAAGATGGTGCCATGATATTCAGATAGAGAAGCCAGGGTTACAAGTGAGACAAGGTGAGCAGGAGAGTTGGAGAGAAAGGAAGTTGCGGGATAAATTGCGAGTTCTAGCTCCTCAGTGGAAGAGAATTCTGGATTCTGGATATGTGAAACTCATCCCATCATCTGAGAGCCCACCGGGTAGGGGCAGGAAGCTCAGTGGTTAGTGACAGAAGTTCGTGAGAAGCAGATCCATGCTGCCATCTGGCCGCCTTTCTTCATGGCCTTGGGAGTGGTTTAAATATCCTTACTTGCAAGCTTCCTAATATACACAACAGTGACAATAATAATAGTAGGTACCTGAAATGTTTATGGCCAGTATTAAAGAACTGACATGAAGACTAAATGCAGAGCCTGGTGACTTAAGGGCATCAATGTCAGTAGGTAGTAGCTTGGTCTGCTTTAGAAAGTGACTCAGCGAGCTGAAGAAGATGGTCCAGGTCTGTACTGCCGTTAAGCAGCATTGGCCCGTGCAAGCCCAGGCCCCGGCTGCAGATACCGAGCTCTGTTTGTTACTTCATCACCCATCTGTTCTCCAAAGCCTTGCATTTGTTGTTATATTCCTGAAACAGAGGTTCTTAAATAAAATTTAAGGTACTAAGTAATGTTTAGCGATAGAACACATTTTCACTTCCACTAACTTTGCAGGGATATTTCAGGGTTAATGGAGAAACAGAAAAGCTTTTTAGGTACCATGCGGTGCATCTTTCTTCCATTACGCCATTCCTACTTCTGACTTTATAAGACGTATCTTCCCCCTAAAGGTTGAACTCTGCTTGGTGTAAGTGCATTCCTCCCAGATATAATCTGATAGAAGCTCCTGTGGCCCATGGAAGCACAAGGAAGGAAGGGAGGGAGGGGACAGGAGGGGGAAAAGGAGGGAAGGGAGAAGAGAAGAAAGAGAGAGATAAAGGAAAGAAGAAGGGAAGGAAAAGAAAACAAGGCAGAAGCTAAGAAAAACAAAATAAAAAGGGAGAAAAAAAGGAAGGGAAAGAAGAAGGAAGGAGATGGGAAGAAAGGAAAGGAAGGAGGAGGCAGGCAGTAAGGGAGGGAGAGAGAAAGAAGAAAACTTGGTAGTCATGGTGTGTTTTGATTATAGCAATAATTTCACAGGTGTTTAATTTTCTCCACAGTCACCAAGGGATATGCATGAAATATCTACAGCTCTCATATGCCAATCAAGCCTAAATACAATAGTAAAGGAATCAAGTCCTGCTTTAGAGTTCTGCGCTTTTGAGGCTGCTCTGCTGGGTTGACTGCAAGTGTGACAGGTTCCATAGACTCTGAACTTCACACACCGTAAGGCCACAGGGTTCTAACATTTACTTAAAGTCTAGTGAAATTAGTTCTTATTGTTACATAGCTTTCTCTTAGGGCATTCACAGGAGTTTTGAAAGAATGTTCAGGAAGACCTGAACCATCCACTGGTGGTACAGAACTAAACCTAGAATCTCGTCTGACTTGTCCTTCCTTAAGGCTCGTTGCTATCCTTACGTTTCCCCCAAGGAATACATCATTTCTGGCTCCAGGACCTGGTGCCCTGTCCAGCCCAGAGTTCTCTGTCCCCTCAAGTGGTTCCCTGAGGCCCGGAGCTCCTCTCCCCTCCTCAGACTTCTCAAGCTCACAGGGCCAGGCTTAGAGTTTCAAACCCTTCATCTTTCATCAAACTTACTAAGGTTTCTAGACATCACTGGTCCTCAAATCACATTTAATGAGCTAAATTAAAATGTAACATAAGTGCTGATTTTTATTTTTTCCTATTATATAAAAAGGTGGTTGTGTATGGGAGGGTGTCCTCCCTTATCTCTGATTCCAGAAAAATCAAGAAAAATTTTGCCTGATTATTTTCAGGAGCCTTGCTGCTATTCTCTTACAGAACATTCAGGGTAATGATTGAATTGCATTCAACTTAGCTTTTAGAGTACATATCACTTAATCATAATCTAGATTAAACTCCAATTTTAGACTTGGATTAACCATGATATATTAAATAGTTGAGCACATCTAGTTTCTCCCCTAACCATACCATTACTCCAAATAAATTTTAAGAATATTTATAACCTGAAAAACTATTTTTTGGAACATTTTCAAAGAAACATCCAGAACAATGTATGACCAAATATCTGGGTAACTTGGCCCAGACAACCAGCATACTTAACCATCACCTGCCGATGGCATGAATTAGGCAGAATACATAATCCCTCACCTCACTCCTCTGGCCAGATCTTTCTTCTCAACTCTTAAAAATTTTCAGTATTTTTTTAAGAATGATCAAGAGGAGATAAGCATTGTTCTTATAGAGAAAATATTTTTAATTTTCCTTAATATAAAACTTATAAAATGCATATCAAGATATAAAAGAAAAACACATTTACCACCATTACATAAGTTTACATTTTCTACTTCACCCTGCCCCACTATTCAAAAATAAGTTTGCAAAGAATGTATCGACACTCTAACAGTGGGCCAGTTATGGTTTTTGGGAAACGCGATTCGTTTTCGAGTTTTCTTGGAGCATGGTATGCCATTTTTGTTTGTAGAGTGGTTATGATGCCACAAATCTGCTCTGCAGTAAGGTAGGTGATGCTTCCAACGTACTTCAGAGGAGCTGTGTTTCAGTGTTCTGTTTTATGAAATTATAAAATGAACAGAAAATACATCCTGTTACTAACTAGGAGAATAAGGAATGAATGTCTTTTACACCACTATTTTACTACGAGTAAGGAAGCAACTTACTCGGAGGTGAGATAGCAGTGACATGATTCTCTCTGCTTCTATAACTTTCTTTAATGGACTTCAGGGGGGAAAAAGCAATGATTATCATTTGGAACTAATGATATGACTCTCCTTTCAGCATCATTCAAATGTGAAATCCAATAAAAGACTTCCTAGGTTTTATTTAAGCAATCTAAAACTTTAGTAGAAATATAAAAATGCAAAAAATCATAGCCCTGTTTTAGAAAGATAAGTTTATAAGTGAAAACTTAACACCTGTCCCGTTTAAGACCTAAAATATAATAGATGGAGTCTAAAATCAGAGTGTTTGACAACTAACCTTAAATATTGAGTTTACATGAGTGATGTTAAAATATGGGCATATTTCAAACATTGTTACTGATGTTAATTCTTATCTAGTAAAGCAAATTCTTTACTAAACTATTTCTTTTGAGGTGACTATAGCCTTACATATATTTAGACATAATACACAGAGATTACTTTTGCTCAGTGATGACATCTCCTATAGCCAAATGGCACTTTGGACCTGGTGGCCCTGCAGCACGATGCGAATCTCTCATAACAAGAAACCCTGATGGCCCCTTTTCTTTTTATTTATTTTTTGTAATACTAAGTAGTTCTCTTTCAGAGATCCACCTCAGTCTTATTCTATTTATTTATTTTTTTATTTTGAAATGGGGTCTCGCTGTGTTGCTGAGGCCTTACCGAACTGCTGAGATCAAAACTGAGATCCTCCGGTCTCAGCCTCCCACGTACTGGGATTACGGGTGTACACAACAATGCCTGGCTGCCGAGTGGCCCTTTTCAGTCCACACCACCTCCTTCCCACCTCTCTTCCCATGCTCCATTTCTTTACCCTGACCAGCACTTTGATAGTCTCCATTTCTATCATATTGTCTTTTCCAGGCTGGCATGGGAATTTATTTATATAGACCACACCTGGTTTCATTTCATTTCATTAACAAGGTCTTTTGTAGAACAGAAGTTTAAAATTTTGATGAGACCTGCCTTGTCCGTTTCTCCTTTTTATATATTAGCTTTTGATGTCAAGTCTGTGAACTCCTTGTCTAGCTTTAGTTCTTGAAGAATATCTCCTTTCTCTCCATCTAAACTTTTAGCTTCACATTTGAGTGTGTGATTAACTTTAAGCTAATGTTTGGTAAAGTGTGAGATTTGGGTGGAGGTTTATTTTATTTTATTTTTGTTGGTGGATGCATGATTGGTCTTGTATCATTTATTGGAAACTTCAGTCTTTGAATTATGCTGGTTCCATCATCAAAAATCAGCTGGACATATTTACTTCTATCTAATTCTGAGTTCTCTATTCTGTCTCACTGCACTGTGGGAAAATCTTCTTGAGGGTCAAATAATATCGTGAAAAGTCTAGAGTATGTACTGGATAATTTTATTGTAGTTGTCGTACTGAGGGTTGAACCCAGTGACGTTTTACCTCTAAGCTACAGTCCTATGTCAATTCATAGTTTGAAATAAGGGCTCACTAAGTTGCTGAGAAAGTCTTGGAACCTGTGATCCTCTGCTTTCTTCCTCCCAGGGATTAAAGGCATGCACAACGTCTCCTTGTTCCACTTGGATAATTCCTTTTGGTAATTATTATAGGGAGAGGATTTCCTTGTGTCCACTTTGTCCCTCACTTTCTTCCATCCCTCGTAGAGAGTCAAAGTCCACTGAATCTTAGTGAGGGCCAGGAAAAAGCCTGCTGTGATGTGATGGGTCTTAAATGTGCTTCTTCCAACTCTGGGTCCTCTGAGCCTCCCTTTCCCATCCACCAGCTAAGCAAGACAACTGAAAATTCTTCCAAGGAGAATGGAGCAGCATCGACACTGAGTTCCTGAAGGATTATGTGGTTCAGATTCCTCTCCCCGGCAACCTTTACTAGAAGTGCAGAATAAACTATGACATTAAAGCCAGGGGATCTTTGCTACAGCAGGTGGGTTTTCCTGACTTTGTAATTCCTTCACTCTCAATGCACTGAGACCCACTTCTCCTTAAAGCATTGCAATTGACCCTAAGAACTCATTGGTTTTACTTGAGTAAACAGAAAACTTGACTGATTATCAGGGAAAGATACAAACAAAAAGCCCAGTGCTTGGCACTGGTCCTTCAACCATCAGTGTCAGCTTCCTGAGTCCTCTTGGTGAAGGTGGCACATGTTTTAGTTTTAGTGACAGAGAGACCTGAATTGTGCGTAGAGTTGAGCCACAGACCTCACAAGCCTTCTCCCTTCCCAACTCTGTAGTAATTCTTTCCTTTGTAATGGGAAAGAGTTAGACACCTTGTCTAAGGCTTCCTAGTATATTGAAGTAGCTGAAATTTATCGCAAGAAGTCTAAATTTGCATGGCAACAGAAGAGGTAAATATAATTTACTTTGCAATGACTGGAAGGAATCCAACTAAGTTATCTCAACTCACTTGCCTATACAGTGTGACTTCAAACACGTGATTTTTCTGGTCCTTTTACCTAGCAGGTAGAAAGGCAAAGCCTTTTTTTCCCCTGATCTAGACACAGAACTTACACTGCCAACACCGCAAGTCTCTTTGTTTTATTTTTTATTTTTGGGGGCTGAGGATGACACCCAGGATAATTCCATCTCCAAGCTACACACCAGCCCATTTGCACTTTTTTGTTGTTGTTGTTCTGAAATAGGGTCTCAGTTTACTCAGGATAAAACTGTTAGCCACCTCTTAATAAATGGATGCCTTGGCATTCTGGAAAGGATATTGTAGATTTTCTTCTTGACATCAGCTAGATGAATGGTATTATTCATTTTTGATCTCTCAAATAATTAATATTTCCCTTCAAAACTTAGGCAAACGAAAACATGACAGGTAAGTTATCATACAAAACACTTGTAGAGAGAGTGACCTGTGTATTAAATGAAAATGTAGTAAAGTCCTTTTTTGGAACTGATTTCTATTCTGTGTAAGTTTTCTTTAAATACACTGATTTCTATTCTGTGTAAGTTTTCTTTAAATACATTTATGTACACATAAACTTGTGTAAACATAAGTTGAGAAATCGTTGTTTTGTTTTTGTGTTTTTTAAGTTGCTTTGGTTGAGCACGGATTTTTGTCCTTATAAAACCTCCTGCATCAGTTTCCACTGTACTTGGGACTAGAGGTACTGCCACTCCCAGCCAAAGAAATTGGGTTTTTGATTAAGCTATCATTTAGCATTTAATTCTCTTGGAAACATTATATAATATGCAAATACAGTATTTTAAGAAATATAGAACATTTCACCTGAGGAAATCTATATATTCCTTAAATGTAAGGTAATATAACTTTATAATCATTTTTCTCTTATTAGTAAAATTAGCTTATATGGTAAAATAATTATGTGTATAACAATAATCTTCTAGCTCCAGATACAGTGCTCATGACATATGCTGGAAATTTCCAACTTTCAGTCTGAAACAATTTCTTATTTTCTACTTTGAAATAGTCTTATTTGTATCTGCAAAAGGTAAAATAATCTATGTGTTCAAAGTCATCTCTGAAATAAATACTTGGGTGTTATAATCTTAAGACTTCAAAAAGTTCAAACATAAAAATACTTATATTGGATTGATACTCTGCCTACTCTTATTTCTTAACAAAAGGCTGCTTACTCAGTAGTTACTCCAAGGATAAAAAAGAACATTATTAAATCTTTACAAAATATAATAAAAAAGAAAATGCATATATATGAGTTGTGCATGGTTATAGAAATATCCTTGGTCAGCATCTTTTTCAAACTGCATCCCATATTGAGTTAGAGGTCAACTGTGTTCCAAAATTCTATTAACTGCCTATGGTGGTTGTGCTGCCCTGCGGTTATAAAACTCTAGAGACCAGAGTGTACACCTCTCCTCTGCCTTGACCGCCCTGTCTATAAGGGGCCACCATGCATCTGTCAGTTCTGAGGCCACTTACAAGCATCAGAAGGCTGAGGTTTAAGGTTGGAAGAGGGCCTGGGACCCCTGATGCTCCAGTGATCACCGGCCTTTCAGGGTGATCATATTTCCCATGTCTGTATAATGTCTTAATTTAATAACTGCAAAGGCCACATCCTTCTGGGTTGTTGGTTTGTAAACTGTCCTAAAATTTCAAACCTGAAAGGCTCTGATTCATCATGTACTTTATTTCTTCCATTTTATAAAAGTGAAATCTCACTTCAGTCAAGTCAAAAGATAAGCTCAAATTGTTAGCCAGTTTGCTCGTGACAGGATTAAGAACATAAATCTCTTGGCTATCTGTCCTCGGATACTCAAACTAAAGGTGTTTTGTTAGAAAGAGTGTGTGTTAAGAGCATTTGATGTGTCCTCAAGCCCTTCCTAGTGAAGGGGCTCGAGGACATATCAAATGCTGGGAAAGATTTCTGGACTTGCTGTTAACTTATATTATTAATACTACAATAAAACTTCCTAAACCTCAGGACAGTAGCAGCAGAGACTTTGATTCCTGTGACATTTACTTTCACAGTCTCAGGTAGTGAAATAGTTCCTAGAAGGGAAGATACTCAGTACTCAGTACAGGATGGATGGATGAAGTTTTCTATCTAGCCTCCCTACATCTATAGTGTTAACCAAAATCGGAGACGGGTAAGATATATGAAGCAACAGTGTCTCTAAATCCTGTATTTCTGAAATCAATATGGAAAAATGACTTTTTATATATTCAATATAGCCTGAAGGGCAATCTCAAAATCATAAGACCAATTCAAAAATAGAAAATATCTCACGGAATACAAGAGCAATTTTTGTATTAGATTACTAGAATCCTTCAAGAATATGTGTAAATATTAATTCTTGAAAATTACAAGGTGACCTAACTTGGAGATAAGATCAACTTGGATTATGTAGGTGGAATTTATATTCAATGACAACTGTTCTTTGAAGAGATGAAAGAGAAGGCATGAGATCCATGCAGACCCAGGGACAGTGGCAGCCACCACCAAGTGAAGGAGGCATGGGATATTTTTCCTAGATTATTCACAGGGGTTGTTTCTTAGCTGACACTATGATTTTGTGCTTCAGCAAGGACATTAGCAAGAGGGGCCCAGGGGGTGTGGCTTTGGGGGTTATTTGTCTGTCTTTCTTCTGCTCTCTCACGGCTCCAGTCCACATGATGTGAGATCCTTGTGCTCTCCTTTCTACTCCTTGCTACTATACCCTGATATTCTCAGTCTCAGGCCTCACGTGAGCTGAACCCAAATCTCTAAGGAAACCATAAGGAAATGATTCTCCCTTCCTTTAAGTTGTGCGGTCGGTCACTTTGGATTATAGCAGTGGGACTGTTTACCCGGAGAGTAGGTTATCTACTATATGGCTAAGTGAATGTTCAGAAAGACAGGGCAGGTAAATGGCAAAGGGTCCCTATTTAAAGGGACAAGAACTGAACAGATTTTACACCTTGATGAAGATATGGCTCCAAAGTTATTAAAACACAATGGACATATCAAGATAAACAATAAAGTTAAGTTGTAGACATGGTATGATAAATTTGAAGAATATTAGAGAGGATGAAGGAGAAGAGAGAGAACTTTAGAAAGAGATCCACAACTGTTTAAAACATGAACATCATGGCATAGGATAACCGGGGATTAAAGTGGTGCTGGAAGAGTTGATCACTCTTGTAGGAACTGAATCGAACTGAAGTCATACATCATACCATAAGTAAAAGTAGACTGTTACATTAAGAAATTAAATATAAAGACATGTTAAATAGTTTTTAAAAATAGGTAAATATTTTTACAAACATAGGGGAGAGAAAAGGTTTTTAAAATTTACCAGGTCTGGACCATAACTCTATTACATTGAAATTAAAGTCTCTGCCCAAAGGCAACAGATTCAAAAATAATTCCCGAAATGGAAGGGATATTTACAATAATTTTCATAGATATGCACTTTTTATTTGTGAATGTATCACAATCAAATATACTCATCTCCTCTGAGTTGGAAATGTATTAATAAATTGTCATATCCATAAATTAATAGCCTACATGAATAAAAATTATATAATAACAAATATAAAATATGAATGAAATTGTTATAAATTTCTATGTAGATCATATTATTGTATGTAATTTTAAAAATAAAACTAGTTATTATTTTTGTATTACAAAAATATAATGAACACAAAGCATAGTTGTATGATAATCTCTAGATTTTATATAAGTAAGATATTAGGTTTTAAAAACATGGATTTCTTATATTTGATAAACAACTCAAGGTAAATGAAGCTAAACATGAAGTCATTTTTATCTATGATTTTTAAATATATTTTCTCTTTCAAAATTAACTCAAAGTATTTATATAATTTTTATTTATATTAAGACAACCTCCTTAACTACATCAAAGGAGAAGAAAGAGAAAGAAAGAATGTGTAAAGTATCATTGTACAATTTATGCTTAGAATCAAATATCTCTGATTTTAGATAGTGCCCACAGGCAATGTGAAAGGGAACTGAGTTTTGAAGATAACCTGCTTAATTCTGTTTTCTTTATATTTTAATTTTTAAAATTTTTAATTTTTTTAATTAATTTTTTTTGGTGGTACTGGGGTTCCTGGAAACCCTTCTACCTCGGGGCTATACTCCCAGACCTATTTTATACTTTTTATTTGGAAACAGGGTCTCTTAAGCCAGCGAGGCTGGCTTCGAACATACGCCATCCTCCTGTCTCTGCCTCCCAAGTACAGGGATTACAAGCGTGTGCCACCACGCCCAGCAATTCTGTTTTCTTTATAAACACATTCTTACTGAGATGCAATTTTCGCTTTATACAGCTTACCTATATTAAGTGTGTAATCCGGTAGTTCTTGGTATGCTCACAGAGTGATACAGCACTCACTACACTAGGGTAAAATGCAGAGTGTTCTCATTACCCTAAAAAGAACCCTACAACCGTTAGCTGTCCAGTCCGTTCTCCCTCCATATGCTTCTCCCTCTGCTTCTTCTACCTCACCCCCAGCCTCCCTTAACCCAATATTATTACCATTCTCAGAACAACATCGTTACTGTTGGAATTGCTGCTCCAAAGATAAACTCAGGGTTTTAGGTCACTAATTTGCACAGTTCTTTAAATTATTCATCTATTTTGGCCACCTTGGCCTCGATCACTTCACCTCCAGAGTCCTGGTTGGAAGAGGAAAAGTTAATGTCTTAGGACAGGTACAAAATGGAAAGGAAACCTTTGAGGGCTTCATGGAGCCAGTGATTGTGAGTTGAAAGAAGATACAGGACATTACAAGTTAAAGACATGGTCAGAATAAATAGCTTGTGCTTCTTCTGTTCACATTTTGACATGTTGACCTCTGCCTCTCTGGATGACATTTTTTGCTGACCTGGTACTCAACTGGCAGTCAAGAATAAAAGACCTTTTGTTTCCTTTCCACTAATCTCAGTAGACTGCTCTTCAAAAATGGAAAAGATGCTTTAGAATTTCAAAACGGGCTTTAAAATTGAATTTTGTCACTTTACAGTATAACTGTCCACATAAACCAAATTGAGTGATTTTATTTGGTATAACATTGAGATTCGGGGAAGGGTGTGGAATTATGAACTTGCATATTTAGTGAAAAGGATGGAGCCTTACTTTCCCAGGGTGAGAGCTGTGTGTTGAGGAGGAGCAGCAGATATTGAGTGGGGAGCAACCACAGGGATTATTCACCATATCTGTCTACAGGTGCCTGGAGCTGATGTGTCCTATTTAGGAGAATGATAAATTATTTGGTAAGCAAATGCATGCATGTATCAAATAATAGCTGTGTGTGTGTGTGCGTGTGTGTGTGTGTGTGTGTGTGTGTGTGTGTGGTCCCGGGAATTGAACCCAGGGGCATTCTACCTCCGAGATACACCACCTTCCCTATTTTTTATTCTTTACTTTGAAACACGGTTTCACTAAGTTGCAGAGGGCCTCACTAAGTAGCTGAGACTGGCCATGAATCTGCTATCCTCCTGTCTCTGTCTCCCAAGGACTGGTATTACAAGTATGCACCACCAAACCTGGCTTAAATGAGAGCTTTTAAAATGTACCGTGGGTCTTATTTTTAATAACCCTGGACAAATATTTCTAAGTAGTGCCTGGTATATTTTGAAGAACTTAATTAAAACTCCCGACACTTTATGTGTAAACATCTTGAACACCTTAAATTTTATTATTTGATTAATATATGATTAAATATTATATCATCCATGTTATATTTTATATTTTTCACAAGTCATGGTAATGCATGACAGTTTCCCCCTATATGTACCGAGTTTACCAAATATCTTCTTAAAAGTGCTTACTGAAACAGTGCTTTGTATAGATAAAGCTGGAATCTGCTTGTAAGGACAATGATAAGAGGAGTTTGTCATAAACTATATGCAACCAAAGCTGTGACATTTTTGATGATGTAAATAGCCGGATGTGATTTAAAGATACTTTGAATTCAAGATACAGGACCAAGTGTAAGTTGACTGAAATGATCAGCTCCTATGGTTTGCAGGTTCAGAGGTTTTATGTCATTTTCATCACATGAAAAACTAAGCTAAACAAAACTTTGATGGATAGATGAAATGTATAAACTAAAAGAGTGAATACTATTTAAATCAATAAACAATATGAGGCAAGCCAGGGAATGGGGCTTGTGTTTGGTGAGGAAAACCATGAACACGGATGCCACGTGTGTGAATGTGAGTTCTTGTGTCTCAGAACATGGAACATTTGATTTATTTTCAATCAACAAGTATTATTGTGAAAAGTCACATTAGCATAACAAACCCTCAATCAATGCTGGCTTTTATTACATTAAGGCTGATGAAATTATCTCATGGAATTCCTGAAAATAAAAAAGGGAGACCAAGAATTTAAATTCAGGTTAATAACCAGGAAATTGAAACACATGGGAAAGGATATTTTAGTAAATATATTAAGAACAGTTACTTGCTTAAGATATGAACATAGCACATAGAGCCCCAAACTCACATTTTGTGACACATACACACAACAATTTGTTTTTTTTTAATTTGTATTTACTTTTCAGTTCTGGGGATGCGACCCAGGGGCATTCTGCATCTCACCCAATACTCCCAGACCTATTTTATTTGGAAACAGGGTCTCACTATATTGCCGATAATGTCCCAAAATTGCCAAAGCTGGCTGCAAACGTGCGATCCTCCCGTCTCAGCCTCTCAAGCACTGGGAACACAAGTGTGTACCACCACGCCCAGCTAACAGCTTGTCTTTCTACAGAACAATACCTATTCATTAGAATACAATTTTCCATGTAAAAATACATATAAAAAAGAAATGTAGAAAATTGATAAAAATATTTTCCTACATATTTAGGTAATTTATGAATAAAACAATTAGGGACAAGTGTTTATATTTTGGAAGATAAATAACTATCAGTTTTCTTCAATAGATATAGGACTATTCAGATTATTTTATTTATTACATGTTTTTTGATAATTTATGTCTTTAAGGCTATGCGCATCTAAATTATGAAATTTTTCTGCATATAATAAATTAGCATTATTTTATTATTACTTTTGTGCATGAAATTATTTGTGCTGGTAGTGATTTTTTCTTTCATTTCTTTTAAGTTTATTTTTTAATTTTTTTCTTGATGCATTGTAGTCATACATCTTAGTGGAGTACAAGATGGTAGAGGCAGACATGCACACAGCACTCAATTGGCCCTGACTTTTCTCTTTATTTTTCTGCTTTACCTATCTAAAAGATTACCAATTTTATTGAGCTCTTCCTAGATCCAGCTTTTGATTTTGTTTATTTTTTCTATTGCTTCACTATTTGCAATTTTGTGGATTTATGCAATATTTTCCCACTGCTTTCCTTAGCCTTAGATTTCCTTTCTTTCTCTAATTTCTGAAGTTATAAGCCTAGGTTGATGCTTACAGATATTTTTTCTTTAGCACTTTATGCTCTTAATGCTATTGTTTTTCTACATCACATACATTTTTAAAAAGAAACCATATTTTCATTATCAGTGTGTTCAAAAACATTTCAGTCTCTTAAAATTTTAATAGTTTTGTTCAGTTCCTTTGTTATTTACAAACATGTTACCTTATTTCCAAATACTTGAGGATTTTTCAACTAGTGATCTTTGAGTAATTTCTAGTGTATATGCATTCAAGTTGTAAAATGTATTTTATAGGGTGTGTGTGTGTGTGTGTGTGTGTGTGTGTGTGTGTGTTGGTGCATCTTCCTGGGATTGAACCCAGAGCCTTGCACATTCTATTCAAGGGCTCTACCATGAGCTGCCCCTAACTTCTGTAGTTGTTAAGGGCATGCTTTAACACCACTCAGAATGCGGACTCCCTTGAAGCATGTTTCCATGGGATTTGAGTCAAAGGTGTATTATGACATTCTGCTGTTGCTGAGCATTTATTCCATAAAAAATAGGATTAGTTGATTAGAAGTGATGTTCAGGTCAACTCTTTTCTCAGAGATTTCCAAAATGGTGCTCTGTCAAGGCCATAGGGATGTTAAAATCTCCAAATAAATGCTAAATTCACCTACTTCTCTTTTAATTCAATCAGCTTTTGCTGCAAATTTCTGAAACTCTTGTCAGTTTATACCAATTTAAATTGTGTCTTCTTGGAAGATGCACCCGCTGGTCATTCTGTAATGCTTTTTCTTATTTCTGACCAGTTTCTTTGTTCTGAAGTTTGTTTTGAATCTACTATTTTTTATATTTAAAGTGAGTTTATGGTAGACAACATATGCTTTATTTAACTCTGGCAATCTCTGTCTACACACACACGCACGCACGCGCGCACACACACACACACACACACACCAATTTTTTAATTATCCTTCTTAGGTTGTTTACTTATATAGTTGAATAAGTATCTACCATTTTGATAACTGATTTCATTTGTTCCACTTGTAATTTATTTATTTTTTCTGATATTTTTCTGACACCCTGGGATTGGTTGAGGTTTTCTTCACATAATTATCTTTGTGGTGACTTAGTAGTTGAGTATGACACTCTGGGAGGAGGTTTCTGTGCTGTTCCTGCTTGTGTGTCCTGAGCTTCCTGGGCCTGTGATTTGTGTACATCACTGCTTTGGAGAATTGCTCTGCATGATTGCGTCAAGTTTTCTGCTCCATTTGATGTCCCCCTTTTAGATTTTCAATAATGTGCATGTTTACCTTGGACTCCGCGCTGTGTTCTTGGACACTCTACTGGTTCTTCATTCTTTGTCTTCGTGTGTGTGTGTTAAGCTCCTCTCTGCAGAGCTTTGAGCTCCCTGCTCCTGGGTCTCTGCTCTGTACATGCTGCTGAAAAGCTCTGAAGAGCAGTCTTCACTTGTGCTCCGGAGTTGCACCTGCCAGCACTTCCCCTTGGTTTATTAGAGAGGGCATCTCTTTTGAATCTGCCTGCCTTTCTTATTGACACATTTTTATCAGAACCGTAACACATTCACATGGTCCTTTACAGTGTCCTCTCTGACCACCCCAGTGTCTGTGATTCACATGAGTCTGCTTCCGACCCTGCCTGGTCTCTCTCCAGATTCTGATTTTCACTTTTCCAGCCCTTGCAACTTTTCATTTGAAAGCTGGGGCAATGTATCCGGTGATAGGCACTAAGGTGAGCACATCGCTAGTGGGACTTGACTCATGTTTTATGGATCCCTGTTAAGCAGGCTAGGACCTGGACTTTGTTTAATGTTCTGTAGCCCTATGTTCCAGAGACATAAAATTCCTGCTGATTTCTTGTTTATGCCTTCCCTGTTGACTTTGGGCTCCTCCAAGTAGATCTCCCAGAAGTTCTGTGTCTTGAAGCTATATGACTGTAATCTGCCATGGAATACTGGATTCATGTTAGCATAGTAAGAAAATGTTAGAGGAAAGAGCTCTATTAAGTTTTATTGAATCTACACCTTTACTGGGCCTGTATCTCTGGGCTCTGACTTCACAATTACTCCTCCACATCTGAACTTCTTCCTGAGGCCTCTGCTTCAAGTCAGAGGAATGGAAAAGTTTGAGCAAAGCCCTCTTTATAGTGACTTTGGAGAATAATATTTTTTAAAATGGGGATCACTCTTAGGGCACTTCACAAACATTTTTTCTTTCCTCCCTCCAGGACTAGTTGGAGATCCTTTTTAGGTTTCTACTACAAGAACTTAGTGGAATTAACAGCAGGAACCACCACACTCAAACACTGTGCGCTCAGTAGATTTTCAAACTCATACTCATCTCTAGATGAACTCATGGTCATCCACACTCTGGCTCTTCCAGTGTCTGGCTCTGGTGATTCTGGTTTTGCTGGAAATGAGGAGGAATAGAAGAAATAAAATACGTGGGCAGGAAATGTAAAGGAAAGCCAAAGAGATGCAATTTTTTTTTTTTTTTTTTTTTTTTTTTTTTTTTTTTTTAGTGGAGGTACTGGTGTTCCTGGAAACCTCCGGTCTACACTCCCAGACTCTATATTTTTGAAACAGGGTCTCTTAAGCCAGCGCAGCTAGCTTTGAACCTGCACGATCCTCCGGTCTCAGCCTCCCAAGCGGGGGGATTACAAACATGCGCCACCACGCCCGGCAAAGAGATGCAATTTTAACTTGAGGATCCAGACGTTCCTCTAGGCCGCCACCCTCAACCCCCAAGTTAGTGCTTCTCCCAGGCTGGTCACTACTAAATTGCTGAGAAACCTGTTAGCTTTAAAGTTACTGTAAATTCACTCACTTATGATAATTACCTTGTGCACTGTTAATTAATCCACTAATCAATAGATTAAATAGAGATATGGTATTTTAAGAAACCTATAATTTAGGGTTTCTTAATTTCTTACTTCCCAGCATTGTATATCGATCGGATCATGGAGACCATGTCAGCCTAAAGATCCTGAGAATGACTAAACCAACATAAACTGGCCTGTGATCACCAAACTGCTGTCATCCCCAAATCACTTCCACGTCCAGTCCTCACCAAGATGGCTTTAAGAGAGTGACCAGGGGTCCCCAAAGTGCCAGTATCATTCTTGAAATGGCCCAGATATTCCCTTGAATGTGTATATTTTTTTTCTTTTCCCTAATGGAAATTCTCTCTTGAAATAGCCCACATTTCCACTCCAATGTGTACCTGCCTTAAATAAATCTCTGTGTCTGCTTAGTAGATGCTGAAGTTCTTTCTTTCCGTGTACCCCAAGGACCCTATTTATCCTGAGTGGAGAATCCACAGTGCTCCAGAAACTCTGTGGACCTCTCTCCTAGTGACAGGGGCCTCTTGTATCCAAATCCTTGTTTTCCTGTGACTTCACATGCCAGGGTGGTGTTTTCTCTTAAAACCTCTCTCTGATGTTCCAGAAAAAAAATCATCAATTTTCAATTTGCTTTGCATTTTCTTGTTGCAAAGATGTAAGTGGCAGCTTCCAAGCTCTGGAGATGTTAGAGCTGAAACTGGAAGAATAAAGCAATGCTATGGGCGTTGTGTGTATAAAAAGAGTTACAGAAAACACAGGCTTCCATTCAGCTGTGGCTCCCCATGGGGGTGAGAGAAACAATTCCAGCCAAGTTCTACTGCTGATTAGCATTAATTTACTCACAATTTGAAGAAACAGCCATTAGTTTAGGAATATCAGACTTCAGCAGTGGTAGGCCAAGTATCCGTCACTGCCAACTCCTTTCTTTGCCAGGATTTAGGGTGCCTGCCTGGATACAGTAGCAACAATTGTTGGCCATGCTTTCAGCTGCTGCCATCTGTCCCAACTCCAATATGAATCCTAACTCTTTGCTGACTGATGTGCACTCTGCAGAAGGCGTCCTTTGTCATTTGTAAGTCTGTCCAGGTTTCTGATGTGACTCATTTATGCCAAGATTTGCCAGGCAGCTTTCAGGGTAGCCTAGAGTGAGTTGTTTTAGGTATCAGCTTGTTTATGGGTCCTGCTGTATCCGGGGCTCACCTATCCCATGATTCTGCACAGTGTGACTCAGACAGTGGGTTCTACAGAGGATGCACAGTATTTTTGTACCACTGACCACAAGCAACTGTCAAAGATCCCAGGGATGTCCCCATCTTCAGCCCAAGACCATACTAATGCATTTCTGTACATTTATTTGGGGTCCCTTCTCTTTGGATATTTTCCCACAGTTACCATTATAAAAATAAAAATACTTAAACTGGGGTGGAAGTAAGTTTCCAGGGAGCTGAAAAGAGTGGCTGTTCATGGTGATTGGCCCTGACTGTCAAAGACTTAGTTGGAAATAAGCCCAGAACTTTCCCTTTATTTGTATTCTATTCAGCACTTTGTGCAGTACCAGAGTTAAATAAATAACAAATCTATAGCTAATTCTACCCATGATGAACTTATCTTTTAAAGAGCTGCAAGGTTTACTCTTTGAATCTCCAATAAACCAGACTTTAATTCATGTACCAGTTTAATGTAAAATGTCTTTGAGAAATGTGTACCTCAGTGACACTTCAACAGCTTTTATGTTACCAAAACAAAACTTATTAAACAGCCCTGAAAAGCCCAGGAAAAGGCGATCTTATTGAATTTCTAGGATATGTACTTTTTATTGTTTATTTTTATTTTTTGCTCTTTATCACTCTTTCCCCTACATATCCTCTTTCAACTTTTACAACAAAATAGCAACAAAGCAAAACAGAAGACGGGAGAGGAGAGAGAGACTAGGTGACACCTGGGAGCACATGCCTGTAATTCCAAGACCTGGGGGTCTGAGAAAGGAATATCCCAGGTTCACAGCTAGGTAAGGGTAGCCTTGCTTCAAAATTAAAAAAGAAAAATAGGGCTGGGTGTATAGTTCAGCAGTAGAACGCCCCTTAGTTCCATCTCCAGTGCCACACACAAAAAAGTAGTTTATCAAGTTAAAATGTAGACCATCACATGGTCTACACCCTGTCTCTTTATCCCTTTCTTAAAATGTTTCTCATTATAGAATTTATCTTTTGCTTTAACTAAAAACTGTTTAAGAAAAAAAAAAACATTCTAGGGATAACTCCAGGCTCAACTCAACTCCAAACTAAATACATTATATTTATTTAAACAAGCGGTGATTTGCTCATAAGTCCACATTGCCCACAATAGAGATGCTGAGCTGACATTAAACTGCATGCTGGCAATGATACGTCCTCAACAATGTGGGTGTCAACAAAATATGATTGAGATGTCAGATCAGCAAGCTGCACTCGTTCTGGTTTTCTCCAAATTATTATCTAAATATCCAAGTACTTAGAACACGAACACACCCCTATATTTTGGGAAATACCATTTTTTACGTCCATCAGTGAGAAGAGTCCTAGAAGGGAAGGCACTTGGTAACAGGTAGGAAGTGATATCACGAAACGGTGTCAATTCCCGGTGGCTTTCTTGCTCTTCAGTACTAAGACCTTAAATAAAATGAAATTTGCTTTCATCATCTGTAAAATGAGAGTAATGTATGTTTTTCTGAGAATCGTTTTAAGGCTGTGGGCATTGTAGGGGTCTATGTACATGTCCATAAAGGAGTCTGGCTAGCAGTGGATGTGGAGAAGGAGGAAATCATCACATGGGAGCTGCTGGAGGAGACCCAGGCCGACAGGCTGAGCAGCACGGAACTGACTTCCGCCCCAGCGTTCCCTTAGGAGGAAGAGGCCCTGCCTTGACTCTTTGATTTCAACCTGCTTAGTTCTTGAGCTTGATGGCTGGTTTTGTGTATTTTGTTTCACGTTTTCTTTATATAAAAGCTACCTGCTACCTAAACATGGAGGAAATGGAGCTAAATAAGAATATACCCCACGGTCCTGGACCCAGACTACATTTTTGAGGCTTTCCCAGACTTGGGAAATATGAGTAGCGGCACCCTCTCTGGAATCCACAGTCTGTGTCACAGCAACGTGGGAGCTTCCGTCCAGAAGGCGGTCTGCAGGAACTAACCCTGAGGGTTAAGTGACTGGCCTTTTGCCTGTAGTGGAGGCGACTGGGGTGAATTCTCACAGCCCAAGAGTCCCCTGTGGGCTAGTTGAGACCTCAGTTGCCATCACAGGGCAGGCCGGCTCCCTCTGTATGATCCTGTCCTCCTCACTCTCTAAGAGACGGCCCTGCAGAAGCACCTCTGACATTCTTTATCTGGGCCTCAGTCTGTTTCCAGGGAACTTAATCTAATACAAAAATTATTTATTGATGTAATACAAATTATCAGCCAGGCGTGGTGGCATATGGTAGTAATCCCAGCATTTGGGAGGCTGAGACAGGAGGATCGTGGTTCTCAGACAGCCTCAGCTACTTAGTGAGGCCCTTTGCAACTCAGTGAGACCCTGTTTGTAAATAAATAATAAAAAAAAAAAACAGGGCTGGGTGTGTGGCTCAGAGATAGAATGCCCCTGGTTTCCATCCCCAGTACCGCAAAAAATAAATAAATAAAATTAAAATTAAAAAATTAATAGGTATCTACTGTGCAATACAATTGTGCCAGGTCCTGAGAATATGATGACGAGGCACATTCAATTATTAGGAAAACTTTCTATTGGCTTGCGTTTGCCTTTAACAAGAGAAGTCAGCTCCTATTTGTATTTTTCTAGTTTGCACGCACAAAATAAATATCTGTGGTGTACTCTTAATTTTTATTTATTTATTTATTTATTTATTTATTTATTTATTTATTGGTGGTACTGGGGGTGGAACCCAGGGGATTTCTATCTCGGGCCTAAACTCCCAGGCCTATTTTATATTTTTATTTGGAAACAGGGTCTCACTAAGTTGCTGAGAGCCTCACTGAGTAGCTGAGGCTGGCTTCGAACCTGTGCGATCCTCCTGCCTCAGCCTCCCGAGTGTGGGGATTACAAGCATGTGCCACCAAGCTTAGCTATTCTTATTTTTTAACTGTAACTAGTTAGGGGTCTTCATGTAGTAATTCAAAATATTCATATAACATGAAATTGTCAGGTACTTAGAGATGAGCAGATGGGGTTGTTTGGGACAGACCTGAAGGAGAGAGATCAGAGGCAGGCCTCAGTTAGACCCCTCCCCATCAGATGGACAGAGACATCACAGTCTCTTCTGTCACAATTACCTTGGAAAAAGACAATCAACCACCCCAAGAGGTGTCCAGGGAGGCAGTAGAAGACGCGCCACCTGGTAAACTCCATGCCATTTTCGCTCCAGAAGGTGGCCCCTTCTAGACATTCTTCTCTGGAATGTAACCTTCTCTTTCTCCTTCTTATCACGGCCTTTTTTATCCGGCGCCCTAATTTTTCTAGATACACTTTTTTATATCTCTCATTCATGCTTTTTGTCTCAGTTCTTCCCACATCGGGAAGAAGGGGCTGAAGCACCGCCATGGAGCACTCATCCTGAAGAGAGGCGACCACCAAGGACATAATAAGCTCATCTTGCCGCCCCTGCGCACCCCGCTCCTCCTCCTGACCTCGCCCCACTCACGCTCTTACAGAAGGTTTCCTAGGAGCATCGCTAACAGGTTTGCAGCTGGTCCTCAGTCTGTTTCCATTTTTATGAGTCTTGAGTCACTTAGGAAATGAAAGACAGAAGGAGAGATGGGGGACTACTACATCTGAATACTGAAACACCTGGAAAGCTGGCAGGGCTCTAACTGCGCGATTAGCAAGCAATTAGCATGGCCATATCTTTAGACATTTTACGTGACCATATCCTTTGTGCTGAGTAGCTTGGAATTATTTCTCCCAGATAGTTATAAAATATGTCTGTCATAACTGGTTGGGAGCCGTAGTCACCAGCTGTGCTGTAAAACACTAGACCTGACTCCTCTTAGCCAGGAGAGGCCGCTCACTGCACCCTTTTCTAGCCTCTGAAGAACATAATTGGACTCTTCTCCCATTAAGTCAACTCTTTTATTTTCCACATATGACTGAGAACATGTGCCAATTGTCTCTCTGTGCCTGGCTTATTTAATTGAATATCCTCTGATTCTATCCCAGTTACCCCAAATGACAGGATTTTATTCTTTTTTATAGCCGAATAATAGTTCATTCTTATTTTCTGTCTCTGTCTCCGTATGTTTTGATATTTATAATATGTATTATAATATGTACATATATGTACATATATGAAAATAAATTTGTGAAGCCGGGCATGGTGGCACAAGCTTGTAATATCAATATTTGGGAAGCTGAGTATTTGGGAGGATCTCGAGTGAGGCCTTTAGCAACCTAGTGAGACCCTGATTCAAAGTAAAAATTTAAAAAAGGGCTGTCTGACCTAGCCCAGAGGTAGAATATCCCTGGATTCAACTTCTAGTACTGCAAAAAAATTGAATTTGTGAATGTCTTCTAAATGAAATATTAAGTATTGATTCTTACATTTGCCCTATCTTAAAGTCTTTGATGGTAGGCAAGAGGAGAAGAATGTACCAGGATTTTAAGCATTACTTTCTGAATGATAAAATAGGCCCAGAAAAAGAAAATTTTAACATTAGTTCTCCTTTTAATTTTCAATATAAATTAGCAATTTCTTTTGTGTTTTAAAGGGTCATGTTTTTCTGATTTTAAAATGAGGCTATGCAATTTATCTGTAAGATTAATTTGATAGCCTAACTTCTAGGAAGTTAGCTACTAAAGTTTTCTTTTTCCCCCAGGGGCCAATAATGCAGTAAGAAATCAAGGATACCCCATCTAAGCGATATGCACGGGTATACCAGGTAAAAATAAGAGGTAATGGAGTTGGAGAAGTGTAACAAGCAATTAGAACTCCCCTAGCTCTCTAGCTATTTCAGTATTTAGGTGGAGTACTTCAGGATCCCTCATTCTGTCTTTTATTTCCTAAGTGACTGAAGACTTATTAAAATGAAAGATAAAAATAATTGAAAAGATAAAAGTGAGAATGAAGATAAATGTATTAAACCTCATATAAATTTATATGCTAGAAATTAATGGGGTTTTAAATGAGGAGAAAATAATATAAAAGTACCTGTAACATAAGAAAATATTACAGTTTTAGTATTTGTCTTCTGATTTGCATGTATTACACAAATATTATCAGATAATAAAAAGTTTTAAAATATCAGTAACAACTTTCTTGAATTAAAGTTTTTCATTTCTGAACATGTCACAGCAAATAGTGCGACAACTGGTCTAACTCTTATGTCAGGAAAAAACAGTTTTCAACTCAGGTTTGCACCACTTCTTGGGCCGAAGGCATTAATTTCCTTAAGATATTCTTACATTTACTTGAGGCTCTCAGGGAATAAAATCCTTCACATTTCATGAGACACTGGATCTTAGCATTAATATTGAGGTCTGTTCTCATTAGTCAGAATATATGAATCAAAGGCCTTGTTGAGGTACCATCCGGAATGTAAACTTCCCTGACTGGTGTAACTTTAAATGTGTGCTTTCATTATATTTTTCTTTGGATGAACCACCCTTTGGTAAATGTACCAACTTGATGCAGAAGTCCCCAACACACCACCATTCTGGCTGCCCAGGAGACCACTTTGCAGTAGGTAACTTGCCTTCGGATCCATTACTATTATACGGAACACTGGAACCTATTCCACATACAGGCTTTGGATTTATTAGATGGGCTATATACAAGAAAAGCAAAGTACCCTTGAAATTAAAGGTGGAAGAAGTTCCCCAGTATTAGTGGGACTGAAAGAAAAAGGAATATCATTACTTCCTGAGTTGACGCATTGATTCCCTGAAAGGTCCAGAGGCGGTCCAAGTGGGGAGAGAGAGGAACACAGCTTGGGACTAGAGGAGTCCTTGACTTATGTGGTGGGAAAGGACTTCTTCACAAGCCAGCCAGAAACACAGATTTATCGAGGGAAGAAAGAAATACACACTTAAGGCAGAATGCAGCCCAGCTCCAGAGTGAGAGACTCCCTGGGAGTGCAGGGCTGTTCTCTAGGGGACTTTCCTGAGGGGTGGGCAGAAGGAAGTATGTGAGGATGACCTCGGTCCCATAATCACAAGGTGAATTAGAGTCTGGGTCATCTTCCAGGTCTTGGCAGAGTCTTCACTGTCTTATCAGAGAGTATCCATCTTGTTCAAATGCTTCGAGGACAGCTGATGGTGCCATCTAGTTCATAGCAAAGAGACACTTCAGGGATGTGAGTGAGGACCATCACATATGCACAAATACATAAAGAAAGACGGATGGCACTTAAGAAGATGTCTACCACATCATTGGGTGCGCTATCACTTTTACCAGACTATTTATGAGCACGTGACTGGCATGGACAGAATAAGTGACACAAAGTAATTTGTTTATTTGTTTATTTATATATTTTGCGGGTCTGGGGATGGCAATTTGTTCCTACATAATTGATCTTTTAAATTACCTTGTGTGTAGCCGGGCGTGGTGGCACACGCTTGTAATCTCAGGATTTGGGAGGCTGAGACAGGAGGATTGTGGTTCTCGGATAGCCTCAGCTATGTAGTGAGGCCCTTTGCAACTTGGTGGGGACCTGTTTCAAAATAAAAATAAAATAAAATAGGGCTGTGGGTGTAGCTTGGAGGTAGAATGCCTCTGGGTTCCATCCTTAGTACCACAAAATAGATAGATAGATAGATACATACGTACGTACGTACATATGTACGTACGTAGAAAAAATCAAAGATGAAGAATTGGCCTATGGATTCTAGACAGTGCAACATGGTCCAGTGTGAAGAAGTACAGGTACCTGTTGTGAAGACTACCTCTCAGAACATGGTAAACACCTAGAGTCTAACCTCACAGAATATAACAGAGACGATGACAGCAACAAAATGAGGTCCTTGTTTTTATAGTAGACTTCCTTAGTTACCCCTTCCTAACTTCCAAAACAGCTCACCACTTTGGAGAAACAATGACCCTCTGCTGTGGGGAATTGGAGGTCACCAGGGCATCCCATGGTGCCTCCAGGGGACCACCAGTCAATGTGGTGGTGCATACTGGTTATCAAAGTACATGGGAGGCTGAGGCAGGAGGATCAGAAGTTCGTAGCCATCCTCTGAAACTTAGGGAGACCCTGCTAAAAATTAAAATTGAGCTGGGGTGTAGCTCAGAGGTAGGCTGCCCCCGGATTCAATCTCCAGTACCACACACACAAAGAAAGTAAGAATACCAACACCCCCACCTTCCTGCTTTTGAGGAGTAAATTTCTAAATTCCCCTAAAGTACCATTAGGCTCAAAGATGCTATGAGAATTTTCAGGTAAGAAAATACCAATCACTTCTCATTTTTTCTGCACCTTATTTCACTTTTTTTTCTGTTTATTGATTGATCTAAATAATGTAATTAAAACAACACAGTTTTGTGTACTGCTGTCAGGATATTGTCCCCTAATATTTTTGGAGTTGTACATAATTATATTAAACCAGAGCTATTAAAATAACTCAATTGATCCTCAAGAGAATATTGAATTAAATAATTGATGTAAGAAAAGCTGTTTTTTGTACCTTATTCACTGTGAATGACCCCAAGTAGGTTTATGTTTAAATGAATACATTTATGTTGACTACACATTTACACAAAGATGTATTCAGACCTCATTGACTCTTCATATTTATTATGCTGTATATTTATATAAATGTTGCCTATAGGCTGCCATGACCTTTGAAAGTTGTTATAATGTCCTAGAAATGGGCCAATCCTTCAATGTTCCTTGTTATAATTTAAGGCAAAGCATCTATTCTAATCAATCATTCAT
Organism: Muscardinus avellanarius; assembly: GCF_963383645.1. NCBI lineage: Eukaryota > Metazoa > Chordata > Mammalia > Rodentia > Gliridae > Muscardinus > Muscardinus avellanarius. The sequence goes on from NC_137800.1 coordinate 3,510,307, forward strand.
AAAAAATTTAATACTGAAGAAAACTAAATGGCAATCTCCAAGTACTATTTTCATCATTAAGAGCAACAATGGCAAATTATGTATGAGTGCTCAGAGTGTGAGGTCTTAAGTGCATCTGATGGCTTTGTAAAATATTGATGTCATAGGAGAGGCTGCTTGGTACTTCACAAGTCTTACTGGAAGACATGAATATGAGAACAGTGTCGTATGTATGATAAAAGAGCTGGCGTACTGATAGCAAGACTTATATTTGTAAGTGGATAAAACATATCTGGGTGCTTAGACTATCCCTCAAGGTAGGAGTCTTGAGTAAAAAATAATTAACTGGTAAAACGAAACTGCTGTAAACCTATTCCAAACATGCGTCTTTGAGGTACTCTGTAAGTCCAACTTTGAAAAACAAGCACAGTGGGAAACAAAAACGCCAATAAATAAAGAAACAATGTGCAATTTAAAATTAGATACTTGAGTCAGCAGCAAAATTCAGGACTGTGTTTTTTAGAAGTGCTCATTACCTCCCCTTCCATTAACCCCAAACATCAATATGTCTGGTAGGTCTAATGTACAACCTAACTTACTGGAAGGAAAATAGGTCCTTGCAATTCACGAATGCAGGTATTGAACAAAAAGAAGCGTGGAAAGTATGAGTTAGGAATCGTTTCTTCTATGACTTACTTCTGTGGCCCATCGTTATAATTTTCCTTACCACACCAAAATGCTTAAAAGTGTAATCTAAGGGCACCACGCAGTTATATAATCTGCACAAATGATGAAAACAAAAAGGTCCTTTAGGTCAAGATTCTTACCTGGGGAGTTATAGACTTCTATGTGTGTTTTGAAGAGCTTTCCAGTACTTATTTTGTGTGGGGGAGGATAATATTTGCATTTGTTATTTTTATTATTGTTGTTGTTCTGGGAAGACCATCCAAGGAATTGCAAATGATTCTTAAGATGAGCTGCAAAATAAAGTTATCCAATTACCTCTGTAGGAGCTACATTCAGAGAAAATCACTTGGGGTGGCACAAGTGTGTTTTGGGAGGCCGTTCCCTGAGGATGTCTTGAGTTCGTTCTTCTTACAAATAAGGTGCCATTTTTTTCTGAACTATTTTGACGTTGCTCTTTGTAAAGCTGATTATCTTTATTTACAGATATAAAACCCTACTCTAGAACAAAGAGTAGATTTGCTTGAAGCCTTAGAAGATTCACTTCATCCCTCAGGAGTCAAGGGCCAATTTGTGCACCTCAGTTCTCTAATGACACAAGCCACAAGCTTATTCAAACTAGGACCTCCTTTCTCACAGTGAAGTTCACTGAGGTATTATTGGAACCTTTTGGTATCATCCTGTAGGAATGGGGACTTAAGGAGGTAGGCCAAAACCAAACAAGCAAAAAATAAAAAATAAAAAAAAAACTGATGCTCTAACTCCTGCATTGCTATTAATAATTAAGTACCTTTTCTTGACCTAGGAGTCCAAGTCCTCAGTACAGCCAACATCCCTGAAGATATGGCAGGCTAAATGAGAAATAGCATATCTCACAATTTGGTGACATCCTGGCCATAAGCGTGGGATGCTGACACAAGTATAGTTTCTAAAAAGAGAATGAATAAGGGATGATGAAGACTCGGCCTGATTAACAAAACCTGAAGGTTATGGTCATAGGTATTGAAGGTATTCAAAAAATGCATAGTTATGTGGACGTCAATGACTCCACTGCCTTGGTGAGGAAGAACAAATATGTCTTTGCAAGCTGGGTACCAAAAGGAAGGCTCAAAATGGGTTTGCACATTGCCCTAGCCACAGTAACCCTTCTTAGGAAGAGGCAGGTCCTCTTTGTTACACCACTGTGGAACCTAACTTTAAGGTTTTTCCTGTGTGGGGAGAATTCTCCACTTATAGCCTGGTTCTTGAAACCAAGAGAGAACTTCTAGAGTAATGAGACATTGGGGTGGACTCCTTAGAAAGGATGCCACTGTGTAGTCTAGCCCTTGCCAACCAAAAGATACAAAAGCTGCAGTTACCCCAAGAGCAATCTGGCTGAGACTGATGAGATGGGAAGTAGTTAAAGGGAAGCAGAGCTGGTGTCATGATGATAGCTGTGCTATCCCATGCAGAGGAGACCCAAAGCATACGAATTTAGTTTGTTGGAGCTACACTCAGAAGCCATGCTATTTGGAAACAAAAGTCAATTTGCCTTGAGTGTGTGTGATGGACCAGGACCACGACATCTTCCTTCTTCACCTCGTAAAACAATGCTGGTTTAAGGCAAAAGGCGATAAAGGCTATGGCCAAGATCTCAAACTTCAGGAATAGAAGAGGCTCCAAATTTTTGGTTCCAAATGGGCAGAGGAGCGGAAGTCATTTTGCCACCAATTGACCTGAGTTGAGAAAAAGGGTCTTGGATTCACCTCAGTTGGTTTGAGCATTATTACCAGAGAAGGGATGGAAAATTGGGTGGGGCCCGAGGTAGATCAATTCAATGCACTTTGTTTCTGTCTCTTAAATATACAGAAGGAATTGAAGTGTGATGCACTTGTACTTTCCTGAGAGCTTCTTTCAATTACACGGTTTCCTATATATCTAGAAAAGTGCTGGTACCTTGGGGACCTTAGCTCCTTTGAGCTGCAAGTGTCTCTGAAAGAGTGTTTCACCAAATGGAGCATCTGGCAAAGCAGGCAGCCTCCACCAACAGAGCTGCTCTGTGGTTTTGTGAGGTCAGCCCTAACTGTAGACATAGCAGAGCTGAAAGCAGGCTTTATCTTAATGATGGTACTAATGGGCTTCATTCAAATCCAACACCTGACCCGGGAGGCCTTGAGGCTGACTCAGGGACTCTGCCTTGTGGGAAGAACCCATGACCTTCATTATTAGACAGAAACAGTGTGTTCTAGGACCTGACAGCCTTCCTCCTCGCCAACTCCAGCCAGGATATTTTGAGGCCTTTTCAGTGGACTCCACCTCTCCAGTCCTGCTGAAGGGTGGGAGTTTGCCTTCAGCCAGACCAGTCAACAAACCTGGATGGCTTCACATTAACCACTTCCTTCCTGCCCATTATAAATGTTCTTTCCCCAGCTGGACCTGCATCTCTGACATCTCCCCTCTTTCTTCTTTCTCTTTTTATAGAATGCCAGGTGTCCACTGTGCAAACAGCTCACCCTGGACTACTGTCTTCTGTTTATTGTAGTTAGCAGTTATCATTGCGTAAGCCTATCCTTACCACTCTAGCTAGTGTCTGGCTTGGTTTATCTTTGATAAACACCACTTCACAGGCCCCTGGACCCCTCATCTACCCACTTAGGTAAATTAATTTTTTGCCTCATTCTGTTGCCTGACCAAATCCACATTATTTTGTGAGCTTCACTGACAGATATTTATCCTGTTACCTAGGCCTGGTTCATTGAAGCTGTGTGTAAGTGCAACTGGGCAGGGACGTAGTCTCTTTGCTCTGGCCTGCAAATACTCCTATTGGCCTGCTGTGTTACATCCACTGACCCTTGGGCTACTGCCAGTGGCCCTTTAGATGGTCCTTTAGAAATCTACAGAGCAGAAGGAAAAGTTCTCTTCTTTGGGTCTATGAGCTGTGGAGTCAAGTCACACTGACTGAGGTGCTCACATCGTTCCTGGAAAAGGCTTGTTCTCCGGGATCTCAACTGAGCTTGAGCTACTGATGGAGCCTGGACCACCCAGAAATCCCAAGACACTGTGTTTGCCATCCTCCCGGGAGGAACCTGCCCTTCATACACACCACATAGAATAAAGGACTCTGCTTTTATGGAGAAACTGCATTTCATGTCACGTCTTCTCCCAAAAGGGCCCATCTGTGGTCTGGGAGGCCACTTTGCAAGATGTGCTCGCTGCAGCTACTCCTGGCACCTTTGATTCTTCTCATCGCAGGCCTCAGGTGCTCAAGGAAGTGCCGTCACTCTACGTACACATGCACAGGACTGTGGAGAGCTCTTCAAAAGGAGAAAGACTTCCTGGAAGAATCCCTTATCTAGCACTCACAGCATGCCCAACAGTTATTTTTGCACTGGGTACTATCCCATCTGGGGAAATCTCAATCCCAGAGGACACTTGGGATGGGTGCAGTTGGGGTGCATGAGGTGTAGTGACATCAGAGATGCTCACATCATGTTCTGTTGGCCTTCCCTGCTCCCATTTCTTATTCCACCCACTGATTTGCAAATCATTCATCTAAGATTGTCTTTACAGCTGGCATGGTGATATGTGCCTGTAATCCCAGGGCTTGAGAGGATAGGACAGAAAAATTACATGTCAAAGCCAGACTCAGCAACTAGTGAGGGTCCTAGCAACTTAGGAAAACTCTGTTTTAAAATAAAAAATGAAAATATCTCGCCTTGTAGCTCAGAGGTAGAATGCTTCTGAGTTTAATACCCAGTACAAAACAAACCAAACAAACAAACAAAAACCAAAACAAATAAACCAAAAAAAGAACATTTTGTTGTGTCTCCCACCTCCTGCTCATTAAGACACTAACAAACCCTTGAAGCTTTGGAAGCTACTTAATGCTGATGAATTTATGGCCTGGGCTGTAGAAGAGATAATTTCTTGGAAGGGGAGGGATAAGTCTTTGACTGACAGGGCCAGAAAAGGATAGATACATGGTTTTCTTTCTCTTCTTCAGTCCAACTCATCTGGTGAACCATAAGGAGAGAATCCAGCTGTACCCCTTCCTGCAAGGTGGTCAGACCATATTGAATTATCAGTGTCACTTGATAGATAACAGGCTCTGGTCTGGTGAGGCACGTGCCTTCCTTTTCTGAGCCTCAGCCCTCCTCTTCCTCACTCCTGCTTAGCAGAGACCACCTACTAACAAAGCTGTGGCTCATATGTCTCAGCTATCACTGTGCTTTCTAGAATACTTGTACAAATTCTATTGTGAAAGGTATATTACTTAAGCTAAACACAAAACCAAAGTATCTGTGTGAGAAATATTTACATGTGATTGAGTATAAATATAATCTGAAAGAATTTTTTAAAATATAAAATTAGAAATAACTTATTCCAAAAAGCAGATGACAATATGGAATATAGTCACTCATATACACATAGACAAATGTATACAGTCGTCTTGAAGCATTACAAAAACTTGCAAGTAATTTTAAAGAAAAAACTAAACAAAATAATCCCATATTTATGACACAATCAGTTCTGCTCTAAGACCTGTTTTGAAAACATGAATTATTCCCAGTGTTATTGACATATTGGGGAACAAGTTAAGTCTAACAGGGTTTTGTCTGTTATGCTTGATCTCTTTGACAAGACAGTCTAGGGAAATTCAGCAAACTTCACTGGGCTTGTCAGAGCTGCCTAAGAGTATGTAGAAACAGGCCCACACCGCACACGTTCACCAGCTACCTAAGTTTCCTACTTGCATTATGAGCATCAGGTGTCAAATCTAGTGTCAGGACTTTTGTCTTGGTAACCTCTCCATCACTGCCCAATAGCCAACCTGTATTCAACTTTGACACCCAAATTTAAGTTTTTTTGATAATAGACTTTGCTTTTACAGAATAGTTCTGGAATCAGCAAAACTGAGCAGAACTTAGGGAGACACCCCGTATTTCTCCTTCCCCTTCATACCCAAGCTTCCTTCATTATCAACATCCTCCACCTGAATGATAGGTTGGTTACCATCAATAAACTTACACTGACATATTCTCACCCAGAGTTCATAGTTCACATTACAATTCCTTGTGTATTCTGCAGTTTGGACAAATGTATAATGACATGTATGCACGATAGGAGTATTATGCATAGTAGTTTCATTGGATCAAAGACTTCTGTTCTTGCTTTTTCATCCCTATCTCTCTAATACCTGGTAATCAATGGCCACTTAGAATATATGCACCTGTTTTAAAATGTTATGTAGTTGCAATAACATAATATGTAGCCTTTTACAGATTGGCTTCTTTCCACCATGGCCTTTCAAAGCTTGACAGCTTTTTTTTAATTTTAGCATTAGATAATATTTCATTATTTGATTACCACACAGTTTGTCCAGTTCCCCAACTAGTAAACGTGTTGGTTGCTTCCAGTTTGGGGCAATTATGTATAAAGATTTTATAAACATCATCTCTCTGTAGGTTTCTGTGTGGGCGTACATTTTTTTGGCTTTTTTTTGTAAATGCCAAAGAGCTCAATTCCTGAATTGTACAGTAAGAGTATGATCATCCCAGATGACTGCAGTATTTTGCATTGCCACCGGTGATGACTCAGAGTTCTGGTTGCTCCTCTTCCTCATCAGCGTTTCATGTTGTCAGTGTTCGGCTCTGTCCAAGGTAAAGAGGTGTAAAGTCGCATCTCATGGCTTCAATTTGCATTTCTCTTACACCACATGCCACAGAGCACATTTCCATAGGCCCATTTGCTACATGCTCATCTTCTTAGCAAGGTTTCCATTAAGGTCCTTTCCCCATTTATTTACAATTGGGTTATTTTCTTATTATTGAGTTTTAAGTGTTCTTTATATGTTTTGGGGAGGAGCCCTCTATCAGTTCCTTCTTTTTCAAAAAAGAGTAGGTATTCTTAAAGGTAAAATGCTATATTTATCATAGTATTTATGTATTCCATAATTTTTTAAATCTTCACATATTTGGATATAGTGATACCACTTGTATCAAATTACTCTTTTAACACGTCACTAACAAAATTCTGAGTTATAGTCATCTCATTGCAGTTTCTCCTTGATCTTTCTGTGGTTTTTTTTTTACATACTTTTGCATACTACAAAGAGTTTAGGCTGGCTCATGCTGCATTGTAGCAGAAATGATTGCACAATGCTGATGAAGAAAAGGTGTGGAACTCTTTTGTCTAGTATATTAAACCTCTGCATGCGCAGTGAGATATCACAAGAAACTGCAACAAAATACTGAGTACTGAGTGCTTAATTCTCACTATTTATATTTCTCTAAGATTTCACAACCAGTAATATTTCAGAAACATGTATTTCTATAGTGCCATATAGCTCTTCTTTATTTTGTTCCTGAGTTAAATTTATGTTAATTTCATTCAAAAAAAAGTTATTATAGGCTAAAGGTTTTTTTAAATAAAATAACCTTTGTTTCTTAGTAATGAAAGTAAAATGCTGAACGACCCCATAGCTTAAAAGTCTATGGTAGTCATATTTTAAGTTATGCTTATATGTTGTTGTGGAAGAGAATCATACTATAAACTAATATCAGAAAGTAGAGAAAAAAATAATAGTTCAATTTTGAATGACAAGTGCAAAGGAATAAATAAAGACTAGCTACTGATAATTGTAGGTCCATGGATTTCTATATATTTGATGTAACATATTGCTGAGTTCTCGAATATAATAATTTTTTTAAGAGGAGGAAAGACTTACCGAAGCTCATGATTCCAAAGGTTTCAGTATACAGAGCAGCTCCGAAGCATAAATGTCACAGGCATCAGTGGCAGGGAGTGTGGCGGGAGACTGTGCCAAAACATGTCATGGAGGACGGAAACTTCACCCACATGATGGAGACCACAAATGGTTATCACATCATGGAGGACAGAATTCTCTCTCCAATCACAGTGGCCAGAATTTGCTCGCTCATCATGGAGGCCAGAAATCATTTCCACACCACGAAGGCTGGAAGTGGCTCTCCGATTATAGAGGCTGAGAACTGATCCCACATCATGGAAAATGGAAACCACTCCCAGATCACGGAAGCTGGAAGCTGTTCTCATATTATGGAGGTTGAAAATCTCGGGTATATTTATAAGATATATGCAAAAGCTCTAAGAACTGAAACTTCTCAATTATTTTTCAGATTAGTTACTCATGATCTACGCTATGGAAAGAATCTATCTTACCATAATTTGAGAAGAAGGATAATATTGTAAGGTTTTCATTTAAAACTGTAACAATGAGGTTATTTTTAGAAGCATTGATCTCCAAGGATGGGAAATTGCTTAAAAATAAAATCACATAATTTAAGCCGGGCGTGGTGGCGCGGTTCGCGGACAGCCTTAGCTACTTAGTGAGGCCCTCTGCAACTCAGTGAGACCTGGTTTCAAAATAAAGTATAAAAAGTAGGGCAGGGGGTGTAGCTCGGAGGTCGAATGCCCCTGGGTTCCATCCCCAGACCCACACACACAAAAAAAAATCACATAATTTAAGATAATAAGAGAAGTTTAATGGTACCACCCAGAATCTTTTCTTAACAAAAAGTTTAATGAAGTAAACAGGATATACTTCTTCTTTGCTTTGCACACAGCTATGAGATGACTTTATCCTGGGTACCTTCCTGTTACCTCAGGTTCTGATGATATGAAGGATGGTGTGTGGGTCAGAAAATGGGCTGCATTCAAGCTTAAATTTTGGGAACTGCGCCTCGGAAACTTATGCTGTAAAATACTGTGCATGTCGTTAAATTCCGTGTTAGCTGCCCTTTAGATCTGTCTTTAATTTAATTCCATTGTATGTCAAAACAAGCTTATTCATACCAGCTTTTCTTTATTTCTTTTATACATAGTGAGATAAATCCTTGACCCAACTTGTTGCAAGTTTTCAGTGTTAATCAAAGGGAGCTGTGGTTTCACTGTTGTGTGGCTCACAGAGGCACGCACACTGCTCCTCACTACCCTGAAATCCCCGGGAGTGGGTTGCGTGTCCATGCCCTGGGCAGGCTCCTCCACGGGGGCCATTCCATTCTTGGCTACTTAAAGCAAACCAATTAAACTTCTCACCAACCAACAATGCTTAGGTCAATCAAACATAATTCTCTTGAGCTATAAAACTCATTACATAAAACTAACTACCATCATTACATCTGAAAGAAAGATAAATGTGAAAAAGGATAAACATTGAAATAAACTTGTCAAAAAGAAATTGCAGAGAAGTTTAGAATGTTTGGGAGCAGTGAACTGGAGAGTTATAGAATATCAGCCGCAAGTAATTCCTTGTTACGAAGATTGGGATAGACTATAAATATTCTATCTCAAATACAGATGCAGAATATCCCAAACATGTATACACCCACTGACACATATATTCAAAACATGTACATATATGTGTGTATATGTGCATGAACATGTGTGTATGCATCTTTCTGTATCCATTTGCCAAAAATATAATACAAATATTAAATTACAATATATTTTAATATTTAATTAAAAGTAACCATTTTTAAAAATTTAGTTATTCATATTTCTTAATTTCTTATTACATGGTCCTATTTTAATAAGGTATTTTCTATCTTTTATCTATATTTTAATTTAATGTTAGGGGATATTATATTTTGTTGTGTGTGTGGTGGTGAGGATGAACCCCAGGGCCATTCTATCTCTAAGCTATATCCTCAGCGCTATTTTTATTTTAAAACAAGAGCACACTAAGTTATAGAGGGCTCACAA